>NC_066326.1:6045600-6670600 GCF_022539315.1 Serinus canaria | reverse complement strand
ACAAAGGCAAATAACCTCTAAAACTCTATGCCCAAAGAACGTATTTATTGACCTATACTGTATGCCACAGGCCTTTGTTTTTTTTTAAAGAACTGTATTGATGAAATTAGGCTGGATTTGTCTTCCTCTTCCAGCAGATAAAATTAGCCCTTTTAAAAATGAGTTTTTAAAACATTTAAATATTTTCTAGCAACCATAAAAGTCAGTTCCTTTCTGCCTTGTTTGTGTAACAGAATTGTTGATGTGTGACGTCTTCTACCACTCAGTAAGATTCTTTTTTTTTTTTTAAGTCTAAATTCTGGAAAAAATGCCAATTTGACAGCAGAGTTCACTGTGAAGCACTGGTTTGTGCATCACAGTCATCCCAGGCCCACCCAGGCTTTATGAGCATGGGGGGCTACAGTTTTGTATATTCCAGCCAATTTTTGTGAAGTATTTTGTCTTGCTTCAAAACACCTCAAAAATTAATTCCGCCAAAGGGCTCATTGTATTGTGGTTTGACTCATCTGGATGTTTTCATTAAGTTTTTAAACATCAGGTAAAGGCTCAAAACTGACTAAACTTTTATTAAGGGGGCAAAGCAAAGGAAGATGAAATCCTAACGAAGAAGATTTTTATTTTCTGCCTTAAAGGGGCATCAGCTATTGCTGAGAAGAGACAATCTGAGCCTGTCCAGCTGTTCACATAGCCCAGCCTTCTCCCCATTCTGGTGGCAAGTAGTAAGTACATCAGGGAATCCAAAGCCACTCTGAGTAGCAGTTGCTTAGCTGTTTACCTAACAATGCTTTCAGTTTCTCCTGAACTTCCTATGAAATTATTGTTATACAGCAAAACAACAAGAAGCCTCTATGCAGACACTTTAGCTTTGAATTGATACAAAAGATCACACTGAGAAAGCAATGTACTAGAGACTCTTATTATGCAAACTTTAAAAAAAAAAAAAAAAACAGTAGACAACTTTTCAGGAACAAAAGGATTCGTATTTAATAGGATGCCCTGTTGAAAGGATTTTTAGAACTGCAATTGGTTTAATGTAAGAGGAACCAAAGTGAAATGCTACAAAAAGAAATCCAAGTGTATTAAATCCTGCACGTTTGGAGAGAAATCTATGCTATGATGAAAGTCCCTGGGGCAGAGCTTCCACTTCAGGATAGCATCAGTCACAAGTGCAATTTGACTCTTGGTAGAAACAAAGGTAAAGGAAACAGAAATTTGGCAAGATTGGGCGCTGGCGAGTTTGTGATTGAACTGTCCTCTGGTTTTTAGGTTCTGTTGATCTGAAAGCAAATGGCAAATTTGTGCTCCTTCAGTAGCATGCAGATGTGTACAAAGTGAATTCCTGATGGCTGTTCCTCCAGAGCCAGTGGGTGCAGCCACCTGCACCATGTGGGCTTGAGCCACTGGAGCAAAGAGTCCGAGCATAAATTCTGCCTGCCCTAGACCTGCTCTAAATATTATGTTTTAGATCTTGGTTATAAGCAGAACATTGTTCCTGAAGCTTTTATTGTCACATAGTTCTTACTGTAAATAATTAAGGAAGCTTAAAATTAATTTTCCTTGCAAAATTGAATTTGCAGTGGCTGGGTTGTTTCTAGACAGATTTTGGTATTAATTTAAGAGATACAGTTTTTATAGTCTTTCCAACTTCTCGTTATGACTCCTGCAGTTTTCTTAACCTAAAAAATTGCTGCAATGATGAACAAAGAATTATACAAGAAAAAAAACATACTTTTGTATCTTTATTTTGGAATTTCTTGTTCTATTATAAATATTGAAGTATCCCTATTTCAGAAGACATATTTTGTTAATTGATTGTACATATTTAAATATGTATTTTTGCACAGGTCTTTTTTTCTTATATCCAGTTTTGGTACAATTGAGATCATCTAGTATTTATTTATTAATTAATTAAAAAAAAAAAAGCAAATACCTTTTTATAATTTGAAGTGGTTCACTGCCAAGCCAATAGTTAACATGCCTACTTTGCAATGTAAGGGATGCCTCCGTTTTGTGAAAGCTGTGTCCCTTTTCCCTGTCCTGGGAGTGGGTGGATCCACGCCGAGGATGGCCGAGCCCGGAGCCCTCGTGGTTGATGTGGCATTGCTTCTCAGTTGCCTGACTCCCAGCAGATCCATTAGTTAAGTGACACACTGCTTCTCTTTTTTTAGTGTTCGTGTGCGTGTGTGTGCGTGCGCTTCCGTGTGGGTCTCATGTGGTTTAAAACTAACGGAAAAACTGAAAGTGCCTGATATAACTAGTTTTAAGCTTGGACTGTTTAGACAGCTTCTCCTTAAAAGACTTGAATGTTCAGTTGAAATTTTGGAGCTTGCTTTTTCCACCTATATATAATATATATGTATGTGTGTATGTATGTACACACACATGCATATATCTATATATCTGAAATTAATGAGATGGGTTGACAAAAGAAAGCAAATTATGCTGGTAGCTTTTGTAAAATCTTTTAATTTGAATACCTTATGTTGGAACAATCCCATTGATAACTCATATTTAGTATAATGCCAAGGGTTTGAAATATGGTTTTAACCAGCAGTTTATTTAACTCTCTCATTTTGGGAAGGGGGGGGGAGCACTATTCATTAGTCAAAGAATTTAGAAAATGTTCCAAATTGTTGGTATTCCAAAACAAAGGAAAAAACCCTAGTAAGTACCTCTTAAAACCATGAAAAAAATAAAGATGTGATTTCCAAATGACATTTCTAAGGCAGTTGTCTTCCTGTAAGAGTTCTCTTGCCAAGGAATCTCTCGTCTTTTACTCATTCTGTCCTGGAGGAGGGAATTGGGCTTAGAAAGATTTTTAAATGTTTCACTGTCCAGCAGAAAATAATCATTTTTACCTTTTGTGCGAGATATTTTATGTTTTAAAGATAATTTTGAAATGAGCACTACATAATGTCAATGTGAATGTAGGCCTTGGAAGCATCTTGCTCGGTGTTGAGCCTGGTTCTAAAAGCAATCTCCTGTGTAAAATGTGTGAATAGTTTGATAATTTGTATACATAATCAAGAGCATCTGATCAGCTGAACTCTATGTTGGCTGCTGTATAGTACATGAACAAATGTCATGGGATAGAAAAATTACTTTGGATATTTAAAAGAAAAATAAATATATAGTCTATTTGTTTTGTAACAAGTTTCTGTAAATAAAATAATTTATACTATTTATAAGAAAAAGTTGTGCTTTGCTTCATGAAAAAGATTAGTTTGTTGAACAAACATGTTACTAAACAAGGCAATAAAATTAGGACTTTTCAATAAATGAGGTTGGTTGCATGGAATATATTATATGTTTCTGCTTCATTATAAAATCCTTCACTATTAAAGGAAAACATTATCTGTATTGGTGCCTATGTGAACTAATTTCAGAGAATTGGATGTGGTCAAATTCTGTCACTGTCCCTCAGCATCGTGAGTCAGCCCAGTAGGTTTGGAGCTTCTCATCCTACAGGGGGCTGGTACCTGGTTTTGAGCAGTGCCTGTGTCACCTCTGCAGCATTTTCCTGTGCAAAGGACCTTCTGTTACTTAAGGTTCATAATTTGTATTATTTTCTAATCAGAATAATGAGCAGCAGCCTTTACAGCCTCAGATGTGGTTATGTTGAGTCGTCATGTATCCTGGATTTTTTTTTCCTTCCTAAAAAAGTGTCTTCTGCGTTCAGTTTCACAGTTTGAAGTTCCAGTGTGTGGATTCAGCAGGTTAAACACTCCTGCAGAGCTGTTCTCTGCCCATGAGTCGGGACTCGTGTGTCGTGGGTGATTTCAGAGCAGTTTGTAAAATCAGTAAAGCTCCTGTTAGTGAGACAGGATTTCAGAGTGACATCTGTGGCAAAGTTTCCTTTATTCTGTCTCCATTTTGTTTTGATTTTGTTTTTTCCCCCCTCTTAAAACAAGTTTTTCTTAATATTTAGAATAAATGCTGCAAGGTACAAACGGGGTTCAGACAACAGGCAAGTTCTGCTTTATCTTTTTGTAATAAGCACCTCTAGTAGTTCTACGTTTACTTTTTGTGCTACTGAGTATTTTAATTTCTTTTTTTGTCTTGCCTCCTTGCAAATGCTTTTCCTTCCCAGTATCAGTTTATACCACCTGTGCCATCCTGCACGAGCTGCTGGCGCTGCATTTTGCAGAGCTGTGTGAGTGACCACAGCCCGGAGCGCGTGGGAGTGCAGAGCTCTGTGCTTGGCATCGTGTTCAGGCAGGTTCGTGACTCTGACTGCTTCAACACTGAAGGAATAACTGCATTTTACTGCATTTAATACAGAGTTCAGTGTCCTCTAAAACTGGCAAGGTTAAGAAAGGGAAAAAAGGTGCATTCACCCTGTGTAACCCTGAGCTCTCGGAGCTCTGTGGAATTGGAGTGTTCTCCTTCTCCCCTTCCTTTGCTGCATTTGGTGCAGTGCAGTGCCAGGGAGCCCTGACCCCGGGGCAGAGCAGAGCTGCTCCTTGGGTTCTCTCTTCTGGTGACTCCACTCACTAAAGGAGTTAGTGATGAAAAATGGTTCTGACCAGGTGCTGAAGTGGAACCCAGTAAGCGCAGATGTCCCTGAACCGGGTGTTAAAGTTTCCCTCCCTCAGTGACTGCCTCACAGGAAAATACTCCAGTTTATATTGGGGACAGTTACTTGGTGATGTAGGAAACTGCCAATGCATGCAATGAAACTCCAGGTCAGACGTTCCCTGTGTGTAGGGTTTGTGTATCTGTGCATCTTGTCAGTGCCCTTTGCATTTAGTATCAAAGCTGGGGAGATGTGTCCTGGGGCCCGAAGTTGTTTGCTCTCTGCTGGCGGGGCAGTGCTGGGCTCAAAGGCTGCAGCCCGTCCCCGGCCGTGCTGTGCCGCTCGGGATGCGGGGTGCGGAGTTGGCCGCCTGCCCTGGGGCTCTCCGAAGGCCGGAGCGCCGCTCCGTGGGCGTCTTTTTTACACCGACTACCAAAGCAACCCAAAGGAGGGCTTGCCCTGGCTTTTTTAAATGCAAATTCTTATGGTGCATTATTACCACGTTCTGCTGCAACAAGTAATCAAACGCATGTAGCTTGTAGGATCCACCATGGGACTTTTTATTTTGACTAGATGCTTTTTTCAGTGCGTTGGCTCAGAGCTGTGTTAGCTGCTGGATTCGTTTCTAACAAGCAGCATGGGAGCTTTGTCATGGAAAAGTGGCATATGCTTGGGGTTTTTCTGACCCAACAAACTTCAAAAACCTTTAAGGAACTTGTTCAAACTAATGTGGATTGAAACTTTATTGCCAAGGAGGAAAAACAGCCTGAGAAATGGTCAAAAAGTTTTGTCCAAACCTATGAGAAATAGCTGGTGTTGATATTTGTGGCCAAATTGATACAAAAAAAGTTTTCTTCAGCATCAGCAGGGGCTGTGTTGCTGCTTGGGTTTGGTGGTCTCTGACAATGCTGGAAGATTTTTTTTCCTCCGTTTTGCAGTTTAGGTCCCTTCACCTGAGTCCTTTCCTGTCCATGACTGATGACTTTTCCTAAAGCCAGTGCCTTGTCCCTTGCCTGCAAGGCTGGACCTTGAGCTCTGGAGCCCAGTGTTCAGCGAGAGAAGCACCAGAGGTGTTGGCAGGTGAGCCAGAAACTGCACAGAAATGACATTTCAACTGCTTTGTATCAGAGCTTTACTAACAAATTCTAAACCAGCCCATCTCCTGCCCTTCCTACCTCCTTTCCCACCATTAATGCAGGGAATGAATTGCAGAGAGAAGCTCAGGCTGTGGCTTGAAATCTCTGTCTGGTTCTGGCTGCCTTGTAGAGAGGGTCAAGTCAGCCTTGCAAAGCGAAATTGGAGAATGGCATCAGCTCAAGGAACTGCCCAAGCTTAAATTACAAGAGAGAATGTACAACTTTGGCATGTGGACTATAAATCCATGGAAAGGTGTCAAAAGCAAGGCATGAAGGCCTGTGTCTGGAGTGCTGCTCACAATCAGAGTTAAATAAAGGGAAATTATGAGATCAGATAAACAGATTATAAAATTGACATGATCACGGGACAGTAAAAATCAACTTGAAATTATATCAGGAAGTAGAAGTTCTAATGCTTCTGATTTGACATAGAGATGGAAGAAGGCATTTTAAAACAAGAGAATAGACAAAATTATGCCCTTGATCAGCTCAAGGTCTGACCACCCTGGACCCCTCAGCATTCCTACTCTTTGGAAAACCTGTGTATCAGATTGCTTTAATTTTTTTTTCAGGAGAACAATGTGAACAGCCATGCTGGCTAAACCGTGTGCCTCCAGCTGTGGGCTTCCGGAGGTGCTGCTTTTCACCTTTCCCAGAATTTTATCCCACCACTATTTGGCATGGCTGAGACCTGAACTGCTGCACAAAGCCTTAAAAGGTTCAGCAAAAATTGCTGTGACTCTTTCCTGCCAGGCTGTGGCACAAAAATCTTTGTCCAGAAGATCTCCAGGCTCTCCCTGGATCCTCTTTTACAGGATGTAGGCTGGCATCAGGAAATGTGAAGGCAAGTTGGGATCTTCTTTTTTAAAGGGGGGGGGGTCTTTGCTGTAGTAGGATTGTGTACTTCTGTTTGGAACACTATTTTTCACCCACCTGAGCAGAGAACACCAGATTCTGAAGTGCTTGTCTTCTACTGCATGATGACCATGGTTAGGATAAAATGGTTGATAGCTCTGCAAGTATCTTGGAGCACTAAAACTGTTTGGCAATACATATGCAGAATGGAAACTTTGATGTAGTTAATTAAGGCCACGTCATGTATAAATATGGAAAGGAAAATTTATTTATGCACCAAACAGAAATTCCTCAAGTCAGTGAAGACATGAAGACAGTATGGTTTTCTGATAGGCTTCACACCTGCACCTATGGAAGGTGGAGATATTCCCAAAAGTAAGAGTGATTAAAGCCTTCCTAGCTAGCTCTACTTATCTGGCATGGAACAGAAAAAAAGACAGGAGAAAAACAAAAGAGGTTATTGCAGGTCTGAAAAGTCTGACTATTGGGTTTTATCAATTAAAACTTAATACAAAATGGTATCTGTGTGAACACACAAAACAGAGACTCGGAGCTGGACACATGGTAAACTAGAGTTCTTGTTTATAACTCTGAAGAAAGATCAGACTTTTCTTCTAATTAGTACTATGTGAAATGTAAATCTTTAACTTTGGACTAAACAGCTGCTTCTTGGAGGGGGGAAACAACCAAAACAGCTTCCAGTAAGTAGTAAAAAAACCCCAAAACCATGAGGTTGTACTTTGGGTTTGAGAAAAGTTCATCAGAGAATAGAAATGGCCTCTCAGCACCAAGGGGTCCAACCTCAGGCAGGCAGCATCAATTCCAGGACAGAAGACTCTCTATGACCTTACAGTGGGAGGGCTGGGCAGGGGAAATTCCAAGCTGTCCTGTCTGTGGCACAGTAGCTTCCAAATGCTAGGATTGCTCTTTGGGTACACGCATCTGCTGGGGTTCCTTCCAGCCCTGAAGCTGCAATGCATACAGGCAGTAAATGCTCCAAATGCAGCGGCATCAAAAGATGACTCACAGAACTCACTCCCAGGCCTTCTTTGGGAGGAGGGAAAAACCCCTCAAGGCAGGCCAGCAGGGCAAGCAGCTGCTGCTGGAGGCTCTGCCACGCCAGGTACCATGTGTCATCAGCATGGCAGCAGCCTAGTGAGACATTCATCCCTCAGCAGCTGGGAAGAAAGGAACTGTAACCCCTGCAGTACCTGATCAGCTCTGTCAGACTGCAGTAGTCCCTTCCACACTCCCACCACCACCACTAACATCTGCAAATCTAACTCAGGCAATAATTCCAAATGTAATGCTTTGCTCACCTGCTGACTTCCTTTTCAACAGTTTGCAGAAAAACAGTTTAAAGAGAGAAGCTATTTTGTTCCAGTCGTTCCCAAAGTTTTAGTCCTGTAGTTTCTGTGGTTGAATCATTGCTTCAGCCTAATATCTTGCTTCCTTATTCCTTCTCCCTTAAGCTGTAATCCCTTCATTGCAAGACTCCCTCCTCTCTGAACAGTGTGCACCCTTCACTAAAACTTTTGACCACTTTACTGTTATGCAACTGATTGTTTTCAGCTCTGATTCCAATATGAAAGTCTTAAAACAGCAAGCATGAAGTGGCCATGAGCTCTCTGTGTTCACAGGTCGTGAACACAGAGAGCTGTTCAACATGGAACACTGGATATACAGGCAAGGAAAGGAACAAAGCCTATACAAGAGATCACCAACGGTATCATACATTTAATAAATGAACTGGGTTCCATACACCAGAATAGAACAGTGTGTACATAATGAAGTGGAAAGTAAAAACACTACCTTTCTTGCTAGTTATTTTTTTCCCTACAGTATCCCAAGTTATGCAATATATTTATAGGTTACTTCCAAAATGTTTTAAACATCTAAATTTTGCATTCCCTTGCATTAAAAAAATTACATATTAATTACTCGGGAAAGTTTCTGAATTCTGTTTAGCAGCAAATCTCCTTTCTTGATGGTTTCTTGGTACTGCCAATTCTTGCTATCAGGCCTAGGAATCATGGGGGAAAAAACAGGGGGTTAGAACTGAGAATATGATTTATACCAAAGCATTTAACATTTCTGTAGTAAATGTCATCAGAATATATAGAATTTGACTGGTCTGTTAAAAACAACCTCCAGGAATTGTTACATACCTGTTTGTTTCTACAATCTCATTTACTTTGTCTATTTTGCAGTGCAATCTCCCAGCTGCAATAAATCTTGAAAGCTCCCTAAATAAAGAAAAAAAGTTAGTTAAATCCTGTTTCACCAGGGACTTGTAGACCTAAGAGCACTGAAAACTGCTGTTACACACGCTTTATTTCTGAAGCAACAGCCTATGGATCTTCATCAGGTATCTTATGCATCCTCATCTTATTAAGGCTTGGACATTGCAACCAAAATTAATCTTTTTAGTGACCTGAACACAAAACCTCTTAGTTCTTTCTCCTCAGGCCAAAGTGTTGCACTTGAGTTAGTGAAACTTATCACTGAGCTTTGTATCAATTACTCTTCAAATCCAAAGGCAGCAGTAATGCAGAGTGGCTATTTGGAATTTATCCTGAGGTAAATAGCTTCATGTCAGTCAATTAATTAGAAAAGTATCTCAATAATACTTAATTTTTGTTAATGCTTTTTAAAATTTTATTATTATTGTTTCATTTAATAAGCTGGTGGTCTACAGCACTGATAGTAGAAGAAAATATACCTGTGCTCAACAGTAAGGTAAGTTACAACTCAAAATAAATTACAGGAAAACATAAGCAATAGTATGACTTAAAAAAATTACTTTTGAATTAAATGGTATTTGGTTTCTCTTGAAACACTTACTAATTTCTGAATATTTCAAGCACTTCCATATTTCTGTAAGTTTTCTATGTTAGAAAATCTGAAAGCTCTCTGAAACAAGAATAACTCTCGTGAAGGCATTCGAAAATAATGTGTTTCATGTACACAGAGTGAAAGTTCGTTTCTCACTTCACTCACCACTTGTTCTTATCATGATCTAAATCTGTTGTTTTTCTTCTAGAAAATAATTTCAAATTGGGACAGCAGTTGTTTGATTTAAGTGAAAAACATCAGATCCTGTCCACATAACAGAAACCAAGCAAAATGAGAGAGCGAGACTGGCAGAGTACAAAAAATGTGCAGATCCCCAAAGTTGGATCAGCTCAGTTTTTGCAAAGCTGTGAACTAAGCTGTCTAAAATCTAAAGTTCCATATCATGTGGAGGTCAATAAATACAGCCATATAAAGAACAACAAAAATAACTAATAAAATACCAGTTCTCACGCTCGTCCATAGAAACGTAACTTGGCATATTTAGAATACAACTGAACAAAGATTTTTACTCGCAATGAGATCACCATAAATATTTAAAAGGTAAAAAGGGAAATCTCTATGAACTGGAAAAGGCAAAGAACTTACTGATCTATGAATTCTACACTGACTCCAAAGGCTTCTGCCATGTACCCTAACGTCAGGGACCGGTAGGACTCGAGGAGCTGGCTGTAGGCGTGGATCCGCATTTCCCGAACGTAGTATCGGTAGTGAGGTGCAAACAGCCAGTCTTTCTTCATCTCTTGCTCTACAATAGCTGAAAAGGAAAAGAAAAAAGCAAAATA
The DNA here is from genome assembly GCF_022539315.1 of Serinus canaria. Lineage (NCBI taxonomy): Eukaryota > Metazoa > Chordata > Aves > Passeriformes > Fringillidae > Serinus > Serinus canaria. The sequence goes on along the minus strand of NC_066326.1, from coordinate 6,660,455 downwards.
AATAAAAGAAGCCAGTAACTTTTAAGAAATGTCATATATCAGTTATGTAAATAAAACACACTGCACCGGTTATTAAGCGTGACCATAACTACGTTGTATTCTTGCACGCCTCAAGATATGAAAGGGATTCTGCACTAACAGAAGTAAATGAATGTAATCTGTATCACTTCTGCAACCAGGAGTGTAAGAACATGCAAACAATACTGGGCAGAGTTAATGGGAGCCTGTAAAAATGCACAGCATCTTTCTTTCAGGGGGCAGAAGGGACCACCTCGCTGAAGGCAGGAGCTGGACCTGCTGCCCGCAGAGCTGGGTAACAAGCAGACTCGGTATGTAACTCCTTGAAGAAACATTGTTACTCACACCTTTATAAGGACATAATATTAATTTTCTGCTACTAGCTCTTAAACTAGTTACAAGAACTTCCAGGCATTGAAGTGATTTTTTTTTTCCCTGACAGCATCGGTTCTTGGCTTGGGATGAGGCCAGCAATAGGAAGATGCTGCCCTTTAACTCAGTCTCATCAGGCCTAGGTTTCCACAAAATCAAGGGTTCTTCCTTGATTTTTCTAAATGTCTCTTTTTTTGTATTCTCTCACAGAAGAAAAACGAGCAGTCTGAGAACTGGTAAGAATGAGGGTTTTCTGAAGAGCTTTTCTTTGGTGTCACCCTTTCACACAGAAAGCTTTCAAATCTTTCCTGATCTGGATCTTCAAGTAAGATGGTGTTTCATAGCCATTTTCAAAGTGCTTTTTCACCTAATCAGATGTGATCTTTCACAAGGCTCACTGGATGAGAAATTTGTCTTTCTTTGTTTGAAAAATCAAAGTAGAAAGTTTTAGGTCACTGTTAAAAAAAATCTCCATAGTTTGTTCTGCACATAGCTCTAGTTTTAGACTGTAGCTACTCCACAAAAGTTGTGAATGACCTGAAACAACTGAAACACCTGAAACAGTGTTGAGGGACACAACCCAGCCTTACCTAGTGACTGGAAAAAGGCTGCATAACGACATTCGTACAGAGAGAAGAGATACTGCCGTACAGCTGGCAAACTGTGCAAGGCTTCCAGGATCTCTGCTCCTTTAATCACCTGAAACAAACACACATCTTTAACCACCATCCCCTTCAGCCTCAAGATGAACAGGTTAAGGCTCTGTCAGTTTGCACCAGTGCTTCCACGTGCTCTCCTTACCTTCTCCCTCAGGTCAGGCCTGTCCAGGGCAATCATGCTGACATAGACAGTGTATGTTACAAAGGTTTTGTAATCCATCAGTTCATAGGAGGTAAACGTGGAAACTGTATCAAGGAACAGCTCTGCTGCTTGTTTGAAGTCCCTAATGGCTACACAGTAAAGGCCCTGGTACACCTTGAGACGGTTTCTTCTGTCCCAGTCTCCTCCTTCTTCTATTAGACTTAAAATAGAACAAAGAATATTTACTTATGTAAATGTGTCATGTAATAAGTTATATGAAGCAGGTACAAATCAAATGATACCTTGAGATTAGAGAGATAATAACATGGTTTATGTTAGAGCTTGCTGAAACAGCCCAGGCTTTGTACACCTGTTGGCGTAGGAAAGTGGCTTCCTTGGGACAGGAGGCCAGAGGCTTTTACACAGTGCAAGTTTCAGATGAAAGGAAAAGTTTACAGCCTCTTCAGCTGTGACAACAGTCTCTGTGGATGTGTAGGTAAACATTACTGTCAGCCTGGCAACAGATTTCCACTGCCTTTGCTGCTAAAATCAAAGCTGCAGCATAGAAAAAAAGATTCAGGTTGCCACTTTTTAAGGATGTGCACAAAACTGGTGTGGCTGTAAGAAGGGCAGGGATGAGACAAAACTGCTGAGAAGGCAACACAAAATATCCCTGCCCAAGAACAAGAGAAGTGGGAACCTCCTCTGCCTTGGTGTCTCATGGCAGCAGCAGAGAGACTGGAACCACAGCTTTCTACAGGAACTGCTGAGGTTCAACACATTGGGAGCAGAGAGACACTGAAACTACCAATGGCACCAAAACACACCATGCCACTCTTGCTTCTAGAGGAAAAGCTCCTTCTTTACAGAGCCAGCTTGGTGCCACTGGGAGCAGTCACACCCCAAGAGGGAGTGGGATCTGGGCTACAAATACAAATTGAGCCAGCTGCTAGAAAACAGCTACCACAAAATTTTAACCTTTCTCTTCTCCCCCATAAAAAATCCAGGAGCAGGAAGTGCTCTAAAACAAAGTAACACCCACCCATCACTCTGATTCTCCTTCACAACCAGTCCCAGTCATTTCTGCACAGAAAAGTATTTATCTTCCATTTCTTTTTTTACAGCTTGTTTCCAAAATGCTTTAGTGCACTCAGACAACCCCAGCAGTACCTTTTTGCCTTTTCAATGTTCCTTGTGATGAGGTCATTGTCCATATAAAACAAGCCAATCCTGAGCAGATAGAACACGATATCCAGGCGATGTCCCAAGGCCACAGTTTTGTCGTAAGTCTTGCGGAATGCAGTCAGAGCTCCCTCCTGGCAAAACAGAATTTGCTACTGTAAGAATGTTAAAAGCACCTAGAACATTCACAAAATACCTGTTGTAAGAACATGTGTTGTCTCCCACTGGTAGTTGTGACTTTGATATTATGCATTCTGAATAATCTTAATGTATCTAAGTTTAAATCAAGTTAGAAAAGCTGTTCCTCATGTATCTTTTAAAGTTAAAGACTATGAAAATCTACTCTGTAACTTGAAATTCAGCTGCATGATCTAAAGTCTTAAGGTGTAAGGAAAGTAAATAATGGTGTTTGCAAACTTTTCTCATTGTCAAAAAAATTTCTTTCAAGGACTGTTTTGCTTCTAGATAATTTATATTTCAGTAAGACCCTCCCCTATCTGCCAGCCATGTGTGAGCTGTGCCATAGAGAAAATGCTCTGCAAGTCCCCCAGTGCTCAGTGGGACCTGCCCAGCTAACAGGGTTCCCATGCAGTGTTTTCTATGAGTCCATAAAGCCTCTGCTGTCACCAACCTTGTCCCCAATCCTGCACAGGTACTCAGCCTTGGCCATCATTGCATCCCGGATTTCACTCTCCCCCAAGATCTTTTCTGCATCTTCTAATTCGTTGTCAAGACGTTTCAGCTCCTCCTCATTGGCTTTCTTCATTTTGTTCAGCAGATCCGTGTCCATCTGCCACTCAAGAGATTTGCACAAGGCTTCATAGTATGGAGCCATGTCTGAAAAAGAAGCAGGAAGGGTTCTGCTGTTCATTGCTGCAAAGAGAGTGTGTTTGTTCCTAAAAGGACAACAGGACTGTCAACGTTACAGATATCCCTTCTGAGACCAGGTACCTGCTGAATCCAGACACAGCACAGCCCCTGCTTCTGCAGGCCTTGCCCCTCATGCTTCCTTTCACTGAGCTCATTTGCACTTTCTCTACCTTGGCCTCACCTTGAATTCTGGGGGCAGTTTTGGGCACCACAATACCAGAAGGACATGAAACTGTTAAAAGCCATCCAAAGGAGGGACATGAAGATGATGAAGGGTCTGGTGGGGATGTATAAGGAGCAGCTGAGGGCATGTGGTATGCTCAGCCTAGAGAAGAGGAGACTGAGGGGAGATCTCAAAGCTGTCTAAAACTTCCTCATGAGACAAAGTGGAGGGTCAGGTGCTGATCTCTGCTCTCTGAAAACCAGCGACAAGACCTGAGTAAACAGCATGGAGCTGTGTCAGAGGAGGTTTCAGTTAGATATCAGGAGAAGGTTCTTCCCCCAGAGGGTGGTTAGGCACTGAACAGGCTCCCCAGGGCACAGCTCATGGAGCACTTGGACAATGCTCTCAGGCAGAGTGGAGCATCCTGTGCAGGACCAAGAGTCGGACTTTGATGATCCAAGTGGGTCCCTTCCAGCTAAGGATGTTCTGTGATTCTCTTTATCCCCCTGTGAGCACAGCAGCCCGCGGTGCTCAGCTCAGAGCTCTGGCAGTCCCAGCAGGATGGAAGATCACTCGGAGCTGGGGACAGGGCCCTCGACCTGCCCCGGAGGAGTCAGTCCCGGGGCAGAGCGATGCCGAACTGCGGGGGGACGTGTACACAACCCCCTGCCCGGGGATCGATGAGCACCGACGGTCACACGGCTGCTCCACAGACACACGGTGGGAGCCGGGGCCGGCGAGCAGACAGACAGACAGACAGGCCCACACACACACGCAGAGCCTCCCCCGGGCCCCACTCACTGTGCAGCCGCACCGCCGCCATCAGCTCGTCGCGCGCGGCGGGGTCGGGTGCGCGGGGCCGCAGGCTGAGCAGGAAGCGGAGCTGGGCGATGCGGAGGTCGGGGTTCTTGGGCAGCCCCTCCTCCTCCAGGTTCTCCAGCGGCATGGCGGCGGCGGGACGGGGGCCGCGGGGCCGGGGCTCGGCAGGACGGGCGGCTCTGGGCAGCGGGAGGTGGCGCGGCGCAGTGACTCAGCCGCGACCGGCGGAAGCGGCCCGCGCTTCCGCCGCGCGGCGCCCCCTGGCGGCGCGGAGGTCCTTGGCGGCGGGCGGAGCGGGGCGGCCCCTGGCGGAGGGCGGCGGGGACGGGTCTGGCCTCAGTCACAGGTCACCCAGGGAAAGTGGCGTCCCCATCTCTGGAAGTGTCCAAAGCCAGGCTGGAAGGGGCTCCTGGTCTAGTGGAAAGTGTTCCTTCCCATGCCAGGGGTTGGAACTGGGTGATCTTCAAAATGCCCTTCCAGCTGAAACCATAGAATCATTCTGTGATCCTGTGATCCCAGAGCACATGGTGCAGGGCTGTGGTCAGGTAATTATGGAATGTTTCTAGTGAGGGAGACTCCGCAGCCACTCTGGACAATCTGTTCCTGTCACTGCACAGGAAAGTTTTTCCTCATTTTCAGGTGAAACCTCCTGTGCATCACTTTGTGCCCGTTGTCACTTCTCCTGTTGCTTGGCATCACTGAGCAGAGCCTGGGTCATCACCTTGGCACTCTCCCTGCAGACACTGACAGACATTGATGAGATGCCCTCTCAGTTGTCTCTCCACAAGGCTGAACAGACCTAGGATGGGTCTGTCTGGTGTTTGAGCACAGGGGAAGGACAAGGGGTCCTGGAAGGGGTTTCAGGAAAGAGTGGGTTTGTAGCCTTTGTAGTTTCAGAAAGGAGCTCAAATATGTTACACCAGAGCTTGTGGCTCAAAACAAGTAAATAATGGGGGCTCTAAACATCCCTGGTTTCAGGTATATTTCATCCAGGATGGTGGGGAAGTCATATCTGATTCTGGCCTTTGTTCATCTACTTCTCATTTTGCTTTTCTTGATGTTTCTCCATCTGTTAATTAAATATCTTTGATTTTATCTTTCCTGACCTCACACAGCAAACACTACCAGTGCTGGAGCATGTTCCCTCCCTTGGAGGAGATGGTGGCAGAAGGGCTGGATGGTCCCCACGTGTCCCCACTGGCCCTGGTCCTGCCCTGCTCTCTCTCCTCACCAGGGCTGCCCACAAATTGTCTGTGCCACATGTTACGTACAGATGGGGCATCACCTGTGCTTCCATGGCCCTGTGTGTGGAGCCCTTGAGGTTCATCCCCATTTGATCCCTGAAGTCAAACCCTTTTTTTATCCTTGCAACTCTATCACCCACTGTATTCCCTTGGAAGCTGGCAATGAGATAAAAACATAGTTGGTGCTTTTGGAGTGGAACACAGCTGGGTGGTTGGGCAGGTACAGGGTGCTTGGCTCCTGCAAAGGGCATTTTTGGGTGCCCAGGGCTGTCCTGTGGGATGCAGGATCCCACCTAGCCTCCTGGGCCACGCTTGCTGTACAGCTGAGCTCCTCCAGACACATTTTGGTGTTATTTGTTGGAATTGGGGTTTAAGTACAATGCTTTAGGCCAGTGCCTCTATTTTGGAGTTGTACTTTGCATCTGGGTGATGGGAGAAACACTTCTCATGACTGTTTTGGCACTGTGTATTCCCAAGATTGGCTTCTGAATATTGGGCATGAATTATTGAGGAGATGGCTGGAAGAAACTACTGCCTGCTGTGTTTTTGATAAGTGCTAGTATTTTTTACATTGATTCTGCCTTCCCCCCCTCCCCCCCTTTCATTTATTGGCTTGTAGTTATAGTATTTAGAATAAACAAAGGAAAAACTGTGGTTTAAGTTGGGCAGTCCCTTTGTTTCTTTAGGAGCAGTCAGTTTTTCCTTTGTCTTCTGTTTCTCTTTTGGAGCTGCAATCACTTTTGTATCGATTGCGCAAGGAGCGGTGGCTGTGATGCTTTGCAGGGAACAGCATGCTGATCTCTTGCAGCAGTGTTTATGTTATTTGCCTCTTGGCCTTTGCATTTGCTCAGAGGCCTATTCATTAGTTTTATTTACGACAGACACTTTTAGACGTCTTGCACGGTTGGGTTTTTTTTCCTGCATCTTGTCCCCAGCTCTATTCCTTAGGCAGCGTGTTCTGGAGCTAAGGAATGCTGTTTATTCTTTGCATGCCTTGTTTGGGAAGAAAAGGATGGTTGGGGTTTTTTCTGCTAAGTAAGGCTGATGTTCCAAATGCTCAGGCATTGCACACACGGGTGAATGTGGCTTGTGAGCTGGGATTAGCTCACAAAAATTGAAGACGGAAAAAATGGAACCAGCTCCAACGTACAGTTATTGCAGACAGTCCCTCCAGCAACGGGTGGAAGGTGGAAAGTATGTGCAGCTCCCTTGTAAGCAGATAACCTGGCTGTCACCATAGCTCTTTTCCTAATCCCTAATAAAGATTGGTTTGCAGCCACAGCTGGAGGTCTGCCCTCTTCCAAAATTCACATCATTCGTAACCATTATAGCTCTGGCCATTCTCACTGTCCACAGAAACACCCACACCCTGTCAGCCTCGCTGGATTTGGAATCCTCAGCTCATTGTGGCAGTAAAAGCCACAGATTCATTATGTACTGTGGGAGAAGAATTTCTTCGTTCTCTCATTTCTGGATTTGCCACTTTTTAATTAGCTAAAAAATAAGCTGCTAGGTGTGAGAAGAGTAGGGGAACTGAGTTTTAATTTTCCTGGGTTTAGTTATTACTGAAATGTCGTGTTTTGGTTTGTAACCATATGAAGTACTAGTAAATTACCCCACACAACATTTATTGCCAGTAAATATTTGCCTATATTTTGATATTTATGTGTAATTCAGCAGTCACAGAGAGAAAAAGGGCTGGGTACACACATGTGACATTCACTACTAAATATGAAAAAAAAAAATCAGGGAGAATACTTATATCTCAGATATTTAAATGATGAAATAAGGCCTTGTTGTGACCATAATTTCATGTGGTCTTACAGCATTCAAAAGGATCCAAATATTTTTTTTTCCAAAAAGGGATCTCAAATGATTGTTTCCTTCCTTACAACATGCAGCAGGCAGTGAGGAGCCCTGTGATGGCCCCTGGTACCTCTTTCTTGAAGAGTGACAGTGTGGATGTGCTGCAGGTGGGGTCCAGACCCCGCACTGCCCTGGTGATGCTCACATCATGAGCTTTGTTTACTCTTTGCAGTTTCCTGGGTTGGACACATTTTGTGTGGTCAGGGCCCCAGACAGTGATCATGGGCATCCCAAGTAATGCCACCCTCCTGGTTATCATTTTTGTAGCTGTGGGAGGCCACAAACAGGGCTGGAAGTGCAATTACAGATTTCCAGATCTCCTCCTTCCCCAGCTGTTAGTTACTAAATGCTACCCAGAGCAAGATGGCTTTTTATGCATCTGTGTGATGTTGCTCCTTCTTGTGTCCTGGCTCTTGGAGCCGTGCCGAGGCCACCCCGATGTCCAGCAGGACAGTCAGACACAGCGTATCTGTTTGGGGCTGAGCTGCCACAAGGTGCCAGTGTTTCAGAGCAGGAACTGCACGGTGTCTCTGCCTTCTGAATGCTTTGCTGGGCTGTTTTCCCCCCTCAGGGTGCCAAGTGAAGCCCTGCTATTGCTTAATGTTGACTTAAAGCTTTGGGGACTGCCAGCCTTCTGCAGGGCCACAGACCACCCAAAACCCGCTGTGTCCCCTCCCCAGCCACTGCCTGGTTTGCAAACCAGGCACCACTTTGCTGCTGGCAGGGATGTTTAACATACCCATTATGACAGTGTCAGGAGCTCAGTATTTTGCTTGCTAGTGTCATCAAAGGAGCCAGGGAATTGTCACCTATCCCTCTGCTTGTCCAGCCCTGCTAAATGCAGGGGCTCCTCTCTCCCAGCCTATAAAGGGAAAACTGCCATCACTCAGGGTATGTGGCACTTTCCATCACTCAGGGTGTTTGGCACTTTCCAGCAGCAAGTCACAGAGTGCTCCCCTTTCCTCTCCAAGGAGGTCCTGCAGCACTACTTGGCTCTCCCTGGCTTCAGAGACAGGGACCACCCTGGCACTGAGAGCATCCTCTGTCAGCAGATCAGGATCTGCAGCAGGAGCCAGGATTGGACCCAAGTGCTGCTGAGTGCCTTTAATTCCCAGTGCAGAAGACATGAAGGGCCCTGGGAGCTGTTGGACCTGTCCATGCTGTAACAAAAACTCTTTGTGCACAGCCACCACGCTGTGAGCTGCAGGCTCACCTCAGCAATACCAATTATGCTTTCATACCTTGCTGTCATCCTCAGGCATCTTCAAGGCCAGTGCATTTGTTTCATTTGCAGGGCTGGTTTAACTGAACTTGGGAAAAGATGGCACTTGAATCACATCTGGCTTCATTCTTCGCCCTTCAGTAGTGGAAGTGTTGACAGCAATACTCACAGTGGCACTGTATAAGCATACAAGTGTTAGGCATTGATTTCTTCTGAATAAGCTCCTAGAAGTTGCCTGTTTTCCTAGGTAATTATTGTTGGCATAGGTATGGCTGTTGTCTCAGGAAGTCTGGCTCTCAGAAACTGCAGCCTGTGTCAGCAGGGAGTGAAAAGCACAGGGTCGAGCTCTCTGCTAGTACAGCTCTGCAGGCTGGCTGGTGTTAAACAAGCCCTGGCACCAGCATAAGAACAGCTAGAAAAATGCCTTGGAGAGGGATTTCTGCATCTCTTGAACCTCTCTGATATTCTTTTGTTATCCTTTCCATGTTACCAATTGCATCTGATCAGCCAACTATTTGTTTCACAGCAATTAGTGTCTTTTCTTCCCTTGCACATTTTCAATCAGTAAATTGTTTTGAAGGACAACATTTTACATAGTGTCTGAATTAGTCTTTTGCAGCATTAGAGTCAGGGTGTTCCAACAAACAGACATGTGGGGGAGTTTATTACCCTGGGAAGAGAGGGCTCCTGCATTGTTACTTAGAGATCTGAAAAGCTATTAATGTGTAATGGCCATGAGAAATCAAACTGACAGGTAGGGGCAGTGGAGGAGCCTCCTCCTTCACTCCACACCTTTGGCAGCCCTGGGTGCAGGGAAGGGTGATGGCATACTGCTGCCTGAGGCTGGATATATTTAACACCATTGCCTCAGGAAATCTCAGGGGAGAGGCTCTTTCTGAACAGGTGAGAATCCAGTGGATTTGGTGCCATGAAGACATGCAGCAAGTGACAGCTCCTGGGTGAAATGTCTATAATGGGGAGTGGGAGAGAGTGCTGCTGGCACAGGGAAGTGAAATCCTGCTCAGTGTCTGTCCCATCATCAAACCAAGAGACACTGAAATGACATTTATGGAGATGTGTAAATATACACACACACAAATGTTTTATGCTTGAGCCTTTTGTTTCAGATCCTGTGGTCCAACTCGCCTGTTACAATGCAGGAAGGAGGGTCCATGGGACATGGTAGCCTGCAAGTCTGAATTCAAAGTGAGGTCTGTTTGTTGGATCTTGTCTCCTAAGTATCAATTTAGTTTCAGAAAACAGATACTCTAGACCAACACACTGATGTATTTGTTTCATACACAAAGCAATAGCACCTAGTATTTCCCATGATAAATGGTGTCAATATTATCACAGGCTGATGCTGGATCAGGCCCACATGGAGCACAAATACTGATACCTCCTCCAGACTGATGTGACAGTTTTAGGGGGGTACCATGCACAGGGTAAGGTGTGCTGCTGTTTAAGGTATCCTATTATGCATAGAAATCCACAAATCTGCGTTAATTTGGTGGCTCTAGCTATGTGTCAGTGTCTGCCTTTGTTTTTTAGGTAATTTGTGCAATACACTTTCACCCCATGGTTGCTTCTATTATATATGTATCCTTCTGTTGGGCACTTCTCTGTTGACTATGATTACTACCACATCAACTGAAAACGCTCCTCTACCGTATAATTAACTTTATCTGCTCTGCTACAATGCCTCTCACTGGTAATTACACACACTTCAGCTTTTTCATTATATTTTTAAGAAGCTGATTACTCTTGCCCAGCCTCTGTCCAAACTGGAGGGGTTTTACATGCCTAAAATGATATCTTTTTCCTTTCAGCAGCCCTGGCAGAATCTGGATATTGATTGTAGTACATATAATGTGATCTTTAAATAAACAATCTGTTTGGAATATACTTTTTTGCTGGTGGCAAAAAGCTTGTTTAAATCTTCAGGTTGTTGGCGAGTTGATGTGATAGTTATCAGTTTAGTGACATAATTTGAAATGAAGAGCAAGGAATTTTGAAGTCTTTCAGTCACTTGGGAAGCTACTCCATTTTCTTCCTCCTTAGCTCAGTTCTCTCAGCCTTCCCTGCAGTTCCACAGTGACTTTTGTCCTTTGATGATTTTTTTAAAGCCTCTTTTTCTCAAGCAATAATCTAATGCAATTACACCCTCTGCCATCAGCCTGTGTTTCTGTGCTCTAATACTTTTGAACCCCTTGGTCAGCTTGAACCAAATCTGATCAATGTCATGAGCTCTTAGTAACGTCCAGTTCCTCGAAGTTACGTGAGATCAGGGAGGGCAGATCCAAACGGGGAGGATTGGCCATTCTGCTAATCCCCACCATCCTGTCCTCATCCTGCAGGGAGGGGATTCCTGTGCCTTTTGCTCAGCTGGTGTTTAGGGAATGTGACCAGCAAGGAAGATTGCTGTGTGGTTGTTGCAGGGTGCATGGAGGGATGGGAAATACATAGGAGTGAGGAGCAGAGGAAGGAAGAGCTGGGAGTGTCACTGTAGTGGGGATGGGGCAGAGTGAGAAGAAGGGGTATGGGATCCATGGAAAAGCAGCCTTCATCCCTGACTGCTCACATAGCAGCAGTTGCCACTGTAATTGCAAATATTGATGTATTTTCCACAGCTTCTTTTCAAACACACAGCCTGGGGTTTTTTGTTTAGGTTTTTTTTTTTTTCACTCTTTATAACAGAAGTGATTTTCACATCATGCAAGGAAAAGCACTTGGCGGAGAAGTGTTGTGCAATTTCTATTGAGATCTCACAGCAAACCAAGCACACATCTATTAATTAAGGCAAAGGGTGTTTGACACAAACAATAGTGTGATGATTTAATATTGTGTTGTCTTCTAAAATAAACCCAGTGTTGAAGTGACCACAGACTGAACATCCTGGTAAGTTCACAGGACAAGGCATTTCTCTAAAATATGTGGGAATTTAGCTCTGGCTGTTTCTGGAGACTGTTGGAATACCTGGAAAGTACCTGCAAAATGCTCATTGGCTTGAACACCAATTTAACTGTGGAAGGTGTTCTTGTTTCCTTCTCCTGAGTGCACCTTTGAGTCCCAGAGTGAGTGGGATTTCAGGGTACACACAGTGCTGTGCCCTCGTGCCCAGGCACCAATCTCCCTAAATGTTTTGTTTTTACTAATGGGCAAGTTGCTAGCCTGAGAAACTTCACTTTTGGTGAAAATAGCTGGATTGTTACTTTAGGGGGTTTAATGTTGGTTTTAATAAGTGAGCAGAAAATTCAAACCATCTGGAATTGAGTCTGTCTCTGTGCAGTGCTAGAGGATCTTCCTCAACTGATGGAAAGAGCACTGCCATTGCATAGAGTGACTTTGGGAAGCAGAGAACTCAGGTGCCCTGAAAGATAAATACCTCCAGTGTATTTCTTTCTTTCATTTGCAAGACTAACTGTGCTTTCACTGAGTAAGAATATCCTTCACCCAGTAGAGGTGAAGAAAACTCTCCAGATGATTTACATCATGTCTTGAGATCAAACCTTCAAAGGTCAGAGAGAAAGACCTTAAGCAGGGAAAGTGTGATTTAGCCCTCTATAAATGCTACTGTTATTAGTGGCATTACGTCAATGTAGGTGACTTCTGGTTGCATCTTCCTGAGCTGCGACTTGACATTACTGAGTAAAAAATCTGCTCTAATTAATTCCTTTTGGTATCTTTCCATGTTGCAACCTCTCAGAGGTAAAGAAATCTGTGCCTCATGGTATTTCATAAATACCTGGTTTGTGCCCTGTAAAGTCCTGACTGGTTGCAGCATCCAGCCTCTGCTGCTGTGCAGTTTTCCTCTTGTCCCCATGGCACACTGCTCTGCAGCTGGGACTGTGTTGAATTCTCTCTCCCTGTAACTGATTAGAATTGCCTCTTAGCTAGGATTACTTTTCTCTCAATTTCCATTCTTCTTTCCCCTCTCCCTTGACCTTCCTGTCCTTATCTTTTGCTCTCTGGATCTTTTTTTTCCCCCCAGTTCCTTGCACTTGGGAGTACCAATCACCTCTGGTTAATGAAATAGTTCTGCTGTTGCCTCCTTTGGGGTATCATTTGAGTTACTGATCATTATATTTTACATGGTATGGATATGACAAACTGTCTTGGTTTGAAAGACAGATGTTTGCCAAGGAAGGTGGAAACCTCCCTTGAAATGGAAAATATGACCCTCTTCCCTCCAAATTACTATAACTTTGAAATTAAGGGACTTTCAGGCAAAGATATAGGAAAAGGAATAATAGTCCTTTACTGGTGTGCAGGTGTATAACAAGGCAAACAGACAGACAACAGCACCGGCAGCCCCAAACAGAGCCCGAGAACACCTCTGGTACTCACCTTGAACTCTTTTTGTCTTACCTGTTGAAACACACTGCTTGGCACTTACTAGGGCATATATACAATTTGCTGTTGCAGGGTAATTCCTGGTTAATTCACTGTTTATTCCAGTGTGTCACAAGAACTGGGGTGGGATTATCCTGGTCCCAGCCAGCAGCAAATACTGCTGAGTGATATAACATATATTCTGCTGCTTCTCTTAGCTAACACTTTTCTCTATTACAACACAATTCATTCCCCTCCAGGTGCATAAACCCCTTTTTAATGTTTTTCTAGTGTGGCCTGCATGACAGTACCTCCACATCTCGTTTGCTTTCCTCTGTGTTTGTGCTGAATCCTGCTCTGTCATTTCCCAGCACCATTACAAGAGGCTGTACCTGCTGCTCCACTTTCTGGACTGGCACCCCTGCTCCTTCCCCTGTGCTTGCAGCTCCTTCTACCTGCAATTTTGGCTGGAAGAATATCCCTGGATGTGCCACCATCCGTCTGGCACAGGGAGGTGTTCCTTGGAGCAAGGAAAAGGCACTTAGTGAATTGCAGTTTGCTGCTTTTTTGAGCAGAGATGAAGGTGTCTGGTTTGTGGCCATCTCTGCTTGCTGGGAATTGCCGCCTGCCTCCCCGTCGGCTGGAGGCTCTCTGGCACAAATCCATTCTGCTGTCGGGTGCTGGATCTCACCCTCTCGGTGTGTTTTCTGGTCACAGCCATGCTTGGGCAGATGCCATTTAGACACTGGTCCAACTCATCAGACAACTTGCTTTCCTGCTCAAGGCCTTGGACTTCAGTCAAGTTAACCTCTGAGAAACCCTCTCATCTTCAGTTGGATGCAGGAAAGATTTCATTTGTGCTGCCTTTGCTTTTCAGTATTTTTTTCCCCATAGTATATATATATGCACACTCTATGTACTCAAAAATATGCACTCTGTGCTCTATGTAATCACACACACATGCATTATCTGTCTGTCTATACATCTGTATTTATGTGTATTGTAAATCTTGTAGGAGTCATACTTGCACTCATTTTTCTCTCAAAGATTTTTTTTTCCTGGAGTGTTCCCTGAGCCACAGTTCTGTGGTTTGCCCCATTTTTCCCTTTAAAATCCATGTTCCAAGAACATCTAAAATTACTAAGCTGTTTATTCAGTTGCCTTTTAATGTCTAGAACCTTTGCAAAGAAATATTTCAGTGCAGCTATTTTCAGCTACCTTTTTCATACCTACTTGTGTTTTGTGCTACTTTACTTGTAGTTTCCATGACAATTATCCCCAGAGTTAGAGGCAGCCTTGCCCTCCGTTGCTGTTTTGCAAAGCAGCCATTGCTCTTGCCCACTTGGGACTCCGAGTGCAGAAGTTCATGTTTAATACAAGTTTTTATTTTCATAGCTTCTCTATATCCCACTAGCACTACTTGGGTTCTGCAGGTTGCTGTAATATATATTGCATCCTGCTTATTTGCCGTGGTAATGATGTGGAGGGCAGAGACATCTCATCCTCAAAAGGAGAAGCATATTCTGGCTGGTGGAAGAGGACACAATGTCCACAGAAGGACTCACACAAAGGATTAGCTTCACCTGGTGCAAGGTAACCCACTGCCCCACAGTGCAGTGGAGCCAGGTTTGGTTCCTGGTAAGGATGGAAGAGGAGGGTGGGCACAGTGGGTTTGTGCAGAACCTGAGCCCTGGCTGGCTCCTGCCCCCCATCCCCCAACACCAGCTCCCCACTGGGCACAGCCTCTGTTTGGCCACATCCTCCCTCCTGGGCACAGAATGCCACTTTCTTCCTGCACAGTCGTTCAAACATGAAAATAATGTACTTTTAATATTTTGAACTGTATACTGTTCAATATATATTTCAATATCTTTTAATGTTATTATCATTTTGGTGTTTTTCTCTTACTTATTCTTCTTTTCCTGTTTTCTCCATCCCACCTCTAGTGACTCACAGCAATTTTTGAAGTGCCCAGCAGCAATCCTTTGATATATTAGCCTTATACATTTCCTTATTGTCCTTATCTATTCCGTCTGGTACATGTAACTGAGCTTTCTGTATGATCTACTCTCAATCCTGCCAGTACCTCCTAACCCTTTCTGTGCATCTTTTTTTTTTTATTTAGTTGACTATTTCCTTCCAATTTTCCATGTGCTCCCTCCTTTCATTCTTACCTACTTGCATCCTTTCCACTCACCACCTCCAGTTTCCTCTCCTGAATCCACTTAAGTGTAATCTAAAACATACTGCTTGAAAGTGGAAGCCCAGAGAAATATTTGCTCTGGCTCTCACTAGCACCTCTCAATGCCAGTGAGCTCTGGGACAGTGGATTCTCAGCCCTGCAGTAAAATGAGCTTTTCCTGTAAGTTTAAAATTTGATTCTTTCTCACAAGCTACAGTCAAAGTGATTGTCTGCTCAAAAAGTAGCTTTTAACTAAATTCAAAGAAATGCATTCAGAGCAGATTTTTGAATTTCCACATGATAAAATTAATTACAGTTAGCAGCTTGTTACTGAAACAGAAAACATCCAAAATGCCACAATATTTGAAGTTATATTTTAAGGAAAAAACACAGATCAGAGAAAAAAGCTTCAAAGTCCAAACTGATAATCTTCTTAAAGAGTCTTAATTGTTTGTGAGATAAATGGGAATTAAGAACTAAGGGAAAGAGAGCTCTTGCAGAGAGAGTGTGATCTTCCACAGCACATGAGCTGTGAGTGATTCAGTACTGAATAACCCCAAATAACTAACCTACCCACCCAAATGGCACCACTGACCAATGGACTGACTTGGCTTGTTAGTGTGGCAAGGGAGACTTGGAGCTCCCATTTCAGTTGGCTATGGGATAATGAATCTGGCTGCTGGTTACTGAGAGCAGCTCTTCAAAGCTCCTGAAATGTTTGTTCATCCTTGTATTTGCTATTACTGATCTCATCCTTAATCAGATGAAATGCAGGGTTTTGCAGTCATGTGGGGTGAATTGCTGGCTAAGTTCCTTGACTTGTTCCACTGGCTGCTGGAGGTGATCTGCATAGATGCACTTTGTCAGTTTGATCCTTGCTCTGTGTATTGCTCACTGTGAGATCCAGCCCAGCTGCAGCAGGGTTTGAGGCAATATTCCTTGTCTGATGTGCCTCACCAGAGACACCCCCTTGTGAGTACCTTTGGCAATAAGGGGTTAACCTCCCTTTCCTGAGCATCACTGGTGTTTGATGTTCTCCTGTCCCCATGCTCCACTGTGTATCCAGCCCCAGCTCCTTGGTACAACCTTGGTAAGAGCTCCATTTCCAGAATGCCCCATTCTCAGGGCTGTACCCAGCAGCCTGGCAGCTGGGTGTGCCAGGATGCCCAGCTGGACTCCTCCATGGGCAGTGAGTGTCTGGTTGCCTGATTTGACAGTGTCTATCCACATCTCTTCCTAGCTCAGCCCAGGTTGTCGGATGGGCTGTGGGGAAGTACAAGCGGTAGTAGAAGAAATTAGAGGAAAGAAGGAGTGGAGGACCAACCTGTACATTGACCAGCCCCTACCATGTCCCACAGATTTGTCTCAAAGCATTAGCCAGGAGTGGGGCTGAGACCCCTAAAAAAATGGCTAGGGTGAGTAATGGGGAGACAGAGAAGAGAAGGGGAAGGTAGCCAGGCTGGTGAGGTGGGCCTGGAAATTCCATCTGGAACTGAAGCTCCCAGACCGCATCTTTCCCTGTGTTGTTGGACTTGCCGAGTGCCCCAGGGATGTGGATTTTGGAGGCAGTCATGCCTCTTCTCGAGCTGTGGTGTTTATGGCCTGCTGTGGTTTTGGCACACAGTTCTTGTTCCAGCTTCTCCCCAGATGCATGGCTTGGGTAATGTGGCATGGGGGTCTGCTCCCAAAGTCTGAGGGCTGCATGGGCATTGTCACTGGTGACTTTTCCAGAATCCCTTTCCAAAGAAGATGGAGCCAAAGTGTGGCTGCCCTGCAGTCCCTTCTGTTGGTACAAGGCAGCTAATATTTTATTCAAGTTGGACAAATGATGAAAATGTGCTGGACACTGGAAAGAGATGTCTTGAGCACACAAAGCAGCTTACAAGCCTGAGAAGCAAGGACGGAATTTTTCATTTGGCAGAATAACATGCATAGCGAGCACTCTTGTTTTTAATAAGCTCACAAAGCTTTCTTGAAAGCTAGGGATTTTTTTTTCCATCCTGAACACATGAGGTATTTTCATTTCATAATGAATGTATGTTACGTCCAACTTCCAGAAAGCCTTTCACATGAAAAAAAAAAAGATAGCAAAGAATATTTCAGATGCTGAAGTGAACAGGGTGGAAGTAATCATGAAACAAATGCTGGAATATTTGCTCTGTGCTCAGAGATTGTGTGGCATCATGTATTGTCTGAAACAGCACCAGATAATAATCGTAAGTGCAAATCTCTCAGACTGGGGCAACAGGGAGAGGAGCCAATCTCTGTGTCTCCATAGAGCTGGAAGAAATTTCAGATATTTCTGTTTGTCTGCAGAACAGCTGGGGACTTCTCAGACATGAATCTAATTAAGCCTATTCCTTGCTACAAACACTTCAAGTCCTATTTCTGAGATCCAAATGTCTTTCCGAAATGAAGCCGTAGGAATATTGCTTTCATGCAGCCTGCTTTTTCTAATTTGGTCTGGACAAAATTAAATTACAGTTATAAGCTCAGAGGAGAATTTACTGAAGTCAATAATATTGATTGATATTTGGGTATCAGCGTAATGCCATGCATTAGTGATAGCTGAATTTAATCCACAGGCCCACGAGGGCTGCCAGCAGCAATGTGGGAATTGGATTGGACAGGCTGGGTGACATTTGACGTGCCTGGTCCCCTCCATCCAGCGATGGGTGCCCTCCCCACCATTTGCCGGATGCCTGTCCCTGCCTCCTCCTGTGCCCTGGGTTTGCAGGTGGTCAGGCTAGGACCAAAACTCAAATATTAATTTTTTTTTTCCTCTGTTTGCAAAATCCCAAGGTTTAAAATAAAACATTTATTTTCTCAGTAGAGAAAAGGACTTCCCACAGCAAAAGGCTTAACTGGAGCCATTTCATTCTGCTGGGATGTGAAGTGGCAAGCCTGGCTGCCTGAGCACAGTGTGAGCAGCCAGGGCTGCAGCCTGCAGCATGTCCCTGCTCCCTCTGGCACTGGGCATACCGAGATACTTCAGCTGTTTTCGTGGCACAATGCCCTCGTGGCACAAACTCTCCTGCATGGCTCTGTGGGCTGGCTGCTCATCTGGTTACCATGCCCAGAACACAGGACAACTGTGCCCAAATCAGCCCTGCCACCCCCTCTCTGAGAACCCATGGGAGCCCCAGCCCCACCACAGCTCTGCAAACCATTAACTTCCAGTCTGCAGCTACTTTCTTTTAAACTCTGGGTTTCAAACCAATCCAGAACAGAAAGAATATTTATTCCTCCTTGCTTTTTCTGTTTGTTTTGTTTTGTGGCACAAGATTGCCACTGACTTCTCTGCTGGGTGTGGAAGCCCTCTCTGGAATTCTTGCAGATTTGAAGGAATCTTTTCCTGCTGATATTGCAGGTAATACACTAATCTGAGCAAAAATCCCAGTATTGATATATTAATTAGAGTTTTCATCTTTTTCTTGCTATATTTATTCCTCTCTTAATCCAGTTGAAGCCAAGCATGAGGCTTGCAGGAGGCTGGTCCTAGCTTCAGGTCCTGCTCTCTGATGCAGGTCACAGCCATGGCAAAGCTCATTGGCAAAGCCATATTTCCTCAGACTGTCTCATGCAACTGGAAAAAACAGATAAGCTTTCAGTCACATAAGCTTGGATCTCTTTATATGCAAAGTTATTTGTCTGTGCTCCTCAGAGAGTTTGATTTGTGTTCATTTGCATGTACCAAGTATAGTGAAACCCAGTGAATTCTCCTGACATGTTTTCGCTCCTGCAAGAAACATGATGGGAAGTGGAAGATATGATCATCTCCCTCCCTAGTGGCATCAGTAAGTATCACACATATCAGATTAAACCCTTGACATTTTTCCAACAGTGTGAAATTTGCTTGAAGATGCTGGAAAATGAGTTATTGATGTGAAAGCAAGTATTGGAATATGAATGCAAACATGTTAACCCTAAAACCAGCGTAATTTGCTTTTTCTGAAATGTGTGGAGCTGGAGGAGCTGGCAGGGAGAACTCCCACCACAGAGCCTGGGGGTGAGCAAGACATGGGCCATGAGACAGAAATGCCTTTTGGCTCCTGAGTAGTGATGGATAGCCAGATCCTGCCCAGTGATCCTCAGGGGTACATCCCAGCAGTGAGGGGGGACATCACTTGGGGGGGCCTGGGTGGCGTCAGGTGTATTTGTGTCATTGTGGCCCATGGGGAGAGCTGCCCAGCTTTGCATGAGAAAAACATACACTTTTCACTTAGCTGAAACGATAAAATCCCTCAGGTGTTGCTGCAGTATGATCATCCACCTGTGAAAGATTTCAGGAAAGATGCACATTGGTTGGGGATTTGAGGTGCTCTTGTGGGCAGAACTGAGCCTTTGATGCAGACTTTAAGTCAGGACTCCTTTATGTCTTACAATGAAACTGATTTTAGTGTTTTTACTGCAAAAACTCACCAGTAAGTTTTCAGACACTTCTCCCCTTGACATGTTGAAGCTGAAAGGCACACTAGGGTAACGATTTTGGATTTTCCATGTTTGCATTTGGGATCTGTCATGTTCTGATGGTGAAACCTCACCCTGGTAGAGTAACCCCATTTGAGCATGGCACATCCCACTCAGTCCCTGTCTTGGGGATGGTTTATTTTCCTGTACCATTTTGGGGGTTTTTGATCTATT
This sequence comes from Serinus canaria, assembly GCF_022539315.1. Classification (NCBI taxonomy): domain Eukaryota; kingdom Metazoa; phylum Chordata; class Aves; order Passeriformes; family Fringillidae; genus Serinus; species Serinus canaria. The sequence goes on along the minus strand of NC_066326.1, from coordinate 6,640,740 downwards.
TTGTTTTATTTATGCCCAGGGTGGCTGCTGTCCCTACCCCAGCCCCCATCCTGCCTGGCCTGGGGCTGTTGCAATAAATGGAAGCTGAGCTGGGGTTTCTGGAGGGAGCTGGGTGCAGGGTGAGAGGCAGCCCTTCCTTTGGTGCATTCTGATCCACTGGACACACACGGCCAGTACCTCCGACCAGGGATCCTGCTGTTTCTGTGGGCTTTGCCTGCTTATTTTTGGTGGGTTTTTTTTTTTTTCTCTTTTTTAGCTGCAGCACTGCGACTAAGCTTGCCAGCTTGGCTGCTTTTGCTGCTGTGCTGTTGGGAAGCTCAGAGCCAATGTGTGCCCTGCCAGGACTCTGGAACATCCTTGTTTTCCCACCAGGAGCTGCCTCCATCCTCTGCACAGCCTGGGCCCAGGCATCAGCCGGTGAGAAATCCCAAGGAGTCTCTCTCTCTGGGATGCTTGGGAGCTGGGCTGCTGCTGCCCAGTCCCTGCTGTGCCTCTACTGCTGCTGTGGGGGTTTTTTGCTACACTGGAGCTGTTTCACCCTCTGCCTGCCGGGAGTTCCCTCAGCCTGGGTACAGCTGCAGACTTTCTGCTGCTTCTTGCTTGTTGCCTTGGGGAAGCCCGTTATGCCACTCCAGCTTGCTGCTCCAAAGTTCCTGCTACAGCCCCTTTTGCCATCCAGAGGGGCACCAGGACCAGCTGTCCCTGTGAGTTGTAAAGGCAGCCCTTTCTCCATCCCTCTCCGCAGGCCCCACCCGCCATTACCGTGTGAGGGAGGCGGCCGAGCCCGCGCCACAGCGCCCCCTGCAGGCACGGGGGAATCCCCGCACCCGTGCCCGGCCGGGAGCCAGCAGCGCCCCCGCTGGCCGTGCCCAGAACTGCACCGCAGGGAGCCAGCAGCGCCCCGCTGGCCGTGCCCAGAACTGCACCGCAGGGAGCCAGCAGCGCCCCCGCTGGCCGTGCCCAGAACTGCACCGCAGGGAGCCAGCAGCGCCCCCGCTGGCCGTGCCCAGAACTGCACTGCAGGGAGCCAGCAGCGCCCCCGCTGGCCGTGCCCAGAACTGCACTGCAGGGAGCCAGCAGCGCCCCTGCTGGCCGTGCCCAGAACTGCACCATGGGGAAAGTGCCACAGCCAGGCTGGGGCTGGGCAGGGGTCAAGGTCCTGCAATTTCTTGTTATTAATAAACAATTGGTTTTCTTCACTTTCACCCCCTGTTATCCATTTCTCTCATTATCGGAAGAAAAGAGAGATTTTGAAGCCCTCTCTCCTTAGAGGAAATGCTCATTCCAGGGCATTTCCTCCTGAAAATTGTCTCAAAACTGAGACAGTCCCCTCCTACCTCCTCCATGGATATGCACAGGGCAGCAGTAAGCAGCAGAACAAAAGCTGAGAGACACAAGAAATATTGTGCATTTTAAGGGACAGAGTAATTGTAATCCAGAGGAATTGTTGAGGCAATTACACTGTTCAAAGTGCTTTCAGGGCCTCTTAATAATTTCTTCTGCATTATCCTCTTGCTCCCTTGGAGATGACCAAGACAGAAGTTGATTGCAACTGCTGCTTTACGAGTGCAGCGGTTCCTTGGGAGCCATTAGGGATACAGCATCTGCTGGAGTTGCCATGGAGATGCCAAGACTGATTGTAAGCCAGGTGAAGTGCTCCTGCTGCTGCTGGCTCATCCCTCCTGGGGGACATGGCCACACAGCCTGACACTGGGGTGGGAGGAACAGCAGCCTCAGCCTGGGCACTTATGCTGCAGGGAGGGATCAAAACCAGGTGCTGGTGGCTGGAGCAGGACCCGTCACCAGAGGGGTGAAGCTGTTGGGGGCATTACAGACATGTTTGAGATGTTCATTTGCAAAAGGAGATTGGCCAGAGGAGGGGTTTGCTACACCAGATCTCTGTCCCAAACATCCTGGGTCCAGCCTTTTGCAGATTCTCTCTGGTTGGTCTCACTGACCTGGCCAGGAGTTGCTCCAAGGGAGCTGTGGCTGTCACTGGGTGTTTATACCCAGAGAAGGAGGTAACTCCTTTTGGGGTTGTGTTGTGGCAGTGAGAAATCTGGTCTTTCAAAATCTGGCAGGCACAGTGTAACTTGAAGTACAGTCTGAGTATAAATTAGCTGTGAAGACATTTGTCTGTGGCAGAGGGAAGGTGGCTCTTTGGCAGCAGGTGGCTTGGCTTGCTTTTATGCAACAGATATTCTGTCTTCACTTAATAAACAGATAAAAGGGTGATGCAGTTGACATCAGGCTCATCTATTCTGAGATCTGGCATTTGGGAACATGGTTTCACTGCCTGGATTTGCCTGGAAGCTTGTACCATTTCACAGGCAGGAAGGTCCTTCACTGTTAATAAATTCTGACTGAGATTTAATTGCAAGATAAGCAAGTGCCCTCTGTGCCCCAGCTTTTCCCTGCAGCCACTGCCTGCATTTGTGGTTTGCCAAAAAAATCAGACTTGCACCCAGTACTTCCCTCTCCCATCTGTCTGTCTGTCTATCTATCTATCTATCTATCTATCTATCTATCTATCTATCTATCTATCTATCTATCTATCTATCTATCATCTATCTCTATATATCTGCATATATATATTTATATATCTCCTACTTTATAAATATCCTGCCCTGACACAATGGTCACCTCCTTTGAAAGTTAAAACAGTTCTTACATATTTCAGTCATCAGAATGAAGGTCAAGAATCCTTTTTTTTTTTTTTTTTGTCTTCTTTTGAGAATGGCAATGGAAAAAAAATATTACTAGATATGAAAACAGGGTCAAAAAGTTGCAGATAAATGGGACAGAGCATGAAGTGAAGTGACAGGAGACCTAATTATGGTATTGAAGCTGTGGCATGAAATAGGTAAAAATCTCACAGGAATTTGTATCTCCTTTTCTTTTTTTTCTTTTTTTTCCCCAAAGAACTTTAAATGCTCTTTTCTTTTCTCACCTGAGCCTTTTAGAAATCAGTATATTTTTAGCTCATAGTTGGAGACAAGGACCAAATGGCCTTGGCATTAAACATTTCAGTTTTCCAAAAACAGTTGGAAAGGTGTTTCACATTTCCCTCCTGGTATTCAGGACTGGGTGACTGACCTTGGAAATGTGGGGGAAGCCAAGGAAAGCCACTGGGCTTTTTTCCTCCCATTTTAAATTGGAGTTTATAATCACCACCACCACCACCACCACACATCCAACTGTACTTTAAACCAGCTACTCACTTCATGTGAGCTTAATTTAGAAGGGCAAAATTCTGTGGCACCAGAATATTATACCATGATTGCAGCTGTCAGTTCATCCTTGCTGTGAGTGGGTGGGATGGGCCATGTGGACCTCTGGTGGGAGGTATTCCCTGGCAGGGGAAGTGGAACTGGATGATCTTTGAGGTCTTTTACAGCCCAAACCATTCTAAGATTCTGTGTTTGCAGAGTCATGTTTGCACACCCAGGAGTGACCATTCACATTCATGCTCAAGTGCTTGCCCATCCAAAGGTTCAAACTTGCTGGTGCAAGTGGCATTTGATAGGAGAGAGAGAGAGAGAAAGAAAGATTAGATAGATAGATAGATAGATAGATAGATAGATAGATAGATAGATAGATAGATAGATAGATAGATTAGATAGATGGGTCAGCCAGCTGCAAACCTCAGAAATTCAGGCTTCTGAAATACAGAGACACACAGACTGAAGGAGGAAATTAGCAATCAGGTTAAGCTGAGAAAATGGCCCTTGTGCTGTGCTGTGAGAAGAATAAGAAGTGTTTGCTCTGCAGGTGGGCAGAAGCCTGGGAAGATGCTGGTGGGCAATCCATTTGCACAGTCTCCTGTGCTGGGAAAGTGATGGTAATGCATCAGTGAGAGGGAAATATTACTTTGTGGGTATGTAGTGTCCTCCCACTGCTCCCGAGGCTCCTCATTTCCCAAGGTTCTATGAATACATAATGTAATATGAGAATACAGGCAAGGTGTTTATCAGGGCTGTTAGATGGAAGCACATCTGGAGCTGATTTGGAACTGGCTGTTCTGCCTATAGGTTAATGTAATGGCTTTTGGGAACATCACTTCTCTGAGAAAACGTGCATGCTGGTGGGGAGAGGGTATCATGCTGGTCCCAGAACATGCTTATCTTTAGGAAAGAGTATTGGGAAATCTTTCTTCACTTTGGTGAAATGATTACTGCCTTATCATTCAGAGCTTGAGGGATATATCCATGCTGTTATTATAACAAGTTATTTCTTCACAGTTCCTCATATAAATGGTGGAGGCTGTGATGTCTGTGTGTGTATGTGCAGGAGAGAGAGAGCCTTGTGCCTCTGTAAATGAAAATCCATCTGTTGTCTCTGTTGGAGGTGGATGCTCAGTGCCAGGCAGAGGCTGCTTGCTCAGGTGGTCACAGTGGTCAGTTGAAGGTGTAAAGCTGCAGGCACCAGGAGGGAGAAACTTGCTGTACCTGTTTGAGGACAGAGATGTGGCTCCTCTGGCAACCTCCCAGATCCTAAAGCTGCCCAAAGCTGCAGCTCGGGGTACCTGGGAGGGTCCTTGTTTCTGCAGCAGAGCTTGTTGCTGGTTCTGTGGGATGAAATGCAGATGGAAACAAACCAGGGCCATGCTGGGGTGCTTAGACCACTGTTCCAGTCCCCAGAACAGGACCTTGGGCAGCCTCCTCCCACTGGCTTGTGGAGAAACACTGGCCCCAGGACAGACCCTCAAAACAATTTCTTTATTCCCAGCAAACCCAGGGATTTGAACTCCACTTTGATGCCAACAGGCAGGGAACCTGCTGATGGTGCTGGAGGAGATCCACATCCCATCCTCCCAGTTTCTACCCAGATGTGGAGCTGGAGGTGCCTTTTTTGTTGGCAGCTGCACTGAAGTCTTTCAGGCTTTAACAATTTCCTCAATGACCAGTGAGTGGGTGAGTGGGGATTTATGGGAGATGGGACCTTCTCTGCCAAGAGCAGAGTGAGCCCCTCACAGAGACCCAGAGGAGCACTGGGAGCTCTCCATCTAGCAGGTTGTTTAAAAATCATTTCATGAGAAAGCAGAAATCCTGCTCTTAGAAAGGCTATGTCACTTGCTAACCAGTGTTTTCCACTTCCAGCCAACCCATGTCACATGGAAGGTGCTCTGATTGTCTTGCCAAAAGATGGGCCCAGGCCACACCAAGGGGAAAGTGTTCCTGTAGGCACCAGCCCTTTTTTGTTTTCATAATGAACAAAACCTCAGACTTCTGGGATCCACACGTGCAGGGACAGTGCAAATTTCCCTCTCTGGACAGAAGATTTACCTCCTGGAGAGGACCCTATTCCCAAGCACTTGGTGCTTACAGCTTCTCTGGAAGTGTTTGATCTTGGAGCCTCACTTGCTGTCTTTAAGCCTTGGCACAAACTCCTACTCAATTTTCTATAATTTTTGCCCATTCTTTAGCTTGTTTCATTCCTCATTCCAGTTTTCTCCTGTACCTGTGATTGAATCCAGTACTGCTACCTGCCCAATTATGGAGGTCTGGAATATTGCACTGAACTCTGATCTTAAAACTGTCACCTGTGGAAAAAAAACTGCATTACACCTAGAAATAAAATCAAAATTTAAATTCCATTGAAAAGAAAGATGAGGACTGAGCAATTTTCATTGTAATCTTCATGTCTTAAACCAATCTCAATATTCTAGCAATAATTTTGGGTTGTTTTGACCTGAAAGAATCAAAATCTTTCTTTTCTGACAAGGCTGACAGATGCTTTGACTGATGACAGCAAAAATCAGGTCTTTTAGTCTAAGAAATGTTACAACATGATTTGCATACAAACAGGGACTTGAGACAAGCTCTTGAAAATCTCTTGCACTTGCAAATCCTGACATTGGAGATGAATAAAAGGAATTTTATTCCCTGAGCCCAGCGGATGCTCAGCAAAAATGATATTGTCATAAACATTGGTTTGAAACTTCAAATTATGAAAGTGAAACTGGAAGATTTTTGCCTTTTTCCCCCTCAAAAAGCTCTCCCCATCCTCTCCCAGCTGTTAACAATCCAGGAGCATTAAAGGCAGGGATCTCTGGGGCTGCAGTGAAGCCCTGTGGGGAGCCAGGCTTGTTTGCTCCAGTTCTCTCTGCATCCCAAATCAACTTCTCCTCTTTGTATCTTTTGCCGTAAACAATTATGTTCATAAATATGCAAAGATTTTCCTCCTCTGAGCAAAACCCTCTACTGGCACAACTGGGCCAGGTTGTGAAGCCAGGCACACTTATTCCCAGCACTGTGAATTCTAAACTGAACTGCTTGAAGGCCAAGTGTTGGGAGAGGAGGCTGCTCTAGTGCTCCTGCCCAGGGGCTGCCTTGCCATGTGCCCAGCGAGGAGAGAGCTTCTCCCCTTTCCCTTCCACTTCCTCTTCTCCTTTGCCTTTCTGCTTTCCTCTTTCCCATTTATTTTCCCTTTCCCTTTCCCTTTCCCTTTCCCTTTCCCTTTCCCTTTCCCTTTCCCTTTCCCTTTCCCTTTCCCTTTCCCTTTCCCTTTCCCTTTCCCTTTTTTCCTTTCCCTTCAGGCTGGCAGATCCCAGCAGTGCTGCCAGCTGAGCCATCTCCACCCCAGGTTGGGGCCACATCAGCTCTTTTGGAGGGTTTCATTCAGTTCCCCACACTCAAATGCTGCTGTGCTGAGGCCTGGCCTTCCTGGCATATTAAAAAATTGCTATTTCATCCATGTGTTACCAAGGATGAAGTTTTAATTTAACTCCTCAATGGTGGGTGAGCAGAGGAGTGTAGAGCTGTTGGGGGTCACAGGGCAGCATTACATCTGTTGGACCAAAATATTGAAAATTTTCATCTAAGCCATGAGGATTTTGCAATGACTATCCCTGGCTCCCCTTTGCTCCCCTGTGGTCACATGAACAGAGAGCAGCGTGAGATGCAAGTGTTTCACTCAACATTTTAAAACTGTTTCTTACAGGAGTTTATGAATTTACTAAAACTTCCTAAATATTCACAAACTGCTCAGCAGGCACGTGATGAGGGATGGAGTGGATTGAGGGAGCAGGATTTACTATTTCGCAGAGTCATCACATAAATTATTCAGCAGCCCTAATGTGCCCAGCTGTGTTTACTGTCCTGGGCCAGGAGCTCCAGAGGCTGTTGCTCCCAACAAAGAGCAATTTTGCTGCTTTGGCTTTTGGTGGGGAGTCAAGGTCAGACCTAAGTCAGGCAGATGGGGCAGGAGGATGATGGGGGGAGGCTCATTGGAAGCATCTGACAGGAAAAATCTCCATTGGGCCAGTATATGAATGGCCTTTCCAACAGGCACTCTGTGCATTGTGAATGAGCAGTGATAATTACAGAATTGCAGCAGCTCCAGATGTTTTGTGTATGTTTCAGTGTTCATTTATTTGTTTTCCGTGCCAAGTTACTTGGGATACTGAAAAATGTAAATAATGAATATGTGATGAGCAGCGAGAATGAATCCCTGCCCTGCCTCCCTCTTCCAATAAAGCTAATTAATCCAAGTACCAAAATAAAAACTGCTTGAGTCTGCTCCAGCATCAGCCATGAAAGCGTTCTCATGAGCAGATAATTGACAATTAAGGCCCAACTTACAGAAAAGAAGAAAAAGCCCCAAGTTTTATAGAGCTAAAGCTCTATAGCAGCAAAGATCTAAGGGAGGAAACAACTCTGATAGAAATTGCTGGCATGCAGTGCCAACAAAGCTGGCTCAAACCCTGAGCCACTGGTTTAAATCAGAACTCCTTTGCCAGCCTCCTTCACCCCAGATTTTAAGTTCTTTGTTGTTCAAAGCATGATTGTGGTGAAGGTTTGGAGATGGGGAAACTGAGGCACAGGGCACACACAGAGCTGGCAGCTGAAGGGATCCCTGTGTTTGGGGTGGGAGTGGGTTGCCTGGCTGGGTTTGTTAGAGAGCAGGGCAAGTGCTGATGTGTTCATTGCCTGCTGCACAGCCAGCCTGGCTCAGGGCTGGCTTTCTTCTGGGTGTTGATTTGGGATCCCAGTCCAGAGGGCTGTGCTTTTGACTGCAGGAATTACATGGGATATATATACATGTAGATATATACTGTGATCTGATGTGTGCTCTTCAGAGTTTAATGCTTTATTTAGACTGAATTAACTTGCTTCACAGGGCTTTGTTTATCCATTTTAATAAATCATCTCTTTCAGCTAAATCTTGCCTTAAGAGTTGATCATATCCAGAGCCTCTAAGAGCACAGCAGATATAAATATTTGCTTTTACAAGGGGAAAAATCTCCTGAGAATGCTTTAGCAACTGACTGGGTTTGCCCAGAACAAGGAAACTGGTAATTTGCTGAGTGCTTAATAAGAAGTGAAGAAGCAGAGACGTGGAGCTGCCTTTGGTCCCTGACCTGAGGGCCAGTGTCCCATAGGTGGGTAAAGCCTGTGACCTGGCTTCCTCTGCTCCTCCCTGCTGAGGATGAAGCCTGGCTGCAGATGAAGCTGATGCTTTAACATATAGCACAACACTGGAGTCCATTGTTGATGGGCAGAGGCAGCAAATTCAAATAATTTGAACTTTAAAATTTTTCTTCCCTCCTGACATTCAGACAAACTTGTGGATGCTTTTGGAAAGGGGCCCCAGCTCTCCAGTGACTCCCCTTTGTACTCAAACCGGATCTGAATTCCTAAATAGTTTTAAGGATCTGGGTTAAAAGTGTACTGCATAAAAAAAAAAAAAAAGAAAAAAAAGGATAATCTTTAAAATAAAATCCTCTGGAACTGCTCTAAGTTAATGAGCTTTTCTGAACATGGAGGATGGTCATCTAATAGGCGGCAGATAATCTTCAGGAGAACGAGGCCAGCCTAGATTTCAAGAATAGCACAATTGTATGTAAATGCAAGGAACTGGGAGCTTTTTTTTTTAGCCTGAAAGAGCAAAGTTCATCAGATACCAGGGCAGTTCAAAGCCCAGGAGCCCAGACTAGCTGAGAGCTGGGGAGGGGGCACAGCAGCAGTGCCAGGCGAGTGCTGCCGGCCCCCTATTTCATGAGCATGGATTTTTGGGGTATTAAATTGTGAGGGTAAACGTGTGTCTGTTTCTCAGGAGTGGTTGGTCTTTGCCAATCTGAGGTAATTTATTAACCCTCCACTCAGCAATGCTGTCCCTTCCTTCATAAGCAACTAGGTTTTCAAAGCCAGAGTGTTTTGGGCTATGCCAGTCACTTGGGCCTTTAGCAAATGTGGGATTATCTGTGAATAATAATTTTCAGACAAGGTGCTGCTGAATATTTCTAACTTTGCACTTCTGATCTTTCTGCAGAGGCTTTGCTCATCTCATTATGATGTGTCTGCCAGGTTCCAGGCTGTGTGGCTTTTGACTTCCTGAAAAACAAGCCTTAGGTGTGCTAGAAGCTTCCCTGCACAGCTCTAGTGACTTTTGGGCCAACATGTTGTCATGCTGGGGTGTTTCAGGTGTTGCAGGGACCTTAGGGAGCCCCCCATGTCTGCTGGGGAACAGGGATGTGAAGGATGCTGTGCTCCCACCATCACACAAATCATGGCCAAGTATGTGATGCAAACCTTGGCTTTGCAATGGAGGTTAACACCAGCCCATCCCATGGTAACACTGGGTGGGTTTTGCCAAGGACTTTCTGGAGAAAAAAAGGGGGAAAAAAGAGATATTTTACAGAAGAAACTTGTGGTAGCAATAGACCGTAGCAATCTAGTTTTAATTATTTTTGTACACAACAATGACAGGGTGCCAGGCTGGCTCTGGCAGCACAGCTGTCTGGAGGAGCCCAGCAAAAAGCTTCCTGCCAAAGCAGGGACACTGCAGGTGACCCCAGGGGAACTGGGAGCCACTGACACTCACCCTGAGCTTTAGGTGGTGTCACCTTCATCAACTCTGGAGACGCAAAAGCAAACGTCAGCACATGGGCCCCGCTTCCATGGGCAGCAGGCACAGAGAGGGGAATCAGCAGGGCCAGATGGCAATGGAGCAAGATTTTACAGACTTGTAGCTCCATCCCTCAAGCTCAGTGGGTTTGTCAGAAATGGTTAATCATACTCCAACTGGGCTAAGCAGAAAAAAAACCCAACTTCTTTTTTCTTTTTCAATCACGTGCCTCAAAGTGTACTGGACTTCTGGAGCCCATATGAAAAATCAAAAGGGTTTGGAAGCTGCATTTGCATTTATTGCTGACATTTGTACCAACTGACTTTCCTAGAAAATGTGATCTGCCACTTTTCCGTGGTGTTGGTGAAGGGTCCATCAGAGGGGAGCATCACCTGAGACTCTTTTCTCCCCCATTTGTTGCCCATCTGTTCCACTTCCAGCACTGCATTAAAACTGGGGTGCATTGCAGGGATGCAGATACTCTGCAGTGAAAACCAAATTTTGAAGAGTTACTTCCAGCAGCAAAATCATTGTGTGAACAGAGGCACTGTGCCTGGGATTTTAGAAGAAAAACTGCATCTGCAGAGTGCTGCAATTCTGCTGCAAGGAGTCTCTAAACTTGTTTTGTACTAATCTTGTTTGGGGAGAGGCAGCAAGCAGAGAAAGAGGAAAGGCTGAGATTATTTTTTTACCATTTGCTGAGCAATCCAAGCTCCTGCTGCACAAGAGCAGCTCAGCTGTACCAGAGCTGACAGACATTTGTTGTGCTTTTAATCACTGCCAATGAACTAAACCGTACATATTAAATTCCAATTATAGAATAATCTGTAGTTACAGTGTCGTATTTGTTGCTTAAGCAATACCCCTATCCAGTTTAACAGGTCTGTTTTGGAAAACATGGAAAGATCTGTGAACTTCTAAGAAAACGCTGTTATCTGTATATTTTAGGTTGATAGTCTCCCCCAGTATGCCAGAGCCCAGCATGGGTTTCAGCTGAGTTGTGCTGGCTTTTACCAGGTGGATTTCAAAAGCTGAGTGGATATGGCTCTTGGGAATATCATTGAGTGATGAACATGGTGGTGTTGGGTTGTTCTTGCTCAACGATTTTAGAGTTTTTTCCCAACCTTAATGAATCTGTGATGTGGCTTTTTAAACAACATATAATGGGTCCAGGTGTTACAACACCAGCTCACCAACCCTGGGGAAGGTGCGTGGTGTGCAGGAGAAGCTCCTCCACCAGCTTTCCCTGCCCACCAAAACCATGCCAACTATGGAGCTGAGCTGGTTTTTGTGCTTTTATTTCAAGACCAGATCAGTAAAAATCAAGTTTTCTACTCATGATTAACCAACACTCCTTAAGAGCAAAAAAATGTACACAGGACTCTTCCCTTTGGATGAATATTTCCATTTATTCCAACTGGAAAAAACATTTTTTAAATATATTTAAGTATCATTTCTTTTTTTTTCTTTTTAAAGGAATAATAATTATCACATTGTCCTTTACAAACAACAAAAAAATTCCTAGCAATAGTCTGTGGTATGGAGACATCCATCTTCTAGATTTTTCTGCATCTGCTGCTTTGAGTAGGCATGGGGGTGTCCCTGTGTGTGCCCAGGGCTGCCAGTGCCATCCCTGCAGTGGGATCCACATTCCCAGGGCGCAGGGAGGGGCTGGCCTCAAGGTGCAGGGACGCCCTGAGGTGCCAGCAGCACATGGGGGAGGGCAATGCAGCTGGTTAAGCTCTCAGCCCTCCTGTGGCTCAAAGCCCAGCCTTATCTAAAGCCCCACGGGTGCTCTGGTGCCAAGAGCCCCTTTTGCAAACTTGCTCCTTTATGGAAAGCACTGGGACAACCTGGCCTTGGCTTGCAGCTGGGATGGCAGAACCCCAATGGATTAAAGCACACAGAGAACAAACTCACATCCACCAGAATACAACACAGCTGAGCCCTATGCAGGGGCCCTCTGCCACGGCGAGGGGCTGGGCTGAGCCCCCCAGGGGACAAACCCTGGCCACAAACAGCCCCAGAGGGGCGAGGGCATCTTGCCAGGCAGGAGGGGCCCATGGGGAGCAGTTTGCAGGTGTTCTCATATGTCGTAGGCAGGAAGCAATACTGAGACTTCCACTTGGTAATGAACAGCAGTTAACCCAGGAGACTAGAGCACCATAAGACAAGTCTATATTCAAAACAACGTCATGCTGACATCACACAATTGCACCATTTACACTTTATTTACTCCAAATAATAGTTCAATGTTTAGTAACTTCAGCGTTCTCTACAGAGGTGTGAAATTCCTTCTCCAGCTTTGGTAATTTACAATGTTGCAGACATTTGGTAGTTCTGGTCTTTCCTATTTAATAATAGTAATGATTAAAAAAAAAGGCCCTTTTGCAGCTGTCAGGGGTTCCTGCATCTGACTGATGGAGTGTACCTGCAAATCATAGGCTTCAAAATGCCATTGAGGCTTGTCAAGATTTAATGAATCAAAAAAACATTCTGTTTATTGACCAGGATCAAAACAAATAAACAGAAAAAGAGGGTTAAAACAAACAAACAAAAAAACCTGAAAACCAATGAAAACTCAGACTCTCACTGATAAACTTTAGTGATGATGAAATGGAAAGGGGGGTCCAAAGTATTGTCTGGTTAGCTCTGACTGAAAACAATTCTGAATGTGCATGCATTTTCCCAGTGACTCCTAAGATATAGAAATTCCTCTGATATTACAAAATACAAAAATATTTTCTCCAAACTCTCATTTACATCGCATTTACAACAATCATGGAAATAACTTAGGCTCCCACACTGTCCAAGAGACAAATCACCTACCAACATGGCTAATGGAAAACAAAAATGTGGTGGAAAGCAAAACCTACCAGCAAACTGATGCTGAGAGTCAACAGTGGCAACCAAAATGTACGGACAAACAGAGCTCAAGGGGGTGGCAGTATCTGGGAGAAGGAAGAGAAACTACTGGGTAAATATTACAGGCTAAAGTGAACTTTTAAAATTTTTATCTCCAAAGTAAGATGTGCAAAATATATTCACTGTGCCCAGGATTATGACTATTTATAGAAGCCGGTCTACAACCTTCTTAACAAATCCCTACTCTTCGGGCCTTTTTTTTTGTTACAATAAAAGCACTTACATGATCTAAAACAGTGCAAGATCGTGAGTTAATTTACATTCTCCCAAGGTGCCTGGCAAGGATGCCATTAGGATATGATACAGTTCTTGCTCTTCTGTCTTTTCCGGCTGTGCAACTGTCCCCTGGCCCCCACCGTGGAAGACTTGGGCATGCTGTACGAGCCGTACTTGTGCAGCAGCTCCTCGCTGGTCACATACCGGAGGCGGGCAGGCTGCGGGATGGGCTCCCCGAGGAAATAGCCCTCGTTGTCGGACTCCGAAGAGGAGGAGCAGGTGGAGCACCAGTCGTACTCGGCAAAGTAGGGCCCCCATCTCTCGCCCAAGTGGTTCTGCAAGGCAAGATCCGACACCGTCCGGGGACAGTGGCCGTAGACATCCCTGCAGGGACCCTGCTCCATCGTCTCCCTGCAGCTCCTCTGGTGCATGAAGGGGTCGTAGTCGTCCCTGGCTCGGAGCGAGGGTCTCTCCTTGAGGCGGTAGCACTGCTCGCTGGCCAGGTGCAGGGCGTTGTCGGAGCGGGAGCGCCGGGAGCGCCGGGGCCGGTGCGGGCGGTAGTGCCGCTCGTCGTCGCGGAGCACGGTTCTGCGGCGCGTGCGCTCGCTCATGGGCGTGTGCCTCGGGATCTCCTGTGGGCCCAGCTTGCCCCCGGGCACCCCGCTGCCGTAGTCGAAGCTCTGGTGCATCCGCCCGTGCGACGGCCGCTCTTGGTAGCCGAGGGGGCTGGCGAGGTCGTGCAGGGTGGGCTCCATGTCCTGGTACTGCTGCACCGACAGCAGGCTGCGCACGGACTCGGCGCTGCGGAACTGCATGGAGGAGTTCAGGGTGCCCATGTTGCTCATCTTCTCCGAGACGTTCATGCCCGAGTCTTTGCTCAGGTCGGGCATGGAGAACCTGGAGAGGTGCTCCTGGCGCTTGGCTCCACCGTCTGCTGAGAGGCCTTTGCAGGAAAAGGGTAAATGGGAAAAAAAAAAAAAGAAGTTAAGAAAGAGAATTTTCTGTAATTTTCTGTCAGCGGAGATGCAGGGTGGAGGCTGCTTTAAAAAGTAACTCAGTGGTAGTGATCCTGTCCTTAAGAGCCCTTTTTAAGAGGAGGACTTCAATTTTTTTTTTTAAAGAGCAGGCAGTTCCTCCTTTGGGGAAATCACACCAGTTTAAGGTGTTTTGAGTTGGATTCCAAGCTGCTTTTCACTACTTCCTTTCCCATATGTCTGCACTGTCTGTGACTTGATAGGAATAACCAAGGATGCCAGGGAGAAATCATGCGTCAGAGGTAGCCTGAGGCCTCCTGCACGCTGAGCTAACTAGGGTGCCATGATCCAGCACTCACACCTTCTGCAATGACAACACATTTTGGAGGATTAAACAATGTCAGTGGCAGATGAAAACGTGGCCACTGACTTAATTCAGGGCTGTCACTATGCTACACCTCACAGGTCTCTTGAATGACACCCATGGAGAGACCCAAGCTGCGGTTGGGTTTCCCAGGAAGCAAGGAAATGCCCAAGGAAAGGAAATGCCCATTCATTGTCTGCTGGAGCTCCCTGTGAGCAGCAGGACAGTGGGAGGGTCAGACTATCCCTGCAGATATCCAGGGAGTTGTGTGTGGGCAGGAGCCAGAAATGTGAGCTCCACCTTGATGGGCCACCCTGCTTGGGAAGGTGACCCATTAGATCTCTCCAACGTGTCAATAAGCTCTGAACTCCTGCAAGATGCTTTCCTTCAGCCCAGGAAGCCTTCACCTGGCAGAAGGGAAGAAGGAGGGTGTCTGCTCAGCACCTGCCTGTCAAGAAGAAACTCAATGCACCCCACAGTGCCCTAGTCCTTGGCCAGTTTCATGGGTGTTTCCTGTCTATTTTCTGACTATCTCCCTGTTGGCTTGACAACTGGCAGCAGTCACTGGCTGCATTGCAAGCTCAGGACAAGATGTTTCGCAAGTTATTTCAAAGAAAGTCCGTTCCATCCCAAATCAAACGCGGAATGTTTGCTTTGGCACCCTTCTCCCCAGCCCTTCTCCCACAACGTCCCGGTGCAGACCAAACACTGTGCACTGTCAGCAGAATTTCCAACATGAGGCACAGCCTTTATGCAATCACCAACAATTTATGACTTTGTAAATTAATTATAAAAAATAACAACCCAGCCCACAATTCAAGAATAAAGCCTTTTTTTCCTTAACAAAAGCTGTTTGCATTTCATCAAAAGCTTGGCTCCTTTCACATTAGCTGCTGCTGCTAAACCTGAACAAGAAAAAGGGTTGCTGTCACTACCCCCCCTCATGAGCTGCTTTAGGGTTTTCTTGGGCTCAGCCTTGAAAAGATCAACAGATCTTGCAAAGCTGGGCAGAGTTTTCAAAATCCTGCTTTCGGTGGCATCAGGGAGAGCTTTAGCCATTAGTGGCCCTCACATGGTTTGGTTTTGCTCCCTGAGTTCCAGCTTCTTTGCTTTTCTGTTGTTAATGAGGATGTTTTTGGAGTTTATGATTACAGAGGAAGGTAAAGTGAAGGATCCCTGAATGCCAGAGGAAGAGGGATAGGCTGGGTTAAAAACAAGGGAAAGCCATGTTTTTTTTTAAAAAGGACACACTTTTCAAGTCAACTTAATGCTTTCTTTTTTCCTCCCTAAGTCACACAGACTTTGAGTGAGCAAGCCCAACCCCACCCAGGGCTCTCTGGAAAAAGCCCAGTGGATGGGCTTCCTGTCCCCCTTGAAGACCTGCCCACCCACACTCCACATTCCCATTGTGTTTCTCCTCCTCTCTGGAGCTGCGATTTTCTGCCTGCGGATCCAGTGAAGACGTGACCCATCTGTCACATCAGGCACTGCTCCCCATGTCCCCTCCTGTGCCACTGTGGAGGAGCCCAGCAGCCCCTGGGGAGGGAAAAGCAACTTGGGAACATGTGCAAAGACTTCCTGAAAAGCCGGAGCAACAGCGGGACTGCCGGCAGAGCTGATCACAATGAGAATCATGGCTGTTGACAGCCCAATGTGGCCTTAATCACATCTGTCACACAATAGCTGACACCAAGGAAAATGAGCCCTCGGTGACATTTATGCAGCACTTCATTAAGGGAGCCGGTGCAGCTCCGCAGTAAAACGAGCAACAGCACTGCTGTGCAGAAATACAGCTCCAACACCACAGGATGCCTCTGTGGCATCAACACATTGATTCTGGCAGCATCATTAAAAAGGGGCTGACCTTGCCTCACTCACAGGGGTGTGGCATGAGCTGGTGCTTTGCTCCTGGCACCAGCCATATCACATAGTACCTGTGAGTCTCAGCTGCCCCTCACAGCCTTCTCCCTCCTGTGGTCCTGATCCAGCAAGAACAGAACAAGTGTCTGGGCATAGGCTCTGGAGACATGGCAAGAGTGAAACAGTGCTTTCGAATTAAACAAAACATATCTGCATCCTTCACATCACAGACAGGAATGATGTGGCCAAGATCAAGCAGGACAACCAGGAGGGAAACCTGTTTCCTTTTGTGTAGAGTAAAGCAAGCTGTGATAATAGAGGTGCTCGGGCTTGGGAAGGGCAGAGCCAGAGCTTCACTGGTTAAGTTTGTGCAGGACAGGGGTCTGCAGCCCCTTGCACACCTCCAGCAGACAGCCATGAGTGCTTTAGTCTCTTCCCCTTAGAAGGCAGCATGAGGCAGTTTGTTCAGACAGGGATCCTGTGACCACGTGAAGGGCTCGTGCTCAGAGTGCAAGGTTTAATCAGTCACGGGGATGTTTCTGGCTGATCATTCAGACAGCTTGATTATAATTAAGCACAAACATTCTGAGATCTTGATTTGCTGGGAAAATGCTGATTGTAAGAGGAATCCAGCTCTGAACACGTTCATCACCGTTCCAGCACACAGAACTTGGGGTGGGATGGAGCCCATGCTCAGGAGGCTCTGATGCAAAGCCAGTCCAACATCCAATGGCTTCATCTCTCCATATGACAGAGTGGAAAAGGCTTTATGCTGAGGGCAAAATGTGTCTTCCCAGGGCAGGCAGGCTGCACGTGCACAAGCCTTTTTTATGGGAGCCACGCTTGGAAGTGACCCAGCAAGCCATGCCGCTGGGAGAGGGAAACTTTATTTTAGCTGCTCATGGTGACAGCAAAGGATTTATTCCACTTGCTCAGGAGCAAAGCTGTGCTTTTCCAGCTGAAGGCACTGAGAGCTCTGCATGGCTTTTATAGTGCCCAGGTCCAGAATACAGTCTACAATCCCTGAAGAACACAAAGGTGTCTCCAGGCTGATGTTTATTTTTATACCAAGACATCATGAGCAGGGCTAGGCCCAGATGAGGCTTTCTAAGTTCTCAAAATGCTCCTCTCTATGGCTCTCTGTGGAGCCACAAGACCTCAGGAGGCATAGTGGGAACAAGCCAAAAGTGCTCCAGTCTGACCGCAGTGAGATCAGGGGATAGCAATAACCATTTGTCAAAAAAAATTTCATCTAGAAAACATGACCTGGGAATAAAGTTTTAAAGAGCAGAGGCTGTTTAGTCTAGAGGAGAGAAAGCTGAAGGGGATATAGTAACAACCTTCAAAGGCAGAAAAAAATGCTTACAAAGAGGAGGGAACACATTATTCTCCAGGTCTGCTGACTCCTGCAATGGAAGTTTTAGATTGGAGAAGAAGAAAACTCTTGCTGAGTAACCCCAGCAGAAGGTGACTGGGGCAGGCTCTGGCACTGGAGGGTTTCCCTGGCACCCAAAGGCAGTGAGTGCCCAGGCACATGCAGGGTGTTTCCAGATTGCTGGTCCCACGCTGCCCTGGATGGGGCAAATGTGGCACCAACCCTTGTGTCCTGAGGTCATTTGCCATTCCAGAGCTACACCCATCCATGAGGCCCCATCTTCTTGAGTTGCCAGTATTGATGTGCAGCTCCTGCTTAATGAAGTGCTTAATCTGGGAACACAGCTAATAACCCAAGAGAGCTGTAGTCTGGAAGAGCACATGAGATGAGACTCCACCAGGCAGCCCTGACTCTCTCCCAATGAAGAAATGTGAGATTCTGTTTCCCAAGGTCATCCAAGGGAGCAGGAGCCCTGCTCTGGCCCGTGGTGTGGGACGGTTGTTACATCACCAACACCATTCCAAGGGTGCAAACCCAGGTATGACATGCTGACACCACCAAAATTTACTTCTGCATGATGCTCTGAGACTCTGAGCACATCCACTGCTGGCTGCCCCAAAGGCTCATGCACTGGAAGAGATGCCACTGCTGCCTCCAGCACGGTGCTTTGGCCAGTGGCCGTCCTGGAGCCAGACTGGTGCCAGCACCACAGCACACTCAGACACAGCAGGTTTTTCTGCTGCTGCTCTC
Source organism: Serinus canaria (assembly GCF_022539315.1). NCBI lineage: Eukaryota > Metazoa > Chordata > Aves > Passeriformes > Fringillidae > Serinus > Serinus canaria. Next base: position 6,622,427 of record NC_066326.1, on the reverse strand, counting down.
CACTGCATGGGGCTGCCAGGCTCAATATTTCACCCTGGAGCCATGGAAACATGTGCTTTTCCAATGAGCACAAGGGAAAGCTGCAGCTAGGCTCTGGGTGCTCGATATAGAAGTGGAGCTAGGCTGCAGCACCAAGAAAACCAAGCAGGTTTCTGGGTAACATTCAGGCTCACTAAGAACACCCTGTACCATCCCCTCTGAAGTCTGTCCCCACCCCTCCTGAGAACTATGTTTATCCCTTAAACACTGCCATGGGAATCAACACCCCAATAAGCAAAGCCACAGCACAAAGAAACCCCTGGAGGACATCACCTCTACAGCCTTGCCACAACAAAGCATTCAGAGTGCTTCAGTCCCACTGTGTGCTTTGCTAAATGGGGGCTGCAAGTTGCATTATGAATTATTAAAGCAGTCAGCAGATGACAGCAGAGAGGCCCTAGAGAGTGCGTGGGCTGGGTGTGAGGCTGGGAATGGAGCCCCCCATGAGGGGAAGCAGCTCCCAGCCCCCATTAAATCAAACTCCCCGTGAAGCTGTGCTAACACAGGGTGAGCCAGCATCCCACTGCAGGAGGGCACCAGCCAGGGAATGCAAAATATCCTGACACAGGATGGTGCAAACAACTAGGGCTTTGCTGACGCTTGCTTCTTGCCTTAACATTTATCACAGCAGACACACACATCTGTGCATCACAGCTCTCACCACAGAGCCCCACAGAGGTGCCTGCCAGCACCAAAACCCAGCACCCAGCCCCAGCAGCCAGTGTTTAAATGCAGTTATAGATGCACAGGAGGATACAGCACAGTGTCTCTTGTGTCCAGCCCCCTATTCCAGAGCCTTCTCTCTCACACAGCATCAGGCATCCTCACCACCCCTCAAACAGGGTTTATTTCAAGGTCAATCTGTAGAACTAAAAAGAAATTTAAGAAGAAAACAGCCTGCACAGAGCTTTGTTTATAGTTCAGCCCTGTCTCACTTCTGAACAACCTCAGGGCATGCAGAAATAAAGCAGAACTTTCATGTAACTGGAAATCATGGAAAATAAACAATTTGGGGGAAGGCACAGCCCCCACTAAGTGGGTCACAGTCCCACCAGCCTCCCATGGTATGTCCCCTTGTGTGACCCATGGATGTCATTGGGTATTTCCCACCCAACCAGTCCTTTCCAGCTTGGTGGAAGAAGTCCCTTGCTGCTTGGAAAAGAGTTGGATTTTAACCTAGAAGCTCCCCTAAAGCTCCTTTACCAGCACTCCCATCTCCTGCATCCTGCCCAGCTGATGGCCAACAAGCCATGTTGGGGATGATGCTTCCCCCAGTAACATCCTCCAGAGTCCACTTTGGTTTCCCTTTGGTTTGCATTACCCCACCTGCTCTGCAGCTTTTAGCTCCTCTGCAGGCAGAGGAAGAAAAGGGACTGGAGGCAGATGATGCTGTTCTGTCACTCTGCAGCTCCGACAGGCAGGGATCAGCCCTGCTCTCTCTGCTTTCTGGTTATATCACAGTTGTCTAGTCCTGGAAAAACAAACTATTTGGGGCCTTTGGGCATCACACAACACATGACGACAAGCACAGTGTGTGCCATACAAATGAAATCACATTCCACCCTGTAATAGCACCAGTTTAACATATTTTTAAACTGGATTTATGCCTGTGACAGATGTTCCCCTCACCCAAACGCATTTTCTCAAGGAATCCTTAAAATCTGTTTCTCCTTTTGCATGCAGCAGTGTCACCATTCAGCATGACTTCCACCTCCAAAAGGCTCCTGCTCTCTGTAAGCAGCACACAAAGGAACTGTTCCCAGAGAACAACATTTAGCCTGCAGGTACTTTCTTGAATGGGCTATTTGACCAGCTGTTGCTTTGTGGAAATAACTGCTTGGAATCAGCAGAGTTCAGCTCCTGATTTCTAATTCCACTGCCAGGCACACACAGCAACTGCAAAACCTTTCTGGAGGGAAACACAAACACAGGGAGTAGGGCTGATGGGCCAAGTATCTTTTGGGAAGTGATTAACCTCTGGTAGGATCAAGCTTCTCATCATGAGCAAACCTTGCTGGACAAATTCCATTTAGCATTGTCCCAATTACTTAATGCAGGAAGCTACAAGGCAAACATTGCTACAGGATCCACCGTTTTTTGTTCTTGTTCCTGCCCTTAAAAAACCCTGACAACCCAAAACCCCCAAAAGCAGACAAAGGAAGCACAATATAAAAGATAATATAAAAGAAAATCAGCAAAAATGAGCTCTCTCTTAGAAAACAGGCTGAGAAATACTGCTTCCTTTTTGCTTCTCCATCTAATGGCCATGTAGTGCAGGATACAGCCTCTAAGAAGCTGTAGCAGATTGGAGTCTGTTGTAGCATTCAGCTGATGGCAGAACAGGGATTTTCAAATAGAAACATGGAAGGGGGGGAGAGATGCCCTCCACCAGCGGGAGACACTGCCCTTTGCCACTGGATGTGCTTAAATCCCATCAGCATTTGTGGCAATTACACAAGCACAAACCAGAGGACAGCAGAGACACTCCCACCTAATTCCAACCTCAACACAGAGCACAAGCAGGGTCACAGCCACCTCTGCCACTGACATGTCTGCTGTTGCAGCACTGCCCATGGTGACAGCAGAGCACTGTAATGCAGCACTGTAAGGGCACGTGCCCAGGATTAACACGGTGTCTCACTTCTTTACTAACCCATGGGGAATTGGCTTACAAGTGATTAAACAGAGCCTTTTGGTAAGGTAGAAACCTGGGGTCTTGCAGGAGATTGGGGTCACGTAGATCTTGACCCACACAATGGCTGACCCTGAAATATTACAGGGAGCAACATCTGCTCACGGCAGGCAGCCTTCCGGCCAAAGGACAGGGATTAGTGCTGCACAGCCCTGAGTTATCTGCATTGCTGACTGTCTCCAGCTAATTAGCAGTTAAGTCCTAGTAGAAACATCACAGCAAAATCTGCTGCCAGGGAGGTACCAGCTTTTCACATGTGCTCTCCAGGTCAGGGACTGTTTGCCCTTCAGCTCCCTATAAAAAACAGACTGTTTTCAGCAATGCCATAAAACCTTAGATGGATGGAGCAACCCTGCAGCACTGGTAGCTCAAAGGGACTTTGTATGTGGATGCCTGAGAGGTTCTGCAGGGTGGAGGACATGGGGTGAGCCAGACCCCCAGGCTGTGGTTGGGGGGAGCTCTGTGGGGAGCTCCATCAGCCACAGCAGACAGTGCAGGGATGGGAAAAGCCAGGCAAGGGGTGCTGTGCCCTGACATCACTCGACCAAAGACCTGCTCTCTCACAGACCTCATCCAGGTCACCAAATCTCCCTGTCCTCAAAACACTGCCAATTAAATGGGATGATAACTGTCCTCCATTAAGTGCAGACATGGCCCTGGGGGAGCTGCCTGTTGCTGCTGCAGTGCCCCTAGCTCAGCTGAGCCAGCTCCCAGAGCAAGGAAAATTATTAGAACCTTACACATTAATAAAAATATTATCACCTCACTCTGCAGAGAAACTATGAACACTCACTGCAAGCCCCATCACGCTGAGCATCTGCTCCAGAAAGCTGGAACACAGCAAGCCATTAAGGCAGTCACTGCCCCTGAGGAAACACAGACTGGCTCTGTATGGTAGATAGATGCCTTTGGGAGGTCTCCCCCACAGCATTTTAAAAAGGGGTTTCTAAAATGAAAGGCAGAATGATTTTCACTTTGATATGGAGGCATTGCCATATTTTCTGTGTCTTGACCTATATCCCCAATAATATGTTACACTTCAGCTCCAAAGCATGCAACAACTTCTCCACTGCTCAGGGATTGCTCATCCAAGCTTGGTGTTGCTCAAGACTCTTTGTACTGATGGGGTTTACACAACACAAGTTTTCAGGAACACAAAAGGCTTTGGAAATTAGGAGTTTTGCTTAGGAAAACCCTGTTTTGGAAAGCAATTCCCAATTCCCTTGCCATTTCACATCTATTTTTCCTTTATCTGAGACTGTTTAAGCAAAACCCTTCCCAGCTCATTAGCTTCTCCTCTTCCCCCCCCTGTTTTTCCACTTGTTGGATAGGGAGATCCAGGCTGTAACAGAGATCATTTCACATCTTGGCATGGGGCTGGCAGCTTCCCTAAACAAACACACCAAACCCCAGATGAGGAGGCACGGGCATAGCAGAGCAAACCTGTCCATCCAGGCAGGGCAGAGCCCAGAACTGGGATTCAGGGGGGCTCAGGGCTCTGTGGGCTTGGCAATCCTCACCACCCATTGCCAGCAACTGTGGGGGATCCTCAGGACCAGGCACAAACACCCCACAGGCCACTCCCTGCCAGCAACAAGGCAGAAGGGCTCCATTTTGCAGGGGTTCAGATGCAGGACCTGCCCAAATCCAAGCAATGATTGGTTGGAACAAAGAAAAACCAGGGGAGCTGCAAAGAAAAAGCAAGGCAGCTTCTCTGGTGAACAAGCCAGGCTCAGTATTCACTTTTCTGAGTAGTTCTGGGCTGAGGGACGTGGGAGCTGTGGTGGGCGAGCAAAGCAGAGCAGGCTGCAGGAGGACAGAGCCTGCCCAGCGCCAGCTGCAGACCACAGCCTGTGCACACACACACCCATCCCTGCAGCCACGAGTGAAACCCAAACATGTTTAGGGTGAGAGGACTGAGAAATATGACCCTGGGATCTGCTCATGAGAAACAAGCTCAGCCTGATGGGACAAACACCTTGCCTGGCTTTTCCTTGCAGTTTCTACCAAGGGGTTGGGGAAGAGGAATTAAAGAGCCGTGCATAGAGGGGGAGGAATTTCTTTTAACTAGTCACATGCTTGGGGACTGCATAACATTCAAAAGGGGTTAACTGGGCCTATTGCAAGGCATTCAAAAATATTTTTAGCCTGCAAGGGCAGCTGACAGCAGTCCTTCAAGTGCTGAAAGCTGGAATCTGCCTCTGCGTTAGCAGTTGGCCTTGATTTTGCCCCTCTCTTCACAAAAGGGAGGATTAAAGAGTTTCAAAGCATTTGTTTTGAGCCGCACAGAAAGGCCAGCCATCTATACAGCTCTGCATTTGGTAAACAAGCAAGCAAATGGAGAGGAGCTGTAAGGCTTGTTGGGACCTGGCAGACAAGCCTGTGTCACTGAGCAGTGGTCCCCAGGCTTGGTTACCCTCATACTGGGAAGACACCAGAACACAAAGGATTTAATTGCATGGAGGGCGTGCTGGGGTGGTCTCAGGGTGGCAGGAGCAGGGGTGACATACCTGTAGCATTGGAGAGTGCCAGGGACTCCATGGAGCCCCGGGGAGTCTGCTCGGTGGGCGTCAGGTCCTCTGTGAACTTGAGGGCATTGATGGGGTGACGGGTGCGGCACTGTGACGCTGGCATCCCACCCTCCTCTTCCTCTTCATACTTGGGGACTTTGACACTTCCTCTGGTCTCTGGGAAGCTCTGGTTGGACATGTCACTGTAGCTCTCCTGCGAGCGGAGCCTCCCTGAGTAGTAGTCCTCTCTGCAGTCCTGGATGAAGCTGCCACCGTGGCTCTTCATGGCCAACGAGGAGCTCCTCTTTTGGTTGCTGAAGTGTTTTGCCCATATATCCGACTGCGAGCCTGGGACCTGGGTGGGGTTATAGGAGGTTCTTATGTTGCACTGGCTGAGAAGCTGCAAGGGGGTTTGAGACTGGCTTTGCTCCATTTTGCCCCCGTAGTGATAGAGCTCATCCCGGCTCCTCCACAAGTGGTCCCTGTTGAGGCTGGGTGTCTGGCTGGCCAGGCTCAGCAGATCCATCTGCAGAGACAGCGGGTCCACGTCGGTGGAGAGGCGGTTGGAGGTGACCTGCAGCTGGTTGCAGGGGCTGCGCGCCCCCTCCTCGCCCTTCCCCTTGTTCTTGCCGATCTTGGCGCTGCGCCGCGATTCCTTGGCTCGCGCGCTCTGGAAAGCCGAGTCGGAGGAGTCGGAGCCGTTGGGGTCATCACCGATGCTGCAGGCCCTGGAGCAGAAGATCTGCCCCTGCTTGGGCAGGAAGGGCCGGCCCAGCAGCGACTTCTTGCACTGGGCACAGCAGAAGCAGGTCTCGGTGGCGTGCCAGTGCTGGCCGTCGTACGTCATCTGGCCCTGGTCAATACCTGGGAGAAGATCACAGTGTCAGGCTCATCTAGCACTGCACTCAACATCTGCATCAAGGCCAGGCTGGATGGGCTTCTGAGAAATCTGGTCTAGTGGAAAGTGTCCCTCCTGATGGTGGGTGGTTGGAATGAGATGACCTTTAAGGTCCCTTCCAACCCAAATTATCCTATGACTCTATGGACATGCACTCAGCCTTGCTCTTGAAAACCCTTTTTCAGGGTTTCTCTGATGCATGAAGTTAATCCCATTTTTAATTCTTCCCAATTCTAATTCCAGGCCTTTGCTTGGGAGTTACTCAGCGCTGGGAAAGGCAGCAGAACGATGCCTCAAGCTATTTTCTATTAAATGGTGATATTTCCGATCATAAAGCAAAGGAATGCAAGAAGTTCTCCATAAAGTCCTTGAACTAAAAGCAATATGCTGCTTATTAAAGAAAAGAAAAAAAAAAAAAAGCCTCCAGCTAAACCATAATGAGGAATTTGTTCTGCCTTGGTTAAGTATGTAACAGAGCAGATGACACCCCTGTCCCTTGCTGTTACTGTGGTCCCATCCTAACTTTATTTTGGCTTCAAAAGAGCTGGCCCCAGGGGTTGAGCACACACCCTTGCCTTGCACCCAGCCACATTTCCTGGGTTGCTTCACCAGGCCCCCCATGGGTTCAGTAAAGGAATTGACACAGACAGTCTGTCTCCCTCCAGACAAACTCCAGGGAGCAACATCTGCTCAGTGCTCTCAGAGCCATGAGCAAAGCTCCAGAGGTTTCAGTTACAACATTTGCACACTTGTTTAAGCTGCTGCTCCTGGCCAAAGCCCCTGCTGCCCCTGTTCCCTGAGGAACTGCCATGCACAGTGTGGGCTGGCTGGCATGGCAGGTCCTACACCACATGTGCACAGCACGTGCCTGCACACCCGCTGTGGGGCCAAGTGCTGCCAGGTAACTCATAAATGAACACTATGTTAATGGTCTGGTTTATTCCAAGCTAAATTAGGTTTAGTATAATCGGTTTTTTCCTCCTGTTATAGGGAGCAAAACGCTTTTATACAGTTGGGAGTGCTACACTTTTGGGCAAAAGAGAGACAAGATGGTGGGTGGGATTTTATCAGCTCCTTTTCCACTGCCCAAAGCCATCTTGCAGAGGAAGGAGTGCAGACTCCATACTCGATCCTCACCTACCCAACCCAAGCTTTTCAAGGCTTCATCACATGGTTACCTCTGATTTAGGTAGCTTGTCAGCACAGTGCTCAGCTCACTACTATGAGAGACTTGTAGCAAAATGGTTGCTGTCCCTCCTCTGCTAGAAATGTGCAAATATGCACCAAACCAGACATTTTACCCTGAAAACATGACAGTCAGCAGGCTTCAGCAGGCCAGCTGAAGTCAAGGACAGCAGATGGGGGAAGCACAAGAGAAGGGACCACGCAAGAAACATTATCAGCTGCTTCTTCACCTTTCTGCAGCTGAGCTTTTGGGAAGGATGTGCTGCAGGTCACAGTAGATGCATCCTCCAAGTGCTTCACTGAAAACCCTGTGTTTCCCCTCCCTGTGCCATCTGGCTGCTTCACAGCAGGAAAATGTTTGGTTTCTTTTCCTCTGCAGCATATGAAGTATTTGAACAGCTCACCTCCATGGACAAAGGAAGGAGTGTCTGGTTGCTCACTGTGCTCAGCCAAGAGGCAAAGGGAGCTGGGGAGAGCAGCAAGGGGCTTCCCAGCCCAGCCAGCCTGGGGACATCTAGCCCCTTGACTGAAGTGCATTTTAAATCACTGTTCTAGAAACACAAATTGACCCTGATGCATTATTTCTTTCTCTCTGAGAACATCTATCTGCAAGCTGATTGAAAAAGGCCCAGAAACAATAATGATGCCTAATGAACAAGCATCTTTTCTGACAGTAGCTCATCAAATCATGTGATCCTTTGCCAAGCTTGGATGGGAAAAACCTGAGTCGAAAAGCCAGGCTGTTTACAGGAAAATGAGATTTAAAGGGGTAAAATTGTGCCAGGGAAATTTTATTATGCCAGAGAAAGCTTTCACTAGCAGCCATTGCTCCTGAAATTGCCCTCTGATAACCCTCACCTCTCTGACTACAAAAAGGGACAAACAGTGGTTTAACCAAATAAATCACCACGTCACCTCCTTGGTGGGATGAGAGAGAGGCATAACCACATTTGGTTGCCCTAGCCATGCACAGTCCTGTGGATGCCATGGGACAGAGAGAGAGAAATGGCAAGCATTTCTTACAGCAGCTTGTGAGAATTTCTAGGGAGTTGTAAGGATGCAATAACTTGTTAAAAATAAACAATCTGCAAGCGGTGTTTTTCTACTTCATCTTTCTGTTCTTCTCAAGGATGGTGTATGAGGAAGATGTTTTTGTTAGTTAGCCAATCAAACAGAATCTATCGTATCACTCTATAAAAACCGCGTGGTTCTCTTGAATAAAGCCATCTTTGCACTTTCTACAGTACTGCCTCCTGCCTGTTCCTGTGCTATTCTGTGTTATCCTGTGTTATCCAAGAGTGACACAGCCCCGCCCGCAGCCCCACGGTGCTGTCAAGGACTTCATGCAAGAGCTCCTGCAGCAGCGAGCCGCGCGGGCCGCGCCGTCCCGCACGTACCGATGTGCTGGGCGCAGGTGTCGCAGTACTCGGCGTACAGGGACTCGAAGCAGCTGCAGCAGTAGGGCCTCCCGTCCTTCATGATGTAGCGCTGCCCCCCCAGAACCGTCTCGCACTCGAAGCAGCAGAAATGCTTCATGTGCCAGTGCCGCCCCTCGGCCTCGGTGCACTCGTCGGCAAAAATGATCTGCGGGAGGAAATGCAAGCGTGGAGAGGAGGTGGTCAGAAAAGGGACCCGGGATGCAGACACCAACCTTTGTGTCTCCTGCCCTGCATGGCAGCTGGGCCCCTTTGTTGATGCATCCTCCAAATTTTATAGCTCCCTCCTCCAGTCCTGCATGGGAAACTCCCGTAGTTTGGTTTGTGGCAGGGGCACCCATCATTTCTCAGGAAAATCTATTAAAATGCAAATTCCTCAGAAGCGTGTTAGTGCCCAGACTACAAAGTGTTAAGGCAGAACTGCAGTAATGTGCTCGTGAGCTCACCCATCAAACAGAGAGGTCGATCAGGGTAATAAACACACTTATATACAACCTATCGATCTGGTGGACTTCTGAAGAACAGAGCAGCCGCTTACTGGAACACATTTACTCATCTCTGAAACAGGGACCTGACCACAAAGGATGAGCAAAAACACAAGGAAAAGTGGCAGCTCTCTAGAGGAGAAAAGATGGAGGTACCTTGGCTCCTCATCTTGCTGCTACCCCAGCCTGGATGTCTATAAAAGTGAGTGCAGTCATTATACCAGTGGGGAAACTGAGGCACAGAGCGCTGTTAAGGATGAGCTGGAGAAGCAGCCATCTAAAATGTCTTCAGCAGATGCTTTCTTGCTGTTTCTTCTTCTTATCCCCACCCAATCTCATCTCCCAAAGCCAAGGGAGCCAGCAGCCCCAGATCTGCTCCCTGGGTCTCTATGCTGGCACAGGGTATACCAAAAGCTTTTCCCTTGCAGATCCTCCTACTCCTGAATTACTGTTTCTCACAATTAGTACTTGATGTTTTAGGGGAAGAAAAGCATGCTGAAAAATGAGCTGAATGAAAGAATTAAATGAGAATTTGCAGGGATAAAAAATACATGAAAAAGAAATTACCCAGCCTAAGCTACAAAGAAATAGAGCCAGTTGAATGGTTAGGGTTGTCTTTCACTGGTAACATTACAAATTTAATTGGACACATACATCAATGCTCTTTATATCTGAAGTGCCTATAGCCTTGGATATTTACTATTACATGCTTACAAGGATGGGACGTGGTATTTTATAGTACATACGGTTTTCCACACTATGGTTTTCATAACTTTAAAAACCAGAGCAATTTCCTTCACCAGCCTTTTAAACAGAGATTGACACTTGAGAAGTGCTCAGAGGCGACTCTATGGTTTTCTATCTCAGTTTTGTATTCTATTTGTTCAGCTTCCTATAGCCTGTTAATCGCCTCTCTCAAAGCCTATTTCAGCTCGGCGTGTACTCAGACATGACTGACTTGTAAGAAATACAGCACTCATCCCACCAGGGGCTTCTTCTGGGGAAATGGAGGAGAAGGGAAGATCATCACACCCAGCTGGGCTAAAATCACAAAGAGAGGGGGCTGTGTTTCTACTGGAAACACTCATAGAAACCCCCCAGCTTCCTGTGTGTAGATGAGGCCCTAACTCATAACAGTCCTAGGCAGACTGCAACTAAGAATATTTGAAACCTCAGGAAAAGCTTGCTCGGACCCTTGGCAAAACCAAGACATCAGTTTGGTGTGTATGCCTCCATGAAAAAGTCAGGGATGGAGGGGAAATGCCACCCAACCCTCCTGTGCCACCCCAGTGGGCAGCAGCGCTCATGGCAGGCGCTGTCTCTTACCTCATCGCATGCGGCGCAGCGGGGCTTGAGGCACTCGGCGTGGTGCCTGCCACAGTAGATCTTCCCATCCTGGTAGAAGTAGATGAGGTCGACCAGCAGCTCGTTGCAGACACTGCAGATGAAGCAGGGAGGGTGCCAGCAGACACCGTGTCCCGCTCGTGAGGCGAAGACAGCCATGTCCCCTCCATTGATCTGGCCACCGCACTGTCAGAAAAGCCAGGGATTAATGGAGGAGTGTGGGTGACCCCACTGCCACCCATCACCAACAGGATGCTCTCACAATCACTGCCCTGCATAATGCCAGGAGATGAATGGAAAACTCCATGTCAGATATCCTGAAAGGTGCCCTGACACCCCAGCAGTCACATCTGGCAGGGCCACAGGCAGATGCTTGTTTCATGTGGGTCACTAAATCGTGGAATGGTGTGACTTGGAAGGAACTGAAGATCAACCAGTTCCAATCCCCCTGCCATGGGCAGGGACACCCTCCACCACACCAGGTTCCTCAAAGCCTCATCCAATCTGGCCTGAACACTTCCAGGGATGGAGTAGTCACAATGTCCCTAGGCAACCTGTGCCAGTGCCTCAACACCCTCACAGGAATTGATTTCTTTCTAATATCTAATCTAAACATGCCCTCTGTCAGTTTAAAGCCATTCCCTCTATCAAGAGATGCTCTTGTGAAAAGTCCCTGTAGTCCCTTTAGGTACTAGAAAGGTTTTTAAAGCACCCCAGAACCTTCTCTTCTCCAGGGTGAACAGCCCCAACTCTCTCAGCCTGTCTTCAGAGGAGATGTGTTTCACTTGGTGATGCAGGTACCAGTTTATCAGCCACTACTCACCTGCTCACAGATGGCTCCTGTCATGGTTACAGGGAATGGCCGAACATTGCCTCTCCCTAAATTTTCCCTCTTTCTCTGGTTGCTGAAGAGTTTGAGCTCCCTCTTCTCCTCCTCATCCAATGAGTTGCAATAGCGAACCTAAAAAACACAAGTGATGCTCAGTGCCTGGGTGTCCCTGCCCCACCCAGTAAGGCACCATTCCATGGGCCTTGCAAACCTCTGCTCGTGGCTGTGGGGAGGCTGAAGAAACAATGGGCTTCAGATATCTGGGGTTTGGTCAGAATTTCAAGAGGTTGAGATGAGAAAAAAGGGCAGAAGGATTGTTGCTCTTTGGGCACTCAATTTGTAGAAAAGTCTTAAAAGCTGGGTTCTTAGAGACCCACCCAGACCAGCAACTATACTGATGGGTTTTCCTGCTTTCTCCATCAGTCTCCTGTGGCAGAGGTCTTCATAATATTCCACTGGCATTTCTGAAGCACAGACCCTTTTCTCTGCACAAAAGACAGAGTTTCAGTGACTTGACTATTTTTCCAGCACAGGATCAAGCCTGCTCATTTGCAAATCCTCTGCATTGCAAGGCAATAAGGAAATAAGTAAAATAAAAGGATACAAACAATGAATGATGCAATTTCCCTGAAGCTTATAAAATTCTGAGGTTTTCCTGGCTATTTCCATCCTGCAGGCTTAGCTCTTGGTGGTTCCATTTCAATGGGGAATACAACTGAAGAGCCAGGGAGGTCAAATGTAGCACCAGTGCCCAATCCACCCTCCGTTATTTGGGAGAGCAGGCTCATGGAGCTGAGCAGGGTTATTCACATGAGCAACCAGCAACACAAGGTTACAAGGAGCAAAACTGAGCATGAAGGGAAACTGGATGCAAAATCTGCCAGTTTGCAGAAAATACACACAGACCTCCAAGCCCAACTTGCAGGAAAACAGGCTGCAGTAGCAGCATTTGTGTGTATTTATTCTTATGATTTTTGGCTGTCAGAGGCTGTGGGTTTCCAGCAGCTGCCAGGGAAGCAGGCAGGCAGGTTGGGACCCAGGGGTGTACAGGAAGAAGTCCCTTCTTTGTGCCTGGAGCTCCCCCCATGCTGACAGTGCTGTGCCCATGGCACCCAGCCACACACAGGCAAAGTTGTTAAAATCTGACTGAGATCAAACAAGTTACCTGCATGTATTTCCCAGAGCGGCTTCTTCAGAAAGTAGCATGAAAATAATTTTTTTTGTTTACACAGGGAAATTTTGTGGGTTACCAGAAGCCAGTGTTCTCACTGGTGAGATCAGAACGTCAAAGACCAGACCCTTTTTGCTGCCTCACATCATTCCTGCGAGACGGAAGAAGGTTTATTTTGCTCTGACTGGTTTTGACTCAACCTGTGGCCTTGCAGGCTCTCCCAGCTCATGAGGCTCAGCTCAGAAAGCCCCTCCTTAGCACACTCACTCCCACTCCAAGGTGAGTCGGAAGCAGCACCTGGGAAAAGGCTTTTGCAACTTTGGATCTGTCTCTAGATAATCTCAACAGCATTCCAAGCCACTTTTAACGGAGCCTTGGCCTCCATGGGCTGAAGAAATGCTTTTTTTTCAGACAGCTGAAGAAAGATGTCTTTAAAAAATTTAAACTTTAGAAACAAACAACTCCCCACCTCCAACAATCAAAGCAGGAAGTAAATACAGCAACTTAAACAGCAACATGACTGAAATTCAAGTATATCCCCCTGAAAAGCAAAAGGAGTTGAGAAAGGACAGCCACGCTTCCCACAAGCAACCCCAGGAGGAGCGTCCACTCCCCACCCGCAGCCCTGCTGATGTCCAAGCACATTTTCTGGATACTGACCTCATTGTCATGTGGTGGCAGCTGGTGAAGAAGTTGCTTTATGCGAGATTTTTCTCCTGGGCTGTTGACATAGGGAACCTTGTCCTCGGGCAGGCAGCTGTAGTACTGGTGCACCTAGGGAACAAAAGAGGGGGCTCCTGTCAGTGGGGTTCCCTGGCCGAGCCCATGCCCCTGTGCCCGGCCAGCAGCCACCCCCTGAGGCAGCAAGCGCTGGGTCTTCCCCAAGATTCTGAGCAGGGAAACGCTGCCACGAGCTGCTTTGGGTTTGTTTTCTTTTGTCCTCCGAGGCAGAGGGGTGGCAGCCCCGGCGAGGTGGGCACGTTACCGTTTGCTCTGTCAGCCTCCATAGCGTGAGCATTGCGCCGGCTGCGGGGATGTGTCGGCACCTGCCTCGGCAGGGAGGTTAAGAAGGCTGCGCCCCAGCAGTCTCCGTGTTGCCGGCTATCTCAGCCTCCACCTCCATCAAACCCCTCCGGGCTTTTTTCTGCAGCAATTTGTGGAAATAAACAGCAGATAAAATCTGTTGGAAGGCTTAGTTTTTCTCTTTCGTCTCAGAGCGTGTAATTAAAATCAGCTATTAAAAAGGCTGAGGAACGGCGTGCCCGACGCTGGGAGCGCAGTGCAGCCCGGAGAGGAAGCACACCCTGAACCCCAGCATCTCTGCTCCGACTGCCACACCTGGGATGTGCACTCAAGGGCCGGGCCAGCACCGGGAGGGGACTCGCTGGCTGAAGATCCGCTCCAAAATGGCCACGGTGATGGTGAACAGCTTGGGAAGAACCAGGAGAAGGTAAAGGTAAGCTCAGCTGGGACTGGGATTTGCTGCAGCCCGAGATGTCTCTGGATGCTTGGGCAGAAGCAGAGGGCTGGCTGGCTCCCTTAAATCTGCTCCTGGCTGGAGAGATGCAGGCTGTTCTCCCAGTGCACACAGCTTTCGGCCTTTGCCATGGTGGGATTAGCACAGCTTTCACAGCTTTTCCCAAATAACACTTTCTTTGCAGTGGTTTCTGATCAGCTTTTTCCTTGACTCTATGCTTTGGACTTTGGCCAAGAAGGCACCACCTGGGCCAGCTCTCTCCAGAAAAGCCCCTTCTGCCTGCACAGCCCCACAGCATCTGCAAATGACAGGGTGCTGTGGGTCACTGGGAGGAATGGGGACACGGGCTGGTCACGCAGGGCTGGCTGGCAGGGGAGCTCACCCATGGGCTCACAGGCTGATGGGGGTGGCTCCCATGCAGTTATCTTCTACGGAAATAAATATCCTTTTATTCCAGAATAGCTATCCAAACCTAGCTTTATTCATGAATAATTGCTCTGCATTCATCTCACTCCCAGCTCTCATTCAGAACTACCTGAGAGCAAGAGCTGCTCCAGTGGTTTTCTCAATTTATGGTTCCTCCCAAACCGATGTCACCATCCACCTTTCCCCATTATCAGGTTTTCCAGAATGGGAGATTTTAGTAGATTTCCACACGCAGGTCTGCAGTGCTGATGACAAGGGAACTGCTCGTGTCACAAAGCTGAGGAACATGCTGAGCATATGCCACTGCAAAACCCTAAATTTGTTTTGCTAAGGCACAGCAGAAACAGACCCACCAGCTATGGAAACTGTCAAAGAAAGAATGGCTGTGAAGTATTTTGTTACGTTAAAAAGAAAACAAACTACATACATTAGAATACTTACTTTGCATTTATAGAGCATCCGTCATCCAGCAACATCAAAGCACATTAAAAACACTAAAATTCTTATGACATGCTACACAAGGTAGCAAATATACACATTGCAAAGGACTAATTGCAGCGTCATGATGTTAAATGAGGTCCCTAAGTTCATGCAGCGAGTCTGCAACAGAGTTTGCAGTTAAAAATCTCCAGCAATGCCCCAGCTGCCACACCAGACCCTTTCCTGGGCATGCTGTGTGTGCCCAGCCAGCACACACTCCCGTGGCTTCTGCTGCCAAATCCCCCACGTGCAGAGAGGCTGTTCACTGTGCCCTGTGCTCACATTGGTTAGCTTGTGTTTTGATTTCTTGCAATGAAGTTTTTCTGCCCACCCAGTCCTTGAAGTTGGTGGAGCCCATAAATTACTTTTTTTTTTTAAGAGCTGCCAAATTATTACAGCAACGAGCCCCAAGACGCTCACCCTGGGCAAGAACCAAGGATGGGAGCTCTTCCTTCAGCTGCCTGGGTGCTGCATTCCTGGAGCACAATCCAGCAGGATGTACGTGCCCAGCTTTGCTCCTGCTTCCGCTGGGAAGTTTTCCATTTACTCCCAGCAGGACTGCAGGAACTGGTTCCCATCACACCAGCAACATAGCTTGGCAGGGATGGGCAATTTGGTTTGAGAAGCAAAACAAAATAAATACAACAGGCTCCAACCTGTGTTCTGTTGCCTGAAATAACCTGAAAGGGTTTGCTTGGGATCTGCATCAGCCAGAGAGACCTTCTAGAGGAGTGCTCATGGGGAGGATGGAGCAGAGGCAGCTGCCAATCCTCGTCCAGTACCTGTGGAACATCTCATGGGGAGAAAATCCTTACGTCTGCCAACAGCTTTCTGCAGCCACCATCCCCTTCTGGAGCCACCATTCTCTCCTGCAGCACCATCACCTTCTGGGGAAAACCTTGAACCAGAGGGATGCACAGATCCTTTCACCCAGGGCATCTCTTCTATCTCAAGAAGAGATAGAAGAGGCAGATGAAGAGCAGAAGGACACCCCTTGCCCAGGCTGACATTAGGCCATATAACACTCTCTCATCCATCACCTGTTCCCATGGCATGAACCCAGCTCCTTGGATGGGAGACCCAAGACTGGGAGGAACAGGGTCACAGGCTGCCAGCATTCCTGCCTCTGTGCCCAGCTGGCTGCCAACAGCATTTCTGACCTGGCGTGGGAGCAGCTGGCAAGCTGGGCTGGCACAGGCCTCTGTGATGCTCAAAAATAAAGAAGGAAAAGGGGATTCTTAGATCAACCTGGCTTTTCAGGGAAAAAGCCTGCAGAAAGCGTTAACTTGCTGGGAAACTAAAACTGCTCAGTCTGCACTTTGCTTTTGTACAAAAGGTCACTGTTTTATGCTAAAGTAACTCCTCCTCCATCCAGCTCTGTGTTGCAGGAAGCACAAGTCTTGTAGCTGGTGAGCCTTGCAGGGCCAGGGCCAGACCCCCCCACGTGCCTGCTGATGGCTCCTCCTGCCCTTACAGGCTCTGCAATGGGAGTTGCACCCAGATAAGGATAACAGTGTGGGCAATGACCCTGGAGAGATAACATTTCCTCTCTAAACCATGCAGTATCTGTAACTGTTTTATTATTAAATACTTCTGCTGTACAACCCAGCAGCTCTGCATCCTCCATCCTCACAACAGATCTGCTCTGCCCATGGTTATCCCAACAAACATCATTAACACACAGGAGCCCCTTGTGGGGCTGGACTAGGTTTTACCATCAGTTTTCCCACTTGTCTCACTTCGCTCTGACTTCTGCTCACGTCTGCATGAGAGAAATCCCAAAAGAGACTGGAAAACACCACACTGAGTTAAAATAAAGCTTGACAAAACATCTCAAGGTCACAGGTGCCACGGGCATGGTCTGGCCAGTGCACTGGACGTGGGGACAGCTGTGGGTGCCATGGGATACTGGTGGCCTGGGCAAACTCCATCCTGCCCCAGGGAGGTCCCATTCAGACAGGCTCCATACTACCAGAACCTGGCACAACAGATTCCCAAGGTGTTATTCTCACCTTTATGAGGAAAATGTCAAAACACCAAGTTTTGCTAACAAAAACCAATACACATTTTGGAAATTAACAGCTGCTTGATGCTAAAAGGGAGGAGGGGAAGGTAGAAATTTAAAAAGTAACAAACCAGGAGAAAGGAAAGAACATAATGTAAAAACAGGGTAGGAAAAAGCCTTTTAACTGGAGCCAACTTTATTCAAAGGCACTGAAGAGAGTAATTACATTAGTTTACAAATGCCTTTGTGCTCTGTGGTCGTAGGTTTGGAGTATGTTTCCAGTTTAACTTTGACAGTTTACAAACCTACCCTGGCCCTGCTAAATAAAGTCAGGACTACAGCTTGTCCTGATGGTCCCAGGGTGACCAAAGACAAAACCCACATGAGCATATCTGCGAGCAAAGCCTTACACCTCCTAGAAGGAAAAGTTTGCAAACATCCTGTAAATTCAAGCTATTGGTGAAGGATCTCTTTGATCAATGAATTAAAGGAGGTGGAGGGGAAATATCACATTTCTTATGCCACAAATTGTTGTTGGGAAGTAGCATTTGGTTGTACTCGCCCTGAGCACAACCCCCCTTCCTGAAGCACCCACCAAACCGGGCTGTTTGGGATGACTCTATGGTTGGGATGGACTACAAAGGAGCACACGGTGTCCTGGCACGGGTGCTGACTTGCTCAGCCCTCACAGCTCCAGCACAGCCAGCTGGGCAATCCTGCCTGGCTCTCCTAAAACCAGACCAATTGCAAAACCAACTGCAAGGCTTTTGCAAAGAGCCCTGTGAGGGCAGGACGTGCTGGCCTGTGCGCAGTAAGGTGTCTGAACACGGGTGTCCCCAAAAGGGGACCTTGGTGAGTCAGCCAGCACTCAGGCACAGTGCAGTGAAGCATCACACACAGTGGAGTCTGTCCAAAATACAGGCACACCAGTATTCCCCAGTGTCCCCCTCATGCCCAGGACAGCAGCATTTCCCCCTGGGAACGTGCCAGGGCACCACAGCCCTGGCAGCCCATTCCATGACGGCTAGGGATGTCCTGTGGCAGCACAGGGAGCTGGTGGCACATTGATGTGTGTGTGCTCAATTGTGGCCCCTTCTCCTGGCTCACTGCTGCGTGCAAACTCCCACGGGATTTGGCTGCTGAGGGAAGAAGGCAGCCAGTGGCTCTGACAAGCCTGTGCTGGCCTGGGCGAGCAGGGCTGCTCCTGTGGCTTGCCTGCTCCTCCCCAGTGCCAGCTTCTGAACAGCACACGTCAGGCTTTAATGATCCTTTACACTGAGTGCTTTAAATTGACAGAGAAACAAACCTGATGCTTTTGTGTGTCTCTCATTCCTGCTGGCCTCCCTTGGAAAAGCAAGGGGGAAAAAATCCCAAACAAACCACATGCAAATAACCTTCCCAATATGTCTGTGAAATATTGCAAGTGTTTGTACACGTTGACTCACACACGAGCTCCACAGATGACAGCACGTGTGAGCCTGGAAAACGGGTTCAGTGTGCTTTGGCCCGAGTCTGGCACGTCCTCCTTTTCCAAGGCCATTAGGATACAAAGCACTGATTTATTTTTTTGAAGCAAAACAATCCTTTCAGCAGGGCCAGATGCTCTGAAATGAAGAGTGGGAACTGCTGGCTGGTTCTGCCAAGCATGGGGATGCAGGCAGGCAGGCACCTTGGATGGATCCAGAGTGTCCCCTGAGAGCCCAGAGCCCCAGCTGGGAGCAAGCCTGTGTCACCCCCAGACTGTGAGTGCCCATCACACAGCAGTGGGGGCAGATGCACCCCTGGCGCCGGGCAGTCCGGTATCCCGCAACGCCGCGCCTGCTCTTGGAAACCCGCTCCCAAGGCAGAGGGACAAAGGCAGGGAACAAAGGAAAAATCATTTTTCTAAGTGCTATTTGTTCTGGCACGCTCTGCGGCTTTCCGCACGCTCCTCTCCCACGGCAGCTGAGGCGTCGGAGCGCTGCTGCTCCCCAGTCAGAATGACATCCATCCCTGCCAAGCCTCTGGAGCAGCTCTCTCTGTAAGAGATCCCGCGGAAGCGCTGCTTCCTGCTGCCATCAAAGAGGAACATTTGAATGAAGGCCCTACGTCCGCACGTTTTAGACTTGTGAAAGCCCATGACATGGTTTTTCTGTTTTTTTTTAAGCAGAAATTGAATTTGGATTAAAAAGAGCCAGATCAGTGCTTTCAACAGCGTTGAGAGCGGTCTATGCTGCGAGGTCCATGCAGGGCTCAGGGTCCCCTGGAGCACCGGGAATGATAAAGATCATCTGCTGCATGGATCATCACTGATCATTCTCCTGGGTATTCCACATAACATGCTCTTGGATTTCTAAGGCATGGGGTAGCACACTTGTGTAACACTGCAACTCAGAAAAGCTGTAACTGCACACTGGAATAAAGCTCCAGGAGAAGTTTCTATTGGGTAGTCCAGGATTTTCAGTTTCCTTTTCCACTCCCTACTCCTCCCCTGCCTCTCACCTCTGCTAACCTCCACACATATTCTTCAAATTTCAGAATCAAGCAAACCATGTCAGGAAAGTGATTTCATTTCCGTGACCCACCAAAAGTAGCTGATTCCTTCCCTGGTAATAAGATTGTTCAAGGATTAAGTAATTTTGACAGCTTCCATTGGCTCACCACGATCAGGGCAACACCCCAGGACACAGAAATGGAGCAAATGTCCAGACCCACGGTTTTGCCATGGGCTCTTTTGCAGCAGGGGATGTGCTCACACTTCATCCACTCTGTTCCAGGGCAGGGGAACAGCTCCAGGACCTCCTACCCCACTCCAGCTGCCCCCAAGTCATGCAGCACTGGCATGAGACACAGAAAAAGCATTCCGTGTGCGGGACTGCTGCTCCATCCAGCAGCTGGGAAGCATTCGGCACAGACCGATGCCTGGAGGCTGGATTTAGACAGCTCCAGCCTTGAAATAAGAGCCGCTAACTGCCGGGCTATTTAGATATTGAGAGAGTTCACCGGGGAGGTGATGGACTTACCCTACCTCAAAGTGAAACTGGAGAGCTTTTCAAAACGTGCTGAAAGGCAGCTTTTGGGTAAAATACTCCAGCGTGCACATGTGTAAGCGGGCAGAATGAGAGGCAGCTGCAGCTCCTGGGAACAGGATACACCAGGAACAGCTTCTCCTCAGGGCCCTCACTTTCCACCCACGCTGCTCTGCTCTCAGGATCTACCAGCAAGGAAGAGCTCTTCATGGGCCTTTTGTCCTTCCTCTACCAGGCTGTAAATGAGCTAGTCTGCTTCCCACTTCTACAAAGGTCTGGGACACAGGGTCACTTTGTTCTGTTTTACTCCTTCCTTGCCCCCTGCAAGCCTTCAGTCTCTTGAGGAGTGAAACAGTTTGCTGAACTCAGAAGGCTCACGAAAGAACAAGATGGTACAATGACCGTGACACACAGGCACAAGTGAGACACATGTCCCTCAGGGATGCCTGGCCCAGATTATGTACTTTCTGCCTCACCAGAATGGTGAAAATCTTTATGTAAGGTGTAAATGCATGTTCAGTGTAGGTTCATCTCCGTTCTCCTTTCCTCACTTTGTGACCTGAACAGCAACTGATGAAACTTGGAGGTTTTATAACTCAAGCCCTTGCAACAGGTCTTTCAAAATATCCAGAAGAAGGATTAACACATATTCTAGCCCCTGGATAAATTCCCTGTGACAGCTACAAGTTTCACACCACTGCAAAGCTCTCGAGGTCCAAGCTCTGACGGCTGCCTTAGAGAAAAATGGTCCCCTGAACCTTCATGCTGCTAATTTTAGCTCAATGAGATTTTCATAACTATTTAAGGGACTCAACCAGAGCAACTGTGTTGACAACAAGAGGGAATTAAGTTCTTACAGCACATGCAAGGTTCTCAGATGTTGGCATGCCAGAGCCATACAAAAAAGCCACAGCAAGGCTGAAGTAGAGCCACATCTTTTGTTAAATTGGAAATTTCTGCCCAAAACCAGCTGCTCCCAATACTGAGACACAATAAAGACAGAAATTCTAAGAAATCCCTTGTATTCAAAAATTCAAAGTGGCATGTTATAACCCTCTGGATTTCTCCAAACCACAGGCCCAAGGAAGTCAAGGCTGCACATTCACATGTATTTACACATGCCTTGCCTAAAAATGTGAAAAACACATCACAGAAGGACTTATTTTTAAGCATCTGCCCTCAAAGTTATGTCAGTGCAAGGAGGATCAGCTGTCACACTGCCAGCCCCAGCAGACAAACTGGCTCCCAATGATGTCTTACTCTGTCTCTGCAGCCAGGCTCAGCCTGGGATTTTGCTTTGCTGAGGACACACTTCTAAAGGTGTTTGCCCACTTCAAGACTTTGACATTTATTTCTTTATCCAACCATTGAACTACAGGCAGAAAAAAAAAAGAGCATTTCACAAAGCCCATGTCCCTGCTTCTGTACAGCCATCTCTGCCATTCCCATCTGCATCCCTATCTTCCAGAACGGAAGTCTCTCTTCTGCTGTAAAGCAACTTCCCATTGAATCCAATCCAAGCGGGATTAGACCCCACAGAAGCCTCCTGGCCATCCTGTGTAGCTGACTGCTACTACAAGAAACTGTTTCCTTATCACATTGTGATTTATGGAGCTCAGTCCTGGGTTTTTACCTGTCGATCTCCTGGCTGGCAGGTTGTTGCTGAGCCTTACACCTCTGATGGTCTCAAACCTCTTCCAATTTCCTGCCTGAATGCATTTGGAGACAGTTTATGTCTAGGTTCTTGGGCTAAAGTTGGAGCTTGGACAACTGCTCTCACCCCTCTAATGAACAGGGCAAAGAACAATCCTAATGAACAGTTTGCTAGGCTGGACAAACTAAGCTCTTGTAGGCTCCTCAATGAAATAACATTTCCAGGGTCCTTCCAGTTTATACCCCTCTTTCTTGAGCAGACATGTCATACATTTTAGTTGGTTTAACTGAAAAAATTTTATCATACCTTATGCAGGGGTGCTATCAATTTTTAAATGACTATCCTAATAGTTATAAATGTATTGAGAAATGTATTGCATTTATGGCTTTTGAGTAAAGCCCTTTTTAGCCTTACACACTGTAAGACTTTTTAGTCTTACACACTGACGAGCCATAATATAAGGGATAACTTCCAGCTCCACTCCTCATTACAATGTTTGGATCAGTATCTGTGAACACTGGACCAATGCTTTTTTTGTCTCCATTACTGGGCATTGAGTAACCAACATGATTTCCACTATGACATGTACCACAGACCAGCTGAGGCCTGAGTTAGTGTCCAGGAGTACAGTGGGATCTTATAGGTTTGAGTCAATTCCCCTCTAGATGACAGTAATTTAAGCTTTGGATTGAAGGGACTCTTCAAATACTGAAATGACCTTTGGACACTGCCAGAAAACAATGTCATGTTTGCAGGCCAACTCCTCCCCACTGAAATCCTGTAAATTGCTGTGTTGAGTGAGGCATGAGCGCTGTCTCCCAAGAATAGTGAGGCAGGGAGGCTGTTGTCCAAGTAAAATAAGAAAACTGCATTAGTCTTTCAGGGGAACACTTACCTCCCCAGTTCATACACTGCACTGAGATTTTAATAAAGTAGAATATTGCGGAAAAAGTTGTTTCATTTAATCTGTTTCACATCCAGAAAAACAGAACAGCGAAACAGCAGGAGGCAGAGAAAAATTCCCTGCCTGTAAATGTGTACTTTCAGCCCAGCCTGACAGCAGTACCCTCAGCCAGGGCAGAGACCACCAGCTGCTCCATGGCAGGCACCAAACTTGCAGAGGCTCCACATCACGTGCACACACCTGACTCATGGACCAAAAAGCCACACATCTGCCTGCAGACTGACACGTCCCCACTGAGCTGCTGCAGAGGCACCTCCTACCCCCATGGGAGGTAAATGGGCCCTCCTGCACTACGGGGCAACCCCAGCCATGGGACATCCATTCTGTGATTCCATGAAATTCAGGGTGCTGCTCTTCACCAGGGACAAAGACCAGGCCTGCAGTGTGGCTCCTGCACAGCCCAGGGAAGTCACACCTCATTTTTGTCACCTCAGTGGCTCATCTAGCACGTGAAAAGTCATGACAGGGCTGGCAGATGAGCTGTGCTGGATGGATTTCAGGGCCTGTCTCTGGCTCTGCTTATGGCTGCTCTTTATCTCCATGGTGATTAGAGACAGGTCTGAAGTGGCAAATTTGCTGAACGGCCCAGCAATGCAGATTGAGGGGTGTACTGAGAAAACAAGTGTTTGGACTGAGGAGCACCATGATCTCTGCAAGAAACAGATGCTGGACGAACCTAAAATTACATTAACCTGAGTAATGCATGAGATGTCAGTAGCAACTGGTAGAGCTAAAGGACTTCTCTTTCCTCCTGAGCATCCCCAACTCCCTGATGCCACATTTAAAGAGCACCTAAGGGATCAAAGAAGCACACACGTCTCCTGGAATATGTCACCTCCATGCTGAAAGTGGGTCTCAATCACTGCCCATGCCATGATCTACTCACTAGAGACCATGTCTACCTGGTCAGGTGTCATCTGTCACTAAATACCTGTATTTCCCCCAAAGCTACAGGAACATGGGCCAGCTTGAGCTCCAGAAGCTGGTGACACGCCTGGTCAGAAACCAGCAACGAGAGCAGGTGGCACCAGCTCGGGTATGGTCCTCCAAGAGGACCCCCCAAACCCATCAGTTCATGTTGCCACAGTATGAAGGACCAGCAGAGCCACTTCAGAACCATCTGCATTTCTCCACACACCACGTCTTGTACCTCCTGTGAGGCAAAAAGAGAGCTTCTGACATAAGGAAGGTGACAGAAAATAAGGCTGCTGCCTGATTTGCATGGGTGGACGGCACGAAATGAAACCCATGGTGCTGTGGAGTTTCAAGTGAGCACTGAGCAAGGCTTCTAAAGACAAGGAAAAAAAAAAGAAACAAGCCACCAAACAACTGGTTTTTCTCTAATCAGACAGATAATATTTACAGCCTACGGGTGGTGCCAAAATATTTCAGGAAATTCCTAAGCCTGTCTGAATAAATGCACAGGAAAACGCAGTAGTTAAGGACAGCAACTATGGCAGTAAGAATGAAAGCTTTCCACCCCCTTCCAGCCTCCTTACAGTTTAAAATTATTGCCATATCATATCATACTGCAATTACCAAGGCTAAGCTCATTTTGCCATCTCCACTGCAAATGAAGTTCTGACTTGAACACATAAAGGACCAGCGTAAAAATCAAAGGAATCATGTAAACTGGAAGGAGCAGAATCAATGCACGCTCCACAGAGCACACTGAGGTCTAATCCTTCCCACTCAATCCTGCACCAAGAGACTTGAGCTTTATTTAAGCTATTCCTTCCAGCAAGGCATAAACATCATGCATGGAAAACCCAAACCACAAAGCTTTTAGCCCATTTTTCAGTTATCTACCAGCTTTGACTCTCTGCCCTGGACTTACCACAGAGAAGAGCAGTCCAGGAGGGCAGAAGACAAGCACTGAGCCCCTGGGAAACACTTGAGTCCCATAGCTTCTTTCCCAGTGAAACATTAGATATGTCTTTTCCCTTGCACAACCACAAGAAATCCCATCCTGGAGGTATTTTGTTTCCCCCTCTCAATTACCAATTACATCCCCAGACACAGAAAACCACAGGTCCTGCAAGGATCACATGTCTGTTTTGTTCCATTTGAGCATTCAGACCCTGCAAAGTCTCTCTAGTGCACCGAGAAACAACCATACACAACAAGTGCTTGCACCCCTAGAAGAAAAATCAGGTAAACTATTTCAAAAGAACATGCAAAACCAATTATTTTCTGGTAGCTGGCTGGTGTCATCATTACCTGCTCAGGCTTCAGGCCAGGGGGCACCCAGGCATACTCCTCCAAAGCACAGCCTGAGTCGTCGTCAGAAGTTGAATTCCTCTGGAAGTCAAACATGAGCTTCGTGACTGTCTTCTCCATCTCCAGAGGCATAACTGTTACAATGTGCTCTTCCTGGGAGCACTTACAGTGAAGGCAAATCTTCCTGTAAGGTGAGGAGAGAGAAAAAGAGATGCCCCGGTAAGCAGTGAGACTTTAAATGAGAAAGTGATTCCTGCCAGTCAAGACTAAACTCAAGCCTTTCTTATCCTCAGGCATTTTCTAACATAGGATTTGTCTCTCTTGTGAGGAGGAAATAAAAGTCCATATTTACTTTAAAAACACTTGGCAATCCATCGGAGTCAGACTGCCCAAAGTTTGGGGATATGGAATTGCTTGTCCCTTTACTGCACCACACAGAATATTTCCAGGGGCCAGCACAGGCACAGGCCATGCCAACTTGCCAGCCAGAACTGCAGAGTCATTACTGAATTTAGGACAACTGAGCACTTTGCTAAAATGGGAAATGGTGGATTGACTGGGAAGCTGTGAATGACAAGTCTCTTTAGCATGCTGATAGCATAAATTTGCTTATTAAAGTAGCATAAAAATTGATTATAGTCTGAACATATAAAGCTAAATTAAATTAAGGGAGGCTACAAAACCCACAGTCACACTGAAATGGAATCTTAACCACCTGGCTCGGTGGCACATGCCACAACTCAGCAGCACTGGGAGGAAAGCACAAGAACTGAAAGAACAGCCGACAGAAGTTGCAATTCAACAGCCATTAGATTAATTCACTGTAAGCATCTGCTGCTAACATTTCTTTAAAGGGGCTGCTCCTGCAGCTTGTGGCCTGTGACAGATTTTCTTCACAGGCTTGAACCTGAACTTTTATCTGCAGGGCTGCCAGGACAATACAGACTCATAGAATGGTTTGGGTTGAAAGGAATCTTAAAGGTCATTCAGTTCCAACATCCCCTGCCATGGGCAGGGACATGTTCCACTAGACTAGGTTGTTTAGGGCTCCATCCAGCCTGGCCTTGAACGCTTCAAGGGATGGGACATCTTCTGGTTCTCCAGGCAATCTGTGCTAGGGCCTCACCCCTCTCACAGTAAGGAATGCCTTTTTCATATCCAATCTAAACTTACTCTGTCTCAGTTTAAATCCATTCCCCCTTGTCCTAACACTATATACCCTTGTAGAAAGTCCTTCTCCAGAAACCCTGTAGGCTCCTCCAGGTACTGAAAGGCTGATAAGGTCACCACAGAGCCTTCTCTTCTCCAGGCTGAACAATCCAAACTATCTCAGCCTTTCCTCACAGGATAGGTGTTTCATCCCTCTAATCATCACACCCCTTCACCACGGTAACAGCGAAGGACAAACTTGGCTGAAAATGTCTCCTGACAAAGAAAAAGGTTAAAGGGAATGCTGATAAACTGGCTTCTATTTCTGAAAACTCAATGCTTTTCCACAGGCTGGGTCAATGGTATCTATTTTAGAGCAACCACACACGATTCTGAATTAATTTGCACTAATGAAGCACCACTGACTTCTGAGGAATGAGATAAGGTTTCACTTGAGCAGCAGAAGGGAGACATCTCAGAAATAAGAAAGCATCACACAAAATCAAGAGAAAATGTGCAGTTGCTCTTGCAGATTTCTCTGCTCTGCAGTAAAGCAAAGAAATTCAGAGGGAAGCCATAGTTAAACCCAGGGGCTGGAATTTTTAAACACCTTTCCTTCTCTTTCAATGCTGTGTACAAGCCAGCTAAGCACAGCAGTGCTCGGATCCAGCTTCAAGTCTAAATTTCCATTTGGCCATTACAGCACAAAGAACGCACTCTAGCAAAAGTCAAGAGGCTCCGTCAAGTCAAGCCAGGGAGATTTGCCAGATTTTCCCATTTCCTGCCTTTCATCAGATCTAAACCACACAGCAACCCCCACACACTCCAGTGTCTGGTTTGCGTCCAGTCGGGGAGTCTCGGCATCACCCCTGGCTGTTTCCTTAAAAAATAACCAAGGTACCATTTCATGTGAATATTTTAATTAATCAGCTACCGTGGAAGGGTGTGGAAGGGGTACTCTGCCTCAGCAAAGTTGCTGCTTTCATTGCTGTTTTCATCTCATTTCATGATACGATTAAAAGCAACTTAATAGGAAACAAGATTTTAAGAATAATTCATTGAGCCCCAGATTTGGCCCTAGAGTTAAGTTATTCTAAGGCAGTTCAGCACTTCAAATTTTGACTTTTGGGATATTGATCATGTGCTTCAAAAGGGGACAAACCCAACAGTCCAGTGGGAGCATGAGCATTATGATGGGGGAAAAACCAGTGCACAGGCTTCTTCCTCCTTCCCACTCTAGATACGTCCCCTGCGAGAGATGGGACATGGCAGGAGAGCATCAGACATCTTGGCTTTTAATAAATTAAATAAATCAAGACTTGTAATAACAGTGTCAAAGACTGAATAGGTGAGATGTATGATCAGTTAGATGCCAGAGATCATTCCCACCCCCCAGCTCATACCATGTACCACCAGGAGCCTGAGGACTGGGTCAGGAAGCTGCTTTACCCTACCCTCCCCCTCCTGCCCCATCCCATGCAAGCAAGTACTGGCAGTGAGCAGCTTCCCTAGTCAGAAAAGCAAAGGATGAAAACAACACAGGTAGCCTATCTACTCAGTAGTGATGTCCCCAAGCCAGGACAACTTTGCACCATTAAAACTTGACCATCTCCAGGCATGGGGTTTCTGCCAACTCCCTGGGCAAACTGTACAAAATTCATGATCTTGTCTCTGAGATATTCTGCCTTTTCCCCCCCTCATTAAAAGCAGATGATTAACTGGTTTAATTACAATTTTCTTTACATTAGGATATGTTGTTTCATGGGAACAATACCCAGTGTCCTAGGAGTGTCTTTCCACTTCTATGATCAGGTTTCCATGACTTCTTCACATAGGTCTCACTTACTCAACTTTATTTTATCATCTTCCAGCTCACTATAATTAAAAATAATTCCCCATAGCAAAAATTTAATATCAGAATGTACATTTCAAATGTGAGATGAAATTGAAAAAAACATTTTCCCCTGCTGCACTCAGAGCAGAGCAGCACAAAGCGAGACAACGCATGTGCCAGCACTTGCCTGTGCCTGCAGTGACCACAGTGACAATGTGGGTGCCACAGAGGTGAGCTGGTGGGTGCTGGAGAGGAGCAGGGCCATGGCTGGCAGCCTGCCTGGCTGCTCCTGCCAGCAGCAGCTCCTTAGTCCCTCCTGCACAGCCTGCAGATGCTCAGCACATCTGTGTGTCACACACCTCAGCCTGGACAAGGAGCTGCAGCCTTGGGGTGGCACCTCCTCTAAAGGGAAACCCCTTAGCTTGGCTCTGGCCACGCCTCACCACCACCAAAGCCTCACCAGCAACAACCTCTGCTGCCTGAGCAGCCTTGCACAACTTGAGAAGGGTGCAGGCAGCCAGGTTTTATTTAGCAAGAATAAATTAACACCAATCACTGTCTAGAAATCCCGTCTTCATTCATGAGCCTTTCCATCTTGCTCCCCTCCCAGGTCTGCAAGCTTGTCTCAGGGAAGAATCAGAGGTATCACCATCACTGGGGAGGAAACAACGAAGCAAGGATGGCTGACAGCATGACTGGCTTTGAGCACAGAGGGTGAATAAAGGAGCTTTTAAGCAGCTGTAGCTTGTGGACAGGGAGGAAAGACAAGCGGGAGCCAGCGGCAGTCAGGCTGCTGCAGGAGGCACGGGCTGGGGAGCATCGGCAGCGCTGCTCTGCACAGAGCTGCACACAGAGCTGTCCTGTGCTGGGGCCAGGACGGCGGGAAGCAAATGGGGAGAAAAAGAACATTTCCTGGTGTCAGATTTAGCTGGAAAGGAGCCTGCCTTGAATTGACTTCACATGGTACAAAGCAGTAACGTCTCAGAAACAGACTGAAAAATTTCTTCTCCTCAAGGCCAGCGAAGTTACAAGATGGATGTGTTTTATTTTGCATTGGCTGCTTTTACATGGTGCTCCTGACACAGTGGGCAAGTCCTCTCCTCAGAGGAGGCTCTAAGCCCACTTCCAGTCACATTCCTACCCACACACTGGTGCAGGAGGAAGGTGCAAATAGATGCACCACCCCACACCAGCCCTTTTCTCTCTATAGATGAAAACAGGCACACAAGGGGAATCTTAAGGAAACAGGAACCCAACACACCAAGCAGAGAACATGGCTTCAAAGTACCTCTCGCTTGGGATGCTGAAGTACACTCCCAGCTTTGGTCCACCTACATGGATCTTGACACAAAGCCAACTGACCTGTGAGGTCTCTGGGACGAGGCAGTCCCTTGTTGTACAACCCTGATAGCAAAGCACAGCCTCTGCCATCTCTGGAGCCTCCTGCAGCCCTTTCATCTCAGCAATGGCACCGACAAAAAGCTAAACCATGCTGAAAACACTAGTGCTGTGCAAGAGGCTCTGGAGAGAGCTGTGAGCATGACCCCAGCTTTCTGAAGAGAGATGAGGTCTCCCTGCTGTGAAAAACCAGCGGACTCCAATTTGGGAAAGCATGAGCAGAGCTGAAAAGTCAGGGAAGAGAGATGGAGGGCAGCCTGTCACCAAGGCAAAGGGGGTCCTTGCCAATAGTGTGGAGCTCCAGCAAAGGAGCCAGGTAAGCTGGCTTATCCCAGGGAACAGCCTGTGTGTCTGGCTTTTGGGATGGGACTCCCTAGGATGCTGAAGGCAGCACACTCCTGCCTGCAGGAAAAGCTCCTGGCCACAGGGCTCTTCTCTTCCTGTTCAGTGGGTGAGCATGCAGAACACAACACAGCAAAGGGCACCAAGGCAAAGCCTGCCCAGGCTGAGATCCACAAATATTCTGAGAAAGGACAGAGCCCAACACCTCCCAGCAACAGCAGAAATGAAGGCAGAGTTTAAAATTGTGGCAGAAATGTTAAAATTCCTCTCGGACAAAGAAGGAACTGGGTAAACAGCCCTTATCACCCACCAGCGGGTGCTTATCTCTGCTTCTCACTTGTTTCTTCTGGGATGGAAATAAATGGGCTGTATCAGGGAGCAGCTCCCTCCCCAGACAAAGCCAGCAGCCAGAATGCCATGGCCCTGCACGGCCATGGACGCCTCTGCTGTGCTCCCTAATATAGGATTTGCATGCATTTGTGCACACATTAACATGCAAGATTTGGAATCCCTCAAAAAGCAATTGTCTGCTCTGCTCAGATGGGGTGTGCAAATGCAGACGGACAATTCCCTTCTCACTTGGCTTAAGACACATGTGGCAGCCTGATCTCTTTCCAGCATCCTGCCATCATTCTGACTGCAATAAGGCTTTTGGGTCATCAGTCAGTAAATCACAAAACCCCAAGACCTCTTGGAAAAGGGAGAGGAGGCTCAGGATTTGGGGCAGCTCCTATGACCCCTGAGTCTCTTAACGAGGGTGTCTTAATATCCCTGTTATCTCCTCCACTCAATTGAAAGTTAATGAGGCATCTTCCCATCCCAAGTGAGCTCCAGCTATACAGACACGTTTCTCCAGACCCAACAGGCAGGGCAAATATTTACCTAAATGGAAAAATTAACAGTTCTTCATTGCCATAGGGAGAGCCCAGCAGTGCTTCTCCAGCACGGGGAAACTGAGGCATGGAGCAACCACAAACAGTACCCAGCTGTGGCTTCCCCTGAACTTCCTAAACATCAGAGGAGCCCCAAGCTTTTGTGCTCAAAACAGAGAGTTCAGGCTGAAGTTCTGCCCCTTTCTCCAACTTTTCTAACACGGTATTTTGACCCAAATACCGTGTCCCAGCAGCCCCCATCCAGCTGCTGCCCATGGCCTCAGGGCCCGTGGGTCTCACTGACAAAGGGGGATCTCCTCAGATAAAACATTTCTTCAACTACCCAGCTCTTCCAGTCACTGCAGCTGAAAAAACCCCCAACCTATCAGTGGGAATGAACTGCAAAGATTCTGTTACCTGGGTTGAAAAGGAAGCTTAGCAAAAGCTTGTAGCTGCCCACTGTGGTGCAGGAGGAGGTGAATTTGACATGGGTACCTAAAATAGCAGGAATTCAAAGTCTGAGGACAAGGTGCCCTTGGTGGCCTGCAAGGACAGTCAAGGGATGCCAACATTCACTTGACACCACATGTTGTGGGAACAGCTGGCTTGACAGATCAACATCAGGTGGTAGCAACAGAGCTGGCAGAACAGTAATGCCACGAAACCAAGGAAGAGAGAAATAATCCAGCAACCAAACTGGTTGCATCCTACAGATGCAAGTCCCCCAGATCCCAAAGGCCATAGGAAAAGCATGTGTAGCCACCCATCTGCATGAAGGTCACATTAGGAAACACTAAGAGGATGGAGGAGCTGCAAATCAGACTCTTCTCCATCTTCCCCATCCACATTCTTGTCTCCCCCCTCAATTTGCTCAAGGCAAGTCAACTTTCTTTACAGTACTGTTTTATTTGTAGCTCCCCCTTGACCCTTGCAGTGCCCACAACAGCAGTTGTGAAGGTATCCAGGATGGCATTGAAGCTTTTATGACAAAGCCCATTTCCATTCCTGGAAAAATTCTCCTCTCTAGTTGATTTGTCCATGTTTGGCCTCAGACTGGAGACTAATTTTAATTTTAAAACTCATCCTTTACCAATGCAAAAGCTATTCTTGCTTAATTAAGAAAAATAAGAATAAAAAAAGAACTATCCCCAGTACTGCCAGTTGCAGCCAAATATGAGCAAAAGCAGCCTTTGAGGATTTTCCATTTGTTCTGCTTCCATCATGAATCAGGACCATCTCTTTCCCAAGCAGGTAGAACATCTGCCCGTGGGTTCCACTGCCCTGATCCCAAACCACTGCTTCCCTGAGGCACAGCCCGGGGCAGCCTCCAGGCTGCTCCCAATCCTGCTGTGGTCTGAGGCACCACATGGCAGAGAACAACCATCAGCACACCAGAGGCAGACCAGGAAATTAGAACAAAACACAACACAAGGCACAACCCCCCCAAATTCCTCATCTGATCTAATGCCCTCTTAGGCAAACAAGGAGTCACAGAACCACAGACCAATGCTGTGGCCAGACTTTTCAGCAACACCCCAGGATGAGAATGAAAACACGATCAATCTTTCCAGCCTGTGGCTAAACCACAGTGGGGGATCTGGGGTGCATCACAGGCCATTTGGGAGAGCCCAGGTGCACCCCAGTGCTCTGCAGTGAACACAGGTCCCTGCTTGGGTTCCATATTCTCCTTGTGAGCTGGGTAAGAGCAGCAGGGTGTTGAAACACCCTCTTGACCTGAGCCACAGTGCCAGGCTGCTCCCATGAGCCACAACCCCTGACACAAACTGTGAAAATTCTGACGCATAAAGATGAGATGGTTAAATTAAAGGATATTAATAACGCAGCAGCTCTCAGAAGAACCCTCAACTTGGATCTCTCAGGATATTTTGCAAAAGATTCAATAATTGTTTTTTTCATAATAGAGGTTAGACAGAAGTGGGCAAAGTGCTACACCCATGTGAGCTGCAGATCAAGCAAAGGGGAGAGAGAGGAGACAAAAGAAGCTGCAGTGAGCCCCAGCCTGTTGCCCAGCCATGCTACCAGGAGAAAAGGCATCCAACAGGCTGCTCCCTCACATCCAAGACGATGGAGGCAGTCTGCCAGCTCACAGGCTTACCGCTACTCTCAGCATATTTATATTAGGGTTGGTTTTTTTTTCCCCTTAAAGGTCCAGCTCTTAGCATATAGAAACAGTAATAACCACATATTTTTCCCCAGTCATGGGGAAGAAATGCAAACCACTAGTTTACAAGTTGAAGAGAAGAACAGGCTCTGCAGCAGCAGTAATAACCCTGAAGCTGGTGGGCAAACAATGCTGAAGCCAAGCTCGTGACTACAAAAGGCAGAAGGTACAGGATGGGCTGTGGACACCCAAGAAGGTTTGGTGTCCCTCATGGCAGGACAACCCCAACCCCACAGATCCCAGAGACCAATGGGGCCTCTGGTTTATGGGGGTGGGAGAGGGGACACAGTGGAGGAACAGGCACAGCAGGGCCCTGAGGAGCTCTCCCTCTGGGCTCCCCATCCAAGAGCCAATGTGGGTCTGTGTGACAAAGCCCTGTTCTACCCTGAGGGTTATCCTGTCAGATTTTAATGATGGCATTGGGCGGCTTTTCAGCCTAACAGGATGCACAGCTGTATCACAGGAGGTCCCTTCTGCTTTGTTCTTAACTGAAGATGAAAATTCCAAGCCTGGGGTTCTAGCACCCTGGATCCAAATCCAGCTGTCCACTGAGAAACCCATCTCTGTTCAGCATGCAGATATTCACTGTTTTCTCAAGTTTTAATAACTCTGGGCTCTCCACAGGCAGTATTTATCTTCCTGCCCCTCTCTTTCCCCCATCCCATTCCAGGCTCCAAGCCCATCACTCCAGACTAGCCAAGTTAAGTGAGTTCCCAGCGACCTGCCCCAGGGCTGTACACGTTATTTTAAGGGCCTTCACTTGTATTTCCAGCATGACAAGCAGAAACCACGGGAAGCAGTAAACACACTGCAATCCAAGCATCTCGCAGGCCATACATCCTAAAGAAAAAAAAAAACCTGGCTGATGGGCAAAGCACTCAGAAGCAGGATGAACTAGGCTGAAAATTGTCATTATTTCAGAAGTTAAGGCTCAGACAGTGTCCCCCGAGGCAGGCAATACTGACCCGCATGTGAAAGCAAACACTGCCAGCCTGATCCGAGCCTGTGCTGGCTGAGCCCAGCCAGGCTGCCAGCAGCAAATGCACAAGGCTGGGTCATTCTGTTAAGCCGAGTCTGGCTGGCAGAAAACACACAACGGGAGAAGATTAAAATGCGAAGCAAAATATAATCTTGTTAGCTGCAGACAGTTTTACTTTACAAATCTTTATCACAGGCTCAAGCCGGCACCCTTATAAACACAATGCAGTGATGCGAGACATGTAAGTGCTCCCGCAGCAGGCGAAATAATCGCCGAATGAAAATAAGTCAGATAAGTTACAAGATAAGAGAGCTAAAACTGAAAGGATGACACTGCATCTGGTGCAAATAATTATTTTGGCATTATTCTGTCCGGCGCTAATCCTCAACTGCTCAAAAAGATTCAATCACTGTTCAGCATAGCCAAGGAATCATGACTAGAAAACAAAGAATAACTGGATTAAAATCTTTCCACGGTCACAGGTCACGTCTGTGTCACATCTGCTTAAAACGTTCCTTCAAGGGGCAAGAAAAAAAAGGAAATTGGACTTGAAAAGATTGCACTGAGAAACATAACCTCCAGGTTGCAGTTCTAGGTTGGTTTATAGTTTGCCATTCTGGCATGAACAACAAGGGCTTAGAAAGATTATTACTTTAAAACTTCCTATTCTCAGGAAGGCAAAACCACCAAAATAAACAACTGAACAGCAGCGTCCTCATTCACAGCCCCAGCCTCCACGCAGTCTGCTCAGAAAATGTGCAGAGAATCCAGGCTTCTAGGGGCTGCATTCACCAGAGCAATACAATTAACACCGAGAAATGAAGATTTTTAAACTCCTCTTACTGCCAGCTGAGCCCTCCTGATTATTTTTAAAACGAGAACTCCATTACAATAGCATCAGCATTTCTCCCAGACGTCCTGCAGCTGCAGAAATACAATTTAACAATTAACCTTATACATCCATAAACACAGAACAGCAAAGGCTGGAAAAACAGCGCAGCCCCTCGCAGCTCGCCACCAGCAGCACACTGAGCAAAGTTAGCACTGCGTGCATCCATGGAATGCTCCTCATTCCTCCTCCTCTTCTTCCCTTCTACTTTCTATCCCTTCTAAAAACCCACGACATATCTGAAGTCGTTGGCCAAAGGCAGCTCCTTACCTGTTCCCGCTGGCGATGACAGCGCAGGAGGGAAGGATCTACGAGCTGCCCAGCTGTCCTAGCTGTGCCCGGTGCCTGCGGGCTGCTCGCAGGACCAGCTGGAGCCCCGCAGTGCCATAAAGCATCCCTCGCTCCGGCTCCGGGGCTCTGTGGAAGCTTTTCCGAGCAGGCACGCACCGAGCGCGGTGCGTTCCCGAAGGAAACCTGCCCTGGAAAATCCTGCCTTTCCTGCCCCGCGTCTGCAGCTTTCGCCTCAATTGCCTCGCTTTGAAATCCGGCTCCGGAGGGTCCCTCCCTCTCTGCTCCCAATCCGAAGGGATCCAGCAGCTCCCCCCTCCAGCCTGCCTTTCACTGAGTGACCCTCGGAGGTGGCGAGAGGATGTCCAATTTGCTCGCCGAGCGCCAGGCATTAACGAGGAGCGATGCAGCCCATGGAGAATAATTGGCGGCGCGGGAGAGGCGCGGGGCTCTGCTGTTGCATTGCTCTCCTCTCCTGCATGTTAATGAGCAATGATGTCAGCAAGCCAAAGTCACCGCATCCCACCCGGACCGCCGCCACGGCCCGGCCACCCGCCCCTTTATTTACATGGAAATCAGCCCTCTCTCCCAAATCAATACATCCTGCAGGCTGCTTGGGCAATGGGAGAGGGGGGAAAAATCCTCCTCGCTCGCTCGCGTGTTTCTTAGAGTTGGCTGCGCACCAGCAGCCTAAACTGAACGGTGTGAAGACATTAATTATCCTTCCCTTCTTATTTGATGCTGACCGAACCTCAACTTGCTGTCAAACTTCAGGTACCGCTGCTTAGGTACGCGGGCGATTAACGCAATGATCCGCTGCCTCCGAGCAACGCTTCGTTTTTCTCCTGGCTTTCAATGCCCTCTCAATTATCTTCTACACTAGTTTGATTCCCTACTGGCTTTTAGACGCAGCGTGTTTGTGACCAGCAGGGCTAAATATTCTGGGGAATACAAGTTCTTAGCGTGGCATTTCGGTCACTGCATATTTTAATACATTTTCTCCCACACGGCCAGGACAGATGAACGGTTCACACGTTTTTATGTGTGTCTCAGGTGAGCACTGCGAGCCCCAGGAATAGAGCACCTCAACGGGGATGCTAAGCCTCTTCCCCCTGTGCTTCCTTCCCCTTGGAATAGGAAACGCAGAGAAGGAGCTATGCTGCCAAATCTCTTCTGCTGCTGTTTAATTCCGTTGTTTGGGAATTGGGTGGTCATGAATAATTCGAGTCATCTGGAGGACAGTGAACTTCTCAGTTTTTAGCATTTGCAAAAAAGTGCATGAAATTAAAAAAAACTCGTTTCTGTGGACTCAAAAAACCCCCACAGACAGCAAATAAAACTTTCCCAACACATCACACTTCTTGTTGAGCAATACACCTGGTCCAGGTAGCTGGGCTCGCAAACTGCAGACTGAGATGGAGATAGAAATGCACTTTAAACTGTGGGTGGGACCCCGAGACAAGAGGCCATGAACTGCCAACCTTTGGGATAACAAAGGACATGAAGATGGGGGATGCCAGCCAGGTGAATAAACACTGAGAGACATTGCAGGAACTGGGAATTGCCGACCTTTTGGATAAAAAAAGGAGTTGAAGACCAGTGATGCTAGTGAGGTGGATGGACAGGAAAAGGAGAGCAGGAGCCAGAAAATGACTGGGGGGAAGGGCTAGACTGGGAGAGGATAAAAGCCCAGGAGTTCCTTTCTTGGAGGGTTCTCAGAGGCACCAGCTTTGGCTAGGTCTGTTGCTGCTCTGGAAATAAATGGCTTTATGGAACAGGACACCTGAGACTGCTATGGGAAACCTGGGGCTGAACCAGTGAGGAAACCTGGTCTGGCTGTGAGTGGGGAAGCCAAGAGGAGCTCTAGGCTCACTGGAGCTGCTCCCATGAAGGGATTTCAGTACCAGAAATCAAAGTCTCTGGCCTTGGGAGTGTGACTGCCAGACAGTCTCGTGAATGGTCAGACTGGGAAGTTTCCTTAACATTCTGTTTCATGCTCCTGACTTTTGGTGCCTGACTCCAGATTTCAGAGCCCTTGATTTTGGCAATATTAGCTATGTTTACAGAACACAGAAAGATGCAGAAACTACAGCTGTGAGTCTTTCTGCAGCCTCAAATGCCTTAAATTGTTATTATTAAGGCTCATAAATTAGGTTTAATTGCATGGAATTACACTCAAAATCTCAAGGATGAGATTTGCAGCTGGGACAAACCAGCCCAGCTCTAAGAGCCTCCCCAACTTACTCAGCCAAGTGGGACAAACCAAGAATGTGCAGTGATCTGAACTCTCTTCTTTTTTTTTTTTTTTTCTTTCATTTATATTAAGTATGAGCAGCAAGTTCAAGAGTAGAGCACTGACTTTAAGTGCATCCAGCCAGATCAGACCTTCCTTTCACAGAGCAGGGGCTTCTGCTAGAGATGGCTGAAGTGCTGAGGAGGGTCTCCTTCAATTCCTCCAACTACAAAGAGCAACAGATCTTGTAGGAAAAATCTTCCCTGATCCTTCAGCTACCTAGACTGGCCCATTTTGCCCGTTCCAGCCTGGATCAGTGCTGCAGGCAGGCTGTCAATCTTGCCTCTCTGTGGTTATTGTGCCATGGCCCCAAGATGATTTACTTTTCCTCTTACACTCAGAACATGTTAATTACAACACAAAGGGAATGAGACAAAACTGAATTGGGCAGAAGCAAACAAAGAAGCCTGCTTATAAAATGAGAATGTTGAGCAGAAATGCTGTAGTGCAGAAATTACATGTCCTCCTTGGAAACATATCCCTCAAAGCAGGCAGCAGTGACTCGGGGCTACAAACAGCCCAAGGAACACGTCCTGCTCCATAGGACATGTCCTGTGGACACTCATTTTCACCCAAAACAAGTAAAAATGTCTGACTTTATCAGCATTAACTTTCCATGAGGGAAGGCCCTTTAGCTACAAACACTTTGGAGCAAAATCTCTATGCGTACTCCAAGGGTCTCCACCAGCCAGCCTCACCCTCAGGAAATGTTGGCATGGCACGAGTGTTCAACCCCACACTTCTTGTACAACACCCTCTGTGCCACCATCTACAGCAGCTTCAATCACCCTGCACCAGCCTGACATGATCCCACCCCAGGGCATGTGGCAGTGTCATCCCCCCACATAACCAACCACCCTAAAGATGAGTTCTGCTTGGCTTTCTTGGCCAACTGATCATCTGCACAAAGGGATCATGCCAGGAACTGCAAACATTTCAGTCTAAGTTCATCCACAAAGATAAAATGGGTGTGAGAATCACAAACTGAAGCAAAAGATCAGTAAAAGACCAATGTCTGTAACACTTGAGCTGCAGGGCTAGCTGTGAGCAGAAGAGCTTTGTGTCTCCAAGCAGCATCTCTGATTGTCATAGCTCCTGACAGACCTCTTGTTCCAATACTTGCAAATCTAAATATCCACAAAATCCAACGAACAGCCTCTTCTGAGACAAGAAATCAGATCAGAAGCTGTGTAAGGTTTGGACACACAACTGTCTCAGGGAAATGGAAATGAGCCTTCCTGCTTTG
Organism: Serinus canaria; assembly: GCF_022539315.1. NCBI lineage: Eukaryota > Metazoa > Chordata > Aves > Passeriformes > Fringillidae > Serinus > Serinus canaria. The sequence continues at coordinate 6,584,132 of NC_066326.1, read as the reverse complement.
AAAGCTGCCGGTTTGCTGGCAATTGCTCCATATTACCGTTACCTACTGTGAGGCTTGTGAAAAGGTCATGTGTTGGAATAACTCCAGAAGGCACACAAGATTTCTTGACGGATTCTGCACATTATGCAGGTGAAATGGGTGTTTCATTAGGCAGCAAGGAGAATACTGAGCTGGTGGGGCACATTATCAAAGGTTAGGTGAAGGACTTGCACCATTACAAGGATGGAGGCTGACAACTGCCAGCAATGAAGCAAACGACCAGAAGTAAAAAGCTACTAAAATAAAGAAAGATCAAGAGCAGGAAGCCCCTGCTTCAATGCAGAGGTGTGAGACAGACAGCTCTGCCTGTAAATGTATCACCATTTTTCTTCCCTTTGTTGCTAGTTTTAATAACAAGGAGCCCAACCCAGTCAACTCTAAACTTTCTGCCATTTGCACAACCGCAGACCCATGGCTAATTTAACAAATCATTGCAGAGCACATGTTTCATAAATGCTGTGTTTTATCACCTTGATGTATTGATTGTCTGTCAATCAATAGAGCTCCACGTGACAATGTTGACTCTCCTGACGACAATGGGCTGCACAGCAGAGCCACACACAGCAACAGCAGACTGGTGCCCTCAAGGTCACTGAGCTACTAACCTGATGAATGTCAGACCAAGTGGCCTTTCTGAATTATTTAGTGAGCATCCTCTGCTGCAGCATACCAGGGCACTGCACCACACTGGGATGCCACAAGAGGCTTCAGACTCTGCCACCCCAAAATGCTGCCCACAGGGACACAGACTGTGTCACACACCACCAGCCTGTCCTGGACCAGGGGGCCTGCAGGTCCCCACCACCACTGAGCCCATCCTGGCTCACAGCCACAGGCAGAATAATAGATTACTTTCCCATTGCTCTTTCTGACCACAGAAATGCAGGATTGGACACTACAGTGGTTTTTTCCTGCACTGTTCCCACACTCAGCCTGTAATTTGCAGAGCAATCCCCGCTGGCAGAGCCAGTGCTCCCAGCCCAGTGCCAGCACAGGATGAGCCCAGTGTGATCTCTGGGCACAAGGCAGTGATAAGCAGCTGAACAACAGGCTGGAGAGGGCACAGCTTTGCAAACACTGGATGGGAAAGGCAAGTTGACTGCAAAAAGCTGTTAGGGACAGGGAAGGGAAATGACCCTCTGTGGCAGGGTACAGCCCCACTCTGCCCAGCCGAACACCTGGCTCTTCAGGAGACACACAAGCATGTGCTCAAGGTATGGGGAAAACTCCTAGGAGAATCTGAGTCATGAAATACAGGTCAGGACTTCAAATGCAGATGAGCTTTGTATTTTCTTTATTCTTTTTGAGCAAGGCAGCAAATGCTTCCTCACGGCTCCCAATGCTAGAATCAGGGATGCCTTATCTCAAATAAAAATGAAATAGACAGAGAGGCAGAGAGACCAACATCAGACACAGATCATTAATCCCCAAACTTGGCCTCCTCCACTTTTCCTCAGGGTTGCCATTTGTACCTTCCTGCGGCTGCTGCCTGAGACCAACCACAACAGCCCCAGTCCTCCGGCTGTCACCACTGCTGCCTTCCACTCATTTTTGGCAGAGCCATGGGTAAGGATCTGTGCTGTCAGTCTGCAAGGAGGAATTTAGTTTTTAAAACCCCATTGAGCCCAGCAGTAGCTAACACAGAAGGGGAGGTACAGCCCATACACACTGCAGCTGATTCTGGAGACAATTTTCTGTGTTTCCTACCCACTCACCCAGAGAGACAGGCCTGACCCTGGCTGGCACCCTCTGGTGCACAGCCAGAGCTGGACAGTGAGGTGTGGCCATGAGCTCACACTGTGCTGTCCATGTCCTCTGGCAGCACTTAACCACACAAATGCAGGGATGATCAGCACACCGTGCTGATGCTCCTGAGCATCACTGCCTGGTACCCCAATCCCCCCAGTGGCAGGGTACCCCAAAAAAATCCTCACCCACTGATTATCCCTACTCCAGCACTACACGCCCTGGTGTGACACACAGAGCACACCAACAACAGGGTTTCATCAATCACTATCTCTTCCTCTCTCTCTTTTTTTTTAATCACCTTAATGTAAGAAGCTTTAGAGAGCTTAACACAATAAGGCTTTCATAGCCTCCAGCTTCCACTCGGCACTAATATGTTTTTTACTTTTATATGCTGAAATCAAATTTGTAACTGAATGTGAACAATCCAGATGCTCCCGTGGTTTTCTCCACTTTGCTAGCCTGATAGGCTTCTCATCTGAAGACTTTAATTGTGTCCTTTAATGATGTCTACAAAAGCCTCATTAAAGCAGTCTATCGTAATTCAAGCTAAATAAACTCAACACAGCTATTTCTGTAATCATATCTTTTTCTTGGGGCCTTTCCACAGACAATAAAATGTTCACTGAAAATACGTTACAAAGGAAATGCATAAATCTTCAGCTTATCTGGTGGTATGTTGTCCAAAGATCTAAACCTTTGATCAGCAACAAATTAATTTTCCATTTACACAAAATATAAGATGTATTTTCAGGATAACCAACTAACCCTGCAAGCCTGCACTGACGTGTGCCTTGGCAGCAGCTCAGGACTCCCTCGCTGCCACCCTTCTCACTGCCTGACACTGTCAGGGTCGCTGTCACATCAGATGATTTTTATTTTATTTTTTGGCTTCAAACCTGTCTAACAGGGTGTTTTGGGTCAGTGGTTACGTGCTGAGGATTTCTTGCCTTAAGTCACTGAGCTCTCCTCTGCACTAGTCATGCACTGCCTGGCCCCACTACCAAAGCTGTGCATTCTTCAGGACCAGAGGAATTCACCATCTCCATGCTCAGAGGCCAGTCTTGAGCCAGCCCAGTCCTGGACAAGTGACACAAGCCTGGTTTTTACCTCCTTAAACCACACTGTACACATCTCCCCTGGGTGCCAGCAGGATTTTGGTGCTTCCCTCCCTTTGGCTGGCACCACATGAGCGCCTGCTCCCAGTCAGGTCCTGCAGGGCTGCGCAAACCTCTGTCCCCGGACACCAGAAAAGGTCTGAGATGGCCATGCTGCTATTCCCACCCAGGAGACACAGAGCTTGCTGCTTGCACCCCAACTGTGTTAAATGCACAGGGAGGTGGCAAATCCAGCACGTTTTTGGATCCAGTCAATTCTCTCATATGATGTCGGGGGGGAATCGTGCACACTGGGTCATGAACAAGAAGGGGCTTTTGCAATGTCTTCAAGACTTAAATTTCCCAGTGTATCTGCAAGTAGAGGGAGATCAGACATGGTCAGGAATGCACCTGGCTCCTCACGTCCCAACAGAGCAATGAGAAGAAAGGTGCCCAAATGGGTTTTTATTTCACACCTGAGAACAAGAAGTTGCCCTGGATGATAGAAAACCAGCTAGTGCCAGGAGTTGGACTAGCATGTGCTGTTTCAGTGCCCCCCAAATTCCATAAGACTACTACAATCAAGCCAACCTTGATTTAAAAATAACCCTTCAAAACACAGAAAATAATAAAATTCTGGAAAGTGGCATCTCTATTTAAGCTTGGGTGGTTTCTCAGCCCCAGCCCTCTTAGCATCATGGCCCAGTGCCCTTCCTGGAATGCACAGAGAGGGTTGTCCTGTCTTAGGCAATGGCAAGGTTCCCAGCCTGGCTGTCCCACTGGTTGAAGCTAGATAGAGCTCCAGTATCCTCCAGACAGCCTGGCAACTGCACACACATGACAGGAGATGTTTGCTATTCTTCCCTTTGTTTTAATTAGTAATAACAACTTGTTATCGTGGCTTGACATTTGTTCATACTTAGGAATAAATTGCTTCCTTGAATGATATGCTGAGATTACAACAGGCTTTCTGTGTTTCTGTTGGTTTTAGTAGCTCATAACAAACCATGAAATTCATTACTCTTGCCACAAGCACCCACGAGATGTGCCAACCAGGGTGTGATTTATACACAGCTCAACTCATGGAAATTAAAAGGTTTTAATGTTGCCTGCAAGAAGTCCAGGGTTTGAAATTTTATACAGCTGAATTACAGGAAAAGAGAATCCCAGATGCAAGCCACTGCATTGTTTTATCTGCCTCAGGACTCAACATTAAAGTCAGAGTAAAAATAACTCACTAAATATTAATTAAGTATGTAATTTGGACAGCCTTTTTAGTGATAAGCCTTCTGGCCTGCAAGTTACTTCATTCTCATCTGTTTTTAACTGCTTTGAAGCTATTAAAAGGACAGTATTTAACAGCAAAACTTCTCTGCTACAATATAATTCGTCAAAGCATTCTCACTGAAAGGAATCACTAGAGAACAGCCTTACCATCCTTAATGGGAATGGGTTGTCAGTCATACTCCAGTCCCATCTCTCCATGCCGTGTCAAGCCTTGTACATCAAACCCAATACACAAATCGCCAGCTCCATCAAGATCATTAGAGCTGCTCAGCCCGTCAGGGAAAGGTCAGCGCGTCACTGCCTGCTCCAAACACAGCATCAATCACAGCCCTCATCAAAGGCAGCCTCAGCAGCAGCTGGAAACCTGCATCCCTTCCTCCTGCAGCAGCCTGTCATCCCCTAAACCTTCTTCTCTTCTTGTACAACACGGCCAGGCTTTTATCTTATCATCATCTATAGGGAAATGCAACTATATAGTCTGCTCTGGGAACAGGGGGATCAGTGGGAGTCAGCACCTGCAGGGAGGGATTAAGGCTGTATCACGAGAGGGCTGGCCAGAAATGTGGCCACTGATTCCTACACTGGCTCCCTCCTCCACAGGGTCCCACAGTGTACCAACTCCCCTGAATGGGTCCAGTGCAGGCAGTGTCACAAGAGCATCCCTTTTCACTGTGCCAGACCAGAGCCACACATCTGGAAACAGTCCTAGGGAAGGCTCAAAGCCATCCTGTAAGCCATCTCTCATCCTTGCAGAGAGATCACATTACCCTGCCAGGCTGCTGCTGGCCTTCTAGCAGCCTGAGCCTCAGCTGTGAGGCTTATGTGAGCCCACCAGGGCATCCTGCCCACAGCTCAAGCACCAGGAGGGGTGGAGAAACCCAACTGCTGGCAATTAACAGGGGACACCAGCATTATTGAATGCTATGGCTCCCACCAGCCACTGCTCCTTAAACATGACAAAACAACAGGGCATTTCTTCCTCTTTTTTCTCCTACCAAACTCTGTCAAACATCCAGCATTATCTTCAAAGGGCAAAGTGAAGATGTTTGCTAAACACGAGTAGACTAAGTACATCAAGCCTTTTAGAAGCAGCTATTGCTGCTGGAGACTTAGTGATCCCACTGTTTTGTGGCTCAGCCAGCTTCTTTGGAAGCTGAGCTTCTTTGGGCTGTTCTGCAAAGCCAGCACCTTGTGACAAGGCATAACCCCTCCCCAGGGAAACAAAAAACAGGTGGGCATCCAAGGAGTGGGGCTTTCTTTCTGCTGAGTGTTTAACTTAGAGTGTCTCCTTGCAACAAAACAACAGCAGTTTGGGGTCAGCTCAGCAGCTGACTGAAGGCAGGGTTAGCCAGGCTCCTGCAGCAGGGAGTTGGAGCTATTTCTGGAAAATTGTGGATGGGTTAAAGCTGGGAATCTTCCTGTAGCATGCCCTGACTGGAGGGGACTGCTCTGACCAGTAGTTGGCCTGGTTGCACTGGTACAGGGAAAAAAGAAATAAAAAAAGTCAGAAGAAAGTTCTCTTCCCTCTATCCCAAACAAGCTGGCATGTTCCAGACCAGGGTGGCTCACCCGGCTGTGAGTTTCAGGAATGTGGAGTTGCAGAGTAAGGGCAACACCTCCCCTTTCCATGGCCTTAACTCAAGGCAAACAGCCCAACCCCCAAACCCCTTCTCTGTACAAACTGCGAGCATTCCCTCATGTCAGTACAGAGAAGCGGAGCGGGAGCACCGTCAGGCTCTCTGGGGTAATGAGCACTTCAAACTTACCTCAAAGGGATGAGCAACCATGGATGGCCAACCTGACAGATGGGGGAAGAAGGGGAGCTCAGATACCAGCGAGACGATTGTAATTAGTGTAATAAGCAGCAATTGCAGCCCAACAGCTGCCTTACCCTCCCGAGCGTCTGCAGCACGCACCAGCACCAAACCATGGCCAAGGATTTTGACACTTGCTGCACTCTGAACGTCTCTGCTGTGAAAAAAGTTCTGACTTTGATAGTTTGCATTCTACACAAGACGCAGAGCAGAGCATGTACGTGCTTTTCCAGCCTCTTCACGTCCACCTGAGTGAGCAGCACCGTGTGCTTACAGAAGGGACATGAAATTTGGTTTAGTTTTGATGTCAACTATGATTTTGCCTGTGACTTTGACCAAAATGTTGTTTCCTCTATGTTGAGGCAAACCTGCCATACTCGACTTTCTGAAGTGCCCGAAGCCCCAGAGATAAGCTGTTCTACACAAAATGGCAAAACATGACAAAAACAATTTTAGGTGGGCATAAACAACCATCCTCCACTGATGGGTATTTGTCTGATGTCCTTCCCTGACACATCTTTAAGCTAAATTCTCTTGAAGCACGACAAAGTTGGCAGTAAGCATATAGCACAGAAAAAACTATGCTCTTCCACCAGTTTTAGGAGCTGGATCATCATCTACAGTCAGCACAAGGCTTACAAATCTGCTGATGTGACAAGCTACAGGACCTAAATTGCAAAAATATGCTGTGGCTTAGACCCAGACTATTCTGAGTAATTTCTGGTGCTCAAGCTCCAGGAGGGAATGCTCTTCTCACTTCCTCTCTGCTATCCCTTGGTCTAATGGAGGTGGTCAGGGGAAGCAGTCAGATCCTCAGGGTATCTGCATATTTTGGCAGTAGTTAAAGATTCAGTTACCAATGATTTTTAGTGAGTGCTAAGACACAGGGAAAGTATCTGCTGTGATGATATTTGGAGGTATGAGCTCTAAGCTCTTCAAGCAAGGGACTGTTCCTGCAGTGCTTAAGAAAATGGGAGTATGAAAACAACAAATAAGGACAAGCTGGGAGAGCAGAAAATGTTTATGTTGAGTAAATTTAACCCCTCACGAAAGGAAGAAGCCAAGGCTGGGTGGGAGAGTTCAGGAATGACTGCAACCAGGAGGTTTGAATGTTCCCTGAATGACCAGTAGGCACTGAAAAGTCACAGGCACATTAATCAAAGCCATCTAAGTGGGATGCCACACAAGGCATCCTGTGAGAAACAGGACAAACCTGACTGCCATCAGGACCTCCTTTCTCATACAAAGGACAGGGGAAAGGTATCAGGAAGCTAAGACGACGGCTACAGTCACACCTTTCACTTGCTGCTCTGCTGAATGGTTCCAGTGGAAATCAATGGGGGTTTCAAGCACATAAATGGATCACAGAGACATCCACATTGAATCCATTTGCTAATTAGTCAAGATTAACATTTATTTTATCCAACAGGCATTCGGTTAAAGGAGGTAATTCTTTCTCTGTATGTCCCTTTTACAATTGTTAAAAACTAGGACAAAGCTGTCTCTTGATTACAGGAATCCTAAAAGGAAATTTCTTTACACCAGGGGATGTGCCTGTGGGCATAGCCTGATCTGGGCATGTCACTTGCTGTGGCTGGACAGGGCCAGCATCATGGACCTTCAGCCCCTAATCCCAAATCTGGCAGACCACTGCAGCTTTTGACACAAGCCTGAGGCCAGTCTTGGGCTCACAGTACTGGTCCAGAACAAGGCATCCTAAAATCTAACACAAGACCCCTGTGTCACCACAAAGGGAAATTTAAACTAAATCAGGCTGCTACTGCTTCATACATCCATTTACACTGTGGGAAATCTAAGATACCTTGCTGTGATCCTGTATCTGAGGATGCAATGGCCAGCAAGTGAATGTATTTCAACCATTTAAATAGCTTCACTTCACAAATATAAGAAACACTTTTGATTTATAGCACCAGAGTAATTTGATACCTTCTGTGCTGTTAGTGAAGCAAGCATTAATAGCATTTTATCATCAGTTCTAATCTTCCTGGCATCATTTCATGCCCACAGAAAACTCACTCTGTAACTCTGTACCTACAGATCGTGCTGGATGAGGCCCCTGGCCACAGCTGGTTTCCAGCACTCTGAGAACTCAATCTCTGCTAATCCCAGCCCTTTACATCAACTCAGAGCAATCTAAAAAGGAGACATATGAAGTCACTTAGGCTTATCTCTCTAATTGCCTGCCTGCAAACCAGGGGTTCAGTGTCAGCCACTTGCACTCTCATAAGACACAGCAGCCAGAAAAATCTGACCTAAAATATTCACCGCAAGCATTCTGAGAACGGGAAGTGAAACTACCAAAACCCTGCTCACTGCTGCAGCTCCAAGTGCAATGCCAGCTACGAGGGACACATCTGGTAACAAAGGCAGCGTTCATGCCTTTCCTCTGCTGCAGCCCTTTCCAGGTCTGTGGCTGTGCAACAGACTCCAATTCTCTCGGCAGCTTTCTTAACTGCCCAGTGCTAACAGAGTGAAAATGGTAATGAATACTGTCCCATAAATACTTAATGCACATTTTCCTGCGAGTCCTGCTGTGATTAAATAGCCACCTCATTAGTCAGTACCATCTTTCTTTCTTTTTTATCTGTGCACGAAATACCAAGAGTTGGAACTATACCCACACAATCGAGCTGCTGGAAACATCACTGCATAAACCAACACCAACAGGGCAAAATCCAAACACAGATTTCCAAGGAATGCAAAGAGAAATCGAACCCTGTTAAGAGCAAATATTTCCTCTCAGCTACCTCCTCCCAGGATCAGCAGAGGAAGAAAAGCAGAAGGGACAAGCCTGCAATATATTTTCTTCTTGAGTCTAGCTTATTTGGCTTTACTGTCTTTTTCCATTGCATTGGAGGTCCCTGTGACAGTGGGGGTCCACTGCAGATATCCTGTGGATACATGAATTCCTGGGTACCACTCTGGGGCTGGCTCTGCCCTGACACCAACTCCTGAACAGCTGCAACAGGAACTCTGCTGTTCTCCCTCATCTGCGGCTTGGAGAGTGTCCATGATTTGTCCAAGGTTGCACAAGCAATCCAGGACAGACACGTAAGGGACATGGATCACCCAGAGGCATTGCTATATCAGTGACCATGCTGTCCAAAGCATAGCTGACCACAAGATCCACCACGCCTGCTTGCACAACACCATGACAGTCATTTACCAATCACAACATAAAAATATTAGGATATTGTTTTCATTAGAATTCCTGTATTTGAGTCCTTCCCACCAACCCTCAGCTATTTCACAAACCAACCTGAAAGTTGCAATTCCCCTGGGATACCCAAGACCACAAGAGTAATGCTGAGAGCCCAGAGTCAGCTGGGGTTGGCAGCACTGGGGTTGGGGGTTTGTGTGTGCTGCCAGACGTGACACGTGGGATTTCCAGCACTGCCATCCAAGCAGGTCTCAGCTGGAGTGAGTGCTGGTGCTGGAGACATGTCTCTGCTGCTCTCTGTGGTTTTGCTTTGCAGGGCAATGCTCTGTCTTTCACACAGGCCATGGGAAACGTTTCCTCTGACAGAGGAAAGTTGTACAGTCCAAATTCATGCCAAACGGCTAAAAATGTAGAAGACTCAAAGGACTAAAGCTTGTGTACGTCAGAACTTTTGGTAATTCCTCCTATGTACAAAATTTTTTGGCACAGATGCTTCCTTCAATGTAACTGAAGGGCAAGCATTTAGTTCCTTTTTAGCTGGGAGAGTCCCAGCTCCTGTCCCTCTGATTTAAATATGGAAGCAGGCTCATTACACAATATGTGTTTCAGCGAGTTCTGCACCAGGGAGAGTGTGAAGCTAAGGCTAACGAAGGGAATATCATTAAAGTAATAAACAGAACTAAAGCAGGAACAAATAGACTGGTCTGAAGCACGGGCTGCTGCCACATGTATCACAAGGAGTCTCCAAAGAGAAAGAGACTCCATTTGAGTCTCTTTGAGATGCAGGAAAAAGCGCAGCAGAGGATGGTGTGTGGGGAATACTGGTGAGGAACTGGTGCCAGCTGGAGAGGTTGCTCTTGAAGTGCTGTGTGGAGACAGTGGGCAGCCAACATAGTGCCATGTGCTAATGCATGGGAAATGTAAAGACCACTGGCGATTAAAAGGTGCTTTATCCCCTTCAGAACTGGTCCTGAGATACAACCCCAGCCTCAGTCAGCTAATACACACAAACAGGGCTTTCAAAGGACCTCTTCAACTCATTTTGTTTGTCTGCATGACATGCCAGGAATAAATGTACATCTACATCTAATTTCAAATTCATGCTGCCAGGAGAGTCAGCCCACAAGAAGCACCAACATCTCCTGGAGTCAGAACTGCAGATGCCTGCACATTTCCACTGCCACCCTTTAAAAGAGAAAAAAAAAAAAAAGAACGTTTCCCCCCTTCTCTGGGTGAGCAAATAGAGTAATTTAAGGTGTAAGTAGATGAAGTAGCTAATTAAGGAAATAACCGATAACTTAAATCAAGATCATTAGAGGAAGCAGCATGTTGCTGCCATTACTTAAATGGCAGCTGAGCTAAAACATGCTCACTCAACCTGAGACTTCAAAATCTACAGTCAGCCTGATCCACACAGGGAGAGCTTCCCATGTCACCCCACCACTGGGGCCAAAGCCACTGAGGAAAACACTCAAATCTCCTGGTAATTTCCTACAGTCTGAACATTTAATCATCCCCAGCCACCACCATAAAAATCCCAAGTGAATGATTCACATGTTGAGAGAAATTTGCAATAAGCAGCAGCAGCAGGATATTCTGCCCTAAGAAGTAGCCCCTGCCTGGTTTTGGCAGTGGGGAGAACAAACCCTCTGCAGAAATAAATTCAAACACGTTGGGCCATATGAATTTTGCTTCTGGCATCTTGTGCTGACTGTGCCCCTCAGCCAGCTGCTCCCAGGATGGACTCTGGGATTTCTCTACCCACCCCCAAAGGGTGTTTGCACACCAGTGCCACATCTCTCACTAATTGTTCCACCAGTTGTACAGACAAAACATCTGCTGAAGGAGGGAAGGAATCCTAAAGTACACAAATAATTTGCACTGCCTAAACAAAGGCAAATAGAGGATGCTGTTAAACCCCCACCCCCCCACCCAGCAAACAGACCCAGGAGCTCTGCCCACAGGCTGCGGCTTCCTCTGCCTTCTCCAGCAGGAATGAATCCTTGTTTCCAACCAAAACCGCAGTTTGTTACAAACACAGCCTCCTTCTGTTTAATTCCTAAATTATCCTAAAGCAACTGAATTCAGCAAGTTGATTAAGTACTTAAAACACTTTGTTTCCTTCAAAAGAAGCTTTTGTTTTGCCTGAAAGAAAATTGGAGTTTTTCTCCTGAATTCATATTAACAAAGGCATAAGAAATCCAACATCCCAAAGTTAAAAAACCCCTTTATCCTGCATTAAACACAGCTGCCAAAGACCCAAAATCTGCATTCTGTCATTCCACACATATCCTTGCAACAGCTGAGAAGACACACAGCAGGTCTGGAAACTCAGAGCTGAAGATAAGCTGCAGCCTCCCGCGGGGTTTTACTCTTCATGGGTTTTAAAGAGAGTGAAAACTCAGGAGCAGCTCAGGGACTGGCGACAGAAGTCACGTCTGCATCAAGGAAAAGTTTTACTGTGTCCAGATATTCAGCCAAATATTAGCAGAGGATAGAGCACAGCCCTACTCCTGTGCCTGACCCCCGACAGCCCCTGGGCTCTGCCTGCAAAGGGAACCGATGCTCTCAAAGGCAGGCAGGAATCAGAGCTGAAAGAGAAAACCATCTCCTAAATGGTCTAAACATTGGTAGAGCATTAAAGCCTCTTATACTTTCAGATGCTGTAAACGGGGCGAGATTACTTACCCCGGCTAAACAGGCATTCACAGGCTGGAACAGCCCCATGGAACGGGTGAGAGCAGGGGCAAGGAGCGGCAGGACAGACCCCGGAGCATCCTCGGAGCTGGGGCTGCCTGTGCCCTGCCAGCCGCTGTGGTCATCTGGGGAGGGCAGGGCCCTGGCGCTGCCCCGGCTGCCGGAGCGACGCCCACCGCAGCTTTAGCTTATTGGAGAAAATCCTAAACCCCGATCCAATCCTGTCCCTTTACCCAAATGGAGCTCTCTGCAGAGACAACATCCTTCGCAGTTTCGACTAGCGGTATGAAAGCAAAGTTACCTTGCCAATGTATAAGTCACACAAAGAGAGGCAATAAAAATCCACCCCCATGCTCAAATTTATTTCACCTCTTACTCACAAAAAAAGTTTCTTATTTACTTACTAACAGCCATGTGAGAGCATTGAAGAAAGCTGACAACTCTCAGCCTGTATCACCAGATGAAAAATCAGTATGGCAAACATCAGGATGCCAATAAAAGCACTGCTTGTAAGAAAGCCTACCAGTGCTCCAGCCACATCTGGGGCAGGACTGTAACACGTATGGAGAAGGTTTGCAGAAACCATCAGCACATGGGTCCTGAAGTTATACTGAATTTCACAAAGGTAACTGCATCTTAAAGTGCTGCTGGCAAACAGCCTGGCCGGCCAAAACATACAGTTTGCCTTTTATTTTTCAGCCTGGTGCAGACACTGACTGTAGAGACGACTTTCTGTGTGCTATACACACACCTAGAGGCTTGACCCTGATTGATACTATGGCTGCACTGGTTCTGTGTTTCTGGTCTCAGAAAGCACAGGGCTACAGGCAGCAACCTGGAAACCTGCATTCATTTGCAAACAACCGACAGGCAGGGACAAAAGCCTCTGGTGCAACTGCACATTGCTGCACTCACTTACAGATGTGCAACCCTGGAGCAGCTCCAGAACGTGGGCTGGCATCTGGGTGACCTCTGAATGTGGTCACACAGCTCCTCCAAGCGAGGGGGGAGCCAGTGGTCTGCACTCCAGGTGTCCCGGCAGACAGGCAGCAGAATCCAGATGTGGGCAAGCTGCCCCAGCCCTAGCACAGGCTGGGGATTCAATGAGGTCTATTCATGGAAGAGTGAGCAGGGCTTCCAGGAACACAGAGGAAGCATTTCGGAGAGGTATTCCCATTGCAAGTCCAATAAGCCTCTTTGCAGTCTAACCCCACCACCACTGCAAGCTTTAAATATAGAAGTAATCAAAATGTACGTTAAAAGAAGAACTTAGAACTTGGCAGTGTTAATCTAAGAAACATTCCACTGGGGAGCGGGGCTGGAAGAGCACTGGCAGCCTCGGGGAGGGCTGAGCCTGGCTCTCCAGGAACAAAAGCAGCTTACAAACCAGGTTTGCCACGTGAGAGCCTAATTAGAGACCGAAGCCCACACAGCAAACAGACAGACTACAGAGGAAATTGGAGCCTAATTTACATGGAGAACGATTACTTACTGCAACCAATTAGTGTCAAGCTGACTGACAGACTACCCAAAATATATTCTCCCTACCCTCCCCTGCAAGTCTGAGTTTTCCCCACTGTGTCATTTAACCTGGGTTGTGTGGTAGGTGAGCACCTCAGCACTAGACATGGGACAGCAAATAGGGACCTTCTGATCTTCCCCATAACAAACACAGAGTTAAAGCCACCCTTGTGCCACCTGGTGCCAGCCTCAGCTGAGCCAGAGACAGCACCATCAGAGATCAGCGTAATGTACTTTTCCCCCTGGTCTTAAATCCTTGAATGACATCCTGAAGATCCCAAAATTTAGTATTTTGGAAAGGTGTTCATCCTTTCCTGAGCATGTATTCCGCACGGGGACTTTCACACCTTCATAGGCTACCACACAGTAAAACTTTAGATAAAGGCTGTGTCCTCTTTGGAAGGAGGACACAGTTTCCAGAGAAACTCCTCCTTGGCTGACACAGCATAGGGGTGCCCATGGTCCCACCAGTGCCTCTGCTGGGCAGGGACATCACCTTCATTGAGGGCATCATCTCTCTCCAGCTGCCCTGGAAGAGGACTACTTCATCACACTTCCCAAAGTACAAGCCTACTGCTAGTTCTGCATAAAACCTGCCACTCCTCCCTATCAATTAGTACCCAAACTGATAAGCAGACTTTAAAAACTCCTGAAGTGCACACATGGAAGTGAGCAAATGCCATTTACCTTCCTTTTACTCTTACAAAAGGAACAGCTCATTCTATCATCATTTTTCCCTTCCCAGCACTATACTCATTATTAACAGGACTGACTAATTGCTGTCCTCTCTTCCATGCCCTGGCACATGCATTTGGAATGCACAATGACAAGAGCATTTCAATGCAACTTGCTGTGTTATTCTTCACAAATTCCTAAGTGTGGTCTGTCTGAGCAGCCTGTCTGACTACTCATCAGAGAGCTCTTGTGTACACACACTCAGGCACACAACAACCACATTCTGGGTATTTGAGACCAGATAATCAGCCCTTCCTTTGAGAAACACCAATATAAAGCATATTTAACGACTTTATGAGTCTTCTGCATGGATGAAATAAACATTTTTTTTAATCTCTGCAGGCTGCATGGATAGATGGCATTTTTAAAAGCAGGTTATCCTAAAAAGAAAACCTGGAGGAAATGCTTGGTGAAGTTTAGTAGCTGTTTGGTAATATCTGCAGATAGTCAGGACCTCAGATGGGGTAAAGCATCAGCAGGAACCCTTTGAATTTCAGCTCACTTCACATCAACGGTGCTAAATCAACTTACACAACAGAAGTCCCATCAAGAGAGGTAATGCAGGATCATCCCACCTGGGTGTCTTTTGGATACAGACACCAGAAAGGTTGCAAATCCCGGCAGCTCTGGTCTCCCTCTCTGCTAAATTAAAAGTCTCTGTTAGTTACCGAGTGGATGCAATGAAAATGCATGTGTGCTCATGCTCCTGAGAATTAGGCTGCTAATCTGGTGTTTGTGCTCCTGGAGTTTATCTCCTCCACACCTCCCATCTCCCCAGGGAATGGCCTTGCTGCCACTTTATCTGCAGCTCTAAGGACAACACACGCTGCTTCGTTTCTGAATTCCCCTCCAGTGCTACCCCTGAACCAAGCCCTGCAGAGAGGGGGGCTCCAGCAGCTGTAATTCCCATTAATTCCCCTTATGATTAAGAGGTCAGCTCACTCCACCCTGATGACAGTGGTTTTCGGAAGTCTAACTCTGTCAAAATTATCTATGCATAAAAGACAATCATTACAGGCACAAACGGCTCGCTGAGACTTTTATCAGCTGTGTGCTTGCTGCTCGCTGTTGTGCCACTAATTTAGAGAGGCACAGGCTTTAGAGAGAGTGGGGAAGGCTTCAGCCTCACTGCTCTGCAGTGGCTCCAGGCACAGGAACCTCTCTTCTGTGGTTTTGATGTTGATTATAAAGCTGTGGAGGCAATCACTCTTGGAGAGGGGCAAGGGCAGGTGGGAGTGCAGGAAAATTACAGAAACATTCTTCTGAGTGCATCCCATTAGGGTTGGTGGCAATTACACATGCTGATCAAGGAGGCGGGCTTCCCAGAACTGAAATTACCGGGCTCTGAAATTACCAGGAGGGAAGGGAAGGTGAGAGAAAGAAGGAAAAAAGGAAAAAAAAACTGAAGCAGCAAAGTAACCCTCAACTACGGCCACAGACATCCCCTGGCTGCCTGGGAGCAGGGACAGGAGAGCCACCTCCTCCCTTCAGGCAACCCCTGCTGGTAGTCACTCAGGGGAGACCCACAGAGATAAAAGGCAGTAAGGCCAGTTGAAAAATGCTTGTAAAAACACTAATGGTCTCAGGTCCTTCTGAGCCACCTCAAGCACTGCTAAATCACTTTTTACTTGCTTTCT
The DNA here is from genome assembly GCF_022539315.1 of Serinus canaria. Taxonomy (NCBI): domain Eukaryota; kingdom Metazoa; phylum Chordata; class Aves; order Passeriformes; family Fringillidae; genus Serinus; species Serinus canaria. The sequence goes on along the minus strand of NC_066326.1, from coordinate 6,568,378 downwards.
GTTGCATTTTGCTTAGGTTTATACTGATGCACTGCACATCCTGTGTGCAGGTCAAAATCTGTGTGGATCCACCAGCTAACCCACAATGCAGGCATCACTACCAGGCTCTGCAGGTTGTTCTTCCTCTCATCTTTCCACTTTTTTCACTAGTTGCACAGGAATAAATGAAGAAACCAACTTAACAACACCTTCCTTTCAATACACACTATTGGGAGTGACTGTAGTAATAAAAACCAGAAGGAAAAGGCAAGAATTTTCATTGCAACCACTGTGCAGCCTTGCAGTCCTGACCCTGGAACTCCTGACAATGTGTCACCACACATTATTAAGAAATATTCATATTAATCCCAACTGTAAAGCTCTGCTTTCAGCCAATTAAACTGCCTGAGCAGCTGAGCTCTCCTGGAGACCTTTGTACTCTCCTTTATATTTTTTTTAAATGCTCTCTTAGGGAAAGGAATGGTTTCTGCAGAGATGAGCCACCCAGCTCCTTCCAGCCCCGCCGTGTGTGTATAAAATGTTCTTGGCTGCTTTCAAACATTGCACATTAATCTGTGCTATGGAGCCTGTCTCCTTCAGTGTTCCATCATTTCTCTTTGAGACTGGTGAGACAGAACTGTTCCACTTGGCATCACATACCCTCCCTGCCCCCTTCCCAGGTTTTCTTGGTGTTTTTTTTTTTTTTGTTTTGTTTGTTAGCTTTGGGGTTTTTTGGTTTAGTTTTTTTTTTTTTTGCATTACCACAATAGCTCACAAACCACCACCCCTGGTACATCTGGACCTGAAGAATATATTGCTGTAGCAGCTCACAGATATATGAGACAGCCTGGGTGTTCAGGGAAGATTATGGTTTTAGCACTTCAAATTATGAAAAATACCAGTGCTTCCTTCCTGCAGCTTAGGACACATAACTTCTTTCTCCCCCCACCATTCTTTGCCTATGTCTTAACCTGGAGGGACAGGAACTGCTTCTTGAGTTAAGGGCTGCTGGAAACAAACCCCAGACAGGTGTTTGAGTAGTGATGACTGGGATTTGTTTCTGAGCAATGTGAGCCACACTGCCCCACCTTGACAAGCCCTTGCACTAATAAATCAGAGCATCTCCTACACACAAAGGGCTATCTGAAACAAAGCCAAGTATTTTTACTAACCCCACTCCTGGAACATGGATTTTCATGCCTGCTTGCCCAAAATTTGCCCACATGAGGATGCCTGTTGCTCAGGCTATGCCACCCAGGCACCTCACTGGCTGCTTTCATGTGTGACCACTACCACAGCCAAAGTACCTTCTCAACTACCCATGTGCCACCAAACTGGCAAATCATGACATTTTTTCAAGTCTTTATTAAATACTAAAATGTCCTGTAGTGCAGCCAATAGGGTTCCCCCAGAGGAAGCTTCAGCTACAGCCTTGTCTGCTGGCAAGCATAACCTTAGCTGTGCCACACTCAGAAAAGATGCACTCACTGCTTGCCCAAGTGGTTCCTTGCCATGAGTTATGAAAGACAATACCCCTCTTCACCCTCCTCTCATCACCTGGGGTATTGCACTGCATGGAAACAGCCAGAGCCTGAGGAACAGAGAGGATCTGAGCTCCTGCTCTCAGGAGCTCAGAGAAGGACCACAGACCTCCTTCACGCCCCATGCCAACTGCTTTACCACACCTGGCTGCACCACAAAAGGGATGAGTGCCTCTTCTATAGATGGGGCTTCCCAGGAGAGCAAGGGATGTAAAGGATAAAAGCTGCCTAAGGATGCATAAGCACCCTAAACCCAGCCAGTTGCTGGTAATCCAGCAGCCTCAGGCGCCTGCAGCACATCTCGTGCTTTGGAAGCTGCAATGGGAACACCATGCACTTTCCCTTTTTTCCAAGCATCCCTAAATCCTCGGCTCCCGGCATTTCTGCAGTGATTAAACGCACAGTTCTCAACATTGAAACCCCATAAAAACAAAAATCCATATGGGGAGTGTCCTCATAAACCAGCTGATACCTGCCAGCAGCTGTAATCTTGGTGCCATCAGATCTGCACAATAAATGAGTTCATTTTACTGGGGTAGGGTTTTTCTACAAAATAGAAATCAAAATTGGCTTGTGAAGATGAACGATGCCTGTGAAACTTTTTTGCTGCACTTGATTAAATACACACAACAAACCCATTTTTTTCCTACTTGAACGATAAACTCAATAGCCTAAAATTAAGCCCAGCAGGGTAAGATCCTGTATAGATTTCAACAGATACTATCATTTTTTTTTTTTGAAAACCTGACTGTAATGTATACACATTGAAAAATCACTTGAGTACCTCTGGCAGCAAACATAAACACAGGAAAAGCTAAAAATCATGTTGTGTTTTTATCTTGATACATTCTGCACTGCAAAGTACAGCCCTGGTTTGCCATTTCATGATAAACCAACCCTTTGCTTTTGATCACATCAGTGTGCAACCATGGATGTGAATGTACATTAGTACCACGAAAAGAAAAGGGGAAGAAAAAGTCCAATCACAGAAGCACACCAACCTGAACCACATGCTTCCCAACCAAAGGGTATTTGTAGATACCAGAATTACCATTTCTCTTCAAGACAACTGATCCTTTTAATGAAAATACAAGAAGCCCTAGAGAAATTCTGGTTGATCGTTATTAAATGCACAGACCTCATGCATTTTTTTTTTCCAGGAAAATGACTGAAGCTTGGCTTTAGCATAATCCTGAAGATTATTTACATCTTCTGTTTTTTTTTTTTCCACTGCTGCTGAATAATCAAGGCTCCTTAGGAAACCACTGCCAGAGAAACACAAGTATTTTTTCCCCTTCCTTTTCTCTCTCTTTTACCTGCTTTTATACATTCTTTCTTGCACAGGAGCAGTGAGGAGGTGTTGGAGGTTAGGATTTTTCCTTTTTTTTTTTCTTTCTCTCAGGGAATTTTGTCCCATTTGTTGCCTAAGAGATGATAATGACTAGTAACTTAAGAGAGAAAAGATGTGGTTGGGAGGGGGAAGGGGGCAAGGGTGCAGCTGGGTACTCTTTTTTGCTGGGGGGGGGGTTCTCTGGGGAAAGGCAGAGACACCTCGAGATTTTGGCAAGCAAACATGACAGAAATCTCTGGGGAGCAGCTAGGAAGGGGCTGTGTGCACACTGTCTCAGGCTCCCTCCTCAATCCCCAGCTTCTAGGCATTTGATGAAGGGGAGCTCAGGTTGCCTTTCAAACATTTTTTTCTCAGCAGAAAAACCTAAGAGAGGAAAAAATTGTGGCTCCTCAGAAGGGAATGGAAGGAGCTGCCTCTCCTCTTTGGAGGAAAGGGCTCCAAAACACTGCAAGTTCCCTGAATATTGGGATGCTTTAGGGAAGGAATCTTACAGGGATGCTTCAAGACAAGCACTTGACTTTCTGCCTCAGCATTCTTTATTATTTTCCATCACACAACCTCCCTTCCTCTCCTGCTCCTACCCTATCCACTCAAAGGACTGTGCACAGGGAATGAAAACAATTAAATACTCCTAAACACGCAGGGCTGCAACTGGCACGGTAATGAGGTCATTATGCACCTAAACATGCCTTCTAAAAATAAATTACATCCAGGTATTGAGATCTCCTGGCTGCACTGTGCCCAGGGAATTATCTTAATGCAAAATCTCTAACAGCCTCGTTTGGTTTGGTTATTTCAAAGCAAACCTGGCCTCATCAGGACAATAAAAAGGGCTTGGCTGATGCGCAGCATCACAAATTTTGGCTCCTCTCGGGTCAAGGGGAAGCCAAGAGAGTCAAAGCTCTGCAGGACAGAGCCTGTGTCAGAGCCAGGGGTCCTCTCTCAGCCCACCAGGGCACAGCCAGGCTGAGGGAGCTCTGCTCCACATCCAGGTGCCATCACAGGTCAGGACCAACATCTCATGCTGCTTGTGTGACATGCTTCCTGTCGCAGTGTGGGGACAGACACTGCCAAGGTCTTGCCCAGAAAGGATCCCATCTGGCGAGCAGACTTGGTTAGAATTACACAGCAGCCTGGGCTGCAGGAGGCTCATTTGTAGTAATTAGAAGAATGATAGGGGCACATGGGAGGACATCAAAGGACACTGGTAGCTTCGATGGCACAGGTCTCCTTCTTTATTGGTCAAGAGGCAAAAACTCCCCTGTGCCCTTGAGCTTCTCTTAATAAACCAAAATTATACAGAATTCTTTTTTTTGGAGGGATAACCAGACAAGTCACTACAAAACCCATTCCAGGGGAAAATTAAAGGTCAACATTTTTATTTTAACATGTGCAATTCACAGAATCATTTAGGTTGGAAAAGACCTCTAAGATCATCAAGGTCACCCATTAACTAGTACTACCACATCCACCACTGAACCCCGTTCTGAAGTGCCGCAAGAGACCTGTACATGTGTATGCACAGACACACACATTCCCTGCTCCAGTGCACAGCCATATGGGCTGCTTTGCTTCCCCAGCCTCCCAAACTGAATACAAACAAGGGTTCATGTATATTGGAATCTGTAGGAAGCTTAACATTTACTTGGCTTTTATGTAAACACTTACGTGAATTACACAAGTTTCAGCCAAGAGTCTCAGCACCCTGCTGTGCTGAGCCAGATAATTCATTACAATTAAAAGCAGAGAGGGAGGCAATCAGGCTCACCCCACACTGGGTGGGGATGGATTTGCTCTCCCAAATGGTTTCCAATTTGTCTTCTAGGAAACCCCACTGGGATTTGCTAGGGAATGCTGCTCCTGCACCCCAGGACCAGGCTGTGTGAGCAGGGACACAGGACATGGAGGTGTCCCAGCCACCAAGGGAGGATGTTTTGGGCTGTGCCTGTGTATGCACCACCAGAGTGAGGCAGCACCTGCTGAAACGCACCTTGCAGGCAGGTGAGCACTGCCCTGGGTACACATACAGAGCATCACACCCCGACAAAAGTACTTCAATAATAACAATACTAATACTAATAATAATAAACAAAAAGGCGTGTGGATGTTGTTTGGGATAAGGTTTAGTGCTGAGTTAACTGTTTGACTTGTGATCTTAGAGGTCTTTTCCAACCTTAAGGATTTTATAATAAAAGAATTCACCTGCCGTAAGCACATGCATCACCCCAAACTGCAAGGCAGCATCTATTCCCCAGATCTGCCTTTCTCACTCAGTATCTATAATATGCTAAGATATTAAAACTATCCTATGGAAAGTGCTGTGGCTTACAGTGCTGAAGACAAGTGGTGCTATCATTTGGTGCTTCTTCTCTTGTTATTACAGTGAATCTTCACTACAGCTCTGAAAATAATCCAATTATTGCTTACCACTGGTAAGGTCACTGTTGCTTTGAACAGAGATTTGGATAATACTCTGATTACTCTTAAGCAAATATTGCTGAGACTTGGGCAGAAATTTCAGAGAGATTGAAAATCCATTTAACTGGAAACCACAGATGGGAAAATATTCACACTCTAGGGGATATAAACAACAAAAAGAAGGTATTCTTTCTCTGTCTTATTAAAAATATTGGTTTATATGAAATCAACAGCACAGATATATTCAGCTATTAAACAACATATGATTTCTCATATCATATAACCTTCAAAATACAGTAATCATTGAGTCTTTATTGAATGTTCCCATATAGGCTTCCAAAGGTATTGAACTACTTAAGTGTAATATATGGAAAACAGCAAAAGGTTTGTATCACTTGTGGGAATAAAAGACCTCCTGAAGAAAAGCAGATATCAAAGATCAATCTGTAATAAGGAAAGGAAGTTAACATTCCTTACAGTGGTTTTGGAGATAATTTTTCTGCATGGAGCCAACGAGATAACAGCAAAATCATACGAAATACAGACGGTGCCAAAAATGGTGTCTATTATAATTCATTTGGTGCAATTAATCATAGGTTCTTTACTGTCAGACCATCTCCAGGTAATGGCAAATAAAAAAGGGGGGAAAATACCCAACTCTTTTTGTTATTTTTCCTTAAGAAGGAATTAATCATATTGTCACTGGAAGATGCTTTTTCTGACATTGCTTTACTTGAACTGGCCAACTGATTAGAAACAAAACACAGCAAGGACTTGCTGTCCTTCTGCTGAAAGAGTGGAGAAATGCTGAGATTAACCCCTGAGTGTCCTGATAGCTAGGAATGACCCAGCTCAACAATACCACCAGAAAACCCAAACAAGCGTCCCTGGACAGGGGGAAGGAAGAAAAATCCCAGCAGCTCTGGGGGTGGCCAGGGCTGCCTGACCCATGGATGGCTTCTCCTCCTCTCCTTCTTGAAACCACATTGTTTGCTGGAGAGTTTCCTCTCAACACCCCCACAACACATCTTCATGCCACAGCAGGGATCTGTGCTGGGGTCTGGGCTGAACTCCTGTTCAGCCCTGGTGGGTCTGGCACGGTGACACCCCTATAACCCTTTTAGAGCTGCGTCTTTTTATTCTCTCCACACTCTCCCAGCCCCACAGGGTTTCCAGCACTGCAGGCAGATTACACCAGGGAGGGATGTCACAGTGCTGTGCCAGGAGTGAGACAGCAGTGACATAGCCCTGGGGACACAGAGCACAGAGGGGTGAGCAGGCACAGTGCTGCACCGTCTCTCTCCTAGGAAACCTGCCCCGCCTGCCTCACACACACCAAAATCCCAAGGGGATAGTGAACAGTGGAAATCACATCAAGAAAACCTATTTAAAGTCATACCCCACTGTCATGCAGCACAGGAAAAATGTGTGCCTCAGCTTTCCAGATGACTCTATTCCCTCCAGAGAGCTGCCTGTGAGCAAGCTGCCTGCCCAGCACCAATGAATGATACGGCAGTGCTATCACAAAGCCTAACCCTGCCTTTGTCCTGCCAGCCTTTGCCTCCTGCCTGCCCATCTTGGACCAAGAAGGGGACAAAGTCAGCCTGGAAAGGAGAGAACCACTGCAGGGCAGCCACTGCCTAGTAAAGACACCAGGGGAGCAGGATGCTCAGGGAATGAGGATGCCCAGGGGATGAGTGAGATCCCAGACACAGCTAATTCCCGTCTGATGGCTAATGAGTACAGTGGGGCACCCACTCATCTCCCAGCACAAGCTTCTCCCCTCTCCCCCCAGAGCCAGGAGGCAGCAAGGGGCTGCACTGGGATTCAGGCATGTTTTCAGCAGGAGGCAATGCTCTCATCCACATTAACATCTTTTCTATTTTGAACCTCAGTCTCGGTGCCTTTCTCCCAGTTGCTTCTCAATGCTTTCCTCATCAATGCCCACACCCACTCTGCAACACAGACACCTGCAGGTTTTTAATTGCTCCTGGATTGCCTTGATTAGATGCTTTCGGGGACCTTTGACTTTTCTCTCAAGAGGTATTCAAGAGACAGGCATAAACTCACAGTGCCAACCCAGAGTGCTGGGCTCTGCTTTCTCTTGTACATACACAGCAGCCACGGCTTGGGTCTGCTCACACCATCCCAGAGCATCTACAGTGCTATGAAATCAGCATGCAAAGAGTATAAAATACTGCCTAGCAGCAACTACACTTCCACCGGGCTAAGGACTAACACCTCATGGCTCATTTCTACAAAAACCTAAGTATGTTGCCAACTAATCCCCTATTTCCTACATAGTAACTATATCTGGTTTTTATTTTGCAGCTCTTTCTGTGAAAACTTGTTTCTTCAGAGAAAATGCAGCAGCCTGAAAAACTGAAAACTGACTATTTAAGAAATTAATGGTATTGGTGCCTTAGGAAGAACATGGGCTATTTTTAGCACATTAGACCATTATGTTAAATATTAGCAAACAGAGGAAGAACAAACCACATGGTTTTGTGCTTCTTGTTAATGGCACTAATCCCCAGCACACAGGAAAGCCCATGGGACAGGATTTTCAAAACCATTCTGTGAGCTGCAGAATAACCTCCAGGTTAAAAGTGCATTAAGACAATTATAATCAAAAACATCTCTGTCAAGGGTGGATCTCAAATCTCTGTTGAGGGACAGGTTTAACTTCTCAGCAAGTGAACACAACCAAACCACACCATTGTTTTGCTGCTAGTGGCTGGAGTAAGTTATCCTGGCCACCTCTCTGGGGCTGGCACTGGCACAGGGACCCAGGATCTGCTGCTGCAGGATGCAGGCACTGTGGGGGAGCCTGGCATGCCAAGGGAGCTCAACATGGCAAAATGGAGCCCACCCCTTCCAAAAAGTAGTCTTGGTGAGACAGGCTGAGACCTAAGAAATGATGGATGGCTCGGAGATAAGTGAACAGATGCAGCATCCGAGGAGAGGCAGGACAAAATGCAGAGCCAGGTAACAAGCACTGCCTGTGACTATGCTGGCACAGTCCAGCCTTGATGCTGCCACGGTTTCCAAGGAAGAAATAAAAAAATAATAATTATGAAACCCCCTAAACTCAGCTGGCAGACCGCTTTTACAGACATTTGCACAGACAATGGAGCAACAGTCAAACTATAGTTGTGTTAATATTGTAAGTTTACAAAAGGCACCTGATAATGCTGACTGAGTAGAGCACTTCCCAAATAAACTTTACAGTCAGGAGGACCAAGAGAGGACACACTCCAACCTGCTTTTAACCAGGGCTGTCTAAATGTGAGGAGCCTGGGGAGGCTGCAAGCAGGAAAACAAAACAGTAAGGGTGGATTTGATGCAGAAACCCGAGCTGGCTCATTAGTGTGGAAGCAGCTGTCAAAGAGCTCAGGTCTGCACCAAAACACCCACCTGGCCAACTGAGCCCAGCTATTTAACCCAGAGTGAAGGAGACTTCACTGGTCCTACCATGCCACCACATAGACCAAGGCAGCTGAAACAGCCAGCAAACACCGTGTGTGGTGGGATTTCATAAATCCAGTCCAATAACCAGTTGCACAGAGCAAATGCACATTGAAATAATGTCACTTGCAATATCAAGGCTCTCATCAGGGACAATGTCATGAATCACTGCTGAAGCCAAATTTAAAAGGATATTGATGCCTAGGCATCCCATTTGGTGCTCATATAACATATGGCACATGTGAATTTTATAGCTTTTGTATTAATCTGCCCAGAATGCCATCACTTTGTGAGATTTCATGAAATATTAAAATTAATGAGGATAATTTATTTTACAACTCTCGGCAAAGGCCTTGGGAATGATGAGAACCTCCCCATTAAATTCACTCAGGTTTGTGACTCGTAGCCCTAATATCTGGCATCTGTTTGCCAAATGAGAGAAAGGCACAATGTTTTTCAAGCTGGTTATTTGATGGATTGGCCTGAATTTATTTATTAAGTTTTCTACAATCAATTATCACTGCAGGAAACGGATAGGGAGGGATGATAGACTAAGCATGTTTATCAAACCACGTGAAATCTACAGAGACATTCAACACAATTCTCTAGCCACTGCAGGAAAGTGTCAAGCATGTTTATTGATAGCCCAACTGTGCACTGCACAGTTGGCTTTCAAAAACCCAACAGAAGACTATGATGTATATGGACAATATAGGAAAAGCCTGATTTTTCATGTCTTCTGATGAATACAACACTGCTAGAGTCATTTCTAAAAGGACTCTGTCCACCTGTGTGCAAAACAGTATTTGAGATATCAGCAGGTGGCAAAATGCACGTGTGCCAAAGCACAAACCAGGCAGTGACAGCATTGGAAAGCAGCTGGGGCCAAGATTTTCCCTGCTATAATGATTTCTGGAAAAGAGTGGTTTCTGCAATGTGTATGTGGGAGATTCAAAGCCAACAGCTGCTGGGAACTTTGAACAACCAGAGAATTCAATAGTAAATGCCTGATGAATGGTTAACACCTTGCAAATCTTTCAAAGAGCAGGGAATGGTATCGAACTGGTAGCCTGCTGGAAAACTATGTGCGCACAAGATACAAAGTCAATGTTTCAACCAAATAATAATGAGAAAAGAAGGGTTCATGCAAGGTCCCTCAGTCCAACCACCTGCCCCAAAGGGGCAGAGGAATTGATTGTGTGAGTAATCATCTGCGTCTTGGACCTTGGCTACGTCTGCGCACGCAGGAAGAGGCAGAGGAAGAAATCAAGTGCAGCAGGATATTGTTGTGTGTAACAGCCTCGGCTGTGCTCATGTCTGAAAAAACAGTTAGCAATCCCTGTACCTGAAACAGATCACGCACCAACTTCTGCAAAGTTTATTATTCGCTTATTTCCTATTGCAAATTGGTTGACTGAAATTCTCCAAGCTTTGCAAGCAAACAAATCATCCTAATAAACACAAACTGAAGGGAATGGGTGGAGACACATCTGCTTAAATGAGCACACAACTGGTAGTTACTGAACAGACAGCTATGAAAACTTGAGTCTGTGTCTACAGAGATGTTTCCCATTAAAAAACATCTTGTTAATACCAAATACTCTTGGACTACTTCTCCACCATGTAAAATATCATGTGCAAAATTACATTCTACTTCCAAGATGCCATACACATGAACAGCAGAAAAACAATATTATGAAAAAGGAATTTCACAGTTCATGTTATTGTGCCAAAATAGCTGCACTGCAACCAAACACACCAACCACACCATCCACAAAAGAGCCAATATCTGCCCAACAGCAGCCCACAGTCAGAATCACAACTGATAAGGACGATGATGATGATAAATGAAGTTGGACCAACAACAACTGGCTCTGAATTACACTTTGATTCTATTATTTCCATCTCCCAAGACACACATGCTCACTATATTGAGAACATATGGTGACATGGTGACACTGGATTTGAATCTATTTCAAAGGTATGTGGAGTCATATAAGCAGAGCAGGAACGTGTGCTTGCTCCAGCCAAGATACTCATTTATTCTTCATATGCATTTATGTGTGGGAATGGGCTCATCAGCAATGCTGCTTGGTTCATCCATAATTAACATCTGGATGCCAAAGAGAATGAAAGCTGACACAAGATCCAAGTATTCCAAAACTCTGCAAACTCTCTGGATACTTGAAAACTAAAGAAATATCTTGACCTGAAAAGGAGACTTTCCATTCCCAGTTTAAGCTTGTGCTGAATTGTACAGACATTTTGGTCGTGGGTGCTGACCCCGTGTCTCAGCTGATGAGGGATGACCTTGCAAGATGGAATGATCACACAGTAATGCAGAAACAAGAAGAGATTTTGCTTTAAGAACTGTTTTCTGGAAATGATCAAGTGGAGTCACAGAATCACAAAATTAACTAGGTTGGAAAAGACCTTTGAGATCACCAAATCCAACCTATGACCTAACCTAACACTCCCTCATCAACTCAACCATCCAGTCTTTTTTTAAACACATCCAGGGATGGTGACTCCACCACCTCCATGGGCAGACAATTCCATTGCCCAATCACTCTTTCAGTGCTGACATCTAACCTAAACTTCCCCTTCCAGCCTGTCCAGGTCCCTTTGCAGAGCTCTCCTACCCTCCAACAGTTGGACACAGGCTCCCAGCTGGGTGGCATCTGCAAATTTACTGGTGGTGGACTGAATATCCCCTTGTCCAGATCATCAGTGAAGATATTAATCAGGACTGGCCCAAAACCAGATCCCTGGAAATAATCCCATTAAATTAAGGGAGACTGATGAGTAAAAAACAGGGAGGGGAGAAAAAGCAATACAAAAGAGCTGTCATGGACCACCAAAACATGAGAAGGATGCAGATGGCCATACCTTGCTCCCACAAAGGGGTCTGCTGAAGAAACATCCCCTTAGAGATACCTCAAGTCCCTGTTCATCACACCCAGACTGGGGCCCTGTTCTCTCCTCAGGGCAATCACAGTGCTCAACTGGCTGGGATGCAAAATTTTGACTGGAACTAAAGAATCTTGGATTGGCTCTGCAATTTTGTTTCTGGAAACCTCAGAGCAGCTCTGTCCTTTCCTGTTAGGCAGCCCCATGCTGCTTGGGTATAGTTTCACGGAGTCTCCTTGCTTCTAAAGGTCCATCAGATATAACTAGTATCAGGAAATGGACAAATACACTTGTAAGAAGCCCTTAAAATACTTGTAATGTTCCTTTAAACATTCACTGTTGTGCTTTACTGGAGGACACCACATGCCCTCTGTGTCCTGTGATCTCTACCAAAGAAAGTAATCCTGGTTCTTCTAGGCTTTAACTCATAGCACATCAATATGGATCACCTCATTTTACCTGTCCCTAGAAATAAGGAGGCTTTCCTTCAGGCCACTACCTTCTCCACAACTAAACCCCCCTGGGAAACCCCTTGGCAGACTGGCCAGCCCAGGGATTTTTTTACACTTTTTATATTTTTTACAGCTTTTTTCAGAGGACGTGGGCAGAGTTTAGGTGCTGACTGACCTAACATCAAACCCTCAGCCACCACCTCTGCAGTACTAGGGCTTGCAAATCCCTGCAATGCACCAGCAAGGTGGGGTTATCTGTGGTATAACTGACTCAGGAGCAGATATGAACTCTGCTCACCCCTTGGTGAGGTGAGAGGCTGAGGCTGGTGGACAGTTTGCATTCAAGTAGCTGTCAGAGATGGAGGTGAAGTCATCAGGAAGCAGAGGCACTGTGGTTACTGTGAAGTGAGGATGTGCAACCCCCTATGAATCCTCAGCCACACTTTTATGCCAAGCAATTAGGGATAGACTCCTTTCACCATAAACATGCTTCTTGTTTGCAAACAAAACTAATGCCACAGCAGAACCTGCTTACAGAACATCAACACAAGTCTGAGATAAGTTTTCTCCCCCTACAAAGAGAAGATTAACCACAGTACTTCTGGCAACTCACATTTCAATTAATAAGAGTACTATCTTAGGAAAAACCCAACTATCAACCATCAAAATACAAAGTTTCCTACAAGAGGGGTTCAAACCAATGAGGAAAACAAAGCCTCACTTGCTGCTAGCAGAAGGATGCTCCCTCTTTACCTTCCCAGATGCTCTGGGCATTTGGCATCACAACCACAACACAGTGAGTCAATAGACATATTAAATATATTACATATGTTATGTATCAGTACTTTGGGTCTCCAAAGGCACAGGACTACAGACCACTCATCAACAGCAAAGTTTATGTGTGCTATTATACACATGGTTCATGCTTCCAATCTGCCTAGTGGAACTGTCTTGGGTGATTTAAATAAGAACTGAAAATCTTCCCACAGGACTGAAGCAGCACCATTGAATTTGTAAATACCTTGGGCTCCAAAGAAGGATGTTAATGCTAATACAGGGAATCTGATGCAAATGAAAAATGAAAAAAAACCCTCATTACAGAGTTTCTTGTAATGACAGTGCTCAAATATAACCACAACAGTCTGCTTTTGATTAGAGCAAGCCATTTAGTGCTGCTGTTATTATTTGTTGTTTCTGTGGTTCTTTGGGTGCACATCACTCCTCCCAGGCAAACACAGAGAGAGGCTCAAAAGCTGCTTCACTGAGATAACAAACCCTACTGGATTTCAGCAAGGTTAAGCCCATGCACACCTCTCCTCTCCTCTACTCCTGGTTCCAACAGGGCCTTCCATATGGACTTGACTTCACTTTCCTCCTTTTTGAAGGAGTGGGGCTCCCTTACACATTGAGCTGCACTGGGAACTTTCCATTTTCTCCTACCCATCAGCAGAAAAAGTTCTCACTTTTATTACATCTGGAAAAAAGTCATTCCTACCTTAAGGAGAATTGTTTGGGGTTTATTTAAAGCTGTGTAGTGTGATGGATGCCAATAAAAGGGCCCCAGGTGAGCATCTCAGATTAAGCACATGATCCCCATCCAGTTGCCTTGAAGGTACATCTACATGGCCAGCACCCAGTGACCCTGCAGCCATCACAGAAGTACCCTTACTTCAGACTTCTCATCCAAGGCTTATTTTGATTGCTTTTTTTTAAGAAAAAACAGCAAAACAAAAACCCCCCAGCAATGTGCTGGGTCAGAGGTTTAGAAAACGGAAGTTCAACTTTAATCAGGCTGTGGTGGTTAACAGCGCTGTAAATCTGTATTTTTACACTGCATGCCCAGATTTGGCACCTGGGCTCCCTGGCATGTGCCTTCGTTTGGCTGCAGGAGGTGACACCAGGCACACAAAAGCAGCTCCACAGCCACAGGGTCAGTTTGTGCAGCATTAATGAGGCAATATAGATGATAAGAAATACATCCAGTGCCTGGATATACTGAATGCCCGGGGGAATTGGGCTCATATTAAACAACAAAATAGTGATCTGTTGTGGAGGGATGCAGGTCTGAAAGAATGGTTTCCAGATGGGACCACACCACTGGCAGAGAGAGATTGAAAAAACCTCCCTTTTTAAATAAAACAGAATAAAAAGAATGGCATCTACACATACAGTATATCTATAGCACACATATATCTTGCTTACATTTTTCCAAGGAGCCTTTATGACAGCTCTCCTAAAATTTGTGCCTCTTTTGTAACAAGATTTATCTTTTAAGCATAAGGTATTTTATTGACGCAAAATGGGGCCTTCTACTTTAGAAAAGAATTTGAATGAGAATGGCCACACCTTGCTTTTGTCCTCCCCGCCCCAAATTCTCCCAGCTGTGGATGGCTGGGATGGACTATGAGGCTGGAACTCAGACAGCAAGAAAAACAAAGGTAAAGTTGTTTTAATTTTTATAATACTTCCATGTGCAGTACATAAACCCCACTTCAGGGGAAAGAAACTCATTGTGGAGCTGGAGGGAGAGATAACCAGAGTACAGAGATCTCAATAAATACGTCAAACTGCCAGAACTGTCAGATTTGGCTCTTTTCTATTTCAAAGGCACCAAACACTTGGAACTAATAAAATATCATTTAGAAAGGCCATATAATAACAAGGCTGGTAATAAATCATGTTAGGAAAGCATCCCAGTACAAACTTGTGTGTTAGGGCAACAGATCTTGGGAGCGTAACACTGTTCTCCACTCATCATTATTAAAATCTTGCTCTGTTGCCATCAACATGTTGTTCTCAGAGCTGTTGAAAAATTTCCTGCTTTTCAGTGATTTTAAAGAAATGTTCAGTATAGGTTGAAATTCCCACCTGAAGCTGCTCGGGTTGCTGTGGGGCAGGTTACCATGTGCCTGCTCCTCCTGTCTGCCCGGGACACTGAATCCTGACAATATTTTACCTATTGTTACACAGTTTGATTTCTACTCCACTTCTCACATCTGTTTGCCAAATCCAGCTATTTGCTTATCTATTTCATTTAAATGTTATTTTCCTCTTTGACATAAACATTTTATCAGTGGAGAGCTACTCTACACCAGATGAGGGCTGTGAGCAATATTCCACCCTCTTACTTATGTAAATCCTGTTTATTAATGACAGATGCAGAGTGCAACACCTGAACCAAGGTCTGTGAAACTCTGCACCCACATTCTGGCAGAAAATCTGAGAAATGTGGGAAGGTTTGATGGGGTCTAAACCAGAGGGAACCCCAGCTTGCTACCAGGGAGCTGTTGGAGCTCTGAGCACCTTGCCATGCCAGGGAAGTCTCTTGATGCACCGTGAGCCAGCCCTAAGTGCAAACCCATTTTCTGCAAGTCCCAAGAGCTTCTAGAAAGGCACATTTTTCTGAGGGGTAATGTCCACTGTGGCAAGGTCGGGACAGCTTTTTGCTTTGTTGTCACCAGTTTACCCCACAGCTGGAGGAAACCCTGCCAGAGGAATTGAGTGAAATGGTAGCTACAATATTATGGCAAGAGATTTGCACCACAGATCAGCAGCTGATGTGATGAAAACCAATATTCCCCAGTAAAATGGTATTCCCTGAATGACTGACCAGGCAACTCAAATGAGTTTAGTACAAAAAAAAAAAAAAAAAAAAAGAAAAAAATCTACAGGTCAAATAATTTAAAATCCTGTATAACCCTAGTTTGCTTCACTAATGACAACAAAATCTCTCACTTTTCATCTTCATTACTTCAGCTGTTTATCAGAATTTCAATAAAGATTATTTTTCTTATTCTGTTTACTTCAATTTTCTATTTAGAGATTTCAGACTTCAGCTTTGAACACTGGCTCCACTCTGCTGCTTTTCATCTTGCACCAGCAGACTTGCAGCTGACTGAAATAAGGTAACCTCTCCTCTGCTTGTCCCTGGGCAGAGCCCAGGGCAAGGTACAACTCCCTGGATAAACACCCTGTGAGCCACTTCGTTACTGAGGCTGGGTACAAGCTAATTAATTGACTTTATCTGTTCCTCTGTACTGTATTTATTCAAGGCAGCCCCCCCAGAAAGGCTGGCTGCCTTGCAATTACAGCATTCAGATGTTATAAGTTCATGAGCCAGAATCAGTAAACACGATGCAATTATAAAAATAAGTTGGTGTGGAAAATCAATTTAAAGGGTCCTCGAGAGAAAAAGCACTTTGAGATAAAATGCCTCATAAAAATGCACATAACAGCACCCTGGCTGCGGCACAACCAACAATCCAGGACTGCATTTTATTTCATACTGGGGGAGTTACACCCCAAGACAGATATCTGATTCTGCCTTTCCCATCCAGTGATGGATCCAAGGTTCACAGCCCTGCATCTGCTCCCCCTTCCCAGGCTTTGACTGGATCACACCAAGCACTCAGCCATTTGGCAGACTGACAGGATGGGTCTTCTCCTGTTGTACTTCTTACTGCTTCCCAGGGTTTCTTCTGATTTTACTGTCATGTTAATTCTCCTGAAATCCTGTGATAATCACCCTTAATCCAGCTGTCAGGATCCCAGCATTTGTTACCTTGCATTTAGTCCAAGGAAGGTGTGAAGGTGTTTAATACAACCAAGTCACAGAGATGAACTTCTAATTGCAGAAGTGTTTCTACTTGCAAACCAATTTCCGTAAGGAAGATGAGAAAGCCTTTGCACCACCCTGCACTTTCACATGGTCAGCACATTCTACTGGCTCTCCTGGCAGCTCACAAAACCACTATCCACCAGCTTCACTGCCTGCCTGCAGGACTGGACAAGAGAGGACGAGTCTGTTTACCAGTGGTTTCTTCCTGCTTTAGAGGTCTCAAGAAATTCAAGTGGTTAAATCTCTGATCTCATCAGAGGGCTCTGGTGAATCACGGCCTCTCACAGTCTGAGGTCATCAACATGTGTTCTCAGCTGCAAGACCATCTCTTCAGGACACTCTGCCCTACATCTCCAACAGATGGTGCATGGGCAGGAGGAAGGGCACCCACACACCTTGGGGAAAAAGCCCAGCTGCAAAGCAGGCACCATACAAACATGTGCCTACTGTGCTTGTCATTATCTCGAGGAGAGAACAAGTCTATAGAACTGCAGAATTGTTTAGGTCAGAAAAGACTCTCAAGATCATCAAGTCCAACCATTAACCCAGCACTGCCAAGCCCACCACTAAACCATGTCCCTGAGTACCTCTTCTACTCTGCTTTTAAATATCTTCAGAGATGATGACTCAACCACTTCCCTGGGCAGCCTGTTCAATGCTTGACAATCCTTTCAATGAACAATTATTTCCTAATATCCAATCTAAACCTCTTCTGGTGCAGCTTGAGGCCCATTTCCTCTTGATTGCTGCCTGGGAGAAGAAGCTGATCCTCATTTGTCTACATCCTTTCAGGGAATTATAGAGAGTGAGCCTCTCTGAGCCATCTTTTCTCCAGGCTGAGCCCCCCCAGCCCACTCACCACTCCTCATAAGTCCTTAGGAGTGTTCCTCCCTCAGCAAGTTCTGAGAGAGTCCTGTGAGCACTGTGAGGAGCCTCACCTTGTTGAAGCCAGGCTTACACCTTCCTCACCCTCAGCTCAACAACAGCAGGAAGAGCTGTCAGGGTGTGCAGAGAGACACTGACACAGTGACTGCCTGAGCACCACTACAGCCACATAGGTTGGATTGATGTGTGATGCCCTGAGGGGTCCTGGGGCAGGTGTTGCAGAAGAGCAGCACAATTTTTTGGATCTCCTGGCAGAGAACCATCCCTGTGCCCCTTCCTGGGCTCCAAGCAATGAGACAAACTGTCTGAACATTTGGGCAGAGCGCTATCCCAGCCCTTGTGCCAACATGTGCCAGATGCCATGGCAACTGGTGCACTGAGCTAATGCTGTCTGGCCACAGTTACATCACCTCATTAGAAAGTCTCTGCTTGGCATTGCCCTCTCTCCCTGCTTGGGGAAGAGAGCACTTCAGCCACTGCACTGCAGGGCCCTTCCAGCAAAAATGACGGCTCCCCATCAAGGGATGGAGCTGGAGCTGGCAGACTCTCCCCTGCTCTTCCACAGAAAACTCCATTCCATGGGGCAAACAGAGGTGGGTGAGCTGGGGATGCAATCCCTTGTATCCAGCATGGCCCCTTCCCTTTGCCTCTCCCCACGTGGTGTTTAAGGCAGCTCAGCAAAGCATCCCTGACTTGGGGCTGGCTCCCACCCACCAGTATCCACAGAGGACCCTGCTTGGCTGGACTGGCCAGCACCATTTCTGTGGTCTCTGTGTGTGGTCCCTGATCAAGCACCATCTGTCTTGAGTTTAGCACAACAACGCTGCAGCCCCACCAATTAAAACAGGCTGCAGTTATATCCTGAATAAAGGCAAAGTTAAGTAAATGATCAGCAGTGAAGATAAATAGCATAGGGATGGGGTGGGAGCCAGAGGGGCTGGGACACCACAGAAGGTGATGGCACGGACTCCAAACTAACCCCAGGTAAAGCCAGTCCCCATCCTGACCCTTAGACTGCTGACAGTGACTCCAGGACACCGCTCACTTTCTTAAGTGCAGACTCAACTGTTAATTTTCTGCTGCATGGCACCTCACTACTACAGTGTCAGGTGAAAATGCAATTATTAATCCAGCCTGCCCCCATTCCAACCATTCCATGTCATACTGGAGAACAGGGTGGGAGCCTGCATCCAGCCCCTGCATGTGACAGCCTCTCTGGGGCACCAAACCCTGCAGGTTCTGCCTGCTGTCCCAGTACTGTATCTACCAAGGACTTCAGTAGATGCAGGAGCTCTAAGAAGCTCTCAGAGGAGCAGCTCTGCACCAGGCCCCTGGGGATGCCCAGCTCCATCTACCCCATGGGCACCCTTGCAATAGCACATTCTACCAATACCACTGGAGAGGTCCTGCTGGATCCAATGGGAAGAGGACCATTTCTTAACCTAGATGATGCAGGTGGAAGCTACTCAGTGGGGATAGTTTAGATAAGCATCATATAAAATAGCTGAATCCCAGTTCCTGTGCAGAAATGTATCTGCTTGTATTTACCACCCACATGCTATTTTATTAAGACATAATCTCAAACAAGAATTGTTGCCATTGTTGAAGTTTATTTTAACATATGGCCAACTGAGCCTAAGAAAAACATGTAAAACACATTTTAATGTGCTATTCTTGCCTAATAGTTTTTATAATTTTTTTAAAGTGCAATATATATTTATACATTCCAAACATTTGGGGAGGTGTACATTAAAAAATTATATCAGTCACAAGTTGACTGTTAAATGAAAAAAGTACTGTGGTTCCTTTGTGTTAGTCCAAAATCACTAGCATTGCATTAATTTTCAGTAGGTAAAAGGTAATTTGTGGCTTCATAAATTCACATGGTAATTCTTACCTGGTCACAGCTGTCAGACATTGATAGGCTATACCATGGTGATGGGTTTTTAAAACCAGAGATGGATGTCTTGTGAAAATCCTGATGTATTTAAAAGGCTGAAAAATTCTTTCAGTCCAGAAAAGCCCAGCTGAAGTCCTGGCTGGGGTCAGCTGCTTTCTCTACAATTCAACAAGGCACTGAAACACACACCTAATACTGAGTACAGGGAGTCAGTTCTGCTGCCTTTGAAAAACCATTCCTGCATACAACTTTAAGCACACAATTTGCCACATAATCATGGATATCAGGACCCCATTAACTGAAAATCATCGGCAGAATGAGCATCCTTGGGTTTTCCAGCTCCCTCATCCCATTTGCACACAGGTATGGTGCAGGCACCCATTCCACTCCTGCAAACAGGAAATGCTGCTTGCCTCCCCACTCCCAAATTATGCCTCCAGGTCTTAAAAATGTCTGGCAGTGCTGATCTTCCCCACACAAGTGAAGTGCAGTAACACATCACACCACCCTTGGGCTGCCCTGGATAGAAAGCACTCCCTCTCCCCAGGCTGTTCAGTCACTCTCCCCCATGGAGGAGCATCCACACGAGAGACCAGGATGTGCCACCCAGCCAGAGGGATGCTGGAGCCTCAGAGGGTGCAGCCCATGGAGAGAGACCACAGGGCAGCCCAGGCTTCCCCAGCAAAGCCCCTGAGCAGCTGCAACCCACCATACCATTCCCATACTGGTTTCTCATCCATATGATGCAGACCAAAGCAAGGGTGGCAATCACAGGAGCACAGAATCATTTAGGTTGGAGAAGACCCTCAAGATCATCAACTCCAAGCATAAATTGAACACAATGAGCCTTGCTCCTTCCATGATGCCATATAACCAGAACATGCCCCAGCCATTCCCTGCTGGAAGACAGGCTCCCAACTCATCAGTGACCACACCCAGGGCTGGAAAAAGCCCTTGTCAAAACCATGGATGAAGTTACAGCTAAACACCTCTTCATCAGTCCCTGCTTCTCATGCTTGAAGGGACATGGTTGTAAACATATTTATCCTCACATGAAAGCCCACTCTGCAGAATTTAATTGGATACATTCTAAAATATCAGCTTTGTTTCTTCACCAATAAACCAGAAAGCTGCTCTCTCACATGTTTATTTGAAATAGGGATTTAGCAAGTATTAAATGCTCTCCTCTTAGCCACGGTTCCAGGCCAGAATTTAAATATCTGTGTTACAAGACGAATTCTAGCCTTAAACCGCAGTAAGCGCATTCTAAAAATGGAATAAAATAATAAAGTCCATGTGCAAATCTCTGCCCTCCTGGTAACCTTCCTGACCCAAATACAGCCAATGCTCTGACCGGCATGGGATGGTCCCCTTGCTGTATGCTTCAAGTAAAGGAAGCCAGAAAGCCAAGGCAGAAAACGCTCCCTAATTTTTGCAGTTTTCAGCTATTACCCTCAAAGGACAGAGGGTTGGGGAGCATGAACTCTGAGACCACTTGCAAAGGCCACTCTGCACACACGCAGCATTCTTTATTCAGCATTTACATATTGACTCGCATCCTGTTTTGCTGTAAACCATAATATTACTTCACTGCTGTCTGAAAAATGCAAATTCCAGCAGATCTGGCAAAACACTTTAGCCACTGCTTAGCTTCCAGTCCAGCAGTTGCTCAATGGGGCTATTCATAAGCCCTGCACAGACTTTAATCCTTTCTGCACCAAGCGGTGCTGAGCTCTTTGCCTGGCTGCAATCTGGAGTTCCCGGCAGGAGATATTTTCATTTCTGCCCTCTGGCTTTATCTCCTCTCTGTGCTGCACATGATTCAACAGCCAAAAAGCCAAACAGCCCAAACCAAACAAACAAAACCAAACAAAAAATCCCCCAAGATCAAATCAAACCAAACCCAACCCTGCCTCCCTCAAGAAAATCACAGAGAATGCAATGACTTTCATTTGTTTCCAGCGCCGGCCTGAAGGCAACCATGGTTCAGCACAAGCAGTGCACAAGCAGGATGGTATTGCTGATCACAGCCTGGTTCACCACTACAGACACAGCAGAGCTGTCATTTTTTATATTTCTAGGACACCACTCATACAGAAAACATTCAAGATTAACCTTACATTAGTACGCGGTTATCATTTTATGAAACACAATTTTAATTCCTATTTTTTAAAGAGAAAAAGGAGAATCATATAGCATTTTACATCCAGTGAATCAAACTCCTTATAATTAGGACTGCTGGTTTCCTAGGTAACAAGGATCCGACTCTTTTATGTGAAGTAAAAATAAAGAATAGCTCCATCCAGCTACCGAAGTGGTGTGGGCACTTTATGCCAGTGACTGGATGGTGCTGCAGATGTGGTGGAGCTTGGAGCACCCAGGGCAGTTCTGCTCTGCTGCCTGTGCCACCACATTGGAGGAGGGACACACAGCAGAACAGTGTTTCCAATCCAGCCAAAATCATGGACAAAGTGTAGACAGGGATTTCTCAAGTCTTGCCACTGGTGCCTGTGTCCCTTTGGCCTAGGACTCCTCTGCTGCCACCACCCCTCTTTCTTCAAGAACAGCATCGCCCACACCCCTCCCCAAGGCCTACAGCCTCCTCTGTGATGACTTCACCTCTAATAATAACTTCCAGAGCCCCATGGACTCCAGAGGAAAATAAACTCCAGTTACTTTTCCCTTTTACACTCCTCTTATTTTAGGAATTTGATGTGGGTGTAAAAGAAAAAAGACACACCTATCATAGCTGGAAAAAAGCGCTGTGGGTACGATGTGACTCTGGCAAGCACAGAAGTGAATCACATGAGGACTGCACCGACTTTCTAAAGCAGTAATTTGCCTGGACCAGGCTTCCGTAACAGATGTTGCCATTTATGTATGTAATTTAGTATTGCTTTTTCAAATATACAAGAGGAAAATGTGTGTGAGCGTGTCTGTGTTTTAGTGAGTAACTATGTGTGTGAGTGAAACTGAGTGTGCAAAAGTGTGTGAGAGTGTGGCACAGTCATTACACAAAGCCAGCACTTTTGCACCAAGGCCTGGGCACCTGGAGAGCTCAGGTGTCCCAGAGCCCACCAGTCATTTGTATAAAATGGTTATTTTCTGGATGGTTTCTCCCTCTTCCCCTGCTTCTGGCAACCCAGAGCAAGAGCTTGTCTTGAGCACAGCTGAAGGGACACAGCCAAAGGGACAGCCTCTCTCACAGCTGGCCCCATGTAATGTGTAGGAAGTTCATGGACTCCCTCTGTCACCAAAGTTTGGGAGATCATTTTCAATCAAGCACCATGGAATTCTGCAGCCCTCAATATATTGTATTCTACTGCAGATGTCAGGTCAGAGTCATTCATGCAGTCAAAAAACCTGGTTACATTCACAAACCATCTAAGCATCTGAGCTACCAGGATGTCTTTTGAACAAAACAAACCCAATTATTTGCACAACATTGGACAGGGGGTTGTTCACTTCTGCAGAAGAATGCCTGTGATGTTTAAATGCTTTCCAAGAAAACCCTTTTCCTTTTTTTGCTTTACATCCAACCACAAAGCTTCTTCCTTATCTATTAGGAATCTTTATTACAGATAAACTGATGAGAAAATGAGATAGGCTGAGTAAATTTGCAACTGCTGCTATACTATGAGCCAATAGGGGGAAATATATAATTTGCTTGAGCTTCCAAGTACTGTTTTGAGAAGAAACTTGGCCATAAGTGCAGCTCTGGTGCTGGCAAGGACCTGTAGGCAGCCTGGGAAGGTTTTTCCCTCCCCCTCCTCTGCTTCCCCACCTGGATGGTGTGACCTTGCTGAAGGAAGTTACCTGGGTTCAGAGCAACCTCAGCAAGTGGTCCCCCATGCAGAGGCACCAAGCCATAGTGAGTGATGCTGTGCTGCCACAAGTCCATGTGGGCTCAGAGGAATAAGGTTACTTATGGAACAGAAAGACATCCAGGGACACCTAATACCTGGAAATCACTGTGGCTTAGAAAGTCCTCAAACTGCAAATACTTTGGGTGTGGGAACATGTGCAAGACACCGTCACACTGCTCTCTGCCCAGCACTGTCCCAGACATTCCCAATTACCTGACTCACACCCTCCTCTCCACTCTCAGGTTGTGTTCATCTCTGCATTCCAAGAGCCAAAGCATCTTGTAAACCACCACACTAATGTCTGCTTGTCTGGTTTTTTAGTTGAAAACATAGAAATGTTACATTTGATGAGTCACTCATTTTTGCTTCCAGACACTTTTCAGACCTGTTTCCCCACTTCTCCCCCATGTGGTTTGGCCAGTTATAAGCACCAAGGTTTTACCAAGGAGGTTTTCAACCCAAGTCTAATGTTAAATAAAGCTCGGATTCACGGGACACTACACAAACCCAGCAGAGACCTAATGTGGCAGGAGGCGTTTGCAGAATTCACTTTGGAAATCCACAGAGGTGCTTAAAAAGACATCTACCCTGATCAAAGTGATTTATATTTTTCATGAGTGAGCAATTTGCTTACTAGGAAAAAGACAAATCTAATTTTTAATTTGATCCCCATCAAAACAATATTTTCTTGTTGCTATGACAGCTGAAAGGAAAACCTCTTTCCTTGGCAAGAGCCAGCTAACAGCACTGCCTCACATCCCCCAGCAGCAGCCCAGGGAGGGAACACAGCCATGTGCATCATTTTTGGCTCTTGGTGGCTTTGATTTGATGAGATTTTCTAAAAGGACGTTCTGAAGCCAGGAAGTAGAAAGTGTCTTTGGGGAGACTGAGGGGAAAGAGCTACAAAACATGGGAGCCTCATAATGCCTGTGGGACCATGGACTCTCCAAAGCCCTGCAGGTTACTCCAGGGACTCTCTGGGTTTTGCACCAGGCTCCTCAGACCAGCTGCCCTGCTGCACCATATCTCAAACTGCACCTCTAATCTAAGATGCATAATGCTGGGAGGGGAGAAAAAAGACATCTGCTGACCATCAGCAGATACGGCAAGAGGCCAACAACAATAACAGAAAGGGCTTAAATACATAACCGTTCTTTTTCTTCCACTCCTCCATGGCTACCATCCTTGCAGTACTGAAGAAGTGCCCTGATGAATAAATATCTTCTTTGCCTTAGCAACAGTTAGCAACACAGTCATGGTTTTTTTGCCTTGCTCAAAAGAAACACATCTCAAACTAACATAGATGATTTAAACGGCAATAAATATAGGACGTGGGTGTAATCAAAAATCGCTGAAATGCAGATCACACTTTTTAGCCTGGGTTATTTTAAAGAACGAGCAAAACTGCCAATGATCTGTAGAAAGAGCAAGGAGAGGGCTAAAGGGAAAAGGAAAATCACAGCAAGATTTGAGGAGGACAGAGATACACTGTCCATTCCTCCTGAGCAAAGCCGAGGCCAGGAACAGTGATGAAACCTGAGGTTTGCCTTCAGCCTTAAGTACAATTTGAGTTTCTGCAGCAGATTCCACTTTTTACAAACTGCAAAGGTCACATATAGTAAAAAAATCTGTTAAATCCATAACCTCAGTGCACAGCAAACGTATTCTTTTCACGGCTCTATTCCTTTAACAGTTCATTTAAGATGTCTGCCTTGCATTTTTCCATTTGGTGTTGGGAAAATGTTTTCTTTCACCTGGCATAGAGCCCAATTCAACAGAAAAAGAAAGCCCTTCCCGTTTCCATGGGGCCCTGCAGTATAAGACATGGGACTGATTTTACCTTGAACCAGGCTACTTTCAGCTCTGCCACCAGTATTTTGGCCCCTTCCCTTTAGTCCAGGCTCTTTTCTTCCTGGTCATTTAGAGGATGAGTTAATCCTTTGCTGGTTCCTTGCTGCTACCTACCATCAAGGGCAATTCCCTACCACCACCAGCCCTCCAAGGGTTGTCATCACCACTGCCACCACAATCCATGAGAGCCAAGTCCCTGCAGCCCTTTCCATCCCACACCCTCTAGCCTTGGTCCCAAAGAATGCAAAGCTCTACTGCCACCAGCAAAGTGTCACAAGACATGGGTATAGATGGGATTTTGGTTACACCTCCATGGTCTGTCTCTATCAAGAGAAATATTCCTGATTTCCATACAAATCACAACAGGAATCACAGCTGGACCACAGTACACAGCCTGGCTTCTACCCAAAACCAAACAATGCCAAATATCACTAACTGCAAACCAAAACCACGGCATGGCTGCTGATAGAGCGCTGCCCAAGGGTAGCCTCAGGGTCCAGCAGTTCCATGGGAAAGAGCAGATCTTTGGGTTACCTAGCTCCCACAGATACAGAGGGAATAACAATTGTAGCCAGACAGTTCCAACATGTCCTGATTTTATTTCTCTAGAGAGAAATAAAATATGTCACAGGTAAAATAATATCTCAGAGAGATAACAGCCTTTGGTTCCTGCTGAGTTTTTCAGGATAAAAACTGATTGAATTTTTTTTATTTTTTTTATTTCAGACTGAAGCTAGAGATGGCAGAAGACACCTCTGCAGCCAAGTAAGCCCAGCTCCCCAGCTGAAACTGCAACGCCACTTCTTCATCCTCTTCTATTCCAACAATGAAAACCCGTTAGGTGCTTTTATCTAATTACCTATTGACTTCAGAGAAGCAGCCCCCTACTCAGTGATGAACTGAGGAATGATTCCCATGCCACACTCCATCAGGACGCTGTGCTGTAACGCACGTCACAGGGCTGTGCCGTATGGATTTGTAGCTGTATGACTCAGTAGAATGATGCCAGCTGTGCTGACTGAGAATTGGGCTGCTACGTGCCTTTCTATTGTACGTAGATGTCTAAATCCCTAAGCCTGAAGTAAAATAATTTATAAGCTTCAGGTAAAAAAGATCTACTCCCAAATCCTCATCGCTTTTCAATCCTGGTCTCTAACATATTATACTGTATCTGCATTTAATGTGCCCTTAAGGTGGGGATTAGGCAGACATTTGATTACATCTTTTATGTTTATGGCAATTCATTTCCAAACCTTTACAAACTTTAATTAAATGCTACATTTTTACCGCCTCATCCTGAATTGAGAGAGAACAGCAGAGAAAAATCCGTCCTCAAACAGAATTTACATTTCTAAAGCACCTTCTTCTCTGCAAGCACCTTAGGGCTACTGCATACAATCATCCTGAGCTGCCTTAAGATGTATCAGTGCAGACATCAAAGCAGCTCTAATACCCAGCCTCACGCAGACCTGCACACAGCTGAGATCACTGTGTTTCCAAGCACGAAATAAAACAGCTCCTGCCAAAACCAACCATCGATCGCCTCAAGAGGTGGCCGTGGGGAAAGTGAGAGCAGCAGCCAAGCTCCAGCAGTAAAACCCAACCTTTGCCTTTGAGAAGGCTCACAGAAGGGGCCTGGGAGCCAAAAGCATGGCAACTTCATTCAGTCCCACAGCCCCTTTTCTTGAGCATCTCCGTCCACAAGAGGTGACACTGTTGTGTTCCCATAAAGCTGAAGGGGAGCTGAGCATTCCCAGTGAGGAGATCTCAGCAAAGCCAGTTCTCCAGAACTCGGAATGACCAAGTCATCTCCAAAGGTAATCCTCCCTTGACTGTAAAGACTTCCAGTGACTAGGAAATGTAATGCCATTTCCTTAAAATCTGGACTCTTCTCTTAAGTTGCAGTTGGGGTCACTCCATCTCTGGTTCAGTGAAAGGCCACACACCTGCGTGCATCATCTCTGTGGTCATTTTGTGGAGGGACACAACCCAAAATTTGTCTCTGCTCAGCATTTTGGAACAAAGACGTTGGTTTTGAAGCCAAACTTTAATTACAGGTTGGAAATTTGGAATTTGTCCTATTTTAAAGTCTGGGTGCAGCAGAAACCATTCTCAGAAGCTGTGAGATCAAAAAGACAGGGAATCTTGTAAGACTGGTTGAGCTCTGAAGCTTTGCTCTTTGGGGCCAAGACAGAAGAAATGTTATCAAATTTTTATCAGTTAAGAAACTCAAGCCTGGCTTGAACACCTTCACATCACTGCAGTCCATTGGAATAAATTCAAACTACCTAAGGAGAATACTAAAAAGGTTTAGTTGAAAATCTCACAGGTTGGCTAGCATCAAGATCGAAGTTGCAGACACAGAAAACAATATATCAGTAGCAAGACCCTTTTTTCTGCTTTCCTGCAGCTCTCTACCTATCTTTTCAATGCCACATCCAGTGATGTTGTGCCTCACTTGCTGCCTCCCCATTCTACAGCATTCAGGGTTGCATGGCGAGATGAGATCTCTGCAGCTACAGATGGTGCCACCTGACCTGGCAGGGCACCCCAGCTCCCTGTGCCACAGCCAGCTTCAAACTCTTTCAACAACTTGGGGGAGATGGGATTTAAATCATTGATCACTCTTGTGTGTGCCCCCTGTGCTGGGCTGAAATTTCACTCCTTGGGTTACCATCACTGAAGCACCACGTGTGCACGGAGCGTCCCACTCTGCAAACTCACTCACTGCTCACTTCCAGACAGCTCCACTTTTCCTGGATCACACAAAGGCATTTCCCAGCAATAACCATGGTCAGGCCAAATTTTGGCCTTCCAGCTGCTTTTGTTGCCATCAAAGAGCATTAAGAAGATGTAAAGCTCTGTTTCACTTTGCCTAAAAAAATCCCACAAAGGCCAGACAAATTTTATTCGAAGACTGTTATCACAGGTCTCACACTGATGACCATTTTCTTGGTCCCCGGGAAATTCATGACATGACTTCCCCAAGGTCAGAATTTCACTCCAAACTTGGAAGAGTTCAGGTCAAAAGGAAAGTTTCAGCAGTTGCTGTGTGTGCTCCAAGGAGCGGCTGGAGCAGGGAGCCAGTGTTTAACAGCACTTGCAGCCCTGCAAAATTTTACAAGACACAACCCTCGCATTAGAGGATCCATTTCTTTCTTCATAAAATATATTGGGCCTTTCCACAAACTCCTTTTATTGGTCCATTTGGCTACTCACTCCTTTTATGAACTACTCAAGCTCCTGGATCATCTGGAAAAGCCGAGGGAGATGGTGGAGCTGAACCACAACGATGTGGTAGCCATGGCTAACAACCCTCTCTGCTACCAGGGCTTGGGCACTGTGTGCCAGCACATAGGGCAGCTGGATTTCATCCCCTGAAAGGAAGCATGCAGCATCTTTTTAACCCATTTCTTCTCACTGCCTACAAGATTTTGGAGTCCCAAAGTGGAGATAAATCCCCCAAACCCAGGTGCCTTTATGCCTTTCACTTCAGACCAAAATCTACTTGGCAGCAAACAAGCAGTTAAGACTGGGATTTTTTTCTTAACCAGCCTCCTACATCTCTTCCATGGGGGTCCTTTAATTGATCCAGTTGGAGAGCAAGCTTGCATGGAGGTCCACATGCTAACATAACAACATATTTTAATTGTGTATTTAAATAGTTTCATTTCTATTGACACTGGCTAAGGTGAGTCATAAGGCTTGCTGTTTGCCAGCACAAGGCTGGACAATTCACGAGTGCAGCTTTTCAAGCTCTGCATTGCCACATCTCTGTTAACAACAACAAAACATTTCACAACCACTGTTTCCCAAGGAGACAAGTACATGATGCACTCTGTGTGTTAAGTCCATGCTTTGTGGCATGGTCAGCACTGAAAAAAGACCAGCAAACCCTGACAAGAAAGGAAAAGCCAAGCAGCACAAGCAGATACGTGCCTGGCTCTACACATGTGCTCCTGCCCAAAAACCTGTAGCCAGAAGAGCAGAACCAGGATCCTGTGCTCCAGGCTATGGTGTTACAACTTGCTTTTGGTCCCAATCCCAGAGCTGCAACAATTCATTCCCAGCAGCGTTCTCCCAGTACTTCCCAGCCCACCAGCAGAGGCAGGTGGTGTGGTAGCAGCACCACGCTGCTCTCACAGCCCCAAAACCACCAGGAACCACCATAATGGGATCAAACACCCCATCCCAGAGCCCAGCTCCAGTGACACTTCCAGAAAAGTAATTATGCAGGCACAATGATACAACAGCATCTTTATCCTAGTGAGAAGGTGCTTTTCAGCACGTGGGCCAGCTTGTATCCTTGAAATTACTCACATATGTCATGCCTGAGCTGTACCAAGCCCTTGTGAAATAACCAGCCAAGGGCGAACGCTGCTTGTGACAATCCCACGGAGAGGCTGTTTTAAGCCATGTAACAAGGAGCTCTGCTGCCCTCCCAAATAGCAGGAGCTACTTTAAAAAAACCCTTACTATTGTAATCTTGGATTACTCCCTACCATCCAAATCCATTTCATCATAATTAGCACCCATTATTATAAAGCCCCTCTGGCATTTCCATATTTCTCTGATCATTATACTCCACAGATTCTCTATAGCAAAATCCACCCAGCTGTGTATTTTGCATAAACTGGTTATCTTGAACCACACGCCCTCCCATTCTTGTTACCAGGCCCATATTTTATACAACAGCGTTGACACTTCCAGACTCTTGCAGGAACCCTGCTTTGAGAGATTTAGATTAAGCCCAATGCAAGCAGCTCACTGGGGGAGACAGGAGGAAATCTGAACTCCTCTTGAATTAATTACTAAAATCTGAAAATTCAGCATGGCATCGTAAGGTTTTACCATGAAACATATCACCCAAAGCATGGCACGAAATCCAGCCGCCCAGAATACTTCAACAGCATCACAATGCAGCCAAAAGCAGACCAAGGACTTGGCTTTGGAGTTCTTTATTCCCTCTTAGGAAAAAAACACAAGGTACACTAAGAGTTAAATTACAAACACACCTTGGCAGTACCTTGGCAGTGTCTGAGCAATTAGCTAAAGGGACCAAAACTGAAAAAAGTCAATTTTTGTTGGAAAAAAATAATCTTATTATGGAAGATGAGATGGCACCAATCTCTGTGATCATCTCTGGACCATCAAAGCACACACCTCTGTACCTCCAGGATGGGGTCCCTCCCCAGCAAGCAGGTGCTTCATCTTCCAATTAACAACACCCCAGCCAGCATCCAGCCCTTCCACGACATCCTTGGGGCTAGGGCTGCTTCCTGCTTCAGGCACAAACCTCAGTATTTTAAATTTCTTTACACAGATAACTCCTACAGTAAGGATAAAAAAAAATCTCAGGGACTTTCACAAGAGCCTTGCAACTCCACAAGATATGGTGCTGCTGGGAACGAGACCTCAGCACTGCAAAGCCCAGCACAGAACTTCCAAGCTGCTTTTATAGACAGAAGGACTCTTAATTCTGCCCCCTCCAATATTATCCATCTTTCAAGGTCTTTCCTTTGCCTGGGCAGTTCCCAGCATCCTAGGCTGTCGCCAGACTCTGTGCCTTCAAGAAGATGAAGATTGCAACCCTTCACTAGGCAGGGCCTCTTAGTTTTCTCCTCTCAGCACACTTCAGTCCCCTCTGAAGCTCAGCAAAACAGCAGGCAGAGCATTAATCAACAACATGTGCTTCACCTAACTTCAGCAACCACTACGAATATTTAGGTTTCACATTATGTGCTGGGATTATTTTTATATATACGCCACCCTGTGTCTTTTTATATACACACTCACACCCCTGTATAAGCAAACACACACAGAGTATTTCATTTCTGCAAACTATAATTTAAGCACAAGGATTTTTTTCCCCTTCGGGCAGCTGGAGCAGCAACTGAGTAGTGCAGCAGTGATGTCGAGTGCCCTCTGCTGTACATGAGACAAATGTTCCTTTGT
Organism: Serinus canaria; assembly: GCF_022539315.1. NCBI lineage: Eukaryota > Metazoa > Chordata > Aves > Passeriformes > Fringillidae > Serinus > Serinus canaria. Next base: position 6,537,184 of record NC_066326.1, on the reverse strand, counting down.
TTAAAAATATTCTTTAAATACTTATAACTTTTCTTAGGAAAATATTTATTAACATTGCATTTGAACATTTCGAGCACAACATGCAATAATGATGCCACCTGATTTCTCCTGTCAGACTAAGATTCATGTCTCTTCCAAGTTACCTCAGCAGAAAGTAAATAAGTCTGGGCTGGAACTGCACAGGGTCCAATGTGAAAATGTTTTATTTATACACCTGAAAATGACAAAGGGAGATCAGAACAAACAATATAGCTTTATTATTCAGGCATTTATCAGATAGCCTTCACACTTCAGCAGATCACACATCTATTAGAGGTACAAGCTGAAACTGTCACGTGGCAATGTGAAATCATTTTTCTATTGTAAAGCAGCTTTGTTCCTGCTACTGGAAGGAAAGATAATATTAAAACATATTCAAATATATGTATTTCAAACTGCTACACCTTGTAATAAATTATGCACTTGATATTAAAAATCCAAGCTACGCTGCACAAACCTGACTTTAGAATATTAACTTTTATTGTCTTCTCACATCCCAGTTCTTCTCATATCTGACATTTAAAGGGGCTGCACTTTAGACATGTGGCCTTTACAGCACCAAATGCAGGTAATAGGGCCCAGCCACAGCAATGTGATGAGTGCTCCCACTGTCTGACAGGTGAGAAAAAGAAAGGGAATCAGCCTTGTCCCCCTCCTGCTGGGACTTCTTCAAATGTGTAATTTGAAGCAAAAGTCTGACTTTAATAGAGTTGGGGTTTTGCAAAAACAGGGATTAAATTATCTGCTAAGAGTTAGGGCAAGGCAGGGGACACAGAGCCCAGCAGCATCTCTGCCCAAGGCGGATGGGTCAAAGAGCAGCCAGGTCCTTCTCCACAGAGCAAACCCTGCCATGACAAGCACCTGACAGCCTGGAGAGGTCAGAGCAGCACTGTCTGCTACACGAGCACCAAAATCCCAGTTACTGGCACCACAAGGTATTTTCTCCCTCTCTGTGTCACGCTCCCACAGAAGGAGACATCTTTTTTTAACCTGTCTCTGTGCAATACCTTGGCACTGCAAGCAGGGCCCATCTGCTCGGCAGAGCGCCGTGAGGACACCTCCACACTGCCCTTGGAGGGTGGGAGGAGGGACAGGGGGGTCCAAGCACCCTTGGGTGCTGGCTTGAGATGCCCAAGCCCCCAGGTGCTTCCACACAGCCAGTCTGTCCCTGGCAGGCCAAAGAGCTGGTTGTCATCAGCACAATCACACCAGAACAACTGGTTCCTCATCCCTTCCAGTGACTCACTGCAAAACCTCTCAATTTCCAGCATTTGTATTCACTTCACAGCTTGGATTTCCTAGAGGAGGCACTACCCAGGAAAACAAGCCTCCTCTTACGCCCTCCTGTAAATGTGTCCGCATGAAGCTGATCAAAAATATTCCAGATTATTTTTTTAAAGAAAATATTTTACCAGCTTTTTTTTCTGCCAACAAAATGCTGTGGTTTTTTTATAACTTCTCATCTTGCTCTTCTAAGAGCATTCAGGGATTCTTGTCCTAGATTCCCTGTCTTGGTTGAAGGCCAAGCATCACTAGCTGAGCCAGAGGGAATATAAAAGTATCTTTCTAAGACGCTATAGAAAAGAAGAAGAATTGGACCCTGGGAGACAATTTGCTTTTATGCCTTGGGTATTTAAGGATCAAATGCACATTTGTGAGCTGACACCAGGTAAAGAGGTGGCTTTGAGACTTTATGGCATCTAAAGAAACCTCTCAAAGCATCTTTTTACCAATTAGAGCAAAAGAGAAATCGAGGAGCAGTGACACAACCTCTAGTGAGGCTGCCAAGCCCCTGGGGACAGCAGGGCTCACGGGCCACTCCTGGTGACACCAGGGGCACTTGCAAACCACTGCTCCACTTGCAAAGCAAACAGATGAAGGCAGGGAAACAGGAACCACCCAAGACATGCTGAGGAGGTTTCCTATGGTTACTGCTGCCATGGAAATATGTTTTTTTGTTGGCTTGATCTAAATAATCTCTGGCTCCTTGGCTGCAGTATGCTTCCTGCAAGGTTGGGCTGGATCCCTAGACCTTCACCTTGCTGCTGGAATGCCAACATACTGAGCAGTGGCCACCTTCGAGCTGGTCCAGGAGCATCTCAAACCTGATCTGCTTGAGCTCTCCTCTGGACTCCCTGAAGCCTGTGACTTGGTTTAACAGAGTAGAGGAGGAAAGAAAGTGGAGGGAGGGGAAAAGATATCCTTTGCAAATTGCTCACAGCTGTGTCCGAGCAGCTCCCACTTCAGCTGCCAGGAGCTGCAGGCTTGTGCTCTCCCCAATAGGCTCCAGAGCAACAGAAACCCCTCAGAGGGAGAGGTACTCTCCATCCATCCACAGAGCTCTGCATAGGGATTTCAATAATTACACTTACACACTCCCCTTATCAGCAAGAGCAGCCATTATGTTTTTTATCACTGCAGCGGCAGCATCCACACTAGGGCAATGGATAGGGGATGAAATGTTTGCTGCAATGGCTGAGTACAAAGTGTCTCGCTCCACAGTGAGAATAATAATTGTCACACTGAGCTCTCCAAGTGATAAGCCCTGGTATCAGGGTCCTGTGAAGACAGGAGCCACATGTGGGAAGAAACAGCCTCTCCAGCAGCAGAGAGGAGCACCCTGAGTTTTCTGTACACCTCTTGACCCAAGCACCGGGGAACTGAGAAAGCTTCTGGCCAATGGGACTGCACTGATGCATGTCTGGGGTCTGCAAGCATGAGAAAAATGTTCTTTACAGCCATGCTCATGAGGTTTACCCTGAAATTAGTTTTCCTCACATCAGACAATTCTGCTAATGTTACAAATTCCTTCAACATTAGATAGTGACCACAGAGATGCTACAAGCACAGGAAGGGTCCGGCTTTCCACCACCACGGCTGGGAGATTATTCATTGGAGAAAAAAGCAAATAGCCAAATGAGCACCACAAATTGCAAAGCCAGCTGCCGAAGGTCTCAGCTGATGCTATCGGCCATCCTTAAACTCGGTGATAGACTTACGAGCCAGACAATGAAAATGCAATTCATTATTTGAAGAGTGACTCACTGGTGTAATAAGGATGGATTACTAGGCGGGGGGGGGGGGGGGGGGGGGGGGATGGGGGGGGCAGAATGTCTTTGAAAAAGTCTAAAAGACTGAAGATTGACTTTTTAAAGGCAAACATAAAAAGAACAAAACCAAAGAAAAACTCTTGAAAACACTGAACAGACTCTCTACAGCCGAGAGCAACAAAGAGGAGGGCAGCGCTCCGTGGGCGTCAGCCAAATAGCTGCGCCCGGCCCCTCCAGCGGGGACGCCGGCTTCCAGCCTTTATCCCACCACAGCGCTGGCTGGCAGCTTTTTCTTTCACGCCACACCACGCTGTGTCAAAGGCCTGTTGCAAACCCTCTAATAAAGCAGTAAGAGTTTTCCTGCCGGCCCAACACAGGCCACACGCAGCACAGCACCGCCGGGCTCCAGCGGGACGCATCCCCGGGGCAGCGCGGGTCTGAGCGGCCGGCCCGGAGCACCGGCAGGACAGCTCCGGAACGGGATAAGGGTGGCGACAGCGGGGGTGACAGCTCAGCTTTGCATGTCATAGGACCAGTGCAACACTTCATCTCCCACCTCGTCCCTTTCACCAGCTCAGCAGAGGCTTCAACAAGCGATTTAACCCATTTCCCTAGGCTTGGGTGGATGCACAGGGAGCTCAGGACCTTACACATCCAGCAGCACTGGGCAGTAAAATCATTCACCACGTCCCACTAAATCACAGCCTACACTGCTCCCAAATCCATGACCACAGCCTCCAGCACCAACAGCTGTCTGCTGTTGGAGATCTCACTGGAGATCCCAGTGCAAGCCATCCATCCTGCTTCCAGGTTTTGTGGGTCTCACCTGGGCAAATCCACCTCCAAAGGGTCCATGAGGGAGCTGTGCTTTGCCAGTGTCCGGCAGCACAGCCCTGTGGCTGAGGCACCAGCAAAGTACTCACCAGCCAAATTCTGCCTTTGGGATGGCAAACCTCACTGGCTCACACCAGAGGCAGGTAAACTTCTACTCTTTGCATACCAAGAAGCAGTTGTAGTCATTTTCAAAAAAACAAAATAGTGCCAAGAAAAAAAAAATAAACAAAATCCCGACCAAAGTTTAAAATTATTTGTTTAGAAGTAAAATATCACACAAACTCAGAATTCAGTGTGACTGCTCTACAGACAGCTATCCATCATCAGTGTAATTCACAATCACACCAGATACAGAATAAACCCCACAAAATCAGCCCAAATCCCGCAACAGCTTATAAGTGTTTTTTCACACCATTTATAAAAATAGAATTGCACATGGCCACTTCAAAACAGACAGAAAATCTACCCACACTGCCTGTTCCCTAGGAGAAATTCTGCTTTTCTGGCTTTTGCCAGCAGCTCAGTGGCAATGGAGCCAGGCAGAGCAGCTCCAGTTAGAGCAGCTGCAGAGCAGGGCTCTGTGCTCAGCTGAAATTCAATCAACAAGTGTCCAAACTCCTTTTGAGTTCTTGCAATACAATCCTGAGTGGCTTGTAAAGGACTTCAAACAGGCTCCCTGGGCTGGCCCGGAAACAAATACATACCTCACCTGCTCTTTTGTACATCGCATACAAAAAATTAAAGAATTTATTTTAGGCTTTTTGCCAGGGACAACACTGCCTCTGACACTGTAATGCTCTGGTAATGTGGATACTGTGTCTCCCAGCCAACACAAACAGGATACCTTATCAGTCTTGGCTGTCTTAAGTGCTGTTTCAAGTGCTGTTTCAGCAGCAGGGCACAAAGAAATGGAGCCCACAAGTCAGAAAAAATTGTTGGGAGTTCCTTAAATGTAACTGTGAACTCAACATTTAGGAAAAGAATTGTTCCAGGGCAGGGCGAAGCTGATCCCTACACCACAATCCACACAAACCCCCATGCCAATGGCCCGGATGCCCCCTGGTAGAGCTACTGCTGGAACAGTGGGAGCAGCTTGAGCCATCACTCATCACCCTGCTCTCCCTACTACCATGGGGGTGAAAAGCCCCCCCAAAAAAGTAGACCTGAATTTCCAAACACTTACACACACAAGTGTTTAATCTCGCAGGTGTAAGAAAATAGGACAACTGAAGTCACTGATGCCAAGCCAAGAGCACAGTGCAGCATCCCCCTGAGCTGAGCTCCAGCGCACACAGCCACTCACACCAAACCACCCTGGGCACAGGGGCTGAAGGGCACTGACTGTCACTGAAGAACCTGGCAGGGAAGGGCTTCTCCTTTCTGAACCTGTGACCAAATAAGCACACAAAAAATAAATTAAAAACAAGCTAATGATACCAACCGCTTTGTGAAAGGCTTTAAAATCGGGAAACAAAAGCGGCCTTTGATTTTGCTTTGCACCCCTTCTGCCAGGGTGACAATATCTTTGGGAAGCAGGTGACTCCTGCCCACCCCTAGGGACAGGAACAGGTCCCCTAGGGACAGCAGCAGCCCTTAGCCCTCTGCAGTCCCTTGGGGACTCACCTCAGGAGTGTTGTGATGCATACGCACTGGGCTAGACCTGCAGTTGGCTGAATTGTGCCTTTTTCAGCAGGTTCCCAACTGCAAAATGATGAATTTTCTAAAACTTCCAGGCCAGCACAATTCACCATGGCAGTGATAGGAACATCAGACTATTCAAGATAAGGCATTGCTATTCTCATATCTCCAAATCCTTTCCAATAAACATGCAAGGAAGTGAGGAATATCTGAATCCTTAAGCAGAGAGGCACAAAGCCTGTTATTCATGCCAGGGAAAAGCTGGGAGTGTATGTGTGCAAGAGACATAACCTATGAGAAATGCTGAAAACATATGGAAGCAATAATCTGTACTTTTTTTTTTTTGGAAGTAGAAACAAATGCTTCAGAATTCGGTGTTATTCGTTCATGTGCTGTGTTACAAATATTATTGTTTCTGCTCTCTGGATGAGGAACTAGGCAGCAAACTGGAGACCCAAAGGCACCCAGGGATGTATATACAGGAGCCTGCTGGGGTGTACCTCCCATGGGCAGGATCAGAGCCCTAGGAATGCAGACAAAGGCTGCAAACACACAGAATTTCTCACTGCTCATGCACAGCAATCTCCAGAGCACTGGGCACTAAACAAACACACCAACAAAACAAAACAAATATCCACTTCCATGAGCAACTCCCTGCGTACAGTCAACAAGGCAGAGAAGGGAGCTGCAAAGCAACTTGTGCATCATCACCCAACAACATCAAACAGCACAGGGCTTCTGGTCCACCACCTCATTTTGGGTCACTGTCTCATGACACATGTCTCCTTTTCTTGCCCACAAGTTTCAGTTATCCAGTGGTCAATCACAACCCTTTGGGCTGATCACCTGGGATCTCCAGACAGCTCTCTCCTGAGAAGATGAGAAGTTTTTCTTTGCAGATGCTCCCTGATCCAACAAGGCCAAATGAGATCAAACTTCAGCAGGACTGACTACAGTAGATTACAGCAAGATGCTGAGTTATGGAAATAAATAAACAAATGCTCAAAACAACTATATGCAGCAAAATTTGTTAATATGGAATATTACTGAATATCAGGTCACTTAAATTTGCCCTGAAAGGCAAGGGCCAGGCACTGCGTGCTGTACAAACACACAGCACTGATGTTAAGAGCACAGTGCGTGACAGCAATGCATGAAGAGAAGCAGATCTCTTCCTCAGCAAAATGTGATTCCAAGGGACAAAGATTGTGTGACGTATACAAGGAAAAAGATGCTCCAAGAAAAGATGTAAGACATAATCTCACACTGAAACTAAAACCCTGGCAAACTAGTCTTTGTCTTCATGTCATGTTTATTACTGCTTTTCAAATTCTTCTGCAAACCAGAAGAATAACTATGGCAACAAAGACTTCTCCAAAGGTTTTCAGACTCTATTTTTAAAATTGTCTTCTCTGTCACAGCATCCAAATTCCTTCCCTCAGAAACCAGCCGTATGCCACTGCCTCTGCAGGCTTTGCAAACCAGGTGGCACATCCCCCCTTCCTTACACCAAAGCTCCAACACCATCCTGAGACCTGGGTGTCCTGCTTCTATCTTGTTAGTTGGTGGGTTTGGAGAAGGCAGGGAGCAGGGAACAGCAAGGTCTGCTGAACTGCAAGAGTATTTTGGCTTTCTCTAGGAGCAAACAAACCATGGCTCCGTGTGCTACACGCCAATCTTCCAACACGAAGGATCCCAGTTTTAACTGAGGCACTAAGGCTGTAATTTTACTTCACCCAGAGTAAATCTGAAATTAGTTCTTCACAGTAAGCTTTACAGCAGCAAAAGCGAGCCATTTGTCACCTTTAAGGTTTGCATATTCACACTAATTGCACCGGGACTAGGTTATAAATTCCCTTCCCTGCTCCTGGACCACCTCCCTCGAAGGCTTTTCTCTGCAAGACATTATGCAAAAGACACTGCTAATGGCTATTCATTCACCAAACTCCAGTGACAGCTTTATTTAATGCCAAAGCTTGTTAACAAGCTGAATGGCACACAGTTTAATGTAATGCAGATCTGATTAGAAAACAGCAACCGGGCTCCTAAGGAGTTCAATTTTTATTGAATTTGATTTCCCTTTTTCCACACAAAGCCACCTTTATTAATGAGGATTTGGTTACCTACACGCCATTTCCATTTTCTAGATTGGAGCCCACACAGATGAACTCAGTCCTTTGGCACTTCGCTGACAATCCACCACAGCAGAAAGTGATGAGACGAGGAAGGAGTCATTTTTCTGCTCAGACCATGAGAAATTCAGGGTTTTACTGGTTATAGTTTGATAGCTGTGTCTTCATAGACTTTGGCCCCAAACCTTCTCAGAAAAACCACTTACTTTTTCCTCTTTGAGGCTAAATGATTTAAAACTATAAATTGAATTTCTGCCTCACAATGAGAGGCAGAGATCTGTGGCATGCAGAAGAGAGCTCTTTGAGGGAGCAAGATGTAGGCTCCAGTTGGAACGAGGTGTTTTCAATTCCTTGCTTCCACCACATTAGCATTAAATATACTGACACTGCTACAGGATAATTCACCCACTACCTTGAATGTGGGATTATAATTTCAGAGCAAAATTATGAAGATTCTAAAACCAACTTCAAAAACCAGGAACGTTATTTAATTATTTAACAATTCCCTTTCATCTTTTTTTGCACATCACCTGCAGTAGAGAGACCAGGGTAATTCTGCAAACAGTTCTGCAGAATATAATTTATTTTCAAGAGGTTTCCCTGTCTCAGGAAGCATGCCTGTGCTTCCAGGAATGATAAATTCAGCAAATGCTCAGAGCCATCTCTGAGAAAAGTGGCTGTTAAGACAACATAGGAACACAGGAATCTTTATCCTCCAACAAAGCAATCTGCTTGCTTGAGGGAGTGCCTGCACAGATCACACCTAAAATCACAGGTAAATTGAAAATACACAGTCCAGCATAATTGGATATAGACAATGCCTGCCTCAGCAATGGCTTCAGTGTCTGCAAGTTTATAAATTCTATCTCCCTAAAGCGTTATCACCACTCTGCATCTTTGAAGCAAAAACACCCCATTTACATTTATCAGCAAAACTCTGCTGTCAAAGGATTATAAAAAGCCTTACAAATCTCTACAGGTCAATTGATCTGGATTTATACCCCTAATGTGAGGATCTCCTGGCAAACCCTTGTTTTCTTTCAGTCTCATTCTGCACGTTCAGGTGAGCAGCCCCACCAATCAGTGACTGCAACATCTCCTGCACAGAGGGCACAGGCTCCTCAGCATGTTTTCAACCTACAAACTACTGGGAATAATTTATCTGCTCACCTATTCCTGGCATTAATAGACCACTGGCTAGTGAAAAATGAACGAATTTCCTCTCTATTGTGTTCTGGCAAATAGACTGCTTTATTTGGTTTAATTGCGTAATTACTCTTACATCAAGGCAATTAAATGGGAATGTCTGCAGGAGGGCTCTCAGCTAATCGAGTCCTGGTGTAGGGAAACTTGGTGTAACGTCTAACCTGCTCAGTGGGATGCAACCCTGGAGCACAAAGGCTGCAATGCCTCTAAGGGCTGACCCCACCCATACCCAAAGGGTTCATATCCTTCTCCTGCGCTGGGGGACATAAGCACTTCTTTCCTGAGAGAAAGCTGCTAGAAAAATCCACACAGTTTTAGCAAAAATCCTCTCCCATGTCTGGGGATCCTCAGCAAAGGAGATGGTTATGGGTAGTCCTGGCAGGCTGGAGGCTCCTGCACACGGGGTTTGACAGGATCTGGCCTAGAGGCACTGTGTGCCAATGCAGAGGGCACAATCTGAAAAGAGCTGCAACATCCCTCTCATCTGACACTCCCCAGGCAGCTGTGTGCCCCTTCTGCTGGGCCATTTGGCCTCTGGTGGAATCCTATCAAAATTCACTTCATTCTTCAAAAGCTACTGTACAGTTGTACTCTCTGACATAACGAAACGTGAAACACAGCACCTCAAAAGTCCTTGGAGCAGGGGAGAAATACGGTAGTGACCATGGCTTTTGTTCTTATCCTGCATTTGAAAGTTCTCCTTGGCACTTTTAAGTATTACAAAGAGGCTCTGCAGAGACATGAGGACATCCAAGGCAGCCTGAGGACCACGGTGAGCCCCACCTGCTGCTGTGCATCCCTCAGGGCAGACCTCACCTATGGAACCCGTCCCACCACACCCTGGGGCAAACGCCAAAGGGAACAATTATTTGCAAGGCTAAACATTAAGATACAACTCAACAGGAATACATCAATCCCCATCCTTGCTCTGAATCCAAGCTTTAATCTGGTGAGACACAGCTCTGAGAAGTAGGGCAGAGGCTGGGAGGAACGCCAAGCACAGCAGATGCTGGAGAAAAGGGTATACCCTGAAAAATAAGGTTAAAAGGTCGCCAAGGGCTCCCTGGCCTACTAAGACTGTGTAGAGCTCCCAGGGCCCACAGCCCAGATTTAATATCACCAAGTCCCAGATCGCACATCAGCAGGAACTCATTTTGAGACAGCAGAACATGGGGAGGGGAGAAGGGGCTGACCCAGGAGAAGGAGCTGACCCAGGAGAAGGCCAGGGCTTGCTGCGCTTAGCAGGCACCGCCACTGTCAGGTTTGTAAAGAGACAGAAATACCATCTTTGTAAAGACAACAGAAAAAACCAAAAAAACTGTTTTTTGCCGGAGTTTCAGGCAGCGGTTTGGTGCAGACCGCAAGAACCCCTTCAGCCCCATTTTTTCCTTCCCACCCCACCCCACCCAGGTTGTCCCTGACAGGTGAGGGCGGCTTCAGCCCCCGGCATGACCCGGAGCAGCAGAACGAGCTCCTGACCGCACTGGGGAAGCTGCGAGTAGGTAATTGCCAAACCAGTTACCCCAGTCCCGCATCTGGATCCTGCTGCGCCCCGCACCGGCGGCGGCCACGGGCATACCTGCGTGGGGATGGCCCACCCGTGTCCCCTGAACGCCCATCGTGGGTGGGCAACGCGATTTGGACTAACACGAGCCCTCCCAAAACAGCCACACCTGCACCCGGGATGCGCACGGAACTGGGAGGGCGCCGCAAAGCCCCGCGCAGGGAGAGCCGCGATGGGACCCAGCGTGGGGGGGGACGGCGGCGATGGGCCGGGGGAAAAGCGGGACTCTAGCCGGGCCTTACCTCCACTTGTGCAGGGCGAAGCCCGGGCACTGGTCCCCGCAGGTGTTGCAGGGCTGGCCCCGCTCCGGCTCCCCCGACGCCGTCAGCTGCAAGGAACAGCAGAGTGAGCGCCGGCTGCGGGACGAGGGCGACGGGAACAGGGACCCGGGGGAGAGGAAAGGGGCACGCCCGGGGGAAAGGCACCCACACGGCTGGGAGAGGGCAGGGGAAGGGCTGGAGCGGGGACGCACCCCGAGCAAGCGGCACATGGGGGTGGCGGGGACCCGCTGGGCGCCGGGGAGCAGCCGGAGCGGGCGGCGGGACAGAGCCACAGGTGGGAGCGGAGCGGGGCGGGGTACGAGGGGCGAGGGACCCCCCGGCACTCACCGAGCGGCTGGAGAGCCGCTTGCGGGAACCGCGGCCGAACATGGCAGCGCTCCCGGCGCGGAGCCCGGCGCAGCCCAGCCCGAGCGCGCGGCAGCAGCGGCCGCCCCGTCCGGGCCCGTCCCGCCCCCCCGGCGGCCGCCCCTCGGCCGCGCTCCCGCCCCTCACCCGCCCCTCAGCCCGGCAGGCACCGCCCCGGCACGGACCGGCTCCCCCGCCCCGCTGCCGTGGCTCCCCTCCGGGTTAACCGCGCTCCCCAGGCCCTTCACGGCCCTGGCCGCCTTGGAGGGCACCGTGCTCGGCCGGGTGTGCGGCGGGCAGCGCGGTGTCCTCGTTGGGCTCCAGAGCTGGGTGGCGATATGGAAGCTGAGCTCCCCACGGGCAGAGCTGGGGCTCTGCAGGGCGCACTACCTGCGCTGTGCAGGCCATTTTACTGCCCCAGGCACGGAGCGATCATCCCGGGTTCCTGCCGGGCGTCTGATCCTCTCCTCAAGGAGGACACGTTTAGCCCACAGACACGAGCAGGGTGCAGGAAAAACACTGTCACAGGAAATATGTTTGCAGCCTGAGATGCTGGAGTGGGGCACACAGCACCTGTAACCGCCCCGGAGCTCACGGTGCCCCCGGAGCTACGTGTGGGCCAGGAGGGCTGTGAGCTGTGATTTTGGGATCTATAGGGCTGGGAGCCTGAGATCCATGGGGCTGGGAGCTGTGATGCTGGGGTTCATGGGGCTGGGAGCTGTAGGGTTCCCTATGCATCAGCCCACTCTTGTCATACATACAGTGCACTTTAAAAGCAATGCCCACCCCGTGCTCCTGGGGTTTGCAATCAAACAGCACATCTGGCACAAGGCAGAGCAAAATGAACCATGGGGAGAGGAGGAGCAGCAAACGCTTCGCAGGGCTCAGGGCTCCTCAGAAAATCTTCCCCAGTGGGGCTGGAGCGGCTTCGTCATTAGCATTTCACAGCTTCACCCAGGGTTGTGGTTGTTTGCAGATCCTGTCAGCTCCTTCCCCTCCTTCCCTGCCTCTTTGTTCCCTTGCCTTGCTGCCTCACAGCTGGTTAAAATGGTAACCCTTTGATAATTTCTTTTTTCCATTTAATCAGTTCTCATTTTTGTCAATTCTTCTCTTGTATCTTCTTCCCTGGGAGGCTGAAATGAGGCTGGGAGCTGTGTAGCTGCGGTGTCCTTTTGAAGAGTCTCAGACAAAAAGTTTCGGGGAGATTTTCACTCTTTCCTGCCATAAATACTATGACTTCCTTAAAAAAACCAAAAAACAGTCCAAAAAAACAAACAGACAAAAACCCAAACAAAACAAAGAAATCCAACCTAAGAAAAAAACAAACCTCCAAATGGAGACTTTTACCATGGAGAAAATTTCCTTTTCCATAGGCTTTCTTCATGGCACTGAGAAAATATTGAATGCTCCCTGCTCTGTTTTTCTGTGGTTGCTATTTTTACCTTTCCAAAACCCTCCAAGCTTCCCTCTATTGCTCCCTTCTGCTAAATTTCCTCATCATTTTCCTTCTTGGTTTCTCTCCCAGTTTCCAGCTCATACAGTGGTACATGAATATATTATAAATTCTCAAGGGAAGAGGCGATCTCTCCAAGTATACATTTCATCACACAGTGGGCAACTGGTTGCAGACTGGGGTTTGACCTCATATTGAAACATCGCAGCCTCCAGCCTGTATCCAGCGTCTAATACATTATCAGTGTGCTGAGTTACTGTTAACTCTGCAGAAGGACAATGGGATTTCAAGGAGTGGGTGTCATGCAAGAGAGGGCCTAAAAATCTCCAGCACTTTGGGAGTCTTGCATAAGGTTCAGAATATTTAAAACTCCAATTAAAACTGCTGAAATAAAAGCAGTATTGGATACAGGACTTATACAAGATTCAACGTGCTGTGGGAAATGCTTTAAAGGTGACCTGCAAATCCTCTTTAATTGCTCTGCTGTTGCAAGAGATGCTGGGCGCCCTCAATAACAGGGCTGGCGAGGACATCTGCTATGAGTTTAAAACAGCAAATGTAAGTCAAAGTTGGAGGATAAATTCCTTGGAGGTGTGGCTGTACTGAATCACAGCTCCAGTCTTCTGATGAAGATGCAAGTCCTAAATTGCTACCTAAAACAAGGCTGGCTGTTCCACTCCCAAGCTGTCCATGAAGCTACCAGACTTCCCTGTCACCCTGCACGCTTGTGTCCTCCAGGCTCATGCCAGCAGATACTGCAGGGACAGGGGTGACACGAGGAAAAGGCAGGGGAGGCTCATCAAGACTTGCATCAGTGTGTTCAGGAGAGGGAAGATGAGGGCTCAGCCTGGGAGTGCAGAAGATGCAGACAAGAAGGGTGAGGGGTGCTCTCTGCTTCTGCTCTGCTGTGCCTGCAGAGGGATCTGGGGAAATCAGGTCCACGCAGAGCCATGAAAACGTTCAGGCAGCACAGACCCCAGTGAAGTGAGGTCCTTAGGGACTCCTGCACACTTAAATATCTCATGGGAACAACAATTTCTCTCTGGTCTGAGACATCCAGGGTAAATGAAGGGCTATTCAGGAGGACCCCATCCTCTTTTAGGGATACTCGGATGCTCCCTCTCTATAAGGAAACAGCCAGGCCAGAACATCATCTCTGGGATGCATTTGGGAAAGGGAGGGGATACATTATCTCATTGGCCTGAATGCTCCTCTTCTCTTTCCTCCCCCAGAAAAGCTGCCAAGAGTAAAGATCTCTCAGGAAATAAACTCCCACTCCCTTGTTCTCACCATGTGCAAAGGGGATGATGCACCATCCTGGCATGGCTGGGTAGGCAGAGGACAGCAACACAGCTCCAGCCCTACCTGTGCTGCCACGAGAGCTACTTTCAAAAGGGTATTTTGCATTATTATTTTTATAGACATGGAGATCTTCCTCTTGAGTGGAGGCAGACTCAGCTTGGAGGTGGGGGGTGTCAGATACTGCTGTCAAATAGGCTCAGAAACAGACACACATGTATAATACATGCTAGACAGTTTGGCTGACAAATTATTGTTTCTGCTGTCACTTAAATTGTTCCATACGTGATTTTCCCCTCCCATTTCTGTTTCAATCAAACCTGCCTAGGGATGACTCTCCTTCCAGCCCTTCTAATGACTAAACCAGTTTAAAACCCAGTTTGCTCCATTCATGCACTGTGTGTTGGACCCATTTCCCTTTTGAAGTTGTGGATGGCCAGGGAGAGGGAAATGACAGGGATGCTCTTTGCTTCCTGCTCCCTGTTGTACCTGATACTACAGAAATAATTATGATGAAAATCAAAGAGCTCAGGGAAGGGTATAATACAGCTCCTGTGTTAGCTTTTGGTCACAAGGTAGGTGGAACAGGGACTGGCATGGGATAGATCTGTGCAGAAGAGCAGCTCAGGATGCAAAGCAGAGCTGTCGTTAGGGCTCTGTTCTCCTGGTGAGCTCCATCACATGTGGGACACCAGCATATGCAATAGCTGCAGTGGTTGTGTCCCAGCCCAATGGGCAGTCCTTACCACCTGGGAAGAGGAGCTGCAGGTCCACAGCAGTAGCTGCAACCAGGGGATGGGAAATATGGGGACAACTTGTGCCACCAAAGACCATGGAAAGTCTGCCTCCAGCTCTGGTCCAGCAATTCTGGATGGGAGTTAGCTGGCAGACAAAACAGTTTTGTGTGTGAAGCCAGGAAAATTTGCTAGTCTTTCCAGGAAAGTGCCCCTGGCTTTTCTATCCTGCAAACTGTGCCTCATGTCAGAAATCACCTTCAAAATACTCATATGCAGGAAGCTCTTAGCATCCCTCCATCAGCTCTGACACCCCTGTGCCTCTTACAGTCCAGCCCTGACCATCAGCACCAAGGCAGGGGTAGCACCAACAGAAAGCAGTAGAGTAAGGCAGAAAGCAGCTCTCATTTTTATGCTGGACCCATCCATTTCTCCCCTCTGTGATGTCAAGGTGAATTTGGCTGTTACATACCGAGTCTGTCCCCTCGTGGTTCCTCCTGCCAGCAGCCTGTGCAGGTGAATTACAGCTCAACATGAACCCTGTCTCCATCCAGTACCCTGAAGGTAATAAATGTCTGACTGTTATTAGGAAGTTATTGTCTGAAGCCTTTCAAACAGCAAAAGGAGGGCTTAAAAATACCTCTAAGTGCCACGGCTGCTGAAGGAGTGTGATGGGGACTACACATCTAATCTGCTGCATCTTTCCTCCACCAAGCCTCCTTCTTCCTGGGTAAATGTGCCCCCATGAGGGTCTTTTAGGAGTTCTCAGTGTTTCCGCTCATTCCAGCTCCAAGATTTGCAATTACTGCAGGCAGAAAAGGCTGTGCACAAACCCCAGTTTGAGGTGGGGAGATGGAATTTCAATCTGTGCTGTGCATAACAGGAACCCAGGCCGGGATGAATCATGCTGTGTTACTTCAGTTTTAAATTTTTTTTGCGCTGCGTAGGATTTTCTGGGGCATATTCCATCAGGCATGTAATGGTCAGATTCAC
This sequence comes from Serinus canaria, assembly GCF_022539315.1. Classification (NCBI taxonomy): domain Eukaryota; kingdom Metazoa; phylum Chordata; class Aves; order Passeriformes; family Fringillidae; genus Serinus; species Serinus canaria. Next base: position 6,521,616 of record NC_066326.1, on the reverse strand, counting down.
TCTGAGCGTTTATTACAAGGATACTTTGCAGTACACACGCTTCAAATGTCACAAGTGGCAACAAAGTGGGCTTAGCAAGTTAACAAACCCTTCTACAAGTTCTGCAGATCATACATTTTCTCAGTGCTCTTTATCACAGCCATTTGACTACTATTTTTTTTTTTGTTAGATTTCTCTGTTCTGAGGTATTTTGATTAAAAGGGTACTGAGTAATTGCACCTTTTTTCTTTCATCAGTACACTCATTTGTAAATATCCCAGGAATTTTTTTTGTGTCCTCCCACCCAGGAATGCAAATGGCCATTATGTGTTCCCCAAGGTATCTCCAAATAACCCTTCTCCTTTTAACCTTAGGATTTTATTGTGTTAGTTGCTAAGTAACTGAGTAAGATTTATAGCCATCTATTGTTAATTTTGAAGGCGGTCTTCAATTTCCCTGTAAATAGCATTTGGGAGTTGGAGTCCACACCAATAAAAACTTGGAGCCCAGTCTCACTCTGTGGAGAGGAGCACCTGCTATGAAATGCAGAGCCAAGTGGATACATTAAACTTACCCTCTCAAAAAGGGACCTGCCCCTCTCAGGCTGGGCATTGCTGAGGTGCTGGAGGGACCTTGGCCTCTGATGCCAGCATGGCAGAGTCTCACAGGCCCCCTTCCCTCCCTCCTGCTCCTTTCCAGCCCCTCTCCTCATCCTTCAGGCTGTTGCTCTCCACAATGAAATAGCAGTGCTTCAGCTTTTCCCAGGTCTGTATTTCTCTGCTGTAAGGCTCAGGAACCCCTCAGCACAGCTCCCCCAACCTCTCTGACAAAGGGGTGGGAGATGGCCCCAGTCCACGTGGTTGCTTAATGCCTTTCAATTTGAGGTTAAACAAAGCAACCAGGTGGGACTCTGCCAATTTGCACACAACATCCTAGTGCTATAGCAACAAGTAACTTTCTACAATCCCCCCCTCACTCCCTGGAGCTCTCTTTGGTGCAGCAGAATTATTTGCTTTATGCTGTAAATTCACACTTCTGCCATGCTACTTTGACTTTTCAGAACCATTTATGAAGATAAGGGAAAACAAACCAATTTAGGGTAACTGGCAGAGAGGCAGGTGTCAGGAGGCACAGCAGGAGGTGAGCTGGCAGGAGTGAAGCCATCCTGCCCTTCTCTTGCCACAGCACTGAAAGTGTCACAGATGTCCTACAATCCCTCACATTAATCATTCATTTGCCACCCTGCAGGTGGAAAGGTCCTTTTACTCATGTTTTTAAAGCTGTTTTATTGTCTCTTTTGATTGGGAGAAAAAGAAAAAAGTCTTTTACTTACCATTTTACAGGGTTAAGCCTGCTTATAAATAGGGTAGAGAAATGCCTAGCAAATCCAGGCTCCTGGTGGTAGCTCAGATCATGAGAAATTAGGTAGCTGGTCAAAGGGAAAAATCAGAAAACTGTGGCCCTGAAAGGCCAGAAATTGTTTCTTTCCTAGACACCAATGTTATCAGGTTTTATATTGGTGCTGTTTTTGCCTGCTGGAGCCACCAGTTCTTTAGCCAAGGCAAACAGCCCAGGACAAAAGCTTCTGGTTCTCCCAGGTTAAATGCTGCCATACATTTGAGTTCTTGAAAGCCCCAAGCCATTGGGAATGATCGGATGGGAAAATGCTATTAGTGAAATCTGAATGCCAGTCGTACCTGGAAAGCGTCACATGCCACTTGCACAATGTGGAGGAAAGCTGAAGAGGAAGACACACTCAGGTTATCTTGGGCAACAGCCTCTCTGGGGCAGGCAGGCAGCTCTCAGGGGTTATTCCAGGTGAGCTCTGCCCCAGCACAGGGCACACCCACTTCATTTTTCCACACAGAGCAGGATGAAGTAGTCAGTGTTGACAAGAGCTGTTGAAATGTCTTGAGGACACCCCACTTCAAGCAATTCAGTCAGCAGAATTTAGAAATATCTCTAAAAAGTAGATCTGAAGAGTATCACCTTTCCATTTGTCCTACCTTAATGGAGCAGCAGCTCAGGTGAGAGTCAGCAGAGTGATCTGCTGGGGTTTCCTTAGATCACCTGTACCACTAATCTGGGTTTACTGTCCCCCTGAGACATGTGGATTTGAGGAGACATGGCATGCTCAGGCATACTCTGGGAGGAGAACAGCGAAGGAGAGACAGACAGCAAACTGTTTCAGCTGCTAAGCCCCAGCACAGGTAAGAAAGGCCATTGCCTCCTGCCCCTACAGACAAGGCTCAGGCTCACTGTGCTGCTCCTGTGCTGCCAAGAAACAAACCTCCATAGCCACTGCTGCCCTACATCTCCTTTCAGCAGCTCATGGTTTGAAATTCTAGGTCTTAGTTGTTTGCCAGTTCAGCTGTGCTGCATTTTCTGAAGGAAAGGCTGCCACCAGTGTATACCTGCTTGTTCTAAGCTCTGGCAAGGCATCAGCCTCAGTGGGAAGTGCAGAGCTGCATGCTCCCACCACTACACACGTGCATCCTGCTCCAAAGGGCTACTCACACCTGAGACCAAGCTGAGAAACTTCATCTGGGAAGTCCAAGCCATGCATGAGGCCACAGCTCCAGCCTCTGGCAGCATCTGGTACCTGCTTGCATCCTCTGCTGCCGGTGCCCTTGCTCCCACCTGCCGGGGGGGCTTGGAGGCACCAACTCTATTTACTGCTACTTGTATTTGCCAGTAACAGCAACTAACCCGGACGTGTCTGTTCTTGCCAGCGAGTTTGCAGGGAGCTATTCCCACTTCCCTGCTGCCGGCAGCAGGGGCAATGAGAGCGTTTCACAGTCAGTGCTCCTTTCTGTGTGGGGCTGAGGAAGGCAGGCAGCGAGCTGTGAATAGCTTCAAAGAGGAAGGTCAGAGGATGGATTAGAAAAGGACAATGCAGAAAAGACCTGATTAATTTAATTGCTCGTCTGAAATGTAGGCGCAGACTAAAGAAGGATGAAGAAATTATAAGCATATGAATGGAGCCAAGTAATGATTTTAAGAGAGAATATCAGAGCCCTGCCTCCCCCTGCACCCTCTGCCCCACATACAAAGGATTTTGTATTCAGAGATTACTCCAGACTTCTGGCTCTTCTCCTCATACTGTCTCTTCAGAAATGGAGACACTGACTACCAACACATGTTTAATTAGCTGCAGCTTGATCTTGTTGCTGGCGGCTCAGACTGATCATTAGAGCCAGGCATGTGCCAAAACCTGTGAGGAGATGTAATGTGGAAACCATTCTGCTCCCAGAAGAACTGAGGTTTTCCTGGTGGAAATGGATTGATGGGCATGGCCTCAGCCTCTGCATTTCATATCCTGCCTTGAAGGACCTGGATCAGTGTCACAAAGGAGAAATGCATTTCTAACTCCCCTTGCTTAAAACGGTACCTACATCAGATCTTCTTGTACTTACGGTCAACAGATCACATCTCCAAACACTTCAGTACCAATATTTATAACTAGGGAGGGGCAGAAGTAATTTTGTGGAAAATTTCACAGTTGTTTTGGTTTTTTTTGGTTTTTTTTTTTTAATTGGAACAAACAAACAAAAGAAACCTCCCAGGAAATATAGTATAAAAGGCATTTGGGTTAGGTCAAAATACTATGCTTTTTTATTTTCTTCTGAAATCTGTGCCTTATATTTGCAAATGTTAAATAGCTGGAAAATTAAGCCAACTTTGAAGTGGAAACTCAGACTCTTCTGTGAAGGCTGAAAATAACTTCTTAGCATTCTTCATCTCACTATTGCAAAGAGAGGTCAGAAACTTGTCAGCTAAATCTGCTTCTGGAAAGCTACAATTCCAATTGCCTGGATCACTTCGCAGGCGAAAATACTTGGAAAATGTTGGAGTGAGACTGACAGGCACCACTTTCGGTCATCAGCTTCCTCCTCCTGCTCAATGCAAGCGGGAGCTGCCTCCAGGAATCTGTTCTGCAGAGGGACTCATCCCCTCCCACAAGTTGACCAACACTACAAAGGGCTGAGACTGCTGGATGAACTGAAACACTCTCTTACAACGACCTGGTTGAAAGAGCTCTTCATTTGAAGAGTTCAAGTGATGGGAGAACTTAAGGCATGGGCTGAGCCACTTCAGCTGTTAATGACGCCTGGGTTGGGTTGAATTCCTGTGCCTTTGCCTGGTAATGGGAGGTGTCTCACCTCAGTGCTCTTCCCCTGACAGAATGCTTTCTTCTGAGTCAGCCCTCAATCATCTGTTTGAGGAGTTGTGTTGGAAAGACTCAACAGAACAGGCTTCTCCTGCACTCTTCAATTTTCAAAGCGTGGCTGTGAGGAAAGGAAGGAAAGGAATAAAATGTCCTGATTTAGGACTAATTCCTTGAGACATGCCTTTCCAGCAGCCTTCAACAAAACGTGTTTTATTTTTCTGTAGAAGAAAAATGCCCATCATTGGGGCAGAAGGCCAAAGTGATCAAGCAATCACCTCTGTCTCTGAAGCTGCACAAAGAGACTGAAGAAGAGTGCTGCAATTGTCATAGAACCTCAGCACTAAGCACACAGAACCTAAGCACTGAAAGTCTTAAAATGACCTTTCCTTATACAGGGCTGTTAGATTAAATATGATTCAGGATCTGTGTATTAATTCCACAGCAGCTCACATTTAAAATCTTTGCAATAATTTATTAAGGATAAATGATAGAAAAAACATTTTTTACGAGATTGGTCATTTAAAATAAGAATTGGGCTTTTGAAATACTGCCTGTTCTGTTTTCTGCATCTGACAGCGTTTCAGACAGCACAAGGGAGAAAGCCTCTCTCCTTTGAAAAAAGTAGAAACTGGAAAAGGCTGGACCTGCCAGCACTAAGAGATCTGCAGCATTTTCTGAGACAAAGCATGAGGAACATATAAGGGAAGACAGAAATTGAAACTTCACTCTTACCTGCAGTATCTGGGGCAGTGGTGATGTAACACTGGTTGCACTTCAACACTTGATTGTCATCCTGGGAGGCAGTCCCTACATTTGCTTCCTTTTAAACCAAATTTCTCCTGCCTGGATTTTCTTGTATATTTGATACTATCTTTTACAATTTAGAAAAGTTGATTTTTGTTTTTTGCATCTCTTTCCATAACACTAGAAGTGGCGTGGACCAGACCCATTATCCCAGCTCATCCTTCAAAAATATTTGCAAAATGAAATGCTTGTCCCCCTTATATGCCATGTCAAAGGATGTCCCTGGTCCATTGAAGACAGCACCAGCCAGTCACCAGACATGTCTGAACAATGCATGGGACATCTCTGAGATGTGCTTGTGTGTATTATGCACCTTGGAGCAGTCCTCTCTGGACAGAAATTTTGGAGCATCAGCCTCTCCAACCAGCAGGACATGAGTGGGTGGTCATGGCCATTCTCCAAGGTGGTCCCTGGTCCACAGACTCCAACATAGGTTTGGGGCAGGGCTCCAAAAAAACAACATTCTTCACATCCCTCATTCCTTTTGCATGGGACAATCAAACCCACACCTTGGAAATAAACACCAGCACAGAAAAAATTGTTTACCATTAAATGTATTATTCCCTTGTGTACAAAGTATTTTGCCTCTATTGTAGGACACTGGTATTGAAATATGATGGCAAATGCAGCAAGACCATACAGACATGTCATACAGGTATTCTCATTTCCTTTTGAGTATAAGCAGAAAGAAAGGAAACATTGTACAGGAAAGTGCTTGCAAAAAAATACCCCAGTTTATAGAAAAATAATGGCATTGATATACAAAACCCAGAGTTCTTTCCTGAACAAGAAATGTCTATTATCTCTGATCCTCAAAATCTGCTCTATTTAATGATGACCATTAAGGAATGTCAGGATCGGTGCTCTATCATTTTTTCCCTTACAGTTTATTTTGTATTTTTTTAGGTTCTGCTAGCTCTGTTAATAGCTGCCCTGAAACTATATGGTAGAAATGAATTTGTACAGGTCAAAATAGTATTTCTTTTTATAAATAGCCATTCACTTCATTTCACTTCACTTACAGTGGCAAAGCACCACAAATTCTTTCTGAAGTTCATAGTGCAATTTTCCCTTTTCCCCTACAGAATTTATACATAAGCAATTATCATTAGAAAATCACTATTCCATTATTACTCCTTTCCCCCTTTCCCTTTTTTCTCTTTCTCTTTCCCTTTTTCCTCTTTCCTTCACCAGTTCTCCAGCTGATGGGCTGTACCACAGCCCTGCTCGCCTGTGAGGTGTCTCCCAGCTGACAGGAATGTGTCAGTCCCTGATTGTCAGGCTGACAGGTTTCACTCCAAAGGCTGAACACAGCCTGACACACACAGGTTATGAATCCAGGGATAGGATCATTTATCACCATTGATCCAACTCTTTTGTAACACACTGATTACACATCCTTTGGGGAGCTCTGTAAAAGACTCACACAAGATCCCAAGGTTGTGTTTGGTAACTGCTTGCATTCAAAATGGAAAGAGTTATCTGGAGTAGCAGATAAGCCTCTTTGGTTTTCCAAACTGCTGGTAATTTTGTGCTGAAAAGCTTCCTTTCCTTGTACTTTGTGCTCCTGGCTGCCTTGACATAAAAGGTGAAAGGGCAGCACCTTCCTATCACTAAGTTGTGGAGAAAGAGATAAGGGACATAGTCATAGACTACAACAGTAACCTGGTCACATCACCCCCGTTCAGTGTGCTACAAAGCTCTGTGAAAGCGTGGCGTGCCACAGGCAGAGGGCTATGTACACGCAGGAGCCACCACACTTAAGGGAGATGGCTCCTCAGTTTGATTAAAAAAAAGCCAACAGCAAATGTCTGGCTGTACATGGGAATGAGGAGAGGCAAGGAGCACAGATGCCTTACCAGGAAGATCCAAAGCAACGCAGGAGTAGGCGTAAAGCAGCTTGCTTTTGAAGGGGGGGCAGAATCATCTGTAGGTACAGAGTGATCTTGCTGAAAGGAGGCAGCGAAGCCTCCCTTTGCAGATGGTCTGGGAGTGAGTAGGAAGCTGGGGAAATGCTGCAAGTGCCTGCAGGGGAGTACCCTGGCCAAGAGAAGGGGTGGCTTGGCTGGGCGTGCTGTCCCCACAGTCCTCACCAGCCCCATGGGGAGGGAACACCACAGGGATGCTTTTGTCTTCACACTAGGATTTTGTAACAAAGTCTGTAAGAAACTACATCTCTTCTGAGAACACAGCCCAGGGAAACATATGGCCTGATCAGCCTGTCTGGGATGAGTTAATACCCCGCTTCCAGATGGAGTCAGGAAGCACAGTGGCACATGCAATTAGGAGACAAAGATACATTTTTTTTTTTAAAGTGAGTTCACTTCAGAACCCTAAAAAAAAGGGGCTTGAGCTGAAGATCCATCTTCAGGAATTTTCCTAAACCTGGGGTAGATCTTGATTGATTTGAATTGCCTGACAATTTTTCTGCTTTATCCCCTTCTTCAATGATAAAGGCACTGGATTAACTAAAACTACAGAGCAATAATAAATATCATGTTAGCACCAGACCAGTGCTTTCAGCACTGGCCACAGAGGTCATGTGAAATTCAAAACATACCTAAAAGATAAAGATTGCTAATGCAACTAGCACAGTATTCATTGTCATGTTTTCCTTGAGTGCTGTCAGCCTAATCCCTAAAAATAAAAATTTAAGCACATCTTGTCTAATTTCCTAGCATAAAGACAGATTGAAATGCCAAAAATACCCCTATGCAGATTGTGTAGCACCGTGGAGGGCCAAAGCAGCCCATAACTGAAGGAAAATTACTGACTGAAAGTAAACAACTGAATACAGTGACAATTAAGTATCACTTGTCATAATGCTACATATAATGTAGAGTATGCAAAATGCAGTGGTTTGACTGCAGGATTTAACAATAAAAAATAAAAATAGTAAAAGCAGCCTTAATATAATGATTTTACGTACAAAAATATTAAATCAAAATAAATAATCCCAAACATAAATATTATACTGTACATTAGGAATATGCAATCTATATACATATATACACAGATATAAAAATGGAAGGCAGAGGTATTGCATCGCTATCCTTCATCCATCTCTCATCTCCATTGGCTGCTCCCAGAGAACCTGGAAAACACAAAAAAGGTGCACATTTAGAGTCACCCTGGCCTCTGGAACATGTCACTAGAGAAAGTGGCACAAGAGCAGAGCAAAGCTGGGCACCAGTAGGGTGGGGAGGTGTTTCCAGGTGTCAGTGCTGTATCCACAAGGGTTACAAGGGGAGCAGGGAATCCCACCAGGATGCTGCGTGGGGTGGGTGGCCGTCACCAACGCACTCCATGTCTTTTTGCAAGCATGGCCTGATCTGCTCCTTCAGGGCATTTTGGGGGAGATTCTCCTTCATGCAGAAGCAGCTGAGAACTCACCACTACTATAACACCTGAATGTCGAGGCCTGTTCCAGATGATGGAGTGCACTTCCCACAGTAACCACCACATCTTCCTACTACTTTGGTACCATCCTGCAGGCAAAATCAGAAATAACAGCTCAGTAAGAGCTCAGGAATTCCGTGCTGTAGAAGGGCCAGATCTGGGTTACTCAAGCCACGGGTTTTAGGGTGTATAAGAAAACAAATGATGCCAAAATCAATCTATGAAATCACTGCTGTATTCAAATATACACAAATGTAATTCTCTGTAGTGCTAGCAGGTCAGATGGTGGACACAAATAGGAGATGGTAGTTTTGATTTATTAAATTGAAAGCTGCCTAAGGAGAAGGCCATTTGGAGGGTCTCTCAAGGATATCTGCTTTCTCCAGTTTGCCCCACAGTGAATAACAGGAATGAGTAGAAAACTTGGCTCATGCAACAACAAAACCACTCTGGGTCGGTAACAACTGCTCAGCTCTGCCTGAGCATGGGAAGGGCATGGAAAGGGCAGGCAATACCAGGAAACATCCACTTGGAAGGCAAAGTCCTTGAGTGGCTCCAGAGACAAGAGAGGAGGAAAGTGATAGGGTGAGGTGATGTCACTTGCTGAGGTGCCAACACTCCTCCCCTTCCCACAGTAGGGGTAAATATGGAGTGGTTCTGAGGTTGACCTGGTCTCCAGGTGAGCCCAGCAAGCAGGGTGCAACTCTGGGCTTGAGTCAGGAGATTAATACCTCCATCTGGCCTTCCTTATCTCACCTCTGCAGAGTCTTTCTCCTCTTGGTCATTAGAATGGACAGACAGTCCTTGAGGGGAATTCAACCCTCAATTACCAGAAAATTGGACTTAAGCACACAACAAGCTTGCACAAAGCACTTATTTTTAAACGAGCTCCACCCTGCCCTTGACATTATTGATCTGCGACTGCGGCAGGCTGCTATCATCTCTTCTCACTATACTGTTCTTTCTTCTGCTCCTGCAGGCAATTACACCCTTGGAACAGATGCCACCAGGTGATGGAGGATTTCTGAGCACCCCTGTTCCTTAAAGTTGTTTTAATTTTGCCAGCCATGATGTTTTCTGCAACCCCAAAGTTGACTTCTCTCCTTTTAGAAGGGGAGGATAGAAAAGTACCTGTCTGAACTGACATACAGGGCTGGTCCTCTTCCACCTGTAGTGTGGTCAGATCTGTAGCATTAATTCTCTCTAAGAGCATCAGCACAGAGGAGACTCATGCTCCCCATGGCCAGGAGGGAGACTGAAAGCAGTGCAGGAGAGGATATTTTGCCAATTGCTGTTTGTTAAATGATGGTGACCTCCTTTGGAGAGTTTTAACAGGGGCAATTGGGATGACTCACATGAAATAACAGCCAAAAAAGCAATCCTGGGTTTCTACCATTTCAGAATATGACACAGAAGCAACAGAGTGAAGGCACACAGTGACTGCAGGAGGTGTTAACAGGCAGGCAAATTAAGCATGTGTTGGGACCAGTTCCTACTCAGGGCACTTGCCTGGCACCAGACCCTACCTGCAGGTCCAGCTCTGCTCTGCAGTCCTGACCCTGTCCTGCTGCCCTGCCTTGTGATGCAGGAGGACATCTCAGGCAACTGATTAAGTGCCCCACAGCACTCAGCACTTTCAGCTTCACAGTTAATCAGGCTCACTAATTAATTGCAATAATTCAGATCAAGCTAAACCCGCGAGGGCCTCGCCCCACTACAATTACATACAACACTTTAATGTCAGATGTTCGTTTTTTATTAGTCTCTATTGGAAGATAGAGACTAATAAAAAACCATGAATGACAGTGTGGTGATTAGAAACTTCTGATGAGCAGGTATAGCCATAATTAAAGTTACAACTTACTGGGGATTTCTGAATTTCCGACACGGCGTAATTCCCTTGTGAGAGCCACTTGGCCGTTCCCATCAGGGACAGGCCTGTCCCGTACAGGTCTATGCTGAATCGACCCTAAAAACAACAAGAGCCTGGTTATCCCAAAATGCCATGCTCCAGACTCCCAGCATGCCACGGTGTCACTTTTCTAACAGCATCCTGACAGCAGTGTTTTCCTTGTTTTCCATTGCTCTGACCATGATCATTGTACAAATCACAGCATGGCTCACATTAGGAATTTCTTCTCCTTGGTGGCTGTAGAGAAAGGGTTTCAGATTGCTTTTGAACTGCCTTTTCCCCCCAGGTTTTCACTGCTTTACCCCGGTTTTGCACTGCTTCTTCTCTGCCGGCTGAGGGCATTGTTGGCTTTCCCATGGCAAACTGCAGAGCCTGACTGCTCCAGCAGCTGATGGAGCTGAAGGAATTTCAGGGATGTGCTGCAGCTGCTCTCACTGCTCCCTCCTCAACTGGAGAGGGCACACTTGTCCTTGTTTTCTTCATTTTCCGCTGTTTTTTTTTTTTTCCCAGACTAGTGAAATAAAAACTCTTCCATTTCTTTAAAACACTTAATTCCACCGTTTCTCAACATGAAAAAGATGGATGGAAAATTAAGGACTATGCCTTAGTGTGCATAAGCATCCAACACTCAGCCCCCCAGCCCTTCCCTCACCCCTGTGGCAGACTCCAGTCCTGCCAATTTCTGGACCCATGGAGGGATCCTTTGGACACATCCCCAGGCTGACCCACAGCCCAGCACGGCCGTGCAGTACCAGATGGCTGTTAGCTTTGCTCCTTGCACTTGCTGCCTTGGGAATGCTGATTTTCTGTGAGGGGCAAACTGTCTGGGTCAGGTGGATGGATATTAACATTTATGAGCATTCCTGAGGTAAGGAGTCAATCCCTAAACTGCTGAGCTGTGCAGGAAAGTGTCAGCTCTGAAAGCAGGGAGAGAAGGAGATGGAGAGGTTTGCCCTCTGCTGCCTGCTGCTGTGACTCCCTGTTAATGCCCTTTGCCAGTAATGCCCAGCCAATACCTTGGACTATCCAAACAGATCACTTACCCTCCCCAGCCCCACAAAAAGCAGATGTGCTGGGAACATGCAGCAAGCCATCCCTAACACAGTGTTATTTGTCTCCTACAGACTTTTGAAAAACATCTACTCCCTGCTGCTCTCTCTGCCCAGCATTTTCAACAAGTCCTGTCATGGACTGATCCCCCTGTCTTCAACCTAGTTCTTTCCCACAGCCTCTTTCTTCTTCCTTTTCTCCTTTACTGGGGCCTTAGGGAATGTCTCTTAGGCAGCCACTGGCCTGATAACATGGAAAATGGAAACTACTTTCTTCCCATTCACAAAGGGAACTTTCTCCATCACTTTCTCCCTCTTCACAAAGGGAAAAGTTTCAGATCGCTGAGAGAAGAATGTGTCACTCACTGAAGTTGGGCTGCTGTGATCAGCTGTAATTAATAGAGGACCTGAACATAACAAATGGCACCAATTCCTGTTAAATGCTCTTGTCAAATACCTGCGGGCATTTAGCAGCGCTGTAGCAGTCCCCAGCAGTGGCATAAGGAACAGGTCGTCCATCATGTGTCTGTGCAAACTGTAAATCAGTTGCTGTGGAGAAGAGTTGATGAATAACATGGAAAGGGAGATGCAGGGAGAGAGACAAAATAAATGTAAACATACTCTTTGCTAATGTTTAAATTCACCAAAGCTGGCTTCCTACATTAATGTAGGAAGTCAAGACTTCTATATTTTTATGATATCAAGATTACGGTATTTTTTAATATTAAATATCCTGATTCATCCCACATGTGATTCCCAGCACATGATCACTGAATTTAGCAGGACACTTACACTCAGTATTTACAGCTCAGTTTAAATCTGTTGGTGATTTAGGAACAAGGTATAAATAACAACAAAACTCAAACCCTTAACTTGGGGTTTATTTCACTATCAAAAAATTTCCCACTTTCAAAAAGGCTACAGCACCTTCTGAGTCTCTCTTTTAAACAAAAGCAAACAACATCTCTGCTCTCCTGGCTGCCCCAGCCCAGGGGTCGGGTTTTCAAAGGGAATTGGAGTATTTTTCTCTGGAGGGATCTGAAGTAACTGAGACTCATTTAGATGGGGATGTGAGATAGCTCCTGCCTGACAGAGGTAGGTGCCCAGCTCCTTTTGAAATTCAAAGGGAGCTGGTATCAAATTCCCAGAGGGTGGTTCCTTTGAGATCTTTACCTAGAAGCTTTTACAGATTATTAGTTGCTTTTTACAGATTGATAGACTGGGAGGTCTTGAAAATTAAGTGATAAAACCCACTTATCAGATAAGGAGTCGTTTTACAGGGAAGGATTTTGATTTGCTAAAAAACCACTTAGCTATTTACTGAATGAACTCCCAACAATGTGTTGTATTTTTAAAACACTTGCTGAAAACTGATAGCAGTGGAGTCAGGGGACTGAAACCATAACCCCATGGAATGCTACAGGGTCTCTGCTGGTGGGATGGGCTCCCAGCTCACAGGAATGACAAAAGAGACAGTGTGTTACTCTTATTGCACAGCTATATTCTCTTTCTCCATTGCAAATCCATGTCCCCAGCCCTCAACACAGGTTATTTCCCTGTGGTCTGGCTCTGCTGAGAGAATTCTCTGCCCTGGCCACTGGGAATAGCATCCCCACCACAGTGGAGACCCCTGCCCTGGGATCTCCTGACACCTCTCAGAGTAAAGTGGAGAGGAGTGGAGGGGGAGTGGGGTAGTTCTTCCCTGGTCAGGCTTTGTGTCTGAGTCCATTCTGAAAAGGGGGACCAAATGAAATAAAATAAAATCCTTCACAAAATGCACTGGCCTGCTGGGAGTATGCAAATACTCATTCTGCAGAGCAGATACAACAGGAATTGCCTTAGCATTTTCCTGTTTTACAGAGAAATAACACGAGCATCTCTGATGTACTCAGTCTCCCAGTGTAAGGCAGCAAACAGGGGACCAAGCCTAAAAGCAGTTTTTAACAGGAATATTGCTCAAGAATATTGCTCACTAGAGTAGTACTGCTTGCTTCTAGTTACAGCTATATTTGTGTAAAATAAACATTTTTTTTAATGGCAAGGCCCTGTTTTTACTCACTTATTATTTGCATAGTGTTCAGGTCCAGCCTTACTTTGCTGAAGGTGGAAAACCCAGCTGCTGTGTAATCTTTCCTGCACTGGCAGTCTTCTCGTCTGCTCCCGTTATACGGACACTCGGTCGGGTTATGCAATCTAAATCAAAAGAAAACCCTTTCTACTCATGACCAGGAAATATTGCCATGGAAAACAAAAACACTGTGAGGTTCATGATTACAGGATTTCTTACCTGTATCCATACACTTCTGAAAAATTCTCTGCATCTCCATTTACAAGGGTCACATACTCCTTTGGGCTGTCAGTCTGCATCCCAGAGCAATACACCTGAGAGAGAGAAGCCAGCATTGTGTCATGTGCAAAGGCATCACTGAGACAACCAAAGGCAGAAAATCCAAGAGTGGAAGTGAAGACCACAGAGAGGGTCCTCTTGAACCTTCAGAAAAACCATGAAGTATCATTCTGTGGCTGAAATGCACCTTTAATGTCTTTCCTTTGACTTGCAGGAAATATTCACCATCTTCAGTGACACCTTCAAGATTTTTAACATCTTTGCAACTCCTTGGTAGGTCACCTGAAACAAAACAGAAATACTTGTAGTCACTGAACAACTATACGTCAAAATTTATTTTGAACACTCTGAGGCTTCCAAAGCATCAAAACATCTTTTTTAACAGCTTTCCCTGAAGTGTCTTAGTGCTTACTTGGATGGCTCCCAATGCTTGGAAATACTGCAGATCTCTAGGAATTAGATGGGAAAAGATGCTGAAGCCATGAGAAAGGCAAAAGAAGGTGTAAATCTGCAGACTTACAGTCATGGACATTGTGGCATGTTCTCCTCTCTTCAGGTTTCAGGTCCACATGGCACAAGCTGCTGACCTGGTCGTCGTTGGTCAAACACTGCACTGAGCGGTGCATGACCCCAGCTCCACAGGTGACAGAGCACTGTGGGACACAAGACAGAGATTCCTGCTTTATCTCAAGGGTTTATGGGCTCCAGAAGAAAGAACAGAGACAGATGGCTTCCCTTGTATCAAGAGACAGCAGCAAAGACTTCAATCCTGTCAAGTGTTCAAACACAGGCTCAATTTTAATCAAATGAGTAGTCCCTTCGGTAATTAATCCCTTCCTTATTAACATTGATTACTTCAAGACTACCATACTTTGCTCGGTGTTTGCACACTTTGCTGGATGAGGCAGTTGGTTAAAGAGAACCATGTGCTCAAGTGAAATTGTTTTTTTTTCATATTAGGAAGACTGCTGTTTTCCATGCAAATTGCACCAAAAAAATGGACCCTCAAAATCTTCTCTCCCTTCACCTGCTGGGAAAATGTCTACATCTGTGCAAACACTGGGTCATCCTCAAACCATCCAGTCTAAGGGCAATCCTAAGGTTGAAATTACACAAATTGCTGGTGGTACCAAGCAGCAGAGCATCCAGCTACTGAGTGTGGGCTGTGGGAGGTGGGAGCACCTTGCTCCTCCAACCACAACTTGTTCTTTCAAGTACTTGAGAAATGAAAATCAGCTCTTTCTACAGCTACCAGGTTAGGCTGTAAAGAAAATGAAGTTCCTCATCCATTTAGAAATTATTATTCTAAAGGAATACACCATGAAGAAGACGGTCTTCAATGGCTCATGGTATTCATAGATTGGGCATTTACTCTTTATCAAGTCCAGTTCCATAAAATTTAGCTGAAGCACTGAGTAGGACTCTCCCTGTCCATCAAAGGTGATGGCATTTTACATTAAATCCCTTTCAAAATCACAGCTGACAAGGGTCATGGCACTTGGTGGTCACTGGGACATTCAGCAGCTCAAAGTGAGGAGAAAGGTCTTGCTCTCTGAAATGAGTGCTCATTGCTGTGAAGTTGGATTAATGAGTTGAGTATTTTGCACTTAAATTCTGAGGGAAAATACCAATTAATTGAGGCTGAGCTCTTTGCTATAATTCCTCTGTGCTGACTCACAGGGAGGATCTGAAGCTTCCTATGGGGCAGGAGGAACTTAGGTTTCATATGGCTTTTCCAGTTACTGTGACAACTTCTGCTACGTTTTACTTGGCCTGACACTCATCACCTTGTAAAGGTTTGACAAATTCCTACAAATGCCTGAGCTGGGTTAATAAATCAAGTTTATGGGAGAAACATCACATTTCAAAGAATGTCAGAAGCCCTAAGAAGTGAAATGTTATCACCTTAACTAAAATTTGATCTTGTAGTTCAGGTCCCAGAAGAGGCTCAACACAAATAACTTTAGCAGAAAGGCCAGGTTCTTTCCCCTGACCTGTCCCAGCATTTGTGAGAAGGAGGGGAAGGAAAAAAACAAGAAAAAAAATCATTTTAAAGCTCAAATGACCAGTGTTTCAGCCTAATGCTGGCTCCCAAGTCTTTCTCATACATGTGGTCAAGTGGGATCAACTGCAGTTGCCAGTGACCCACCAATCCTTCTAGCAGTTGGCTTTCAAACCCTTGTTTTCTGCAACGACCCCACTCTCTGACTAAGCACTCAGCATGGCCATCAACACGGCCACAAATGTTGGCTACCTCCCAATTTTCATGAACAACTCCACTTGTAGCTGCTGGGACTGCCCCATACAAAGGGGAAGTATGAAGCCCTACACATACCAGGGCTACAGTCTGAAGTATGAAGCCCTACACACACACCATGCCTGCTGCTGCACCAGAGTATTCCATGCATTAATTTAAGCATCTCTAAAACATTCCCCTGCCAAACCTTCAGTCTGTGTCTAAAAAAAACCCCAGGTTGTTCCAGCCTTTTTGGCCAAAAAAGAAGTTTGCCCGACTTACGCTTCCCCAGTTGCCGACGCGCCAGGAGGCCGAGATGGGGCACTCTCCGAGGTAGCAGGGCTGGATGTTGGGGGGCTGTGTGCCAGGACAGTTGACCATGTTCTGGTAGCCATACTCGTAGTGGTCCTTCCCAGTGTAGATCTCACTGCAGGACACCAGGCGCTGCCTGTATCCCTTCCCACATGTGACGGAGCACTGTGGGCACAGCAAGGACCGGTGAGCACCACCTGCTTCGGGAGGGCTGCCCAAAATGGGAGGGGAGGAAACCAGGCCTGACAGCTTTTAGCCCAGGAAACTGATTCAAGAGATCACTGGTATCTATTTAAGCCAGTCATGGATATTTTAAGTGGCTACTACAAGTCCAGGACTCCAGGATCTACAGCAGCTCCAGGACTCCCTGCTCCAGGCTGGCTCCTGGCCATGTGCTATTTCTTCCCAAGCACAAAGAAAGGAGCAGAAGATCCATGGGAATTCGAAAATGCCTCTATTAGTTGTTTTTGTTTGGTGTGGTTTTTTTAATCATGGGATACAGAGAGATAGAAAGTGGTCAAGGGTTGACCCTGAATTGCAGGTACTTGTCAGCAACTAGAAGAAGAGAACCAGAACAACAAGAAGAATGCAGAGAACCAGAAGAACCAGCAACCAGAAGAATGAGAAATTCTTCATTGTAATTAGAGGATAAACAGCACTTCTGCCTTCCTCATCAAAGGGCTGAGTGGGACCTGGGAGAGCGAAACTCTGGCTCTGTAAGCTCTCTTCACCTCTCTGTCTTCATGGGTCTGAGTGCTCCCAGGTGGTCTCCCACACATTGGGGGTGGGTAGAGGGTGCCTGGGCAAGGAGCAGCCAGAGCTCCAGCTTGACAGGCATCTCAATATTTCTCTTAAGAAACCATTCAGGAGACCAGGCTGCTCTGAGATATTCTCATGTCTCCACATTTCTCCCTCCTTGCACTATCTCAGGTGGCTTGGCTCTCCTTCCCCTCAGTCCTGCCGTGTTTTCTTTTTTCCCTTTTCTTGTTCTTTCTCTTTAATCAGTGCTGTGTCAGCAGCTGCCTTGTCATTTCCCTCTGCTGTTTCTCCAACTGGAAAGTAATCCTTCACTGGCTGCAGAAGGAAACAGGCTGAGATTAGCCCGTGTCCTCCCGCATGCGGCGCCCACTGCAAGGAAAGCTCATCTATTTTCTCTTCCTCCCAGCTGTGAGGGTGAATGTCCTGCCTTCCCTCACTCTGGGTCCTTGCCCCTGCAAAGACAGCACTGAGGAAGGATGTGCCCCCATGGTCACCTCCAGGCTTGCCTCTCCCCCATGATGCACATCTGGACCCTTATACAACTCACAGGGCCCCAGAGCCCCCAGGGAGTGGATGGGAATAAAACCAATTAATTAAATAAATGAAATAAACCAGCAGAAAACCAAAGAGGGTGCCTGCTGAATGCACTGTGCTTTGGAAGAAAATTGCCTCCAGATAATATTAGCTAGAACCCTGAGCACGCTGCTTTTAGTCTTTAATACCCTGGTTGTCTCCCACAGCACAGCTCCTTTCTATCCAACAGGGAGACTGCACACCGAAATAAACCAAAAAATAAGAATTAAAACCCAGAGGGCTGCCTTGCCACTGCTGACTGATTTGGGTTGCAATACCTCAGCAGGGGCAGTGTTGAGAGGAGGAGAGGGATGCAGGGATGGGGCCTCACCTCTGACCACTCTCCCGTGATCCAGATGTACTCGCAGGGGGGCAGCACGCAGCTCTGCACCTCGGGCGGGCGCTTGCTGGCCTCGCAGTGGCCGCTGCTCTGCAGCTGCTCCTTCTCATCCACACAGAACACCTCGCGGAACCGCGACGCTTCCCCGCACGTCTTCGTGCACTGCGTGCAACAAACAACAGCTCAGGCAACCCTGGGGGACTCCAGGGAATGAACCCACACCCAGAGCGAGCTCTCCTCCCAGCAGCCCCTGCAAGCTGGCACTGGTATCACCTGGGGGAAAATTTTTCACCAGGACCCTGCTGTGCCACATGCTGCTGCCTGTGACAAACTGCTCCTGACCTCTGGAGGTACTAACCCACATCCCCAGGAGAGAGGAGAAACCATGGTAGCAGGTATTAGGATGGGGCAGATGTGGGGTCCAGCTGTGGCAGGATCAAAATATGCAGGGTTGGGCATGCTGGGCCAGGAGATAGGGCCAACCCCCATCATTTCAGCCCCTAGTGAATACAGCTGTTTGGAGAATGACAACTCAACCATCGCCCTTGCAAAATTCACACTGCTACACCTCTGGCTGTTGTTGGTGTTGGGGGGAGCTCCTTCCCTAGCTCACTGCTTTGGCATGGGGCACACATAATCATAGAATCATCATAGAGTAGTTTGGGTGAAAAGGACCTTAGAGATCATCTCATTCCAACCCCCTGCCATGGGCAGGGACACCTTCCACTAGAGCAGGTTGCTCAGAGCTTCACCCAGCCTGGCCTCGAACACAACTCTACAACCACTGCAGTGGAGGCAGCCCTGCAGGTTTATTCTCTTTTAAACACTGCTCCTGCCTGATATTAAGAGCAACCCATGCCAGACAAGTACAACTGCTCCCCAGGTCCTTCTGGAGATTTCAAGGACTCAGTTCTTTCTCTCCTTGTCATGGAAAAATGAGCCTGACTATGAGGCTGTGTTTCTGGGAGTGAGGCTGTCCTTGGAGAGTATCTTAGAAAAACACATAAAACAAACTAAATCAGTGGAAGAGCAGCTGCCTAGATAAAACCCTATTTTCTTTTAGTTATTGCCTGTAATGGACTTCTAACACTTTCAACTAACTGGATTAACGAGGAGAAAAATGCATGAAAATAATCATTCTATAGAACATGTAGGAAATGTCTTCCCTTTAAGGAAAAGGATAAAACATCCAATCAGACCATCCCTATCTGTACAGAAACACCACTTGAAGCTACCTAGGCTTGGAACACTGTGCCAGTTTAATCTAGTTAGAGTCTTACCCTCCAAACATCATTTCCAGCCTCCCTGAAGCAACTCCTGTTCTCCTGGCTCGCCAACATTAGGAAGATATTAGTGGGTTCAGCTAATTGCAAAATGCAGGCACTGTTATGGCCCTGTTATGGCCCTGTTACTGTAATTGGCTGTCAGAACCAGGGTTGTAAATTATTTGAGAATACTGAAAAATCAGATCAGTCTGTGGCAGCAGCAGCAAACCAGGAGAGCAGCAGTGAGCACAACATCATGTTGGGTGTATATATTTATAACTGGGGCAAAGTGGAAAGGGATGGGGAAGGAGAGGCAGCTCCACAAAACAGCATTTATTCCAAAGGAATAACTTAGGAGCTCTTAGGCAACAGTCAACATTGCAAAATCTGCAGTCTGCCAGAAGACCCCAAGGGCTTTGTGTGCTTTCAACCTTATTTACTCTCTTGCTTTGAGTCCTTGGAGTGGAAGCTCCTTCTAGGTCTGTGCTGAAACATGGCAATCCTACAGGGGTTGGAGGAATTTGCTGGAGTGTGATTTCCCCAGAAAGCAAACTAAGTGAGCTATATTTGCCCATCTCTGATTATCTCCCTATTACATAAGTAAAAACTGAAAGGGGGTCATTGTGTGTGAATATGGCACCACCACAGCTCCATCATCAGGGAGCTTCCCCGACAGCTCTCCAGGCACCTTTTGGGGCAGCCTGAACCCCGACCTTGCTGCTCAGTGGGAGTGGGGTCACAGGATGCTCAAAGCTTCCCTCCTCTCTGCTTTGGCATTTTCCAGCCCAGCAAGGGGTCAACAATAAAGAGTGAATCCTTCCATGGTCCCTCACAGCCCAAGGAGGCACCTTGAAAGGAGTGGGAAGAACCAAGCCTGATTTTGTTTCATCCCCTTAATTTATATTTCAGACTAAATTTGCAAAGTACATTGGCTCATGCTTCACTTTAAGAGGGTGAACCATGTCTATGCCATCAAGACATCTTCTAACAGTGGCAGTGAAGAGCCCATCAAAAGCCCATCCTTGTTTAAATCATTACTTGCTGATAAAAGACTGACACTCCCAAGCACAGGCCAGCCTGATTTGTGCTTGTCTGCAAATAACAGCTGTGTGGCCAAATAAACCTGAGCCAGCTCTGTGCATTTTGTCATCATCAGAAATTGAAAGTTTGGTTATTTGTATTTTTAAGGGTAACTGGCAATTAAAATAATCCCACTGAAATATTAAACGAGGCTCAAAGACAGTGAGACCATCATAAATTAAGTCAAAAAGAAACACTGCAGAGGTTCCAATCAGCCACCCCAAAGTTCTAAGACATTATTCATGTAGAAAGCAGACAGTTCAGCTAGCATGGAAAGGCTATTTTTCCTTTTAATGCAGTGACAGATTTTGCATGAATTCTCATGTTCAAAATTGATTTAAATCACACAAAACAGTGGGGCCAGGCTATAACAGCTATTGATAGCAAAATCTGAAAACAGGTCAGGCATTTGACAATATTTGTCTCTTTTGCCTCATTTCCCAAATTCTGAACTATTTTCCTGGCAGATCAAATTAAGGATCATTTCAAGCACTTCTAAAACTGCTTTAGAAGAGCAATAATAATAATTAAAACAACCTCAAAGGCATTGCTTTGCAAAAGCATTGATTTTTTTCTTCTTTTTTTTTAAAATAACAATCTAACACTGAGATGAAATATACCCCCCCCCATGCCATGAATGCTTGAAACATGCCTTGGGTAACTCTGCAATTCAAATCAGGCAAGGATGGCTCAATTTCCTCCAAAAGACAAATGTCAAAGATTCAGGAGTTGCATGGCAGCTTCCAGAGCCATGCATTGTCCTTCCACAGAGGCTCATATTAAAAGAAAAAAAAAAAAAACAACTTTCTTTCTCTCAATTTTCCCTTTTTCTTTGTGACTCTAGTCTGAGTTCTATTTTGACATTAGCAAGGCTCCTTCTATTGACTTTCTTCTCCCTGGTGAGGGCACTGAGAACAGGTGATTAATGGTGATACACCAACAGAGCAGTAAATGGTTTCCAGTAAGTTTCATATTCCTTCTCATTGTCAAGACAACACTTTTTCTTCTAAACAACACAAGTACAACAACAAAAAGGAACAATTAAAAAACCCAAACCCTCTTGAGAGATCCCCTTTAAAGATAAGACATCAAGAACAAGACAGCACTGAGATGTTATTTATATCCTGCCTTCCCTGTCAATTAGGGTTCATTGCTGCTCCCTGCTCAGAGAATATCAATGCAATCTGTGCCTCCTCATGGACACTGCCTATTGCTGGGGGGGAGGTTCCATTCTTTTTTTTCACTGTGTGCACCAAAAGAAAATAAGAAGTGCTTGGAAGAAATGCTTGGAATCAGCCAAAGGGGCAAGCTCACATTGCTCCTGCATTTTCCTATTCATGGTTACTTATGAATACTTATGAGGGTGAGGAAACCTCCAGTCCATCCTCTTAGCAAAGCTCCTTTGGGGAAAAAACAAAACTCCACAATATGTTCAAAATTTGCCCAGTGCAATGGGGAGTCCTGGATAACTTCAGAAAACACCAGTGTTTGTATCCTATCAAAGACTCAGAAGGGTGGGGGCAGGCGCCTCTCCAAAATGTTTTGAGACGTTGCAAAAATAAGGGAGAGAGGGCTAAACTTGATTCAAAGTTGTACTTGATGATTTTGGAGGTCTTTTCCAACTTACTTATTCTAAGATTCTATGAAAGAATGGGGCAGGAGCTGTTTCTTTCCAGGGCTGATTACAGCACTAGGTAAGGACTTGCAGTACATGCTGTTTAGTGACCTCTTTGCTGCCTTTAAATTTATTAGCTGAAAAAGTTAATGGGCTCTGTAAAACTAAAACTAAAACTGCAATGAAGCTGCTGGAGCCCCCTCAGCTGTTCCTACATTTCCTTTACAGATGTTTCCATGTGGTACCACTGTGTGACCAGCCTGGCTTTGCCTCCTGCTGCTTCCCATCACATTTCCCTGTGTACTGGGAAGCAGCTGGGAAAGGGCACAGCCCCCTCTGGCCTCCTGCACTCGTGGCTGGGTTACACAGGATTATAAACCCAACTTCCCAGCACTGCTGAGATTGGGGAAATGAACATAAACTTGTGTGTCCTGTTCCCATCAGGCTGAGGTACCACATGCAGGGGCTAAAAATGGAAAAAAACAGAATGAAAAGAATAATTTTGGTGTCTGAAGTGCCTCTGCCAAAAACTTCTGTGCATCTGAAGGCTGACACAGCACCCTCTTGGCAGTGCATGGGAGGGCTCCTTCTGCTCAGAATCTCCTCATCCTCCTACCACCCACCAGCCTTGAGGCCACTCATGCCCACACTGCAGGAGAGTTGGAGTCACTCCCTAAACCACTGGAGCAACATCTTTATCCCCAGTTTCAGTCTCGGGAGCTGTTTTTGATGGGAACTGATCCTGGTCACACAGAAAAGTATCATCGCTCACAGAAGACTTGATCTCATGGACTTGATAAAAGAGCCAAGACTGGGAGCTCAGTGGAAGGATAGGGATGTCAGATGGAGCTGGGGTAACGGGGCAGGAAAAAGGGAATTACCACTGCTCCCTAACTCCTCCAGGCACTGGGCTCAGGCTGGAGCAGCACAGCAGGGCTCTGTCTCCTGGAAGAGATCCAAATCCGCCCTACCCAAGACCTGCTCAGTATTTGCATAGGACCCAGCCAAACACAGGCCAGCAGAAGCAATAAATTAACCCTACAGAGGCATTTCTCTGCTCCCCCTTTCAGCCAGCATGCATAAACCATGAACCTTCCCTCTACCTCTTTTTTTTTTCTTTTTTTCAATCCCAGGTTGCAACCCAAACACCCCGAGCCTCCGGCAGCGCTCCTCGGCCTCCAGCATCACGGCACGCCTGAGAGCACAGAGCTGGGAGGAAGGGAGGAAGGGAGGAAGGGAGGAAGGGAGGAAGGAAGGAAGGAAGGAAGGAAGGAAGGAAGGAAGAAGGAAGGAAGGAAGGACAGGAAGGAAGGAAGAAGGAAGGAGGAAGGAAGGAAGGAAGTAGTGCAGTCAGGCCTTACTGCCGTGCAGTCCTTACTTCCGTGCATGCCTTAAGGCCTGCCGTTACGTACCGTCCGTCCGGCCTTCAGTCCTTCAGGCAGCCTTTAAGGCAGACGGAAGGAAGGAAGGAAGGGGGGTCCCTGCCATTCTTACCGCCTGCCATTCCCCGGCCGCCCAGCGGTGCGTGGGGCACGGGGGGAGGTGACAGTCCCGCTGCGGAGGCGGCCGGCTGGCCGGGTCACACTCGGCCTCCTTTGGGCTGCTGCTGTGGCACTGCACGGAGCGGCGCTGGACGCCCCGGCCGCAGGACACCGAGCACTGCAGGGAGGGACACAAGGTGAGTGGAGCTCCCCATCACAGCCACCGTGCTGAGTTCAGGGGCTTCGGTCTCTGCTCTGGGCTCTGCAGCATCGGTAGCGATCATTAAAGATTCTCCTTAGTTATAAGATTCTCTTTAGTCATATATACTAATGATGTTTCTAGCAAAAACCTAAAATTTTGGGATTTGAAAACAAGGTAGCGATGCTCTGTCAAACTTCCAAGTGAGGCTTTTCATTGTGCAAGGGAAAACTGGGAATCTGAAGCCAGTGTGAATATTTGTCGTTGGCTTCAGTGGGGTCAGGACTTCCTGGACAGGATTTTTAATGAAAAATCTGTTTTTATTGCAAAACAGCATCTCTGCTAAACCACCCTGACATGCCAGAGGTGGCCAGGCTCTGAGATTTGCTCTGAGTATTGTTTCTCAGGCACTGGTTCAAAAAAGTAATAGTTCAAAATACATCAAATGCCACAAATAGAGTGGGCTTTAATGAAAAGCAAACTTGGATTCTGTAGAAGAAAGTGTGTAGCTGTAGAGAGGGAAAGGTGTGATACAGCTGGGATTTCTTTCAGCATGCATCTAAACATGCACATGCACCAAGGCAGGGAATACAGTTAGTTTTTGAAAAGAAATGTCCTTTTGAAATTAACTGCATTTCACATTTCCTTCATTACACTGTGGGCACATTTCTCCCAACTTCAAGGCATAGCAACAAATGCCTGAATTTTTCTGTTTCTTAGACATCTTTAAATTATTATCTATATTGCAGTATTATTAACAGCTTATTTTTTCTTTCACGCAACATTTCTTAGCATTGTGACTGCACACTAACATCTTTAGCAGTACTTAATATTCCCCTGGAACAGATTCCTCCTGGCTAGACCTTAAAGTATACTATACAGATTTGGAATAAAGAGAATTTGTATTTGTAGAAGAAAGTGCATAAAAATAAAGATATGTATTAAAAGCACAGCTGAATTAACAACTAATATTAGTTATTTATAACAACTAATATTACTTATTAATGTATCAGGAACTAAGAAAATAAGTTTACAGCCTGTTATTGCAAGGTCCACTAAAATGAGCTTTCTTAATGCAGGGAATTGAGTGGTCCCTAATGGGGAAGCAATTCCCTCTTCTGTATTCCTCCATAATGCTCTTTGCTTTACTATCCAAGTGCCCCATAAAGCCAAGAAAACCAGAGAAAAGCTGACTGTGACTATTTGTCTGGCTTCAGATATTCAGAGGAGGATGGGAGTATTTTTGTGTAGCTTTTGAAAGCAGCAGTGGGATTTCTGTCACTAGTGATGCAAATGCTTCCCATATGCTGCTGCTTCCCTGGGATTAACAGTGCTCTTTGTCCTACACATTCCATAGGGGACTCTTAAACTGAATAAAGGCACAAACTTAGAGAAACATACACACCAGGATGCCTCCCATGCTCTAGGATATCTTTTGAGTTGCATTTATCAATAACATAAAAAGCCCAAGTGTGGATAAAAGAGCATAAGTGGCTTCTTCATGGGGGGCTGCACTGTGTGTGACACCTGGGTCTGGGGAGAAGATGGTCCCTGGACTGTTCCAGAAACTCCACCTGATGCTCTGCCTGTGTTTTTAAAACAGGGCTGGATTTCAGCCTGTAGCTGAAGTATGCAAATACCAGACAGCAGAATAAATATTGGTATTTTTGTTAAAAGAAAGGTAAATGGCCATAATTGACACCACTTAGGAGAAACAAACACATTAAATCTGATATTTCAGTGCAGTCATAAACACACTTAAAACTTGGAGAAAAAGCCTTTTTAGAGATATATCAAAAATGCTTTGCTCCAGGGAAGTGGGTTCTTAACAATCTAGAAAAGAACTAACCGTGTTCTGAATACAAAACATCCAAAGAGAAAAAAACCTAGGATTGGAGCACCAGCACAGCCAGTGTCCAACTGAGATTGATTTTTAACCATTCCTGTATTTTTTGATCTTTATTTCCTCAGTAATTCCTTTTCCAGAAGGCAAAAACCCCCAACACCTACCTAAAGGTATATGCAATGGGTTCTGTGCTTATATAGTGACACAAGGATGCACTTTTATGGGAGAACCTTGCCTCATTTCTCATGCAGATTTTTGCTGGTTTATTCAGGAGAAAAAACACAGCAGCTCAGCTTTGGGATTAACATTCTGAGACAATTACACTGTCAGAAAGTTAGGAGGTTTTATGGATAATATCAAAGTGGAAACTGATCATGGTTCCTATTTGCAACAGTGGCACTGGTGATAGGGAAAGTTACATGGAGTTATCATGCCCAACTGATACCCTGATCTACTGTGTATTCAGAGCACCAAACCTGTGTCTGTTTCATGCTCTTAAGGAGAAGCTCAGCACCTAAATCCAGCTTGGCTCCAAGGCATGAAACCTCTGGCAAAGCCCTGAACACCCCTTACAAGGGATCCAGAACCAGCACTCCCAACCTGTGACAGCCCCAACTCTTCATCTATCACAGGCAAAAAAAATGCTGCCAGCACCAGTGAGGCTCAGAGATCCATGTCACAGCATCTGACAGGGCTTTAAAAAGCCCAATTTGACATTGTAGCATAAGTGTTTCTACCCCTTTACTCTCTCCCCAAGCAAGATGCTGGCTGGCTGAGCACATTCTGCATGATGAATCTGGGCTGAGAAGCTACTCCTGGACAAGCCTGTTTTTAGCCTTATCATTAGCATACAAATATTCCTTAATTGCCTGGTCATGAGAGATTACCTTAGACCATAAATCACCTCATCCTCCTATTAACTTGGGTTTCTTTCTCTAGTTGCATAAAATTAATATCCATGACGCAGTGGAAAGCTGAGAATTTTGAACCACTTACTTTTACCAATTAGTATTAGTGTATTTTAGTGCAATTGACAGACCATTACATTATTATGTTTACAGTTATTAGTAAAAACTGCTTTCAGGAGTAGTCACTTAAATAAGGTGCAAATTGGATACCAAAAGTCTGTCTAATGGCCTTGCATTTCATTTTAGTCTGCCTCCTGTGTAAAACTGAGGTTTCAGTCCTGAAGGTAATAAAGCTAATAATATTGACTTAATTTCCAGTATGGGAGCAGTGCTGTGGATTTCACAGGCTGGATGCTCCTATCCTCAGGTAAAGAGCCCAGACCTTGGTAACTGAACCATGGAGGGTGAACAAGCACTTAAGTCCCTCACCCACATAATGGTAAACACTCCTGTCCTGTGAATCCAAAAGTAAGGATTGAGAAAAAAAAACTAATACAAGTCTGAGAACAATCATAGATTATTAATGGGTTTATTGACCTTTTTATTAGTGGACATTAATCAACAGCATGCTGTCCTAGTCCTAACATTTGCACGTGTGCCTGTAGCACTGTGAATGGTTCCAGGGAACTGGAATACCCCAAGAATGGGTGTTTTGTACCTAAATTTGGAAGACAGAATGCAAGGGAACACGGTGTTTTACAAGTTAACAGTTCATTTAGTCTGGGATTTTCAATAATTCCTCTGATTAGCATGCTAATGAGGTAGAGGGAAAAGAAAAGTTCAGAGTTAAAAATGTGATGCAGCAGATTCAAGGTGATGACAAAGACATTATTCTCAGGAAAGCAAGGATTCAAGGTATGCTTTCAGCAAGCAAGAAGTTTAATAACTCAAAAGACTTTTTCATTTCCAGCAGCCTCTGCTCTATGCATCACTATCTGACTTTTTAACAAGGGAAAATCAGGCAATGAGTTTATTTCTCAAAACTAAGGAAGATTTTACTTGAGTTATGATATCTAAATTATATTAAAAACATGAGTAAATAGTAGATTCTCTTTAATATTATGTACTAATGACGTTTCTAGCAAAACCCTAAAATTTTGGAATTTGAAAACAAGGAATTTGCTTTCAGATAGACACCAAAATCAAGCTGCCTAGTTTTCAGCTGGTACAAATCTGTGCTGCTCCACTGCTGTCCATGAAGCTGCACTGTTTTACACCAGGATCTGGCCCAAACCTTTACCCTGAATAATTCATGAGGACAGAAGTGATTAGAAAACCAGGCTCTAACCAATTGGATGGAGGAAGAATACCAAAAGGTGCAAAAGGGTACAAGATGTCTCACCTGGCCCCAATCTCCTGCTTTCCACTTCGGACATCTGCCCCCTCTGCATTTCTTTTGCACGTTGGGCTTAGCAAGGTGTTTACAATTCTCTTCTTCTACATGCCTCCCTTCCTTTGACAAACAGAACACACTGCGGTGCTTTTGGCCCCTTCCACAGGAGACAGAACACTGTAAATATAAAGTAATAACAGATCAGCTTGCACACTCATACAGGGGCCATGGCTACCCAGGGCATTTTCTTTTAGCTGGACCAAAAAGCACCTCCCCAAGTCCCCAGTAGGCTACAGAAAACTTGAGGGGAGTGCAGGCACTTAATATCGTGTGATATTCTTGGTCAAAGCCCCAAAAAATGGCAGTATCAAAATAGAGAAAACAGCTGACATTCAGCAGGGATAACAGCCTGGATTCCTGGCATTGCTCCAGTCCTTTCAAAGGAGCAGAGTCATCTTACAGGGATCAAGGCAGGAGCCCTCAGTATCTACTTAGAAGAACTTGAAAGGAACCATTTCCATTTACCTTGGTACAAAGGGATGTCAAATATTGGTAAATCAGGAGGGTAAAGTGTGCTCTGCACCTTCACAGAGGGAAATAACTGCACAAAGGACAAGGCAGAAAAGTGCAGCATTTTCTTGTCCTTGGTACAAAAGCTCATGTTTGTTTTATCAGTGTAGTCTGACTTTTCTTTTTTCCTTCACTAAACAGACTGAAACCAGGACATGTTCATCCTTAAGATTTATGCATTTTGAAAACAACTCAGAAGGTGGCAAGAAGGCAGAGCCTGGAGAATCAAAGCAAAAAGCAAACCAGCAGGTATGTTAGCTGCAAGCTTTGTAGTGAAGCAACTAATTTCAACCTCCCTCTGCAGGTTCACTGAACTTTTTCAAATGTGACCACTTCTGGCATGCAAACCCCAAGCAACTTCACTTTGATTTCAGATTAGTCTCCTCCAAAGATTTAGGAATCAAAGGGGTCTGGAATCACGACACGAATTTAATATGACAGTTTCATGTAGAACAAGCCTCTTACTCAGCATGATGCATCCAGAGACTCAGCTTCCATTTCTTCATTACATGCTACACCATAAGCATACTGGTTTAATCCTTGAGGGCAAACACACTGTTCTAACCATCTCTCCATATAAAATGTTCTGCTTTCTTTTCAGAATGGAGAAAACATGCAGAAATGAGGCTTCAACCTTCATTTTGGAGTCACTCCATCAGTACATTTCCCAAGAAATATATTACAGCTTAAGCTCTTCCCAGCCTATAAATACATTTGAAACCTAAAAAATTTATATATATATAGCAGCTCTGGAAGATCCACTAGAATAGAAATTGGCATATACATTGACACCTGTGAATATTTTATATTACAGCCCTACTTACAGCTCATTCAGCCCACAAAGAATCAGCCAGAGAGCAGTTTCTAAATGGAAAGTTCAGACCAATGTGGAGAGAAATGGATACAGCTCCAAAAACCAGATATTGATGCCTAAAAGCTTGTATAAACAATGTTCTGAAAAAGGCTGTTTTCCTGCTGCAAGAGTGTTACAGATTGATAAAAGATCACTGAGGTCCTGTTGATCAGCAGCTTTAAGAGCCATAAATGATGTTCCTCTGAGAGGCTGAGCAGGGAGAGCTTTCCTGAGCCCAGATCAAGACAGGCCAAAAAACCCAACAAGCAACATCCAACTTTGCACTGAAAAACTGAAGAAATGTTGTCCCTTGCAATAAAATAAACTTCCTTGAGTTACCCAGATCCATAAACTTCACTTCTTTTCTTTAGCATCAACAGAAGAAAGATCGAGCTAATGTCACCCTATTTTTATAAGCCTTCAAATTTCATCAGAAGTTAATTTTTTCATTCTCTCTACTTCTCTCCCCAGGCAATGAAAGCCAGAAGCAAGACAGAAATGTCACATCCTACAAAACCCAGTTCTAAACCTCTAGTAGTTTCATCCACTTACTGTCTTTGGACTAAACACCAACACTGATGCTTAAACAAAAATTGAAGTGTTTCTTGGTAAACAGTCTTCATGCAGGTTATGCCACTTTACTGTGACAGCCAAAGTTAAAGAGTAAATTTACAGCTTAGATCAGGACTCTCTCATGTCCCACATCCTGGGCTGATACAGCCCACAGCATCCTTAATTTTAAAAACACATGGGATGCTACTACTTATCCTAAAGTAAGACTAACCACACTGTGCAACAATGCAAGCACCTTTCTGGGGACCTGAAGCTGGTTGATAAATACTTGACCTCACAAACAATTTGGTCCTGGTTATTTCCAAAGTTATTAGTCCCCTACAAAATGCTTAACTTTGGCATGGAGCCTGATTCTGACATTTATCTCGTGATCCCATGATCAAACAAGTCTGCGTGCAAACCTCGGTGCACTCAGAGGTTGAGGCATAATTTGCTTAATTTTTTTAATACTTAAATGTAATTCCCAAGATGCTGGAATGAATCATTTCTATGTCTGCCTTTAATATAAATCAAATTTAGGCAGCTGTGCATTTTCAGATCTAAACCATCCGTTTGCTTTCATGCACATTTGAGTTATGATCTCATTTGCACTGACAGAAAAGAAAGGTTGAATAATCTAATTTAACCAAGTATCAGAGACTGAAAATTCCTTTGCAAAGAGTCTACTTAATAACTGCCATCTAATTCATCTCAGGTATTCAACTTTTATCTGGCACATAGATTTTAAGCATATGTGAGCCACATGCCAAGCATAATTGAATAGTGGGCTGCATCTCAACACCATGTGAGTCTGGGAAGTTCTACACCCAACTACCCCTAT
The DNA here is from genome assembly GCF_022539315.1 of Serinus canaria. NCBI lineage: Eukaryota > Metazoa > Chordata > Aves > Passeriformes > Fringillidae > Serinus > Serinus canaria. Next base: position 6,491,192 of record NC_066326.1, on the reverse strand, counting down.
CAGCCTCATCATTTATTTTGGACCCTGGATAAACTTTGCATTTCATTAACAGGATTCTTCATGGCTGCAAAATGCTGCCTGCTTATGGTACCTACCAATAACAGCACCACAATGAGGTAAGCTTTGACCTTGCCTTTCTTAAAACATTTGGCAAAATCACTGGCTTCACATTTCTCTTTTTCTTGAACTTTTTTCCCACACCTCCCCTTAGAAAATGCTTCCAAGTACTGAGGGCAGATGGTGGCTCTCTGGAATAACAGCCTCACCTTATCCAAGGTTTTCTGAGTCAACAGAAAAGCCTCTACAGGTTTTAAGCACCTCTGGGCCAGCCCTGAAGGTGTAGCCAGGTACTGTATGGATTTTTTTCACTAATCAGCTTAGAGTGGAGGATCACATACACTTGGGCATGCCTGTGGTCAGCTTGCCTCTGCCTCCACTCAAGTGTGGGAAAATGCTACCCTGAAAGGCTGTTTACAGCCTGTAATTGAGGCACAATAGCAAATAGCACCCCTGGATGAACCAGGGAGGACAGCCAGGCATGGAGGAGGGTGGGAAAACAACAAATCGTTATGTTCCTGTAAAAAAACCACCAGAAAGTTTGTGGTGCGTAAAATAATAGAGAAACAGTATTTTGAAAAATCAGCTATAGCCATCACTCTAAAACTCTAGTAAGCCTTCCCCTTGTTATTATCTTTATTATCTCCTAAACCCACCAGAGTTGCACCTGGCACTTTACACGGAGAACAATAACAAAAGAACTTTCCTAAGAGCATTAGGATCAAAGCACTTAGCACAGATTTAAGTGCTTTATGTTTATTGCATGATTAGTGTTAACCTGCCAAGAACTGGAGATTGGCATGCTGCTGATATTTTCAAATAAATATATTGCCTAGTTTAAATAAATTCAAGGAAAAAGGTTTAAATAAATACAGCAGAATTATTTCCATATCAAATGTTTCCATAAAGGTCAGAACACGATGCTAAACATCTGCAATGCCTTGCTCTGCTTGTGTTTTTGTTTCCACAAAAAATTTGTTTTCTGTTTCAGAGTTTAGAAGATGATAATTCTGTTTTACCAAGTGTGTGCAAATTGCTTTAAAATAACCCTTTCTGCATTTCCTGATCTCATCGTTTGGGAGATGAGGGTACATCTTGTTCATTAAGACCTCCCTAAAACAGAAAGGCTGCTACTTGATGCATAGGGCTGGCAGCAGAAAAAAAAACCCAGAACATGTTCAAAATCTTTTAAAAATCTGTACAAAATTTCTGGTGAATTTCTGAGAGTGAGGTCAGTCCAGCACCAAGAGGACTGAAGAGCCCTGGGCACAAATGAACAGATCTCAGCAAGAAAAAGGGACCACAGAGCCATCAAGGAGAAATGGAATGACTGCTCCTTGTAAACTTTGTGCACTGAAAGGGCAGCTCCCCAAAGGGCAGAAGGGCACCTCCCAAGCAAGAACCTGGGAACACTCTCCCCCAGAAGTGAAAAGTTGCAGAAAATGTTGTCAGACCACTTTTCAGACCCACCGTGCATCAGCCGACAACGATTTGGGAGGTATTTAAGACAATGAATGCAAGCTGTGGGGATCACCCAATGAATTCCCAAAGATAGGAATGATAGCTCAGAAAGGGCAGGGCTGGGAAGGATTAGACTGAAATGGCTTTATCAGATTCTGCCAGGAGCAACTTTTTGGAGGAAATTAAAATCAATCCTTGTAGATTTAGACTGCCCCACATTAAGGATTTTATGGAAAGTCAGCAGCTGTAAGTAAGCCCTGGTTCACCCTTTCCAACAATCTGAGACAAAACGTGTTGGATGAAATAAAGCAGAAAAGCAACAGAGCCCTCCAATGCTTTACACCCATTTTCCAAGAGGGCTGTGTTCCTGGATGCCAGCAAACTGCTCCAACTAGAAGCAAACCCAACAATGTACCCTCATAGCAACCTTTCAGCAGCCTATTAGTCTGTATCTCCTTTTACTATCACTAACACTGCTGCTGTCAGATACTGAAACCGTATCCTGGTGACTTCTGTACCTCTGAAGTCCCTGAGCACAAAGGACATCAACAGACACATCACCAAGGAAAGCCTGGATCCTTCCTCACCAGCTGAACTTTTACCAGGAATCTTAAAATGTTGGAACCTTTGTGTGCTGTTCAGCAACAGGGGCTCTGTGGCTTCCAAACCAAATCAGCTTCACAACAGCAAGGTATTTCAGCAGGTCATTCCCTTGGCTTCAGCGGGACAGGCTGAAAGCAAGGCTGCAGCACTTCAGGAGATGTTTAGGAAATGTTTATTGCTGCTCTGAAGCCCTGTTTCTCCCACCAATGTGTTTTATCATGGTCTTGTGCCTATCTGCATTGGCAAGGTGAGAAATCCCTAAAATTGGGTGGGGATACATGCAGGGCAGGAGTCACCCAGCTTGGCCTTCCTTTCCTCACAAACTAAGGAGCCATGACTTAAGACACATGGGTGCTGAGTGTGTATGGTCATGGTGATTTTAGCTGGTGCATGGCCAAAAAATACATGTGATTCTTGTACATATGAAAGGAAGAGGTATCTCTACATTTAAGGGAGGGCAAATGGACCAGAGACCTGAACAAAACACCAAAGCACTGCACTGCAGTTTTGAAAGAGGCTTTAGAAGTGTTTCATCCAAACGGACTCCTCAGAGAAATGGGGTGATTGAAAAAAAAGTCACAAACATTAGGGATTTTGGAATGTATAGTCTGAAAGTGTTTGTGAGCATTGTGCAGAGCCCCTGTGGAAGTGTTCTGAGGAGCCCTTTTAGGGCTGTAGCACAGCCCCAAGTCTGAACAGGAACAGGTTTTGCCCCAGTCTTCCCAAGGAGCCCTCACTGCCCTGGGCATGGGCAAGTGGGAACTTCCATGCTGGCCTGCCCTGTCTCTGCAGTACCCACAAGGTCTCCATCCTCCAGAGGCTCTGGTCTTGGCTTGGAGCAGAGGCACAGACCTTCCCAAGTCATTATTGCAAAAGGGAGAAATCTTCTAAAAAAAGAAACTAAATCTTCACCTTCCCACCATCAAACTCAGCTGCAGGGACTGGTGAGTGGCCTCAGATGATGTCTTATAACACATTAAAAAAAAACAAAAAAACAACCCAGAAAAAAAGAGAAAAATTTATCAGAGAAAAGGGTCCAATTTAATGTGTTGCTGCAAGGGAAGAAAGAGCTGGTGTGTCTGGAGCCCACTGCTCCAGCAGAAATTGCCCAGAGGAAAGGATGCTCTTGGGCTCTTTAACTCTTGCAAGATTTAAAGGCCTGAGTGCCAAAGTCAATACAATAATTTCCCCAAGCTGGGAAACCTCACAAGATATATGACAAGAAAGAGGTAACTGCAGCAGCAGAAGCCATGCATCTCCTCTTCTGCAGCATCCACCCAGTAAGCAGCACCTTCTCCCCCTCTTTTCCCTGCCCTGTCACACCACAAAAGAGTTTACCAGGCACAGAAATTAGCTGGGGCACACAAAGCTCTCCTGTGGCTGTGGGCACACAAAGCTCTCCTAAAAGCTGTGTCCCTGTCCTGCTCCACACTATTTACCTTGAACAACAAACAAAAGCCCCATAGAGCCACTGCAGGTCTCTCCAGGGAGGGAGGCAGTAGATGGCTTTTCCTCAAATTAGGAGGAGATGTGTGAGCTCCCTAAGGACACCAATACAGTGGGAGGTGGAAGGTGCTGATGAAACCTATTTTCCATGCTGTGGCACTTCTAGGAGAGTACCAATTGAATCAGCAAGGTGCCTCAGCTAACTGACACTTCATATTTCCAGTGAACAATGGTACTACAATGCCATTTAGATATTCTGTTCCAGAATAGAATTTCTCTGTGTTGGATGTAGTAAAACACAAAGTAAAGAGTTCTCCAAGAAATGTCAGCCCTGTTTCACAGGTGTGCATCACACTGGGGGGTTGTAGGAGCACTGGGCTGCTGCTTGCTCCCCTATTTTATAAAGAATAATCTTGGCTTAATGCACTAGGGATAAATATTGTACATGGTCTTGGGCATCAGACAGATTTTCATCCATGCTGCTGGCTCACTCACCTCCCCTGTGAGCTAATAAAATTAAAATATGAACAGAGGTTTAAGTGTCTTTGGAACAGGACTGACTACACAATTTTTTTCTTAATAACTGCACAAATCAGTCACTGGGCAAGTTAGAAGCTCAGTAAATCTCTTTGTGCCTAATGTCCTTCTTTGTTATACATCCTTGATTCTAAATCCCTAGGATCTGAGCAACAGCAATGATTGCAGTGTGGAGTATAGAGTGTGACTCTGGAGAATGGGCAAAACTGCAGGCAGACTCCCAAACTTCAGCTCAGGGATCTGCCTGAAGATGCTGCATTTCACAGCTCATCCCTGAAGTGTGTTACTGTTTCAAAGTGTCCCTTGCAGTCTAATGCATTCCTGTACTCAGAGCCAGTGCGTTGGGAGACATATTCCCAGCAATTGCCCTTTTAGTTATTGCTTTATTTCTCCTGTGTGGGCCTGTGCAGATGTGCAGGAGAACTGCAGCCAGGGATGGGCCACCCATAAGACAAGGTCTGAAGCCAGCAGCCTCACCACTTCTTGGTTGAGTTTAGGCCTAGAAAATGACTATTTCATTGAGAAAATGTGTAAGGGGGAAGGTGTAAAAAGGCAACCACAGAGGCATGCCAAATGCAGCCAAACAGCCACTGCACTATGGGAGGAAACAGACTGCTCTGAGTGGGAAAGTGCTCTGAGGAACTTGGGGAGAAGATGCACTGTAAAGGGGGCAAAGGCATGAGAAGATTTTAAAGATAGCTGAAAATAACCTTTGTGAATCTAACCACTGGTCCAGCTTCTGTTTGTGCTGGCAGTGGCAACAGGAGAGGTTGTTAAAGGACAGCAGATGAGACCCTCTGCAGCTCCTTGTCCTGTTCCTTCTCCTGCATTTATTCACTGGATTAGGGAGGTCAAAAGGGACATTGCTGACCAGTCCTTTTACTTCTCCATCACACTGAAAGGTCCTGAGGGGTGTAAAGACCAATGGGAGCTTGCAAGGGGGAGGGTGGATTGTAACAGCTGAGCTTTAAGTTGCAGGAAATCAGTTCTGTGAGGAGTTGATCCAGGAATCACTAAGGTGCTGGCTCAGTGTTAAGCACACAGTGCCCCAGGGTGGTCCCTCACCTGCAGGGTGCAGCTGAGGTGCTTCCATGGTTGTTTTCCTGCTAATGGAGCATCAACACCAGCAAAGAGGAGAGAGTGAACTGATTACAAAAGTACACCTGTACAGTTCTCCTTTTTTAAGTAGAATCAGAAAGAGCAATGAAAGATGGTGGTAACAGGCAAAAAATAAAAATGGAAAGGAAAACAAAAATTGGAGATTTTAGGGTAAAAAGAGATGAAAAAATGATGTGACTCTACTGGGCAGCTGGGTACCACTGGCTTTGCCCACCTGTGATTGCCTTGGAGCCACCAGCTGTGAGCACTGAGGTGAGGAGAGAGATGCATGAGCATCCATCACCACTGCCTCAGAGGAGCAACAGGCTGAGACTCTTCAAACAAAACCCCAAGAGCAGTTCAGCAATGCTGCTGTCACAGCAAATTCATTTTCTGCAGAGGAGAAGAAGGGAACAGCAGAGTTATACACACTTGAAACCAAATCTGTCCCTGGCTATCACTTCTGCCTTAGCAAGACCTGACATCCTGCCTGCTATGAACATTATCAGAACAATGACACAGAGAATATTGCTGTTGAGCAGCCTATTTTCAGCCAGCTGCACGGGGAAGGCATTTTGCAAACAACATGTTGGGGCCTTGACAGAATTAAATACACATAACCCAAAGTTTTCACTGACACCAACTTTAAGATTAAAATTCCAGAGTGCCAGCTGACTCACACAGATGTTGGCCAGGCAATTCTTCCCCTTCCCACCCAGTTCAGAGCTCCTTTGCTGCTCTATCCCTGTGTGCAGCCAAAGAGCCTGCAAAGCCATCTATGCCACCAGCTTCCTGCCAAAGGAAACCAATGCTGTCTTAGCCCAAACCTGAACTCACATCCACAATAAGAGAGCTTGGAACTTAGCTGGTAATGTTCTAATTACTTGACAGCAAGCTACTGATTCTTTATTAGAGCAAAAGGCCCTCAAAAACTCTGATACCAGCACCTCTGCCTACAAGATACAGAGCTGGGAAGCACTGAGAGCTGCACAACCACTGCACTAGCAGCTTGAACTTCAGATACCCAAGACTGACAAGTACCTGACAAGGCAGATTACTTTTAAAATTTTAATACTTTTTTGGAAAAAGAAACCAAACAAAGCCCAAATAAATCTAAACCTCCCCGCCCATTTTCCAGAGTTTAAAGTTGAATGATCACTGCCCTGTGCAGTGAAGCCCAAATGACTCACCCAACTGAAGCAGGGTGCTCTAAGATAGAATTGTTTTTACCTTATCTGTGACCATTTCCTAACTTGGAAAGAATGAGAGGCCCACAACAAGTTAATTCAGCATTATTCCTAAATTGTATCAGGATACAGTTGGATATTAAGGCAAACTCAAAATGTCAGAGATGATTGCACAGAGCAAATCTGCTCCAAGACAGGAGCTTTAAGGGAGGTTATGCATATATTTTATATATGTGGTATAAATATGGGTATATTTATTAAAACCAATCCTTGGCTTTTAAGCGAAGCAATGGATCATTCTTGTTGTGAACATCTCCCTCATTCTGGAGAACATGGCAAGATTTCCTCTCGGGATTCGAGAGTGTGTATGGAGATCTGCATTCATACCATAAAGCATTCAGAGGAGAAAAAACACTCTCTGTATTCTGGTGACAGTCAGTGCACGTTTTCTAAAGCATGGTTTTAATAAGAAGGTCAGGTCTATCACAGGGTGTACAATTCTGCAATGGGTAAATACATGTTCTTAAATAAGCAAGGGAATAAAAGTGTCACCTCCTCTTAGTCCTCTTTGAACATACATTAAAATGACAAGACATCTCACCAGTCTCTTGTTGTAAAATTATCATTTACACATACAATCTGTTTATCCATTTAATTAGCTCTTCCAAACCTGGACTTAACCAGCCAGATAAAGATCACTTGTTTACTGTATAAAATCCCAGTGGAATTTCGCCCGAGGACTGCGGGTTGGGTGCTTCAGACTCTCTCTGCTTTAATTTGTATGCATTTTATAGTACTAATTTCACTGAAACTTGAGTAATGGTAAGCCAGTCAGACGATTGCAAGAAATTAGTTATCCAAACTTTGTAATTCTTACACCTTTAACTGTGTTTGATTAATCATTGAGAATGACAATTTCTGTTGGAGAATAAAGCACGAAAAGAAAAGCCAGATGAAAGATGGAACATTGCAGAACTGTTTCAGAAAATTTAGCAAAAGTTACCAAAACTAAGTATGTGATCTGAATTTAGCAAAAGACTCAAGAAATCATTATACAAATTCATTACTGATTACATTCTACTTGTCTTTAATTTTCACTGTTCAACATTAACATTAAACATTGTAAATGTATGCAATATTTATATAAAATTAAATAACAGTATTGGAAAAATAAATACACTTTTACATAAATACATAAATCCATACTGCTGAAAAGTTTCAGCTAATACTATACTCTTGTTTCAAAAGTGACCAAAAAAATATGGTAGTGACACTCCATCCCAACAGATGAAGTATGTACAGCTACAGAATGATGTTTGCGACCGAGGACAGAGCTAAAGCAAATCCAGGTGATACCACACTAAAAGAGAAGAATTTGGCCATTACTACCTACAGTAGTAGCACGAGGTAGACATACATGTGGAGTGTTCTGCTGGAGGGACACGAAGCCCTGGGGACCCCATAGATACTTCTCAGTCTTCCAACAGCTCTGGGTCCCCTATGTCAGAGCCCAGGGACACCTCGGTAAATGAGACTGAAAAACCAAATCAGTTCATGGCAATGATGGGGGCTCAGCCCTGCAGCCCCTTCCCCAGGGCTGTGACCCTGCACCAGCTGGGAGGAGACTCAGCAGTCAGGACAGGGTGTCCCTGCCCTCCACCTGTCTGCCAGATGTCCCACCTGCTCCCAGGAGAACAAGGACAACCCACTGAGACTAATACAACAGAGTGGAGCCAAGGGAACTTCTCCTGGGTGAAAAGAAAACCACCAGACTAGAGGACTGCACCCTGTGTTTCCAACATTGAGAAGAAGGTGCAGCCCTGGAGCCTGTTCCTCAACAGCCACAAAGAATGAAACACAACTCTGTCCACATCTTTGGCCCTTGAAAATGGTCCAGCACAGGTAAAACAAAGTTGGAGGCACCTCCCAGTTGGCAAATCCTGCAGGGCACCCAGCACATCGCTACCTCTGCTTACCTCACCTTGCTCTTCCTTAGCACCAGGCAGGTTGATGGACAAGGGGTACATTAGCACCTCAAATGAAATATTTCATAGCACTGTCTCTTGTACTGGTGAAGCACCGGATAGACACCAGTTCAGCAGTTTTATGGCTACTGCAGAACTCACTGAGGTATGATAAAAATATTGAAGAGTGTTACTGAAGGCATCCGTGTTACTGAAAGCACCCACAGAAGGAGAGCAGGTTTTGGCAAGATGACTTTCCAAACTATGACAATTGAGGAAGTCCAGTACATTAAAAAACAGGCCTCTTTTTTCTTTTCCTATAAAGTGCTTTTGAATCAGATTTAAAAAAAAAAATTGTCTTCAAATGCTTTTATAACAAAATACACAACAAAGGTTTACATCTGTTTGAAGGCCACTCCAAAATGGACAGGTCTGTGGTTTTCCAGGGCTCCAGAAGAACCTCAGGTGGCACTTGCTTTGGTGCAGGTTCACAGAAAAGGTTGCTGCTCTGGGCAGGGAGAATTGCAAAGGTGTGGTACCCAAAACAGCACCCCAACCCCGTGGTTCAGGGCAGCTCTGCCCTCACATGAGCATCTCTGTAGCAGACTCCTCCAGCAGCAAAGGAGCAAAGTAAGACACCTCTGCTCCAAATACCATTTTGCTATTGGGAAACTGCCAGGGTTTTAAGCCTTCCAACACCTGGCTGACCATTTGCTGGCTTAGTGATAGAGCAGCAGCTGGAGATCAAGCTAGACAATCACTCTCCAGAACCAGAGAGATGCATGAGAATAGCTTACAGGCGCCTTTGCACTGTACATCACAGTCTTATTATATACACAGGAACAGAAATAGAGCACAAGTGTGAATGCACGTTTCTATGTAGGTCTGTGTGTGGGCATGTGCCCACATGCACACACGTCTATACACACTTATACATGCTTGGGAATTGATGCCATTTAGCACATTCTCCCCACTTCTCTTGCCTTTGGCAAAGAACACACCACTGCTAAACCAGTAGGTGCCCAGTGCAGTATTACCATTAAAGAGCAAAACAATTTAACTTCAATGGAAATGTACTGCTTAAATGCCAGGTTTAAATCCATATGCAAAAACTTAGCCAGAACCAAGATTCATAATGCACAGCACTTGCACAGTGTAATAAAATGGACAAAGGTTGCTACTTAGCAGAAAGTGCCTTTTAAATTAAAGGACCAGAGCTCCCCTAATGTAAGCCCTTCCTGAGCAGGTGTTATTCTGAATATATTGTAAATAATCCTCTGTAAGTGCAGTTTTAAGACATGAAGCATTAGCACCTTGGTTTGAAGCAAATTAAATGTTGTTAGGGGATATCTACAAAATAGTTCATAAAGAGAAAGAGTTTATGGTCGTACCGAGCTCCAAGGACCAGCGCTCCAGGCAGCATCACTCGGACAGTCCTGCACATTGCACTGCTCTCTGTCTGGTGGCTTTTCAAGGATTTCACAGCTCAGATCCGTAAACCTTTCTCCATTAGGGCGCTGGCACACCACCAGCCGTGTCCTTGTCCCTCCTCCACATGGCTTTGTGCACTACAAGACAGCAGAGGACAGAGCAATCACCGTTGGGACAGCAAAAATACTGCTCACCTGCTGCCCAAAGCACCAGCACCTCAAAAAACCAATGGCAGTTTCTGTTCCAAACTAACCCACTCCAGCCAAATCCCTCTCGTGAGCCTCAGCTGCCTCAGCTTCTCTCCCCTGAAAGCTGTTCATGCTGCTCCATCATCATATTGCCTGACTCAATGTGATAGTGGAGGTTTACATCTCCAATTGCTCATCTCAGATTAATTTTCAAAAGGAAGCAGTGCTTTTATTACAAAAAAAGCCTTCAGTTAAACTAGGCTACTCTTAAAAAAAAAAATCTTCATTTTGTAAAACTTACTTTTGCTTGGAAAGAAAGTTTTCCCATGACAAATGGAAATGAAAACACCACCCAACAATTGCTTGGTTTCACTCATTTATCAGAGACTGCCCTTCAAGTTCCAATCCTTCTAATAAATGTCACCACAATACCCCTCTCTTCTCCCATTTTTCAGCCACCTGCTAATGAAAGTCTTGCCCTGGGCAGGGAGCCCAGATGGATGGTGCACTCACCTCTCCCCAGTTGCCATAGGCCCACTGAGGGCAAGGGCCAGATTCACATGATCTCTGCTCCATGGGTTTGCTTTTCTCATCGCAGTTATTTGCAGTGTATCCATTTTCATCCTGGCACACCACGACTCGCCGCTGGAACCCCCCTGCACACGTGCTAGAGCACTGGAAGACACAATTGCCCAGAGCTTCATTGAGTCCAGGAATAGGCTTGCATTCCCAGCTCCCCAGTGCCTTGCAGCGTGGGAATGCACTGCTAGAAGTTTAATACATCTAGCAGGCATTATTAAACTTCAAAACCCAGCTATTGCTAATAGCAGTGCAATGACTTAGGTGCTGACTAAGCAAAGAAAAGTAAACGCCAGCCTAGTTTTAAGCAGGTGAGTAATCCCTGCTGCAGTGTCTGACATCCCGTTTGTGCTTAATTCCCTTTAGAGACTTCCATGATAAAGCGTTGCATACTGTTTGCAGTGAGAGGAGCTGGCATCGAGGCTCTGCTGTGCTTTGGCAACAACCCTGCACAGCTGTAAATGCCCCAGGAGACAGCCAAGAAGCAGAGGCCAGCCTTTGCCTCATGGAAAATGATGCTGTCAGCTTTCTGCCTAGACTGCCTTAGAGATACGAGGTATGAGAGGCTGACAAGTGATGCCTGAGCCCTTCTGCAACGCTTGTGTGAGCAGAGAGCAGACAGTGGGGAGAAAGGTCCCTCCCTCTTTTCCCTTTGTGCTGACTTTAAGAAAATACAGATTAGCTTGGGAAAGAAACAAAACCCAACAAAACCCAGGAATAAGAGAATCATGGCACTTACAGCACCCCAGGGGCCAATCCTCCACTGGTTGCCTCCTGGTATATGTGCACGGTTCCGGTTTGGGCTGCCCCCAGGGTGTGGCTTGAGGCGATGATCCGGATAGAGGAAAGGGGGAATGGGCCTGCCGTAGTCATGGTTGTTTGGATGACAAGGAGACATGGAGCACTCTTGGTCTGTGGCAGGGAGGTCATCTGGGTCACACTCGCTCCTATCCACCAGCTGGTCACTGTAATTGACGCAGATCACTTGCCGCGTTGCCTTACCTTGGCCACAAGTCACCGAGCACTGCATTACAGTGGGAAAAGGAGACACGGTCACATTTCCAGTCTTGAAAACCAGCTCTTGCTAATAAAGAACAGCAGAAAACCCAAATAACCTCACTTATAAAAGGGCAAGTGCAACAGATTAACAAAGCACATTTCCAGCAATAAGGTCTCTTGCAAGAGACAGCGTGATGCTTACAGAGCTCCACTCCAAGGCCTTCCACTGCCCACATGGTGTCACAGTGCACATTTCTGTGGCTGATGGCTTTGGAAGGTGGAAACAAGCTGACTCATCGGCCACGGAGCCCTGGTCATCCCGGCAGCTGACATATCTCATCCGGGTTCCCTTCCCACATGTTGCGGAGCACTAGGGAAGAGCAAAGAGCACTCCAATAGGATGTTGCCTGACATACATTGCAAGGACTTTGTAATGAAAAGTTGGGCATAAGCACTTAAAAATATCACATTGTCTACTGTAAAATAATCCTGAAAATATTGTGATGTGTGCTTACTGGTGTCCAGGATCCAAATCTCCACTGTGTCCTGTGAATGCCTGATATGACTCTCTTGGCTTCAGGACTATTTGGATGGGAAGGACATACAGCTATTTCACAGTCCTGTACAGGAAATACATGGGGGAAAAGCAGGATATAAGGAATTTGCAGATGTTTTGATTAAACCACCTCTTCTTCAATGTAATTATGAAGAACACGCAACATATTGAATCTCTGTGACCTGCAGGCGTTGTGCAGGCAGCTTCCTCCCTGAACCTCCTTGGTCAATCAGCAAAACTCATCATTTCCTGGGGCCTTCACATGGAGTACTCTATATGGACTTTTGACTTATTAGGAACTCTATAATAGGGATCCCCATAACCATGTGCCATCTCCATGCATTAAAAGCAGATGTTTTTGAGGCAAAAGATGAAAGTTCATTAAACGTTCTGGCATGAACACACATCTGCAAAACAGCAACTTTATCTCCCTTCAAAGCTCCCTTCCTTCAGTGTGAGACCTGCAGCTCACACAATAAAGGTTATGCTGCTGATTGCAGCCCTTTGATTCCCTGCAGCCCACCAGACCACCTATATCCATGTGCTGATCTCCACCACACACCAAGCAATGGGAGGTTTTGGGGACAGATGTGTCATTCTGCTCAGTCTTTGTACAATGCCTCACAGGAGGGCTCTGGTCCTGTCTGGACCTCGCAGGAGGTCTGGTGCCAGAAACTATGAACATCCATGACTTTACTCCATTGAGTAATCCTTGCCAAAAAGGAAATTGAGAGTGATTGTCCCTGTGAGGGGGAGAGCAGCTTCTGACAAATGGCAAACCCGATTTCTGTTTTGCTGTGATTTCACTTATGCTGGAGGCAGGCATGCCAAATGATGGCTGATGACAGGTGGGTTTGTTACCCCTTTAGTATAGTGCAACTGGTCTCCATACATGAAAAAAACAGCTCTTTCCCAAATGTTGTGGCCTGGGTTAAACTCTGAGTTCATGCAAGACTGAAGTTGCACAGGGCATGAGCACTACAATTCTCCTAAATGACAGACAGAACATAATGTTCTGTTTTATTCAGCTCCTCCAGACACTTTGGACATGTCCTCTGTTTGAAATGGGAATTTACATGTTTGCTTTCAAGTACACAGCATGGAAAGCCTCTTCAGCAAATTTGCAAAGGGTGTGCAACATTTCTCAATTTATCTGGCCAGGAAGGACATGTCTGGAACTACAGCTGTCACAAACATTACATTGTCACATGCAGCAGACAAGAAACTATGGCCTCTCACCATCATTTGTGGTGAGGGGCAACAGCAACTGTCCCGCAGCCACATAGCCCAGACTGCAGCCAGGCATCCTTGACTCCATGCAAGCCAAAGGAGGTGTCTGCTGTGTTAAAACCTGAACCTCTGAGGCCAGGAAATACTGTCTCAACCTTGAGGTCTCTTGTTGTTATTCCAGATTCACCCACTGCAGCTTCTTTAGCTCATGAGCTCTTAAGACTCCAACTTTAGTGCTGCATCTGAACACACCCTCACATCCCATTGCATGACTAGAGCTCCATGGATAAACCATAAGCAAAGGTAATTAATCTTCACCCATAAAGTCCTGATACCCTCAGAGGTTGTCTGTTGCCCTTCTGGCAATCTGGTGCTTCAGTAAGGTGAACCACATGGAGAGGATCTGGATGGGAACTCCCTGAACAGTTTATCTACCCATTTATACTAAAGCAGGGTGCTGAACTGCATCTTTCCAACAACCCTGAGCAGCCCAAGGTACTGCTCCGCAGGGCTGGCGTTCAGGGCAAAGCTTTGCTGCAGCAAGATGTCCCCTGAACCTGTAGCCTGGAAGCCTCTATACACACACTGGGAAGAGATGGAGACAAGAGAGCAGGATTTACCTGGGTATCTGTAGGCCTGGTTGCAGCATTGCACTCATTATCATCCACCACTGACACATAGGTGCCCACAACACACTTCACTGCTCTCATCTGGTAGCCTTGGCCACAAGTCACAGTGCACTGGGAGAAGACAGAAGGGAAAAAAGAGCACTGGATCTGAGTAGGTGCTTTGGTTAGAAAGTGTTAATTAGCCCAGTCTTTGTTAAGGCATGTAGCAGGAGCAGCAAAAATAAAAGACAGTTTCCCTTTGGTTTCTCTCCACTTCATGCATTTCATCATTAAATTAGGTCAAAGTTTTAACTTGCTGCAGCCACCAGTGCCTCGCACGCTTCACTTGCTTCTTTGGGAAGGAAGGTGGAACACTGAAATGATTTACTTTGCTGCACACATTAGAATCAGAGTCTGGTAGAACCTGTATGATATCCTTCTTTAAAACTGGTGGTTCAACCCCATGGTAGCACGAGCAGCTAATGAATAATTTTACTGATGGGAAATATGTCTGACTGGGACAAGTGGTCTGGGTTTGTTGCTGTTATTTAAGTCAAGAGCTAACAGCTTCGTGAAAAAGCAGATGCCAGAACACTCTGGGAGGAATGAGTAACTTGTATTTTAACAGAAAAAAAAACTCTCTCTAACCCAGAACTGGAAAACATTAAAAGCAAGAGAAGTTATTCAACGTGAGCAGCTTTTCTGTGAAAATTAGGGCATGTATTTATGCGCCTAAATATGGATTTAGGAGCGTAACCTTGGAAACCCCTTTTTTTGAAAATCATGGCCAATTCAGTATGACAGAGATTAAATTTAGCACAAAGGGCAGGTACTGTTATTGCTGCCTATCCGCTGAACCCAAGCAAACAGAGGGCTGCTTTGGTGTGCAAATCAATTAACACAGTTATGCTGCTGAATCTGGATGAAAGGGCAGCGTCCAGCCCCAGAGCCACCCTTATCAAGGTTCCCCCAGCCAAGAGCCCTGTGGGGCTGTGTGGTACCTGTCCCCATGGCCCCACTTGCCACGAGGCACACTCCTGCTGCTGGCACATCTGCACCGACTCTGGCTTCGTCTTGGGGTCACAAAACCTGTCGTTCAACCGATCTTCTCCAAACTGGCACCACGTCTGGCGGTGCTTGTGCCCTTTTCCACAGGTGACCAAGCACTGTGAGGAGAAACGTGCAAGCTCAGGTGGTGCTGGGGATGCACTGCCAGCTCAGCACATGCCCTAGCACCAGAAAATAAACCTGGAGATCTACTGCAACCACTGCTTAAAAAAATCCTGGTGCTGAAGTGCAGCTCTTTAGCTAACATCAGCATGTCCTAGAAGACAGGGGAGTGTCTTGTCAACAAGAAGATTGCCCTAGGAGCTGGTCTAGAGCAGGGGCTGGATAATGGAGAGCACAGCTGGGCTAGAATCCTTCAGCATGGGCAAAGTGAGACCACAAAGGCTCTTGAATTCCAGCAGCTGTGAGACACAGGGCAAAGGCACAGCACTGCCCTGTGGGGTTTTAGTGGTGCACAACAGGGTGTTTCTAAAATACTTGTTCTTTCTGAGTGTGCATTTTAAGGGTCTTGGCTTCTGCAGGGTGTGAGCACTTCTTCCACTGCCCTGGCGTGGCTTGGACTGCCACCAGCTTGAATCAGAAGACACGTTTGGTAGAAAACAATCCCTGTTCCCATTTAATTGCTTTCATTATGCCCTAAAAGAACATGACTCAGAAACAAGAGAAATTTGGCCACATTGATGATGAGCACCCTTTGAAGATTGCTCTCCAGGACCCCCAGCCCTGCTGCACAGACAAACCTATCAAGATAATTTTGTTGCATTGCAAAAAAACACCAGCAGCAGTGGAAGCAGTAATAAACAGCAGAGAGAGGCTGAGCAAAACATCAGCAGGGTGCAATCCTGCCCTCCAGTGACAGCCAGAGCTGCCAGGGCTCTTGAGGACAATCTCAAGGGAAAATGAGGGCAGAAGGTATTTTTCTTCCCAAATGCACAGCAGAACTATGGAAAAACCAGGGAGAAATTACTGCAGGATTGCAGAGACATGGCTTTGCAGGGAGGGAAGTGGCCACTTGACCAGTGGTAACAAGGCTAATGACTTTGCTGCCTGTTTGAAGCCTCCCTGTGCACAGGCTTGCCACCTTCTGCAGGAGGCACAAACAAATCATGACAGACAAGCAGGCATGGAGACACCTCTTTGCAGACACCAGCCCCTCAGGGTGGAGAACCAGCAGGGTGGGTCCAACCTGGTGACCAGTACCCACCTCGGACCAGTCGCCGGTTTTCCACTGTGGGCACGAGAAGTCACTGCACCGCTGCACCGTCAGCTTCTCCTGCTGGCTGCACTTGCTGTCGTCCAGCACATCGTTGTAGGTATTCACACACATGGCTCGCCGCCGCCGCGTGCCCCCGCCACAGCTCTTGGAGCACTGTGAGGGATACGTGCCCAGTCAACATTTCCTGTCACTCTACTGCTATTGCCTCCTCCCTCTTTGCAGCCACTGTGGAGTGACTGCAGGAAACCTCCAGAGCAGCAATTTATACTTTAAGTAACAGGTTTTTACTTTATGTATTCCTTTAAAAAGCTAATCTTGCTAAGCTTAATAAAATGTCGTGGCAAGGTGTTTCTCAAATTAATTTCAGAATATAACCCCATTATTACTTTTACAAGTGTTGCCTTTCAGTTCTCCTAAATAGCTGCTGCTTGTTCTCATTTTAAAAGAGATTAACTCCCTCTGACCAGCCCCCCTTCACTGCACCCTCTCTGGAAAACCTGAGGCTCGTCAATCTCTTGGCGCCTGCATTCAGGAATATTCTTGTTAATGCAAAAGCTAAGATGTGTAAAGGAAACAAATTTCAGAAGTCCTCTGATGATGGCATCATGTCCTCCCCAGCTCCTGGCAGTGGTAACAACTTTGATGGCAGCTAGCAGAGCTTCATGTAATGAAGATTAAAAGGTTAATTGCAGTGGAAGGTAAGGAGTACTAGGCTGATTCAGTCCTCCAGAGGAAGCAATGAAAGCAGAACCACTGTGGCCATATTTTACATATATTCTGTTAGCAACCTAAACAGTCCAAAATACTCCTGTGCAAGGATCAGATTCGCCGTGCCATCCCTTACCTCAGTCCAGGCCGAGTAGCGCCATCCTCCCACGTTACAGTCTCCAGTGCACTTCTCCCTCGTGCTGGGCTTGGCCTGGCTGTTGCAGAAGCGGTCATCCACCTTCTCTATCTTGCCCTCCAGCCGGCTGTACTTGGAGCAGTAGATCTCCAGGGTGCGGTAGCCCAGCCCGCACTGCGCCGTGCACTCGCTCTTCCTCGCGATGTGCCACCTGCGCCGGGGACAGCAAACATCAGCCCTGGGCTCTGCAGGGAACGTGCTCAAGGGTGAGGGACAGAAATAAGGAATATATGCTCTTGAACAGGAAGTTTTGGCCCTGTGTAACACTTCCCAGTGCTTTGGGACTTACAATTAGCCTGGCATTGCTGCTTGAAGGGAGGGAACTGTCAGAAGGTCTTTCTTAAGCAAAAGAAAGACAGCAAAGCCACACTGTAATCCTGTGGGACCAGCCAAGGTGGCAAGGGGAGTTCATGGCCAAGCAGGGAACAGTGCTCTGAAAGCTTACGAAAGCTTTCCACCCCATGTTCCTCTGCACTTGCCACCTTGGCATCTAAAAACTTGAAAATACAGCATCAGCAAATGATCTGCACAGGCTGGAGAGGTGTTCCACAATACAGGACACCCACAAAGCAGTTTCAGCTCACCAAAGGACAAGCAAATGACTTGCTACAAGATACTCAAGCCCTAGCTGTGTCAGCAGGGATTAGAGGTGTTCTCTCTTGACAGATTTCCACCCTGCTGCCTCCTCTGTGAGATGGACAAGGATGGTGCTGGAGGCCCCCAGGGACCCACCAGGAGATACACCCCCTCCTTCACATGAGCCAAGCTCTGGAAAGAGATGCTGGACATGAGGCCCAATCCAGGGAGGTGCTGGAGACCCTGAAGCCAACAGGAGCCCATTTCCCCTCACACCTGGCAGGGGATGGCTTCTTGGGGAGGAGGCAGTGACATCCTCTAGGGGTCCCGGAGACCCTCGGGCTGCTGCCTGTGCCTGTATGGGGAGCACAGAGGCCTGCTCCCAAGCCAAGAGAGCAAACTCTATCACAGCCCAGAGAAGAATAAGATCAAGGGGATTTGGAATCAATAGCTCCTGACTGGTGGGAGCCTCACATCCCTGCATGCTTTTCAGACTCCTGCTTTGCCCTTCTCAAGTTTCCAACCTGTTGCAATGGCAACAGCTGTTACCGCGACAACCCAGCCCCGCACAGCCCCTGCACAGCCCCGGTTTAACGGGGCTGGAGAAACCCCTCGGGAAGCTTGGCCTTCTGAATTGCTTCACCAGCAGACGCTTAATGCCACCACAATTAAGTCCCAGGAAGGAAAACAGATTGCTTTTTAAAGGAAAATGGGTTGTGATGATTTAGACTGTGCTCCATCAATTCCAGCTTGCCAAGAATTGTCTGGGGACAGCCCTGAACCCATTCTACACTTAAGCCTATTCTTTGCTTTAAATAAACAGTGATAAATCCAAGTCTTAGCTACGTTTTTGCTTTAAGTGTATATTTTCCCCTCTCTGCAGGCTGTATGTAGAATAGCACTGAGCATTTCTGATCCAGGCAGATGCAAATTTCAGACCCTGTACTGCACAGGGAGATTTTTCAACGTTAGAGAATTTTTGTTATAGTTAGCTCTAATTGAATCCAGTAAGAGAAATGTGAAAACATTGAAAAGTGCCTTTGAAAACAACACTGGTGGATGACAATCCCTCTTGGTTGACAAAGAGGCAACTACCAATTCTTTTCTTTTACAAAATCTAATACAGGCTGGTGAGAAAGGGAACTAGGGTGAGAAGCAAAAGGAAAGAGGAGTAAATAATAAGTACACAATGTTATTTATATACTTGGCTGAGCACAGTGCACCTTAATTCACATTCTGTGTTACAAGGCTCAGTGCTGGGGTCAGGCTGGGGAATTCGATCGCATCGCTGGTCTGACACCGTGAGCTGATCTGACTCTCTCTTACACACAGGCTTCCTTTTTCGTTCTCCTGCAGAGAAAACCAGCACTTGGTTTGAGTCATGCAGCAAAGTGATCAATTCAGTTATTTTTCTTACACCTTTTATAGCAATATTTAGGAGATGTTTAGGTGTGCTCTTCTACCTCCGTCAGGAACAGGGAGGGGGTTTAAGACTAAGCAGAGCAGAAGGGGTTTATTGCAGATGGGATGGACACAGGCAGAGACCTGCAGTACCCCTATAAGCATGGGCTCTGAGTATTTAGCAGGGTGGGCACTGGCAATGATGGGATTTCAGACCCAAAACCAGACACTGGTGCATTCTGCAGCTGTAGGAAATGCCTCATGATCTTTTCTGTGCTTCAGCTTCCTCACCTGCAAAGCAGGTTGTGAGGCTCACTTGGCTGGGAGGGGCTGTAAGGTGCCCTGCTCTGAAACCCAGAAGCACCTTGTAGGATGTTATCCTACACTACAAACCAGGGAAACAATCGTACCCACAGGGTGAGAATCTCAAAGAAATCAAACAGAGAGGGATCTGTTTGATGTACTGCCGAGACCTCAAATGAATCCAGGACAAAACTACCCTTCCCATGCACTCACCTTGGCAGAGCTTACTGCAGGGCTGCCATGGGCCATGCTCATTCCAGTAAAACTGCTGAGGTTTGTCCTCAATAGGGATATTGAATGTGTAACGAACGTCAGGATTGTACAAATTGCCCACTGATAAAACCTGAGAGGAAGAAAAATGAAGCAGAGTAAATCAACAGATATCACTGCCCACTGTTTTCAGTCCAACAATGCTGGGCAGACTTGTCCATGCACAGAACATATACATCACCTGAAGTGTTATTTCTTGCTCAATCCGATCTGTAGAATTAATCCTTTCAACAGTATTATCGGAGCCACTGTATTCGATCACAGCATTCCCAACTTTGATTTCCCTTTTAAACATACTGACGACAAAGTCTCCATTTAATATAAAGTCTCCTTGACTGTTAGATAAGGCTGCATAGGTGCAAAAAACAATAACTAAAGAGGCAGAATTAACTCATACATACATAACAACGTGGGTCATGTGCTCTCAGTGCTCCTTTCTCTGGGGGGGTGAGGGGTAAAAGCCCACTGGCACTCTCAAAAGAAAGGATGTAAAGTGAGCAGCAGAGCTCTTGCAGACATTCTGCCTTCTCCTTTTTCCACTGGAAAGCCTCCTAAAAATGAAGGCTGAACTCCTCAAGTTGTTGCTAAACGGTTCATCCACAACCCAATGCAGAGGTATCCAATGCAAGGGCATTCTGGGCTGGCTGCTGCAAGGAGCACACATAGGCTGTATCCCCACATATACCACAGAAATAATCCTGTCCAAACTTTTCCATGAGCTGTGGGTAGAGTGTCTTCCCTAGTGTTTCCAGGTGTGTTCTTAGGGTAAATGTATGCAACCTAATTACTCAAACATAATTTTCTAGTATATAATTACAGGGAGTTTGGTCAGTATCTTCCCCCTTTGCCTCCCTCTCCCTCCTCCCCCCATACTTTTTTATTATTCCAAATCTTAAGGTATGTGAGAGCACTGGAGGCTTAAAGCCTAAATGCTTTATAAAAGGAACAGTTTCCTGAAAACAGCAGTCTGCTGCACAACTTCACACTAATGCGATTATGTAGCTAATTTCCTAAGTTAGTTTCCCCACCATTTCACCCATCACAGCTATGTTACTAAAAAGCCCCTGTACTGAAAAATCTAAACACCCAAACACCAAAGGGAAGGTTTTTCCATCGAATGAGGAGAGATAATGAAGCAAAACACTGCTTAGTAGCAAAAGACATAGATGGAGAAAACCTCACAAAGCAGAGGCTACACTCAACAAAGTTTCACACTTCAGAGGTTTTAATGTTATTAGGCAGTAGTAAAACTCATTAAAGGATTACTTCTCTTTTACTATATCTCCTATAACAGTAGGTACATCTTGGACTTGATGACAACATCAAATTCCTCCTAAATTGTTAAGCAACTACAAGGTTCACAGTAACTGAGGGCCCAAGATTTCACACTCAGTGAGCTGCAAAGTAAGTGGACACATGCACACTTCTCATTTGCTTCCAGTCAGGCCTAATGTGAAGAGATGCTTTCCCAGCAATATTAAAGCAACATTAAAGAAGATTTGACTTCATTGTTTCCCAAGAAGATTAAAGGCCCTCCAAGAAGAGCTGAGAAGTTTGGGGCTCCTTCTGGGGTGAACCAGTTTGAATAGGCATAACATAGGGAGCATTGTTTTTCCCAGGAAAGAGGAAAAATAAAATTTGGCTCGCTCCTCCAAGACAGAAAACTCTGAGACCTCAGTAATGTTTTTTTTTGGTGCTGATGTGCATTCATGCTACACCACCTCAACTTTTTGCCTCAATGAAGGGTCCAGACACATGGATGGCATTTCAGAGCAACAGCCAAGGCTGTCATTGCCACCCTTTAGTGCATGGTAGTCTCTGGCACTTGCTTCTCAATTGAGTCTTTATACCTTTGGTGAGCTAGGGGCCACCAGCCAACTCCCCTACTAAACACACCTAGTTACAGGAATTGGGTGAGATAGAACAAGGTTAAGTGCCCTGTTCAAAGACATAAGTACAGGACCCTGTGCTACTGGAACACAGCTGGTGGTGCAAGGCACAGGATGTGCAAAAGAAGAGGACCAGAGACTCTGACAGGACTTAATGGCAAAATCAGCCTGCAACTGGGAAATGTTACATCAATCATGATGTTAATTTGTATTATCTCTGCTACTGATGCCAAACAGAACTATCTATGGGGTGAGTGATCATGGCGGAAAGGACACTCATGGCCATGCTAACAGCACATATGTACATTGTAGCATAGTGATCTGACACAGCACCACAAGCATCTTCATCTGCCTCTAAAGACACAGCCACAGATTAGAGAGAACAGTGATTATGAAATTCCAACAGCCAAAGGCCAAGTTACTGTTAGGTTTAAATGAAGCCAGTATCTTTGGTGCAGGGTATTTCTTTACAGTAACATATCACTATCAGGCAGGGATAAGAGGGCCTCACTAAATGAAATCAGAATTATTATTCTCAGAAGAATAGAAAATAATTTCTCTTTGTATGTGTTTACACAAACATCTTTCAGGACATGGCACCAGCCAAAGCATGGTGACAGCAGAGATAAAGTTGCAGTGAGGAGACTCCAGCAGAGCTCAGAATCTTGTTTGGTTCCCAGCTTTGTCCCTCAGCTGCCACCCAGGCTCAACAATCCTTCACAGCCCTAGACACACCCTAAGGTAATATTTCTTATAATACTCCCAAACTTTGCAACTAGGATGGCATGAACAAAAAAAAGGAAGAAGATAAGGCTGAATGTTTGGCAGACATAGAAAAATTCTCACCATGAAAACATCTCAAATTAATTCTTCAACCTCCCTAGTGGAGACCTGCCAGTAGATACATCACCACAACCAGACAACCAAGCAGATTTCTGGAGTGACATAAGGAGTACAACTCACCCAGGTAGTTGTCATCCTCTGGTTTCCCTGAGTAACTGTGCTGACGCACATCAATATTAGTGGCACCAGCTGGGATGCGAACCACGACGTTATAACCTAGGAGAGATTGAACAGAAAGTCAAGGCTATTACACAGGCATTTGATTTGTTTTCTACAGGGGAAGGGAAATGAGCTAAGTTACCTCACATTACACAAGCTGATACTTTTCATTTAGGGATAGCATAAATAGTTATAAAATGGAATATACTATAGCTAGAAGGATTTTGTGTTTTACATCGGTGTTTTTGTAGATCAAGTGTCATAATGGCTTTCATAGACCCACATTTTTTCACTATAAAGTTTTTAGCAACAGATTCTTACCATAATGCACCGTGTTAAATGTGCCTGCAACAGTTTTGCATGAAGAATTATCCCCACCACAAACACCACATTTATCTCTTCTTGCTTTTGAATTCAGCACATGATCACATCCAGCTTGCTTTAAGAGAAAAATTGAAAAAAACAGATTGAGCAAATACAGACTAGAACAGCACTGACAAATCTCCTAATTAAGGCACACAAAAGCTGTGTGTGCAAAAGGCTGCTGTGAGATAAACTGGTCTGCTTCCCCACATTTTTCCACTGATTTACAGTGTGGCCATCCTACAAGGTTTTACAACAAAAGGCTTTTTTACAAAGCAAGAATCAGAACAACTATTTGCACCAGGTAATGCTTTCACTAGAAAAAAATTCTTGCATCAATTGTTCCCATAGAGAAAAGTGTGAATAACAATTGTGAATGGAAATGTAGGGCTCTGGGGCCTGATCAGGAGGAACTGGGGCAAAACACAGAAGGAAGCAACACTGGGATTTAGGCTGAGATTTCCCAGCCCTCAGTCACTTAGGGCAGATGTGCAAACATGTTCCACTTGCATGGTAAATGGTCTAGACTAAGATGAGGAGTGGCTGAGGAGTTCAGCCTGGAGAGAAAGAGGTTCAGGAGAGACTTTCTCACTCTCTACAACTACCTGAAAGGAAGTTGTAGCCAGGTGGGGGTCCGGCTCTTTTCACAGGTAACAAGCAACAGGACAAGAGAAAACAGCCTCACGTTCAACGGGGGAGGTTTAGATTTGATATTAGAAAATAATTCTTCACCAAAAAGGTTGTCAAACACTGAAACAGGCAGCTCAGGGCAGTGGTGGGAGTCACCCTCCCTGGTAGTATTAGAGGACATGTAGATATGGCACTTGGGGACATGGTTTAGTGGTGGACTTGGCACTGCTGGGTTAATGGCTGGACTTGAACTCAAAGGTCTTTTCCAGCCTAAATGATCCTATGATTCCATGAGTGGCTCTTTGGCAAATCTGGAGGCTGGCACAAGTTTCAGACCATCTGGGGCTGACAGAGCCTGCAGATGCTGCTGGCATCCTCTGAGTGAAGAGGACATGCCACCAACTGCCTGGAGCATGGTGCAGAAGCACCAGCCTGCCCTAGAAAACTGCCCTCCCCCTTTGGTGAAGAGGAGGGACGATGATTACCCGGCAGAGGCCCTGCACACAGATGTCGTTGGTGTCGGGGCCGCAGGGTGTCCCGTCGATGACGCGGTCCCGCAGCTGGTAGTAGGCTGTGTTCCCCGCCACCCGGCAGAAGAGCTTGCACCGATCCTTCATCAGGACTGCGGGGGGAGGAGGGACACCAGGAGCACGTTATCTGAACACCCTCACCCCAGGCAGCAATCCAGCAGGCAGGATCTGCAACCCCCAGCCACTTACTGCCGCTGTATTTGGGAACCCAGCGCACGTTCGTGGGCAGCCCGTTGATGTTGAAGTGCTTCCCATCAAAGTCAGCACACTGCTCATCCCGGAAATCCTTCTTCAGCTTCGAGCATGGCTCCGTGTTGCAGGATTTGAACTTCATGCGACGACCCACGCAGTATTTCCCACCGTTTTTGGGTCTGCAGAGACAACACCGGGCTGGAAATGAGGTGGAATTGCAATTCTGCAACTGGTTGAGTACAGTCAGGATTTGCAGCAGCATTCTGTGGGCTCTGTCTTTCTGCATATCTTTAATTAATATCCCAGGTTGACAAGCAGGAAATGTTATGCTGGTGTCTAAGAAAAAAATCCCACATATGCAATAAAAAGGGATGAAAAAGAGAGTATTTGCTTTCTGATGGACACCAGGGTAGTGAGAGAAACCAGAAAGGAAGAGCAACATCTTCTTCCCCACCTGAGGATTTATTTTCACATTGAGGGATCCCACTCAGGCCCATGTCTCCTTACAAGCCCATCAGTCCTATGGATTTTGTGGCTGACAATTTGCCTCTGATCTAGTGGGTTGCAAATAACTAAACATTACAGGAGAAAAGGCTTCCTTCCCTGCAGAGGCTGTAAGGTCAGGCAGCACTTAGTCCTTCAGGATTTCTAGCCTCGAATGTTAAAAATGGTAATGCTGAGCACTTCAAAACAATTTTACCTCCATATATTCCAGAAAGCACCAAAGACACCCAATAAATAACTTACCCCCATTTTATACAGGATGACACTGGTATAAACTGGGAAGAGAAATCCCATCCAAGCCACATAAAACCCAGTGGATAAGCCTAGAAGCTTTCATTTTAAACTTCCCTGACTCTCAGATTCAGGGCTGTAGTCATAAAACTATTTTTCTCATATGCAGATGAAGCCTTTGCCAGAGAACATCACTCCAGGGACTGAAAGAGTCTCTTCCTATTCCATCTGCTGCCAGCAGTGCTGCAAGAAAGACCTGCACATCAAAATAACCACCAAACCTACATCTTCTACCTACCCCCTGAAAAATGAGTGCTTGCAGAAGCAAGAAGTACAATCAGAAGAGTGACTTGCCAGGCTCCAACAACTGCGCATTCACAATTCCTGCCTTCCAGGGCTGTTCTCCAGGATCAGCTCTGCCTTGCCTGGGGACCAGGCGCCCATCAGTGCCCCAGGAATGCTGGCAGAATGCTCCTTCCCTTGGAGCTCAGTTGGGAAGGAACACACACAAGGTGTGCACACTAGGAGAACCCTCAAGATGCAGATGAATGAGGGATAAATGGGAGCCACCCCTGTCCTCAGAACAGAGGTGCTCACCACGAGATCTTCACACTGCATGCAGACAGCACCTCTAAGAAAAGAGACAGCACCCCCCTGCACCTGCACAATGGTCTCTACACACAGTGAGTCATCAAGTTCCTGCAGCTGAACAGAACTTTTTAGCATCTCTGCACCTCCACCACTCAGGAAGACCAGCAGTGCCATTTCTCCCACAAATAATAATTCTTCACTCTTACACTTGAAAATTCTTTGTGACGCAAGTAGCAAAGTTCCTGTGAAACAAATGAGAGACAGAAGCACAGAACAGTTTGCCCTTGCCAAAAGATTGCCTGCAAAACCAGGAAAGGCAGGCAGACTTCCCACCACCCCATCAGCACCACACTAGGGATGCTCACAGGTTTGGCAGAAGGAGGTGTGTCCTTGAGCAGCTGCAGGGGAGATGTTGAGCACCACCAGTTACACACGTGGGATTTTTCCTGCCAGCATCCTACAGTCACTGGGATCCTCACTGCCACCGAGCAGACCCCTCTAGTCCTACCCTAAATACCACAGGGTAATATTTGTCCTCAGGCAGAGCCCTGAGCAATAGCTCACAACACCAGCTCCACCTGCTCTGAGGGCAGTTCTCAGATGCCATCTGGAAGTGAAATGCCTGTCACTTACAAAGGTTTCTGGTGTTTGCAATTAAGCAAGTACCAGTGATAAAAAGCCTAAGCAACTGCACAGTGGCCATTGTAGATTCCTGATTACAGACTGATTTTACATCTTTACAGTTCCTAATGGAGGGGTAAGTCTAAACCTGGTTTTTACTGATTTAGTCTGTTGTCCACCTTGTGACAAACAACTTCAAAGAATTTACTTGATTGCACTTGGGACAGCTCCAGGGCTATCCCAGCACAGCAGCTCCTGCAGATACAGCCCAAACTCCTCCTTGCCTTGCAGGCACAATGGCAATTGCTGGGGGTTTCCCAATACCAGAGCCCACCCCATGGACTATTCCCATGCAGGTACATGAGCCACCTCTAGCTACAAAGGGACATCTCAACCACCTTACTACACAGCACACAGGGAAACTTCTTTATCATGGCAGCAGCACACTCCAGACCTGGGTGGGAATTAAACAGGATTCAGCATTTTAATTCCCATGGGGGAATTAAAGAGGATTCATCATTTTCACTTCAAAAGCATTTGTACCTCTGCAGCACTGATGCAGTTTTAAAAAGCCTCTGAGTTATACAAACCTTTAAGTGGACACTTCTTTTCAAAAAAAATTGCAATTACAACATTTTTATGGCAACCACATTGCTTCCAATATAAATCAATCGAACTAAAATGAAACTCTCAACTATTTATTTAAGGAGAGCATGAACATGCAGGAACTTTTTTTTTTTTAAGGTATGTCTGATAAAATCCAAAAACTCAAGCTACTATTTAGTTTTCCCTACACATGACTTCTGAGATTGAGATAACACTGACACACAGACACACCACAAACTGAAGGATGCTAACTTGCCATCTTCTTGCAAACTGTCAGCTTTGTAACCCTGGCAGGAAAGCTCCTTGCAGACAATGCTGGGGACAGAAGCACACTCACACTTCTGACACTTAAAGCCAGCTCCAAACTCCCCTGACAGTTTCAGAGTGTTTTTAACCAGCATTGCTTCTCATAGAGTCTGAAGGACAGAAAGAGCTGACCCTGAAAAAAAAGTCACCCTCATATAACATCAATTTTCAGTGTAATGAAGAGATACAGCATACTTCGTTCTGTGTAATATTTTTATGGATCATCAACACTGTACCACAGAGACAGAAAGGAAAGCAGTACATGCATAGAAACCTTGTTTTGCTTCCATTTCCCTTCTCCTGGAGTCATCTATTTGACCAATTAACAGCTGGCACGGACCCACTTTCAATCCAGTACCATTCCCCTGACAGGCTCCTGCACACACCCCAGACCCACTGCACTCCTCCCAGCAGCCCAGAAACTCTCAGGCCCAGGGAATGACAGGCTCTCATCTCCATTCCCACCCCAACAGGTCTGAAATACATGATGCTTAATGCATCACCTTGAGCATTTTGAGGATGTACTCATGTGTGACTGCAGAAAAATCTGTGAAGCTCCAGTGTGCACAGATCAGTTTGAGATATCCTTCCCCACATTCCATGAAGCCCTAGGACTGGGAACTAGTTGGTGGCTAGCACAGTTATCTATACATTTGTTTACATGTCATGTCAGTTAAGCACAGGTGGATACTTCTGTGATGGACTAAAATGCAAATGTGATCTGACTCACATCCAGAGATAACACTCCCCCATCCAAAAAGCCATTCCTGAAAAAAGGGCTTCTGGTACTGACATGTTATCAAGTATGCCCTTTCCCAGAATTATTCTTCAAATAATTCTGCAGCACATCTTTATTTGAAAACCAGGGCTTGCATCACAGCCCCTCTGATGATGCACCACAGCCATGAGCTTTGTCCACCAGCCAGGCTCAAATTCCTACGTGGGCAATCTCAATGGGAAGGGTCTGGTCTGGTTAGCAAACACATTCCTTCAGGGTATGTCAAAACAGTCTGTTGCCATTCCAGAGGCTTACAGCTCTCCCTGCATCCCTGCAGGATTCTCATCATGTAGGTGTCAGAGCACTCTACCAAGAGAGGCAGGCGCTGCAGCTTTACTTTCTGCAGCATGGAGGGAATGGATGTAATTTTCAACACCTCAGATTTAACACAATTTTTTACTGGATGAAAGATCCCACTCCAGATTCTCATGCACAGAAAAAAACTTGAAAAAGCTAAACCAACTTTGAATATAAAAAATGTATTGAGAATTATTTCAGACCTCACTTGAGGTATCTTGGTCGGGTTTGCTGCCTTCTACAACAGAGGAGAAACTGTTTTGGAAGTACTTTGAGAAGGGGAAAAGGCAAGAGAATATCCAGTAGGGTCTCATCCATTTGCATCGTTTTAGCAGCCCCATGATAATAGGAACACAGGTGATGGGAGCTCACACTATGGTGTCAAATTACAGGCACAGACCAGCAATCGGTGGAAAGCTCTGTGTATGGGGCCAGGACAGGCTACTCCTCCCTGAGACCTTGTGAAGGGCTGGAGAAGAGAGGCCAGTGCCAGCACAAGGCTCAGGAAAGGGGGCCTGGAAAATAACCACTATCAATCATAAGGATTTCTCAGGCAGCTTGGTGCCGAGTGTGTTTAGGTGATTTTGCAAATCCCAGCCACAGCAATACACCTACTGAAGCACCAAGATACAAACTGCAAGCAATCAGGGAAGATGGAATTTCAAATCCCTTGGCTAGCCTTTAAGATAAAAGGAGATTTTCTATCACAAAAAACTATCAGTCTGAATAGATGCCTCTCAGAAGGCAGGAATACATCTCACTGACAGCATCCAAAGTTTCAGCAGCATAGCAGCAAAGATGCTTTGTTTTTGCTTTCCATGGCTATGGAAGACCATAAGGAGTATGCTGACTCAGCACAGCCAGAGGAGAGCTCTCTGCACTTGTGTTTTTCTTAGCATTGTTTTAATTAACGTGCTGGTGTCCTACTCTCTCAGCCTCAACTTATGACACTTGCCCAGCTGTGCTGGGCAGCCTCTCCTGTTACCACAGCATGAATGTCATAGGCACAATCTCTCCCTTCTCCCATTAGGAGTGATGAAATTATCACTGGCACATCTCTAGTGGCAATTTCCTTGGTAATAAACCATCCAACACCAGTGATGAGAAACAGGAATCTCTTTTAAGACCCCTCACTGCAACCAGCCCCACAGACCCTCTTCTCCCTGTATCTCAGTCCCAAATAAAAGCCCAGAAAGCTTCCTTTCTTCTGCAAGAAGGCATTTAAGCAGAAACCAGCACAATTCACAATTTACGTAAACAGGCTGCTTTCATACCAGTTGCTCAAGCTGTTACTATTGCACCAGCTACATATTTGTCTCCTTGAAGCCCACAGCAAAATTCCCTGCCATTTCAAACGGTGCAGGATTTTGCATTCCAGGCTGGTAGCAAACATTCTTGAGTACCACTTTTTAATGGGGCACAGATTTCTGCTGAGGTTTGGCTAGTATGCACCAGCTAAAATGTAACTGTATAAAGGATCAGCTGCAAAAGCAGCCAAAAGCTGCAAAACCAGACAGAGCAGGAATAAAATGGTAGAAAACTTTATTATAAAGGCCTCTAGGAGCAGCTGCAAAAGCAACTGAAGCAGGGGTAAAATGGTGAAAAAGGAAGGCTCCTTCCGTTTCTCCCTCCTTTCTGAATCACAGCTTTGGAGAAAGAAAAACACCTCTGGAAGTGGGACCCCAGCTGTGCCTCCACAGGAAATCAGAAAGTAATAAACCCATGGAGGTATCAGCTTTTTATCCCTCATTGTTGAATGGATCCCTTTTTAGAGCACTTCACCCACACACCAATGACCAGATCTTGCCTCACCCATGCCGGGCAAAGCCACCCATCCCCAGGACAGAGCCACCTGTCCTCGGCACTCACAAGGACTGGGGACAGCCAAAGTTGATTCCATTTGGGCAGCCCAAACTGCCTTTCCCCATCTCCCCCTGGGTGCACTCACTCGGGCCTGTTGCACTCTCGAATCGCCGTCTTTATGCCGCCACCGCAGGTCCTCGAGCAGGTCCCGAAGGGGCTCCAGGTGCCCCAGGCTCCGTCTGTCACCGGCGCCTCCCGCTCCTTGGGCACACACATCCCAAACCTGCAGTGCTGCACGTGAAGGAGAGACATGGCAAAGGTGGGATTGTGCTGCTTTGCATTATGAGTGACCCACAGTGACCAGCCTGGGCAACAAGGCTCAGCCTCACTTATTTCTCAGCCACACACAATGATTTTGCAATCAAATAAAACTGAACTGCTTTTACTTTTGTCTGTCACCCCCATATTTTTCTTTCTCCATACCCTTAAATGGCAAAGTGAAAGCAAGGTGCTGAGTCCATGGAATGATTTATGGTATGAAGACTAAAGACAACAGCAACCACTAAATATTCCCTGTTTGTTGGTGCTAAGCAGCACTGCAAACTCGCAGCACTGGCTTTTCAAAAAGCTGCTCTATCTGATTTCCTGCAGAGCTGCAGAAACTCTGCACGGAGAACCCTGTAAGGGGAGGAGACAGGCAATGAGGAGAAACACCAGAAAAAACTCAAACCTCCCCACAGTTACCCAAAGCAGAAAACTTCCAAATCTGAAAGGCAAATTAAAAAAAAATTAATTCCTCAAGCCCAAGTGGTTTTTTTTTTTTTACACTCAGACATAACATGGGACTTGCCAAGACTTGGTCTACACTTCTGTTCTCCAGCTATGACTCGTTTTCTTTTGTTTGGAAAACTGGATTAAGTTACCTTGGCAAGCCCCTATCCCTATTTTCATGGTATAAATTGTATCCATTGGGGTATGTTTACTACGTGGACTACACAGACTCTGGCAGATGGAAGAATGTCCCCTCTCGGTGAACAGTGCTTGGTACAGTTGCTTTAAACCCAGAGACATGCAGATGCCTAAATCTTTGTAATTATGGGGAGCCCAAACACCCACAGATTAGAAGAGGCCACAGACTATAGAATACAGGTAGAGAGCAACACTAAAATTTTCCCTTGCAGTATTTCTGTGCACCAGGTGCTGTTCAGATCTGATGATCTTTATGGGAACAGGGTAAAATTTGCTGATGCACTGTGTTTTTCCAGCCCTTCCACTAATAGCACAACAAGGCTGTGTCAAGGCACTCCACAAGATCATCCTGCTCCTTTAGACACCCTTCTGAACCACCTTGGATAAAGCTATCTAGGCAAACAGAACAGGATCAAGCTGTCACGGGGCTGTGCATCCCACGGGACACCCAGCTCTGCAACACATGGGACACCTTTTGCCCATGAAGGCTGACTTGTTACATAGCTTTGCTGATGAAGAAAGCTGATATCAGGTGCATTTGCCCATGGACATGGTTTGCAGGACAGCTGAAGAGCTCATAATTTGAGTCCTGCATGTGGGGTTTGCTCAGAGACAAGCATGGTCTCTAGTCTGCAAAATGCCCCAGATTTGCTTTTATCTGAAGATCTGACTCCCCAGATAAAACTGACTAAAACCCATCTGCTACAGTAAAGAACAGCAATAAAATCAGCTGAAATGACTGTTTCTTTGCTGCAGGACAAATTACAATGCACAACTCTTCCTGGCATTTAGAGGTTGAAAACCTGAAGCTTGGGGTCCCTTACAGGTCCAAAGAGGTCTGACAGCTATCATTAAACCACAGAAATACATGACACCAATCCAACAGTGCTGTCCCAGCGGAGAAGTTCTTGCAGCAACGTTGATGCTCACAGCTAAATATCTAACTAGAGTCATGCCTGGCACCACTGACCCAGGGAAGATGACTGAATAGCTAACTAGTGAATGAACACAGCTTACAGACCGTGACATGACCTATATGTCTCCCATCTCATGGTTGAGTATTAACCAGGAAGTCATCTACATCCATTGATTTTATTAAAAATTTGGGGGAGTTGGAGTTGATGGTAAAGCAAAGCAGGGGAAAAGAACAGCTGTTTTAAATAAATGGCAAGATAATCTTATGAAAACACAATGGTGCTTCTTGGAACCACACTGTGAACAGTCTGGCTGTGCAACCTTTATGCCTTTCATATTTTAAAAATAATTTCTATGTTGAGATACAGCAGAAAGACTAAAAAGCCTGCCAGGGTTCTTTCCTATAAGCTTACAGCTCACAAAATGAAGAGAATAAAAGGCAGATTGTCTGGAGCAAATTCAAAATATCTTAGACACACAGTGGAGCTGGAGAGCACTGGCAGGGATGGAAGACATTACAGCAGACTTTCCTTTCCTTTGTCTTGCCACTAGAGTTCCAGATAATACCCCAAATCCAGCTGCCATCCTTGGGCTGGCTGAATGGAGTAGCAGGGGGCAGAAGGGGCTGTGCAGCTCCATGCATGCATGACAGACACACTGCCTGCTGCCACAGGGCAGCAGACACCCATCATTACTGTTCATCTGCTCTACTGTTACCATTCCTTAAACAGCCCTGAAAACCACAACTGAGAGTGGCTCAAATTTGCAACCCCCTTTATCTTCTTTCAGAGATTTACCTCCACCCAATAATGAGCTGGTTCTGTGGAACATGGTAAAACCATCACCCAGCAAAACCAGACTCTGGGCTGGGCTTAGGGCTTGATTTAGCAGTATCAGATTCAGTGTCCTCAGTTGCAAAATATGCGTAAGTTAATACTCCCATGGTTTTTAATGTCCTTGATTTGAGAGTAAATTTAGAGCCCAGTTAAATCTACATAATCTACATCCCAGTAATTTTAGCT
Organism: Serinus canaria; assembly: GCF_022539315.1. Classification (NCBI taxonomy): domain Eukaryota; kingdom Metazoa; phylum Chordata; class Aves; order Passeriformes; family Fringillidae; genus Serinus; species Serinus canaria. Next base: position 6,458,261 of record NC_066326.1, on the reverse strand, counting down.
AGATCTTTTTTTAGCTATTCAGGCTCTTTTATTTCCAAAGATATCTCCATAAAAAATGGTATGGTATTTTCTCCATCTGCCAACCCATACAGCATGGGTTTTAAACATGCAGACTTGAGGCATTAGTCAGCAAGTAGCAGTTTGACAGGGCTTCTGGCCACAGTAGAGTACCAAAATAGCAATTTATTCCAAGGAAAAGCACTTCAGACTCACACCTCAGCACTTCACAAACCCAAGTAAATACCAAGCAGGACAGAGTTTATGTTGATCCAAACTTTAAGCTTGAATCAGATGAATACACAGACAGAAAAATTACTCCATAAAGCCCTTTTGTGAGAACACATTTAAATGCCTGAACACAAGTGGGCTGCATTAACTTTTCTTAAGAGCTCATCTGCTCTCAGCTGAGACATTCAGATCACACTTATCCAGTTGGTCTAAACTTGTCAGATTGTCTAAATTTGTGGCCTGATATGTTTTTGCTCACACAGTCTTTATTAAGAGCCATGCAGCTGGACACTGCATGACACAGGGTGGCTCTGAGGGGGTGCTGATCTGCTCAGCTGCTGCTGTTTGCACATCACTCTGGTCATATCCAAGGGTAAGTGCAGGTTTGCTGCAGCCCAGATTTTTGGAATTTCAAGAAAATTTCAAAGTAATTGCTGATCTTTCAGCAGTGAGCAGATCCCAAGCTCACCAACAGAGAAGCTGAGGGCACAAGGTCTCAAGTCACAGGGACTCCACAGATACCTACACTCAAAAGGGGATTTTACAGAAAAATATTAGACATTCCAATTACATCTCTGATGCACTTTCTCAACCATAAAAACAAATCTGCAATTGCACTTTTCTCTAAGAAAGGAAGGCAAATTGATACATGATGCTCATTGTCCTGAAGGAAATCAGTCAAGTGTCATTGAACAATTGACTTTTCAGACACATACATCAAAAGTTAAATTTCCAAAGAGTTCCACAGCCTGTATGGAAAACTGTATTTAAAATAGCATCCAGAATTTTCATTAAAGTACCTTTGAGAGACTATGATTTAAAACTTTGACTCTTTCTAAAGAAAACATTATTATTATTAATGCTGATCTTGAAAGCCAGAAAAGCAAAATTTTAAGCTATACCATGTAGAATAACATCACACTATTTTTACTAGACACAGATGGAGACTACTTTTGTTCAGACACAAATAGTAAGAACTAGTTAGCATTTTTATTCAAAAGTTTCAGTATCTCAATAAAAGAAAAATGCTCTAAACTATTTTTCTACAAATACGAATAACTAAAAATTAAACACTTATCCTAGAAACCACAATGCTAGCTGGAAATTAACATTGCACATGGAAATGGGAAGTTTCTATGAATTACTGCCAAAAATGTTCCATACATAAAATGTCAACTAATTCTATATTTTACTCTGAAGCTGTCAAGATGAAAAGCCAGCTGACAAGTTTATGTTACACAGAATTACTAATTGCTCACATCACACAGGCAATTTCTAACAAAAGCTTAGGGAAGCTTTGCAAAAGTTTTGCTCAAAAGTTCACTCAAGGGCATTAATTCAGAAAGATAAGCACTCCAGGAATACCTGCTTTAAACAATGTTATGCCAAGCAATTGACTTTAATAATGGTATCTGGGCTGGAGATGTCCCAGGCACCACCAGCCTGAAACCACATCAAGCTGCTGTGGGCTTCCAGCACTGCAGTCAGAGCAGTGCCCCACACAACTGGCATTAGGGTAGGATGATTCTGACTGATATGCTCATCCTCAGCCCAAGGAAATAGAGCAATGAGGCACAAACCACCAGGTATTACAGACCTTTCCAGGCTCACATTCTGTCCCATCAGCCCAAGGTGTGTGTTGGGTTCGACATCCCTTGTGAGCACCATCGACGTTGATACACCAAAGTCGCCGACACTGCATCTGCTTAAGTGATTGCAGAGATCAAAGCATTAAATATGTACCACATGCCTTACCAGACAGATGATCCTTTATGAAATTATCCCCCCAGGATTTATCATTAACTCACAAGCTTGACAGTAAGTTGATGGATTGTGAGTCTGCCATTCATCCAACCCCAGGAGACCTTATTTTGCTCTGGCAAAACCAGGAAAAATAAGGTGTGAAATTTCACTTACCATATAGGGGCACACTTGGGATCCGGGTCCAAAAATTAACTCACATTGTTTGTTGACGTCATAAATCAGCCCTGGGAGCTGCTGAGGCAATGTGTAAGTTCTTGATGAAGGTTCATCAAGCAAACATTCCCCATAACCAGTGCTACAACACAAATCAGAACACTGGTGTTAAACAGGAGGTGGGAGACCAGAACCCACTTGTGTTTGCCTGAATTAGCCTAAGGGCAGTTGCACACCCCGCTTGCCATATTTAACAAGCACTACAAGAGCTATTTCAAACTCAAGCACAGGAGGGTGTGTTACCCATACACCGTCACCCTTTGTGCTGTGACAGCAACCATCCACCACACCACAGTCAGCTACAATGGCAAAAGCATTTCTGAGTGTGCATTTAGTTGCTGAGCAAGCACTGGCGCATTTTTATAAAGAATTCAGAAAAAAAAAAATCACTGATTAGCAGAACTGCCCAAGGGACTGAGCTCCTGGATTTGCCAGAACACCATCATGGCTCTCATTCTGTTCCACACCACAACACACGGGAAGGCATGACAGCAAAATGGGCAAATCACTGTTCATCAAACTGACCCGTGGGCTCCTGGAACGGTGTTCCCACACGGATTAGTGCCAGGGCTTTATCTTGACCTGTGGAGCAGAAAGGCAGATTCAATCTGCCTTCTAAAACACAGCTCCGTATCTGGGCCACAAAGCTTGGGAAAGTCATTCTTCAAGTTTGAGGAGAACACACATTCCTTAAAAGCAATATCCATGGGGGAAGACTTATTCTTCCCCATTGAGAGGCTGGTCCTTGCCAGCTTATCATGAGGCTGAACTGGCAGGGACTGGATGCCAGGGGTGCATTCCTGCTCTAGGTAAAGGATGCATGCACACACAAATCCCTCTGATTTCCTCCAAACGCTGCACACTAGGGCTCCAAATTAACTAAAGAACTCCATGGGACACATGGACATGTGAAAACAGCCCAATACATGCATTTGCAAGGCCTTACTCCAGAAATTCAGTGATGTATTTCCTACTGCACTTTGACCACATCCAGGGATTGGTGTAGAAGTTCAGTGTTGGTGCCATGACATGCTGCTGGTTTTTACCTCCATCTTCCTTGCACTTGTGATTGTCATCATGTGGCATGTTAAATCTAAGAGGAAAAGAGCAGCAAAAAGTAGAGTCAGTTAAGAGGCAAACATCTTTAGCATAGCATAGCAAGGGCAACAGTGTGAACTAAATGCAGGCAGACCCAAGAATTTTCCCTAAATATGCTGCTGACAGATATTACAGAATAAAAGTATTAATACACACATATTCATAATAAATTTAGAAGTGTTAATGAACAGGGTTTCTAGCACTCATCTGGGAAAAGCTGTATAGCACCCTGCTAAGCTCTCCACTCCATGACTGCATATATTCAGCCAGACAAGACCTCCAGGGAGCCTGGAGTAAGATGCAAAGCCAGCTGCAGTTTCCTTTTCAGCTGACGGTTGCTCTCCTGCAGACAGGCTGGAGTCTGACCCCTCCTTCATAAAAATGGCAAATACTCTGGAAATGACCACAGATCCAAAAGTTGATCTCAGGGAATTCTGAAGGAGATGATTGACACGAGCCCACTGACTGCAGACCCTCATGCACACAGGCAACCCCTGTTGGATGCAAACTATTTTCTAATACAGTTGAATACTCGGGGCCACACTGCTGCCTAAGCAGGGTTGCACCAGGGGTAGACTTGGCTCCTATACTTTATGTGGCAGGTTTACAAAATGCCAGCAAGCATTGGTATCAGCAGAAACCAAAATGAAATTTGCAGCACATGACACCTTGAAGAATGTGGTAAATTCACTAATGGAGACAGAGCGGCCTAAAGTGCTGTGCTGTTTGAAGTGGGGAAGGGGAAGTGACCTGGTGTGATCCTGTGTTCCAAGGCTGGGGAGTTTGTATTCCATTAAGATTACCTCCAACAAACCATCTTTTCACTTTGCTCTCTGAAAAAAAGAGCATAGAGGCATTGCCTGCTCGGGAGCACTGCTAACCCCCCAGCAGCTCTGAGACAGCATTAGCAAAGGAATTAGGCACAAGTTAGGTGTGGGGAACACCAAAACTTTGGGGACTTTTTGACAGGAAGTCTTATTTAAACAAATACTACTGTGGTTAAAAATAGACTGTCTCAGCCAGCTCTCCATGAAGAAAAACAAGAGTTTAGAACAATGAGAGATCTGTTCCCAAGTACTCATGCATCCCACACCTACAGACCTCCACTGCAAAGCAGGCGTGTGATGGTTTGGGACTGAATCAGCTGCCAAAGGTTGTAGCCAGGGTAAAGGACTATGTGATCTAAGGTGATTTTTCTCATGACTGCTTAGTAGTGAGAAAAAGTCTCAGTAGAGAGAAAAAGCAAAAAATGTTTGAAAGAAATTTCTGCTGGAGGAGGTGAATGGCAGCATCTCTTCTGGGGATGTCTAGCAGCACAAGATTTTCCATGATGAAACAGTTCAAGAGCTGAGTCAAGCTCACTTATACACCTCATCAATTCCCAGATGCCCTGAGTAAGTTCCTCCTTCACACACAGCTGCTGCACTGCCTTCACCAGCACCACACAGAATTGTGGGACAAGCTGTGGCAGGCTGAGGATTTGCTCTCAGAGAAGACTTCAGTCCCAAAAGATAGTTCAGATATGCCAGCATCCTTTGTCCTGGTCCTCCCCAAGGACCTCTGCCCAAAACCCTGGCTAGTTCCAATAGCTTGGTCAAGATGTCATTTCTTAGGTGCTGCTTGTGGTACTCTGTCATTTATCCTGCCCAAAACACGGCCCTGTTGGTTTGGCTGCTTTCAGGTAGGCTCCAGAGCACTCCACAGTTTCATCTATTTCAGTGGTGCATCTTCTAGCCAAGTATATTATCTCCCCTCAAATAATTAGGCTCAGCAGTACTAGTTCCCAGCCTGGCTGGCAAGCCCTAGTTAGAATAAATATTGGGCTATTTAAATGTAAATGTATTTACATAGAACATACACATGGCCAAGTTCATGTGCTATTGTGAAAGCAGTGCTCAGTCCGTTATCTTCACTAATTGAACAGCTCCTGTATGGGTCACAGACTGTGCCCAGCTCTGCCAGACCTAGGAGAGAACACAGAGGTTTATGATGGAAAAAAAAATGTCACCCACAGTTCAAAACAGGCAACTAATATTGTCACTACAAAAAAAGTGATAAAGAAAAGGTTTTCCTTACCCAGAGTATCACATTTGTCGTGTGCTCTACAAATATCCTGTCTGAAAGCAGAACAGACCTGACACATTAATTCTCAATGCAGCAGTGAGTTAAGGTACAAGCACAGTAACAACAGCAGAAACAACACTTGGTCCTTCAATGGACCTTCTCAGGCTGGTTTGCTGCATCACCCAGAGTCCAAACTAACTCGCCACCACAGTCAGAGTTTTTCATCTTATGCTAAACCCATGAGCAGACCTTAGACAGCCTTGAACCTCTCTCATCTCTTGTTATAGTGGACACATGCTCCCACAAATATCATTGCACACACATCAAAACCTGAACATTTCCCATATAGTACATGCTCACAGCCCCTGACACACAAGTGGCTACAGTTTTCATGAGAACATTCACCACACCTGGTAACAAGCACAGCTGTATCATGCCGAAGGTGACTTCCTTCTGGGTGGTTTTGGGACTGTTGCCACTGGCAGAAGTTTTTTAATGTTGTCTGGGCATTGTAAGATATTGCAGGGCCATCCTGGTAAGCAACACACAGAAAGCAGGTATTTTAATTATTCATGACAATGCTCACTACAAATGCCATTGTCAAGCAGAAGGTGAAGAAAATAATTTCCATTACCTGCTCATTATGTATCACAACCAATTTCACAATAACAATATTAATTAAATTTCCAATGCTTGGGTCTTTGTAGATAGAAGCCACCTGTTTCAAAAAGCAACATTTGGAATTACTGTTAACATTCAGGGAAATAAACAATTAAAACAACACATATATTTTCCATTTTGCAACTGTTTTTCTCCTGGGCTGGTCTTCTGCCCTGCTCAGTGCTCTGATGCTACTTGGAGAGACCTCCTGGCAGAAGCACAATTTTAGGCTGAGAAAAACCTGCTGGTATCAGAGAAACCCAACATTTCCTTTTGCTTTAGCACACATTTCACCAAATTAAAGGATCATTCTGCTCTGAGACACATAGACCACCAAACAAGACTGTCGAAAGCAACTTATTCTTCCAAGTGTCTGATTTTCACATGGGCAGTTTCAGACCACATATTCAGTGCACTTCTACTCTCAAACAGGATAAGCATCCCTCCAGAGACACAAATATGTTGGATACTCCCTGCCAGTTGCTCTGCATCTAGAGAACTGCCTGTCTGGAAACTGCACTACTTCATCCTGCAGCTCCTAAGGTGCTTGTTCTCAGCCTGGAAAGTCAACTTGAGAACTATGCTAAGGATCAAAGTAACAGCAGGCTTCTTCTCCTTGCAACAGCAAGGGAAGTCAGGCAACTGCATGACCTTCCAGCATCCGTCCCCTGGAAGGCACAGTGCCCAAAGTATCTTTTTAACTCAGCTGTTATTTCACACGGGCTTAAATAAAAAGAAGAGTACAGCATGTGGATTAAAGAACTAGTGATATTGCTCATGGTGTCTGATGTTCAAGAAAGTTGGAAGAGAGAGGTGTGAGAGGGATCAGGAAGCCTAATGGATCTGGGAAAGAAGACTCCAACCAGCATTTTCCAGCCATGTTTTACTATTTTTGATGTAACCCCAGCATTATCTAGCGAAGGCAAACCGATGGCGCTGCATATGAACGCAGCGAGAGAGGGCTCTGTGACCACTAGAAAACTATTTGTGGGTGAATCTACTCGCCCTGGTTGAACACTCACTATTGACATCAGGGTTAAGACATAGTGCTGTAGGTTGGCTCCGTGGTAAGCGACCATCCTGCTGTCAGCCACCACCATCACCTCCACAAAACGTGGGTAGGACAAGAACCGCTTCGTTCGCTTGTGACTCTTCTTTTCACCAATGGTCCCGGTCTTGTTGCTGTCCCCAGAAAAAGAATTCACTTCCAGGCTGTGTTTCAACATCTCCACGTCAGATAAAATGCTGCTCTCTGCCCATTGCCTTCTCCAGTGTTTCCGTTTGTTCTTTTTGTGACTGTGGTCATGATCTATGGTTAAAAGGCAGAAAAAACATACAGTACATTCTGGAGTGAATAAAATTAATACCACATGTATGCTAAGTCAAAATACCTATTACCTCAACAAAGTTGTGTGGGCTTGCTCCAAACAAGCAGGGAAGTGAAACAGAAGCACTATGTGGAAGCCCACCATGTAATCCAACATCCAAGGCTTCGTTTTTAAAGCCATCTTGGGGAAGCCAGTAGCACTTAGAAGTGGACATTCCCTGCAGCAGACCCAGCTCCTGGTTTGTGCAGGAGGAATGGAGCCCTGCAATGGTAATTAGCCACTGCAGCAGCAGTGTGAGGATTCTGGGCACGTCCAAGGTGGCCAGGAAACCACAGGAAACAAAGGTCCAAATCCTGTATTTCTAACTCAGGCATGAAGGACGGCAGGATTTGGCCTTCACAGCAAAGCAATTATATATGATTTATTTCTGTCTCTAACAATAACACGGCTGGGCTTCAGCTCCCCCCCTCCCTTTATTATTCTGTGCTACAGGAATGGTAAAGGTCATCTAATAGCACAGCTGCCACTGGCAAAAGAATAGAATTCAGGAAGTTTCACATATACTGCTTTTGATATTCAATTAGGCCAAACATAAAAGCAGCCTGAAAATATACTCCATGCTGATACAAAGACGACAAAGTGAAGAGGGAGAACAGGCATATAAAACATATGGAACGTGTACAATTAAGATTTACCATCTGATTAGTATGTAATTATAGCATTATTTAAATGTAAGAGCAAAATCAGGCTTATTTGATGCCACTTAATTTTTAATCAGTTCATCATAGGAAGCAGCTAATTGAATGTGATTCATCCACGAAAGACTGTTCACTTCTGCATTTAATATAAAGCCAGATCTGAACTACTCATCTACGACTCCAGGCTACAACCCTCATGCTCTTTGTAGCTTTAGTTTAATTTCGTCATGGTGGTGAAAAATATCACATTTCCTTATCTGACCCATTGAGTAGGTTAGAGGAAGCATAATATTACAGAACAAAGGAATATTCTATGCTCAAACAAGATTGAAATGATAGGAAACTTCTTAGTTATTTTTCCTGTATAGTTTCCTTTTAGGAATATTTGTAATAATTTCCAAAAAAGGAAACATGTTCTGGAGTATCACGGTGGGCAAAGGGGATCAGTCAGCTTCTACCTATCTGAAAAATACTATCCTTTTGCCCTATGTGTAAATAGGTAGAGTAGTTAAGAATTAAATCCTGCCTATTCTGTACTACCTAAGTCCTCCAAATTCCCCTTTCTTGATATAGTCCAGACCACCTTAATACAGCAGAGAGTCTGCAGTTATTTGACTAAGAATTTGAGAAAGCCAATGGCATTTGTGGTTATAATTGGATTGCCCTAGTTCCTCTGCTCTAATCAATGCCCTTGTGTTGGCAAGGTTATGCTCTCATGCTGGCACTGCTTCGTGGGCAACCATGACATTATCCCGACTCATTCAGTGCCAATCAGCTTGGGGAGCCAACTATGCATACAAATAACTTTAAGGTGAGGAGAGGACCAGACTGAGGAGAAAGTGCTAACCCCAGCCCTTCAGCCAGCTCCTCTCCTCTCCTCTCTGCACCCTCAGACTGCCACTCAAATTTTTCTTTTAAATAACTAACTTCCAAAAGGAGCAGGTGCGCAAGGAAAAATGTGTTAAGGATGGGGAGATGCTCAACAGGGCTCAAGCAAGGCTGAAGACAAGGCTGCAGAGTGAAGGCAGAGCTCTGCAGGGCCCCAGGTAGGACCATGAGGCTCAGGTGCCTTCTCCTCCAACCATCCAGTCAGAGGGAAGTTAGATGGCAAAAAAAGAGGGAATTGCAAAGACACCTGTCTTTGAAGACACTTATCACACAGGTGTAAAAAAAAACTTGATATTCACTGGGCTTGCACTGAAATCCTGCAGCTGGTGTCACATGCGAAAAAAAACCCCACAAACCACCCAGAGAGTACCACATGAAATTCCACATCTTGTTCTGAGAGCCCTGACCTGCCCCTGATCATGCAGGGGAATCAGAGCCCAAGAAAGCCAGGTATGCCCAGCACAGAGGAAAAATAACTTTCCATTTTGTGCAGAGATTTGGCACAGAGTCACAGAATCATTTAGGTTGGAAAAGATACTTAAGATCATCAAGTCCAATCATTAATCTAATGCTGCCAAGTGTTGGTACAGTATCAGTGCTCTTTCCCCATTCAGCACACAAATTAAGTCAGACACATCATCACTTCCAAAACAACTGAATTATTTCCACTCACAAAGCCACTCCAACACTTGCAGTGCTATTTGGACAGGTCACATATTGGGTGTTTGTCAGCCTGGTTACTGGAAAACCAGGCACCAGTGATGGGGATGCACTGCATGGAAAGCCACTCCTGGACTTTGGTAGTAGTGAACTGTTATCTTCACCCATCTTTCTTGCATGTAGATAGTGTGCACTCACCTGTAAAAAATGAAATGCTAATGGCTGTGCACTGCTCTCAACCCATCTGTAAAATCCTGACCATGTTAATGGGAGCTGCACACAGGCACTGCCAGGAACTCTGTGTGCCTGATTCTGTTGATATCCTGCTCCATTACAATGGCCACAAAAGCAGTGCTCTCACTGAATGGTGCAACGTGCTCCTGCTCCATCAGGCAGAAGGGAAACTCTCTCACATTACACAAAACTGTGATTTTGCAGCACCAGCTTCCTACTGCCACACATAACATCAGAAAAGGGTGTGATATTTCCCCACCTTATTTTCCCTTTTTTTTCCCTGTTGTGTTAACATAGTAACAGAAATCAGCAAAAAAAATGGCTTCATTGGCAAGCCCCGAATCTTTGCAATGACCTGAAACACATCTACTTACACATGGTAGTAACTGGATGGGTTTAAGAAACAAAACATTTTTCTTTTACTTTGTAGAAAAACCAAACTCCAGTGAGCAGACAAACCCTTTAAAACCATGCAAACTACAGTTCAATAATTCAAGTATCAGGTGAGCCCATGCACTCAACAGTTCATATTCATTTGAGAGGCAGGTAAAGGCTAAAACGTCCATTTTACTGCATATTTTACTAAGACAATCTGTGCTGTTTTCACTGTCTTTATACAGACCTGGTAGTTTTATCTTCATTTTTTTTTCTGTTTGGTTTCTTCTTTGTAATGTGGGACTTAAAAGGAAATTCAATCCTGTGAAAGAATCCTGATGGCATCTTTTCACTAATGCCATTTATTTTTGCCTGGGCAAGAAGCCTCAGCCCAGAACCCATTCAGCTGATTTATGGATGTTTCCTGCTGGTTAATGTACTTTGGATCTATCACAAGAAAGAGGGCAGGGAAGACTCAGGCCCTGTGTGAGTACTTTGCCTGCATGAAGGATGACAGGGCAGAGTCAAGATCTGCTTTTGACATAGTAACTATTGATATACTAAACCAAATATTAAAAGATGGAATGATCACTTATTCCAACAGTCCTAATCCTTTCCATTTCTACATTAACTAGTCCTTGGAATAGAAAGCAATTTGCACAATTAAGTAAGACATGTAACAATTCAAGCAATTCCAGTTCAGCTCCAAGTTCATAAGAGCTGCACATAGCAGCGAAAAAAATATGTAACACAGAGAGAGAGCAAGAGAATGGGGCAAGAAAAATTCTCTTTCTTGAGCTAACAACATCTTCCTGCTAGAAAAAAAGCATGATCCTTTCCAACTGACTAATTATCACAAGCTTTCTGAATGTGTGACCTAGGATTTTTAACAGAATTTGCCACTCAGCGGTTGGCCCACATCACTTCTAGCCCCGCTCTGATCCAGTTGCACAGAAAATAAATTATTGCACAGCTCCATAAAACAGACCAAAATTTAGCTGAGCTTCCCTCACACAGTCAGCCAGTGTGTGACCTGTCTCCCTCAACTCTACAGCAGCAAACCCTGGGCAAAAGCTCCACAACAAGCCCCAGCTCCAGCTGCCTGCCTGGATTTGCTGCCTGTAGCTGCTACAACAGCAGCCACCCCAGGGACTGCCATCCCCTGGGAAACAGAGAGAGGCAAAATGGATTTGCCTTCATGCAGAGATCAGACTGGCTGAAACTGAACCACATTTTTAGGCTCTTCTTGCCAAGAAATGGAATGGAAACTGGCTCCTCTTTAGGACACACACAGGTAAGAAGCCAGATCAAATAATTTTTCTAGCCCTGGGTCTGTCCTAATTCTTTATCAAGATGTTTTGTATCTCTGTCTTTCTATACACCTACACATGTATCTCAGATGGATTTGCATGAGGCCAAATTCTCACCTCTGTTACTGTGGGGTGCTGTTGTGGTCAGCATAACCCAGAGCTGAAAACATCTTCTCTGACAGCAGCTTCACACTCTGCTTGGACAATAGCCAGGGATTGAAACATAATGGGGGACCAGCCACTGCCTTGCTCTGAGAGTACCACACTGAGATGATCAGTCCTATGAGCAGGATTAATCCTGCCTTCCCTCTGGATAGCTCCTTGACTGAACCAGAGCTGCTGCGATAGCCAGGTCCATGTCCAGGAGCTCCTCCTACTGAAATCAGCCCCATGAGTCAAGCCCAGAACCTGGAATTTGTGTTTGCAATATGTGAAAATATTAAGGCCAGAAAGCAAAGCTATAAAGCCATGAGCAGTTCAGACTGGCATGAAGCATCACTGATGCAAAAACCAACTGTTTCACCTCAATTCACTCACTGTATCCTGTGTCTGTGACTATAGAGACTTGGAGGTGCAAAGCTCAAGGTGATGCTGAACCCTGATGTCTGTCAGGGTGACCCTGCCTTTCTTCTCACTGCTTGAACCAGAATGCTGAGAACCATGGACTTGCAGTGAACAACAATCAGCTTCCCCTAGTAATAAAACATTCTCTGGTTTATACCATGCTAACACTAAAGACCACACATGCTCTAGATGGTTTCTTTCCAGGTGATGAATATCAGAATGCATTCCAGCCTAAAAGATTATTTTTATGCCTAAGGTAAAAACTTGTACGTGAAAGCTATCAATTTTGCACAGTAGACAGAAAGTAGATTAGTGAACAAAACAATAAATTTCCTCTTTAAGAAAGGAGATACCAACACATGAGCCAAACATGTGGCAGAAAATGATTCAAGATCATCTTACAGAACTCCCACACAGGCTATTCAGGCAACTTCCAATGCACAACAGTCACAAGTACATCAACCTGTGTCCCACACTAGTGTCTAGTGACACCTATGAGGTACCATGCCAACAAGAACAACACTGAGGCCACCACAACTTTGTACTGACAGTCAGTAAAAGATAAGACAAAACATCCCATTAGAAAAAAAAAAAAAAGAAATTGTTCAGCAACTGGCCACAGGGATGTTGATAATGACATTACAGGCATATGGGAAAAGAAGTCACAGAATAGTCAGCCTGTTTATTTTCAGTAATATATGCCATAGGGAAAAGACAGAAAGCACCCAAGTGATTCACCCCTGCTTCTCCCACCTGTCCTCCTTCAGTGGATGTCCCCACAGATGAGGTAAAGTATGTCCATTTTGATTCCAGGAGAATAACTTAACTCTGTCCACTTACCATGTTTCAATTGCAGAACAATAACCAATCAAAAACAATTTGTTTAATCACAACCTTAAGTCTTACACCTTTAGGGCACCAGAAGGATGTTCGATACATTTTCAATGCTAAGAGTAACAACAAAATGCATGCACTTTACTTATAACTCACATGGAGGAATCTTAAGCCAAAACTAATTATGGGATCTGTATCATTGACTGTGATCAATGTTTTTTAACTGAAGTCAGTCTATTACCTTATTTCACTTGTCAACATCACAAGATACCTTAAATATTACAGACTGAGCCCTTCCCCAGCTCAGCATGGTAAAAAAGCTTGTGCTTAACCTCTCAGGCCCATCTGACCAAATACCAGCTGGCTCTTACTGTGCTGTTACCTCAACAGGGAGGCAGAAATAGAATTAATTACATTAGCATATGGGAGTCGTGATGTAATTCTCTTCTTTATTCTGGGAGGGAAGGAAATCTGTATTAATTACTATCTGACTAAAAATTACAATCCACTTCTTTAAGATAAGAAACTTTTCTGAGGAAAAGAACAAAGTCAGTGTTTTACCCTGAGGCCAAGAGCAAAGCTGACAGCTTAAACAGACTCTTGAAAGAGCTCAAGTATTGCTCAACCTGGAAGTAAAGGCTTAAGAAAATCTCCCTGCAGATCTCCTGCAACCCTGAGTTTACGTGACACTCAGCAGTACAGAATTTGCCTGAAGACCTGCCTGGAAACCAGACACCTAGAATGCAGAATTCTGCTGGATGAATGAGTTGAAAACAAAAAAGAGGGGACACAGTTGGAAGCAAGACATAGTCCAAAAGAAACAGCAAAAATACTAAAGGTCTCTAGGCCAACAATCCAAGTGCAAAGGATCTGGGATTTCACCACAGACCACTCGCTAGAGTACAAACACTGAGTTCTGCGGAAAAGGAATTCAAAGTTTCTGCCTCAGAACTGCTATAAAGTAACAACATAAAACATACAAAGGGCCTGGAGAAGGAGCTGAAAATTTCCATCACTGGCCTCATTCCACTCTATTGCCAATTTTAACACTGCAAACACACCTTGAACCACAGCTGGAGCAGGAACAAAAGCTCATCCCCTTCCTGCACCAATAAAAGACCACACTAAAAAGTCAGGCTTTAGCCACAGTACCAGATACCTAACACATCCTTCCCCAGGTCTCCTCCCTGGTCATGGCACTGATACCACACTAAAAAAACCCCATTCTGGCAACCCCAACCTGACCACCCCTTCCAAGCACATGGGAATATGGTGACAGAACCATCTCCTGCTTGTGCCATTGGTTCACCAGTGACTTCCCATGCAGCTGGCTGGCATTAGGAGAGCAGGCTGGTACTAATTATAATGCAGAAATAAGATCACAATTATTGAGCTGGCAGCAACAGGCATCTGCTTGCTCAAGACACAGGGCAGCACTCCTCTGCTCTGGTGGTTCCCCAGTGTCAAGTTCAGTGGGAAAGGTTGTTACAGTTACTATGAAAGGGTAATCTATTACAAATTACTCGTTAATGCAACTGAAAAATCAGTGACACATTACTGAGTATGCCTGTGTCACGCTAGCTCAGCAGCAAGACTTGGTTCATGCTGCTGGCTCCTCCTCTGCTTTTTACAGGACCCTTCTCAGCACAGCTTACATGCAGAGCTTCTCTCCTCCTCACCTGGACCACATGAGCCTTCCCTTTGTGGAGCTGCTGTCCCTGGCCACACATGTACTCTCCAGTAGTCAAACTGCTGTAACACCCAACAAAATACCAGCAAATTTGAAACCCTTTTGCATCCATTTCTGGCAGGTACTGGGATATGCTAAGCCTGCAGGTTGTGTCCCATAGCCATCTGTGCTGATAATACTTGGTGGATTTTGGAAAGCAGCCTCAGCAGGTGAGTCACTGGGCTTTCCCACCCCTGCCAGCAGTGGGTGGGGGCACAGTCAGCACGGCATAGGTAAGACCTGCTCTGTCCTGCACTCATCTGAGGCTGTTTCCAAAACCTCACCACCTCAGCATGAACTGCTGGAAGGCCTCTTTGCTGGCAACAGCCCCTTGGCTCCCCTCCAGAAACAGGAACAGCTCTAATCATCTTCCCACTAGTTTGGCACCATCAGAGTGTTATTGCTGCTTCTGCATGATGAGTTTTGCCCGTGGTGGATATTCCTGCTGTAAATGCTCTCATTAAGGAGCAAGGACTTTGTGCAAGATCCTCACATACAGCCCCAGAGCCCAGGTCCAACACCAGCCTCAGGATGCGCATAGTTGACCAGCAGCAAGGGAGGGAGAAGCTCGCACTCACTATACATTCAAGCCTTGGTTTATTCATCTCAGCCCCAGACAGGTCTTGAATATAAAAGAATTATGAGGAATGAGGCAAGGACAGAGAGGTATTTAACTAATGAAGCTAGGATGGAAATTGGAAAGGTTCTTCAGCCAAATGAAAGCAGTGGGTGATGCCTAAAGAGGCTAACCTGGAACATAGACTAGACAATGTTAAAGGAATAAAGTAGGTATTTATTAAAAGGCCTTAAAGGATACACCTTGGGCAGTATAAGAGCTAGGCCATGGCTACACCCAAGATGGACAACCGGTCATGAGTCTTCACACTTTTATAACTTTTTGGTCCATTTCCATATTGGAGTTAATTGTCCAATTGCAGCTTCAGGTTGAGATGTCCCATCCTCTCAGTTTGCTCTCTTCAATTCGCTGTTATTTATGCTTTTCAGGCCTGAGACTATAATGGCTGTCCTTCGTTCTCAGTCTGGAAAAGGATTGTTTTATCTAACTACCCTGTGAAGAGAACTTACTAACACTTTATATGAAGTTCAGAATCACACACTAAGGCAGTATGGAATCTAAAAATTATGAAAGCTAAAACTTAAGGCATCATGGGTAGAAGAAGAAGAGCTTTTTGGGGCAGCTCCAAAGAAGGAGCTGCCCCAAAAAGTTTAGTCAGGAGTTCTGCATCAAGGTCACAGCAAAAGCTGCACAGAATTTGCTAAGTTTGGAGCAAGAGCTGGGCAGGCAACAGAAGTGGGGTGATGAAAGGGCACAATACTTGCAGTTATACTCATGGACACAGGGGAATTGCGGCCCAGTGAAATCAGGCAGGTGGAGGCCGCATCTGTGTCAGAACAAGGGGTGGCCAAAAGGCAGAATGATTGCTAAGGTTCAGTAGAAGGCTAAAGCTATCACAGACCCCAACAAAACTGGAAGAGAAGAGCTCCAGAGAACTCAACAACCAAAATATACATAGAAATACATATATATATATATCTATATATACATCACCAACAAAAAACAGGGAAATATGATAGAAATGAGAAGCAGCAGAAATGGACTTAAGACCCAGAGCAAGAGGTGCCTGAAGTGGTTTATTTAAGTGATGACCAAAGGCAGTGTCCTACTGGCATCTGGAGCTGGGCATCTCTCTGCAAGACCAAACTTTGACGGTTTCACATGGAAAGGGCTCACGGGTCTGCTCCTGGCAGAAGGTCCCACTGGATGGGGGCTCGGGGAGGTGCTGCCTCATGGAGGCAGCTGGCACACGGCTGCAGGATGCAGCTCCGTGCTTTTATCACTGGAGTCAGATCGTTCCTCTGTGGGGTGCAGGAAAGCAGTGCTCTCCAGCCTTGCAATGAGCCACTTCCCCTTTTCTTTTTTTAGGATCGCAATCTCTTTTCTCTTCCTCCTCCACCTCAAAAAAGCGGATATTTAATAATTGGGTTGGAAGAGCTTGCTATCCTGAAGCGATGGGTGGTAGTGGTGCTGCACCTAAGTGACATCATGCTGTCTGCCTGGCCAAGCCCTCATCCTGTCAGAGCTATTCAGTAAAACACAACTAATTATTCTGCCAGATCCCCAGCCAGATGACAAACTGATTCACGGCACTAACTAAAAGAAAAGAAGGAGAGGAAAATGCACCATTTCCTATGACTGAAACTACATTAACCTGTTACCCCAAGGAAAACTCTGTCCAAAGTTTTTCTTGCAGCAGTTGAGCTGTATGCCAGACAGCTGAAATGCATTGCCAGAGACCCCAGTGCTGTGCAATGAAAGTTCATTTGCAGAGCACAGCTTCCATTTGATATCCACCAGCATTCAGAGGAAAAAGATCTTTTTCCAAAACACCTGTAGAGTATCTTTTATGCCAGAGCACCTAAAACTGTTATCAGAAACTGCTAATTAAAACTTAACAAAAGCAAATACCTGGTTTTCTAGGCTGACCTCAGGATGCTGAAAACTAAAAGTACAACCAGGGAGACTGCTGCAAATGAAAGCTTTTACTCAATCTGTTAGTCAATTCACAAGGGAAACTTTCCTGAATACCTCAAGAAGTCTAAAATTACATCATTATGGCAAGGGCACACCAGTATGTTGACTATTAATCATTTCCAGGAAGATGACTATCAGAAAGTCATTCTTAATAGCACCACCACCTGGCAACAGAGGGTCCCTTTCTCACCTCAGGGGGGGTACCTTAGATTTCCCTCCCATGAATTTCCTCTTCAAGAAAATTTCCACCCCTGCCAGAAGCCTGCAAAGCAAATGCACCGTTTCACACATTCTTCTGACAAAAGACTGGATTCACACAACACCCTACAATTATAACTCCCAAACTCTCACAAAACCATTCTTCTCTGGCAGGAGTAAGACATACACCTTGTCTAAAACAGTGAGTGCTGCTAGATTTTGCACGTTCACCTCTGCTGCAAAGACATGTGAGACACCTTCTCTCACCAGATGTAACCTCAGGTAGCATGCCAAAGGTTCAGCATTGCCCAAGCTGCTCTGAACTTGCTCCTTAAATGAAATAACCAAGACTTGTTCACCATACACATATGGCCACAGCATCATTCCCTTTCAAAAGCTTGGACGATGACAAGAAGAAGAGACAGTTAAGAGAGAGAGATGGAGGGAAAGAGGACAGGAAGACAAAACTCTCATGCCAATCTGGAACACTTCAGCTTGTGTTTGAGAGGTGAGAACTCCTCCCTCCACTACATGAAGCAACTGAGAAGAGCAAGAAAACAAAGACAAGCAAGAAGCAAAGCATATTGGAACAAAGGAGGAATAAATATACAGCACATTGATAAAATCACAGCTGGAGTATTATTCTTGTGAATTACAATACAGAAGAATAATATTCTACATGGGAACTATGATACAGTGGGGTGAAATACAGCAGTCTGTTACAGCAGCACAGAGTCAAGTTCACAAGCAAAATTCAGAGCCCTCCCAGCTACCTTTGATTCAATGAGTCTTGTGATCTGCTGCTCCGTTCCTCCAAGGGTTACTGATGCAATGTGCCAGATTCCGTGTTTCTTTCCAACTGTTCTGAGTCTCCTGCATCTGATCTCAAAGAAGGGAGCAGAAACAGCTGGAAGAGAGAAACCAGAATGGCATATTCCAGCAGCAACCCTTGGAAGAACAAACAATGACAGCCTTGTGAGAGGTGCCACTGTACCCCTGGCACATATGTTTGCATGTGGACGTGAATTCACTTGTCTTCTAGAAGAAACACACGTTGCTCTGGCTGGTCACAGAGTATCAGAGCATCTTTGGACTCAGCATGATCAGTGCAAGCTGAACAGACTGACAGCTCAACAGCACAGCCACGATCCACAGTCATGTGTGCCAAACAAGTAACGTGTGCTCATTGCAGTTAATTTGGGCACCATACTTCTCCTCCAGTGGTACCTTTACTTCCTGAGCAACTCCACCTACTTTGCAGCATATGAGCAGCTTGCAGCCCACAAGGGAACTCAGTCAAGGTCTACTCTGTTTAGGTTTTAAAGTTTCTGTAGATCTAGCTGCAGGCCAAAGGACAAGGGTAAAACAGCAGGTGAAACAGGAGACTGAAGGAATAAGTTTCTTCAGAGAAAATTGAGGTATTTGCTGCCAAAGGGGAGGATTAGTTGTGAAGATTAGGAAGTCAGGGAAGCAGAGAGCAGCAGGAGGCCACTGCAGATAATAGGGACAGTAGGAGCAAGGCTATTGCTCATCAAGGCACATGAAGGGGGGGAGAAAAAGGTCTGTGCTCTTTCATATGTGCAAGGACTAGAAAGAGGGAGTGAGGAGGTCAGGGAGATGGTGCTGGTGGAGGAAGGGCCATGAGGAAAAAAAAAAGCCTTTGAAAATGAACCATGGAAAAGTGATTACTAAAGGAAGAACTATCATGGTTGGTGTTAGGATCTCCTCATTTCCACTAGAAAGAAGTATGACGTGGCAACTCACAGCCAGATTTGGGAAAGAAGACCAGGAGCACAGAAAGACTAAGACAGAAAGATGTCATTTAAAGGACAGAGTATCAGACAGAGAGTATATCAGATTAGGACAGTTGGGAATAACATGTAGGATAGAAAAGAAAACAAGTTTCAGGGCTCACAGGATACTTAAGGTAAGATAGATCAAAAGCTCTCTTGCCAGCTTTACCGCAGGAGTCAAAGGGAAACTTTTCTGATCACAGCTTCCTTATAACCAATTCCTAGAAAGCACCTCCGGGTGCACCACATCTCTCCAGGACAGCGTTACCACCATGAGCCCAGTCCTAGCACTCACAGCACCAATCCTAGAGGGGTCCCTCAACTCCACGTCCCTTTTTTCCCCCACAAACCTACTGCCTTTTAACTGCAAATAGCACTTCCAAGTATCAAGTCATCCAAGGCAGTAAGAAAATGAGTACCTGGAGTATTGCAAGTCTGCCAGTCCCCTGAAGAGTTGGTTGGAGGTGTCCGGTGTCGGTAGACAAGATGTGGTTTATTGTGCTCCTCTTCATACTCCTGCTCCTCAAGCGATAGGAGTGGCTCTACAAAATAGTCCCCATCGTCAGACTTGAATGTGCCTAGCTGAGAGGGTCCAGAGAGAGGAACAAGAGGTCAGCTGTGCACGACGACAAGCACCACCTAGCAGCATTACCCCACAAAGCAAGCAGCTAACGAGGGAGGTGTGCCTAGTTCTGTGGTAAACCCTAGTGAAGGCAGTGGCTGGAGCTCCAGCTTCAGTCACAGTGCTTGCACCCACCCTGGGCTGTACAGCCATCCCACTGGTGCTTACAGAGGGCTAATTACCAACCCCCAGGCAGGGAACATGAGAGAGGCATGTCTGCCAGACCCTGTCTTTATGCCAGTGACAGTCACCAAGCCAGTCCTGCCCAAAAGGGTGATGGTGCTGCTGTGTGCTGGAGGCCCCAGTACAACCCCATCATGTACTGGTTTCACACAGCATGTTTCCCTGAGACAGGCTTTAAACCCTCATAGAAGGACCAGGTGTCAAGCTAGTGAAATCCCTGCTTATGAGAAGACATCAATGCTCCTAGTTGCATACAACTATGAATGCACATATTTGGTGGGTAAATAAAAAAAAAATATCCAAGAGAAAACATTCTGCAGCCATGGATACGAGCATACTGGTATCCATGGTCGGTACCTGGCAGGGAAGCCACATACACATGTGCCCAAGCCTAGGGGAACACAGGCACCCAGAGGAACCCCGGGACTGAATGAAGCCAGCAGAAACCTCCGGGGAGCCCCCGGGATTGGCACCCCGTGGGACTGAAAGGCACCAGGACAGACAGAAGAGTCAGTCCTTTTAGGAGATTCTGCACATCCCAGTGCTAACATCCGTGCACCGAAGGGCACCCAGCTAGAGTACCAGGGACCGGGACATGCTCCTGGGTCTGGGTGCTGGGTGGCTCCGGGGCCAACGCTGGTGGTAAGCCCACAGCCACCCCTCATCGGCACCCCGGCGGCAGGCGGGTCCGTGTCCAGGTGTGGCCCACAGACCGCCCCTCCGGGTGTCGATGGGTGGCATTTTCTCCCCAAAATCCGCGGAGCAGGAGGGGCGCACCCCGGAACCCAACCGCTGAAGAGCGGCGTGGGAGCAACCCCCGCCCGGGGTGGGCTGGAGCCGCCCGCAGCCGTCAGGGGAAGGGGCGGGCGCCATCGCTCTGCCCGCCCACCCTCCTTCGCCCCGCTCCTCCTCCTCCTCCGCGCTTCCGCCCCTGGCCCTCAGCGGGGCGGGGGTCTCACCATCCCGGAGCAGAGGCTGATAACGGCGGTGAGCCGAGGGCGGGCGTTGACGTGCCCCCGGTAGAAGCAGTGCTTCACATCAGCGTCGGCCGCCTCGGCGTAGAGGCGCCGTTGGTCTGCGGCGGGCTCTCCCAGGAGGCTGACGGTGAAGAGCGGGGCGATGAAGGCCGAGCTGGCCGTCAGGTTGAAGAGGAACTGCTGCCCGAAGGCGGACAGCCTGTAGTGTGCCTTCGGGGAGTCGGCGGCGGCCGCCGTCCAGGCGTCGGGGGCAGCACTGGTGCTCCGCCGGCGCCGCCTGAAGTGGACATCGGTGGGGAAGGGCTCACCGAACTCATTCACTCGGGTAGGAGTCACGATCTCGTACTCGCTGAGCTTCTCCAGCAGCTGGGCTGCGAGGGGACAGACGCTGAGTGAAGTGGCCGAGCTCCGCGGCCCCGGGGGGCGGCAGCGCAGCACTCCCCTTGCCCCTCCCCGAGCACCCCCTTACCTTGCCTGGGGTGCAGCTTCTGCCTCCTCGCTGCCGTCCTCAAGCCGTCGATGAAGAGCGTGGTGAGTGCCAGCGCCAGCGGCGCTAGCTGCATGGTGCTGCGCGCTGTCCTCGGAGGAGCAGCTTTCCCCGCCTCCGCTTCTTCTCCTCCTTTTTCCTCCCTTTCCCTCTTTTAATTTTTTTTTTCCTCTTCTCCTTTCTTGTGGCCCCCCTCCCGGCCCCCGGAGCGCTGCCGCGGGAAGGCGCAGGAGCCGGGCGGCGTTAGGGGCGGGCGGGCCGGCGGCGCGCGGGGCGCCGGGGGCCGCGCATGGTGCGCGGGGGCGGACGGGCCGGGGTCGGGACCGACGGGCCGGGACGGGGGAGCCGCCCGCCCGCCCGCCTGCCTGCTCTCCCTCGCTTTCCGCCTCTCCCCCCGTCGGGCTGGTGGACGAGAGCTGCCGGGACTCTCAGTTTAAAAAGGGGCGTGCTCCATAGATCAAGCCCGCCCTCCTCTGCTCCCCCCCCTTCCAATGACACATGAAAGCCGAAGTCGCAGGTTTTGGTCAAGAAAACCATCGCTGTAGCGGGCGGGGGGAGTCCGAGCCGCGGCTTCGTACACCCGGGATCGGCGCCCGCTCCCCGCCAGCTCCGTCCAACAGGCTTTAAAATCCTGAAGTAGCCCAGGCAGAGCGGCACCGGCAGCTGCCTCCTCTGCCAGGACCTGGTGGGGATGAGTCCCTTTGTCACTCACTGGGAGGAGAGCTGGGTTTTCTTACTTAATTAACGTTTTCCCTTTTTTTTTCCCAAGGCAGCTTGAAGAAGTGGACCATCACTTGAAGAATCCCCTTTGTGGCACTTCTTACAGCAGTTGTTTTCTTACGCATTTCTCAGATAAGAGGCTATTCAAGCAACTTTTGTTCAGGATGAGATTTGTGTTGTGCACTTTTCAGGCACCCTGAAGGAAAAGGAAGATTATATTAAAATCTGAGTTTATTTTGTTTTATTTTACAGTTTGAAAGGTCTCTCTAAAAATTTAAGTCATCCTGTAGAGCTAAATGTAGTTAAGCGTTGTCTTCTACCTCTTCCTCAAATCAAAACTCCCAGCCTTGGTTTAAAAGGTTTTTAAACCTTTAAAACCTGTAAGCAAGGCAAAATAGAAGTTTGGAAGTTCAGTTTGCACTTCCATAGAAAATGTCAAAGTTCTTTGCATTCTTTGTTCAGCTTTGGGACAAGGCACAGAAATGTTGGTATTTGCAGCAGAAAGTTTTAAAATAAAAATCAATTCAGAATCCACCTCTGGGCAAAATGGTATCTCCTGACTCTTCAAAACAACTGGCAAAGTGCTACAAACCTCAACTATTAGGAGTCAATAATTAATTTTGTATGATGAATGTAAAAGTCATTTTTTAAGAGTAAATAAAGTATCACCTGCAAAGCCATGCATCTTCAACTCTGCTACTGGCTGGCCAGGGTTGCAGGGCTGGGAAGCAGAGCCTCGACAGTGCAGGAATCTCCTGGATTGTAGAGACCAAGTCAGCACATCCTTAGGGCAGGGTGTAATGGCACATAACCTGCCTGCATGGCATTGTGCCCATGCTTATAAACCAGGTTTAATTAAAATCTTGGATACTTACTGAGAGATAACTCACCCATATCTTCCTGAGATGCAGTGCTTGCAGAATACCCTGAGCCCTGACCAACTTCCTACAATGTCCATATGTACCCCAAAGCTTTCATTCTTCACAGAGAGAGATACACACAGCTTGCTTGAACTTGGGATAATGCTCCAGAAATCATGGCAGGAAAAGGAAGGGTAGGCTGTATCCCGAACTCAGGTGGGTCTGGACACATTTCCCAGGAGTGCTCACGGGATTCTGTGCTGCCATTTGGGTGTGTGGAGCAATACTGAGCAGCTGATCAGCAAAGGGCAGTGAGAAAAAGTGAACCAAGTTGCCTGAGGAAGGGGAGTTGAAAAGCTGAGCATAGCATTAGGGCTGAGTCAGAGGGGAGGGGAGGAGGCCTACGTGGAGCTAGTCCTGTCGGTGTCTGGGAAAGAGGGGTGCAGCCTTCAGTCCTGTGATCAGCACAGTGTTGGGAAACAGGTCTGGTTTATCTGGGCTGCAGAGTGCCCCGAGATGTCCCCATTTCACAAACATCTCTCATCCCACCACCCTTCAGACTAAGCATCCCTCATACCATGTCTGGTGCTAGTGAGAGCTGCCTTGCTTCTGTTCAGCTCACTGTCACAGAAAGACCTATCAGGGCTTTGGAGTTTTTTCCTCCTTAGTTTTTACGAGGTGACCAGTAGAAAACTAATTTGGCTCTGGGGTGAGGTTTGATGGAGCTCAGGATCTGGTAGAGGCTGAGAAGTGACAGCACATACCTGTGACTTGGTTGGCTGGGACTCTCCTTTTTGGCATTGAGCTGAATGGAGCAAGATTGTTTTGTGGAGCATCCTCACAGATCACCCACTGATCTGAAACCACCAACCTGAAGGAAGGCAAGAAACACAACTCCATCATTCAGAAGAGGGGATCCAACTCATGGATCTCCATTATGGGGCAGAGTTGGGAGCAGTCTGAAGCCTCCCAGGACCAAATCCTGGCTTTGCAATGTCACTAAACATACGTTTATGCATTCCATGCAACATTGCATGACTTCCAGAGCCATTTCCATCAATAAGTTGTATGTTGTGTGGCATTTTGAATCTTTACAGCTGGCGATTAGTAAGTGCAGAATGAAAGCTGTATTTTAAGTAAATAAATTATGTGGAGCTTAGAGAAACTAAGCTGCAATCTTAAATTCAAATAACTTTCCTATTAGGAAGGATCTATTAATATTTACAGTGTGGTAATTATGTGGATTCCAAGTCCTCACCCAGTCAAAAGTAAGACTTAAGAGCCCATACCTACCCATGGAAAAATCCCCTTAAAACACTGGGAATTTTGCCTATGTAAATACTACAGAACTTGAGCTGCAAATGCCTCTTCTATAAATTACAAAATCAAAACTTGATCACAGCAGCAAAATTTCAGTAAGAAATTTAAGGCAGTGCACACTGCTGCAAGAATACACTTGAGGAACCCAGATTTCCTGAGGCTTTTGCACTGCTTTTCCCCCTTGTTACCATTTTATTTTCACTATAGGTGAGGCTGTACTTATCTTTGTTCTTTGTGGCTCAGCCTCTTTGGGTAAGCATCATCTTCTTTATCTGCTGCATCCTCTTGCTTGCCCAATGATTATCCCACAAGGCAGACAGCTTTCCCTTTGATGGTTGCTCCTCAATGCTACAAAAGATATCTGAAAACAGCCAACTCTTCTCCTTCTGTCTAAACTGTGTGGTCAGAAAGTGAAAGATTTAATTCCCTTCAAACTGCTGACCACCCTCTCCTGGCCTCTCTCATTTAGCTGCTGATGCTGGTAACAAGGATACCACTCTGGGCTGCCTTTCTCTTTGTTTTGGAAGTTCTTATAGAGGCTTCTCTTTAAAAGCATTTTCAGCAGTTGTGTCAAAGCTGGATTTTTGAGTTTCGTAAGCCTCTCACATTAGTTTGGAGGGACTGAAACTTGCAAGTTCTTGGTGTATACTTAATATTCAAACTTATCTGTGCCAAGCCAACTCTTTTTGGTCCTCGTTAAAAGGATTTAAATACATTCATCTACTGTAGTCCTTTAAGCTCCTGTTTCCTCCCTGGGGTTCTCTTCTTACCCCACGTTGTGTGCTGCTACCATCAAGGTCTGAATCACTGGCTTGTTTAGGAGTTTGATCCTCCAACCCATAGGAGACTGGGAAGTGCTCCCTGCCATTCCCAGCAATACCAGCACAGCACTGCTATCACTGCTGTCACAACTTGCCCTCTGTGGGCCCATATCCTGGTCCCCATTTTAGGGCCATTGGCTGAGGGAGATGTGACATGATGTGCCAGGATGATGCAGAGCCATCAGTGCCATCCCACTCCCCTGAACACTGAGATGTGCACGTTGAGATGACTAATTCAAGGTTACCCCGGGCAATAATGCCATCCTTCATTTTGGTCCTGAGTCAAACTGTGCAACTCAAACATCTTCCCAGCCAGTGCATTGCAGCAGGAGCTGTGTTCTCTGGGAGCCATCCATTGCTCTGCACACAGGTTCAAGGTGGGGCGCAGTGGAAATGCAGTGTAGCCTTGTCCTTGCAGATATCATCCCTCTCTTTGCCTGGTAGGGAATCACCATTTGGGAACAGAAGGGGAAGGAGGGAACACAAACAAGTCTGTTTCACTGCTCCACTCACATGCAAGGGAACTGGCCTTCAGCTTGCCTCAGAAACAACTTTGACCCTGGAAAACAGATACATGATCAGGAACTAGAGACTGGGTGGGAGGAACAGCAAAGCCCACATAGACACTGCAAATGTGTGGGATTTTCATCTTCAGGTCAGCACGGATGGACATAATGATCCCTTGTGGCTCTCCACTTGAAACTGCTGATTCCAGCTTGCCCCTCCCCTGCTCCCAGCATTGCTGCTGACTGTTCACACACTGCTCCTTTTCCTAACACCTCTTATCTGCCACGTGGAGAGTGCTCAGGGTAGCCCAGCTTCTGTGTCTCATTGCAGACTGGCAATTCCTTTGGCCTAATAACATGGGGGAAGTCCTAAAGTAGCTAAGAAACACTTAATTCTGAATATTCCCATTTTTGCGCAAATTAAGCCACATAAAGCTAAATATTATATTAGTTTATCTTTTGTGTTTGCAATGTCACTTTGCAATGTCACATGCTATAAATCAAACAGGACCTGAATACACTCTTCATGACTTTTGATATTATGTACTTATGCATCTATGCTATGTTTCAGGTGCCTTTGCCAAAACATTAGCAGTAATACCAGGATGACTAAACAGAGCAGATGTTCTGTAATCCCACACCAAAAGGCAACCTGGGAATGTTGGAAATAATACAGGTACAAAAAGCTTTATCCCTCGAACCATGTACTTTTGTTATATAAACAAATTATCATAACAACTCTGTGAGGTGTCACCATCACCTTATGAAAAGACGACTGAGATGATTGATTTGGCAAAGAACATGGGGTCATGGAGCTCTGACCTCATGGTAGTTCCATCCTCCCTCTCCATCTTGTATGCAGTCTAAGTGTATAATGTAATATTTCAGTGCAGGGATCATTAAACTGTAAAACTCTATTTTAGGAGGGTTGTTTTCATTCTTTTCCCAAATAGTAGATTGTCTCCAGAGATAACAAAATACAAATATCCAGTAGAGCAGGGAAAAAGCTAAGCAACATTACAGATATCAAGTTCTTTTTCCCTACACTGTTTGATTTCCCTTGGGGTGCAACAAGGTACCCAGCTAAAAGCAAAGACGTCTCCCTGGGGGAAGTCTTGCAGTGTTGTCATATTTGTATTGTGGTAGGAAGTCTCTACCGGTTATAAAACTGTCAAAAAAATTGTCAATGGCCAAAGAGCTGGGAATGTTTTAAGCCTAATCCAGTGCCTGTCAAAACTCATCATCTAAACTTCCACTGACTCAGACAAGTGCAGAATCTCTGTCGTTTCAGCTATTTTACAGCATCGCATCTTGCTCATTAATATCCACCTGACAAGCATATATAACATCCACTATTTCTTTACCAAGATGTAACAGCTTGAAAAAAAATTTCTTTTTTAACTTAGAAAATTGTCTGTGCTTGCTAAGTTGCACTACCAAAACAAGGGTGTTTTAAAATTCTTCTCAGGTAGCTGAGGGTTCCCAGAACAGATGGGCACAGATGATAATCTAATGGCAGCCCATCATTTTGTAGCACTGCTGGTACCACATCATTACCACAGCCAGAATGTGCAACAGACCACAGCCATTGACCCCTCCTCCCGTGCTAAATTATTAAGAGATGCTGCCTAAATATAATGCTTCAGATTTAAGTGAGCAGTCTCCAACTTGCAGGATATGTTGAGGGAACAGCTCTCTTCTTACAGGTGCTCCTATACCCTTACACCCAGTTTCCTCCTTTCCTCTGAAAGCAGCATTGGTAAGAAACAGACTAGAAATGCTTAGTGTCAAAGATTCAGCATATAAACACAGGACAAAAATCCAAAAAGGGATTTGGTCTCTCCCCAACTATGCTGTGTTTGCCCTGGATGAAGGAGTGGTGAGCAAATTCTATTTTCAGCCACACACCCTGCACTGTTTCTCACGATGGCTGTTGCTGCCTGAGCAGCTGGGCACACCTAACACAGGATCCCTCACTCTGGCTTGTGCCTGAACGACTGACTTGCTGTCAGATATCTTAACACTAAGAATTCAGTTTCTTAGAAGATGGAGTTTAGGTGAGATGTTAAAAAGCAGGCACAAAAGTAGCAGGATGCAGGAAGAGCAAACTTTGGGTGATCTGCAAAGCTGAAATAAAATTGTCTTTTTCTTCCCAGCTGTTTCCAACAGCCACCTCTGCTCTATGCCTTCATGCCTTCTCACTCACAAAATACCTTTTTTTCTTTTTTTGATGGCAAAGGTTGTCTAGGAGCAAACCTGGAATCCATCCTTTCCCCTCACAGGTGCGAGGAGAGCTACAAGAATGATGTGAATTGGCTGCAGCCTTCTTAACCACATTCATGTCATGCCACTCTGGCTGGGATGCTGGAGAGAAAATTAATGGAGTGTAAATCCCTGTTTGGAAACCTCCAGCTTCTCCCTGTAACTCCTTCATTCCCTTTGCAAACCACAGGAAGAGGGGATCTCCCCAGAGAACCACAGCTGCACATTTTGGGTCTTGATTAAGAGTAGTGGAGAATTCACACAACCAGAGCTGCCTCTCTAATGGGTTCAGAGTGAACTGGGATACTTCCAAGAGAATCTGTAGTCCTGAGACTAAACCCTGCAAGCAACAATCCTCTTTTAAAGTTATTGTATGGCTTGGCTACAAAGATAAGGCACCAGATGGCTTGGGAAGAATTTTTAGGAGACAGTCTGCTGGTGTGCCTGGAAGGATCTTGAGAGTTTACGTTTACAATAGACCATTTCTTTGGAAGTGAATGTTTGTCAGGAACATCAGTTTTAATTACCTAAAATGTAGGCTGTTTCCAAATGCAGACAGTGTTAAGAGGAGTTGGGTTTTTTTTCCTGAAGAGAGGACAGCCAACAGAAATCCCTTCCTTTATAGGTAGCAAATTGACTTGTGAGACTACTGTTGTGCAGTTTTCATCCCAAACACTATCCTGCAGCACTTTCTTTCACTGATTAATTATTCATAGCACAAGTAGGTGTTACCTTTAATCTGTTTTCAGCCAATGAATTAAGGAGCTAATTTTGTCAGCTCTGAGCACACAAGAACAGCCCTCAAAATTCCCAAGACTTTTAAACTGAGCCTTACTTTGTCTTTTGCATGCAAGGAGGGATAAGCTGGGACAGGAGCCACAAGGATGCCAGTAGGAATAAGCAGCCTGTCAGTAATCTCAATGTTGTTCAATATATGCAACTTGCTTCTAAATCCAGGTGTGATCATTTGGCAGTAAGGATTATAGCACTATTACCCATAATATCTGAATTCAATGACACCAGGAATCGAGCTCCCATATACCCAATGCGAGGGCATGACATTTCTTTCCTCAGCCAGAAGTGTTACCCAAAGTTATCTAAAGGATTTGGACCTTCCTGACAACTGTGGCCCTGTTGGAGCTCCTCATCACCTGCAGGTGCATGGTAGACCTGAGCAGATGTGCATGTGGGCAGCATACCTTCCATGTCCAGAGGTGTGGCAGCTCTGCTAAGGGGGTAATTTCCTACCCTACAACACATGGAGGCTGAGATATACCTGTAGTGTTTTTCAGATCTTTCAACTTTCTCACATGCATTACAACATAAATAACATTAACAAATGCTGGTGATAGGAATCAGGCTCATGTTTGCAAGCCAGTTGTTTCCATGTTGTCTCCCTATATTTTATCATCTTACTTCTTAAATATCCCTAACCTTTCCATTCAGAATTTTTAAAAGCACAAAGCACGATTTGGAAATGACTGTAACACAAGGATATTTGTTGACTTACCTGACATTGTTTTGACATGTCACGGCCTCCTAGGGGACCAAGACCCCATTGTCTAATGGCAGAGCAAACACAGGGCTGAAAATGGGGCCAATATCAGCATTCCCCTGCCTTATCACACTCAGTTAATGCGTTACTGCACACCAGCCAGCCAGCTAAGAGTAGCATTTGTTGAAGGGAGAAGAAATCTCATACACAGCAGCAGCATTCTTTCTCTCTGCTGTTTTCACAGGAGGTTCCAGCACAGGGTTCTTTGTAGCACTAAGCCCATAGTCAAAACAGAGAATTGTCCAAATCTGAGCCATTTCATCTACAACAAATTGGATGTTTGTGTTCCTTCAACAGCAGGACAGGGAGATGCTCACCCATGGCTGAGACTCCTAGACCTGTCATGGCTTGTGAAATATGGAGAGCCAAAAGAGCAACTTCCCCCAACCACGAGTAGAACTGGGCACATTAAAACAAACATGTTTTAATCCTGTTTGATTCTGTGCATCAGTTAACTCCTCTGAACAGTGAAAATGGAACTTTGTAGCCTTGGTTATACATATATAAAACCATGTGGTTTAGGGCAGCAGTATCTAATTGCATGAATTTTTTTTTTGGATACCATTATGTATAGAAAATAGGCCTCTGGGTCAGGAGCTGGCACTTTTCAGAAGCTGACATGCTTCTGCTGAAAGCATTGTGAGGGATCCACTGTCACCACCTCTCTGCAGTGTCATTAACAGCAGTAACCAAGAACCATCCCCGTGGCCATTCTCTCTTGCAGATACCCCCAAGTCACTCTCCTGCAATCCACTGCACAGCACAAGGAAAAGAGGAGTTTCTGCATTGCTTAAACACACAAGAGCTACTGACTTGACCCTCTTCAAGCCATTTCACACTCTCTCCAGGGCACATCAATGGTGAGCATTCAGTGGTGACAGGGCAGGAACAAGGAAAGCTTGCAGGGCCTTGCCTGAGCACCAGCCCATCTTCCATGGATCTGCAGTTGGGTGACCCATGCCAGAGGTGATGTTCTTGTGCTCCTCTGCAGAGCTGCTCCAGGAGGAGAGGGACACAAGTCCTGCCTCGGGACACATAAACATCAACGTAACTCTCTCCCTTGTGCAAATGCAGTGCTGGTGTTCAAAAGCCCAGCCTTGCACTGCTTTATGGTCTGATGTCTGTACCACATATGATGGTTTAGTTTCCACTTCCACCACCCAGACAGACATGGCTGTGAAATCCCAAATTAGCAATTGCAATTAGGAATACCCACTGTAGTCTCAATGATGTGTGTGTGTGACTGCCAGTGGCTGTGACATCTCTCAGGGTGAGGAGATAGAGTTACAGCTGTCAGGTGCAGAAGTTCCCTTTTCTGCCCCACTCCATAAGACTTTTCTCACATCCGAGCCCTCTTCTTGTGTTGTTCCCTCAGGCCATGTGTCATCTGCCCTGGTCACCAAGGAATTTGGTTCCTGTGCCTAGAGCAGCTTTTGTGTTCTTGGCAACTCTTCTTTCTGCACCCATTGAAATCTATAAAAATAAGACAATGCATGAGTAACTTTTAAATCTAATTATTCTTGTGTTTACTTGGCATTATTTTTGATATTTTGCAACCAATTTATTTGACACAGCTTCCAGGAGAAGACTTGAAGTGTGAGATACAGTGACACGGATGTTTCCTGTAGGTCTAAAATGTGGTACAAGCATGGCCTTCTCTATCCAAAGTGAAAGTGCTTGTAGCTTGCTCCTTGTCTTCAGGAAATGGGTGCAAATGCACCAGGCTCACCCTGCAGCTGGAGGTGTCTGGGGCACCCTCCAAATGTGGATCCAGCTGCAGCTGTCCCTCATGTCACAGGCATGAGCCCCTGGCCCTGAGCGGCATGTGACTAGCACAGCAGTCAGAAAAATTCACACAGATTTTGTAAGCACATTTGCTGGTTTAAACTTTGCCCTAGAGACTGGAGACTCCTGCAACTGTGAGAAAGAGGGGTCCTTGTCATTTATAGCTGAGGTCAGTGGAAGGCCAGAGCAAGGAAGTTTGTATTGCAGCAATTTGTACCTTATCTTGTTTATAGATGTAAACAGAAGGTTTACACTTCCGTTACTGAGCTCTTCTACACCAAAAATATCGAGTGCAAAGAGAAGGAGAGGGATAGGCAATGTGTGTGCACTCATTTCTTGAACTTATTTCAAAAAGTACAGTTAAAGAGTCTGGTGTTTCTGAAGTTTGGAAATTCGGACGCCCTTGCAGGTTTTAAAAACCCATCTTTGCAGACTGCGGGGTCATTCCAGGATCTCAACAAGGTCTGGATGTAACTTGTAAGTCTGATGGACCCGAGTCAATATCACTGAAGCCAAGAATCCTTTATGAGCTTTAGGTCACTCCCGATTGCTTCTGAAGTCATTGCCCAGGCTTTTCTCATTTTAGTCACAGTACCAGGGTTTTGTGTCATCTGAAAAACTCCAAGGCAAGAGACATATGGAGCTTACAAAAGCATTTATTGTGCTAGTTAGCTCCAGTCCCATGCCAAGCAAATTATTCATGCACATTCTGTGGATAGGAGAAACAATTTTCATGTGGTTATATGGATAAAGAGAGAAGAATTTGGGCCACTGACTCAGCTTGTCAGCAATGCTTCCCCCTAAATTCAGCCATGAAGCTGTGAAGCAGATTTCTCACAGCACTGATGGTGGGGCAGCACTCTTTTTGGAAAAGAGACCCCTTATTTACCACTTGGAAACCAGTATCATACAAGGGAGCCAAATTATTCCTGAAGTATGGCCTTTTGATTATAACCTTTCAGGAAAGTAAGCAACTGAACAAAAACAGCTTAGAGATAGCATTTCAAATGAGAATCAATCAGCTTGGCTGGAACAGGAGCAGCAGCAAACTGCCCAGCCTGTTGGAGACATGGCCATGCCATGCAATACTGCTCTCCTGCATCTTAAAGGAAACCTGACATTCTACAGGTGTTCTGCTTTTGAGTCTTGTGGAAGGAGACAGAGTTTGAGGAGACACACTACAAAAGTTCCTTTTAACAGTTGCTGCTTTTCCATTTCAGCTCTGTGACCAAAGTGCTTTTTGTTTTTTCTTTTTTGTCACAGCAGATTTTATTCAATTGCCATTGCAGTGGGCACTGCAGAATGCAGGGTACATTCCTGCTGCAGTTGTCTTTCTGTGTGCATGGCAGCAATTCTGGATAGCCAGAAACACAGACCATTGCTATTTTCTTTCATTTCCACTTTCCCTTTAAAAATATTTCATAAATGGCCTTCCCACATTAGAAAAAAAATTAAATAATTAATATTTTTTAAAAAATTCAAGTAATTAATTTTGCTCTGTTATTCAAGTTAGTGGAAATAAAAAAGTTAATCAGCTGACTGGTATTGTACAATAAAGTCAAGAGTAGTTAATTTCAATCCTTGTTCCACAATACTTATATAATTCAGACCTGGAGACAAAAGCACTAAGGTCATGGATTAGTAATGGCTTAAAATTGCCTGAGGAAGTAAGGATGACAAATCATATGTAAGGGGTATAGAAATTACTTAGTGTTTGATATTTTATCAATATAAATGGAAGAAATACAAAAGCAAATTCAATTTTTAAGGTCTCCCTGAATAAATGGATATGTAAACCTATATTATAATTATAAGTATATAAATATAAATATATAAATAAACCAGTTGTTAAAATGCAGAGCTAGTTCTCATTAACACTGTTTTATAAGTTTGGTTTTTTTCAGTGATGGACAAAACTAAAACCTGTGACATTCAACAGGTGCCAAGCCATTCAAAGAACACATCAAAAGTTCATCCCAAAACACCAGCCACAAACTACACTTTTCTAGATAAAAAATTATGGTTCATAGGCAAATAATTATGGCAATTCACTTAGATATAGCATGTGAGGTAAATGACATCAAAGCCTTCACATGCATACCCAAATGAATTAGCAAAATCTATAATAAAAGCTTTGCTAGGGCCCATACTCTCCAGCACTGGCATTTCACAAGACGCCTACCAAGGTTTCATTATGATTACCTTTTGCAAGCATTGCAGCTGGAACAATAATAATTGCTGTGCCAAAGAGAATTGTGAAAGCACAAAGCACGGGAAAACTAGAAAAGGAATTTTGTGACAAGAATGCCTTGCAATTTTTCACATACCAGCAGAGAAAGTTAGATTTCTAAACCGTGGGTGAACAGTTGCTTGCCAGGGTAACAGCCCCTGCCTGCCCAGAAACCATCCCTCAGAGCCTATGGGATGTTCACAACAAGCAGCAGCTGAACACGCCCAAGGAGAATAGTGGTAATTAATTAATTATTTAGTGCTTCTGTGCTAAAAGAAATTACACTGTACATGTTACTAGCGGGTAAAAACCTCACACATCCATAAAAATGCATAAAGAGTAGCTCTGTTATTGATCAGAATACCTTCTAGCCATTTTGACTTGGACACCTCCTTTAGAGGACCATCTTTACCCAGTGATTGGATCTCACTGGGAGAAATTCACTGTGTTGATTTGGCACTGCCTGATGTTTTGGTAGCGGGAGAGGGCCACAGGTGTAGGTTCTGTGAGAAGCTGATGGAACCTTCCACCATGTCCAACAGATCCCATCTCTGATGGCTCTGAAGATGGACATGCTGGGGGCCCAGTTAGAGAGGTTGGTAACTCTCTGTGATAACATTTAAGAAAATCAAAACATGACATGGGCAGTTTTCCCCAGGAGAGGCGAAGCGCCGCTGCAGGGGCCATCCCTGGTGCGGTGCACGCAATGCACTGCCAAAGCCACTGCCATCTCAGTGCAGCTCAGGGGGAGCTCTGCCTGCCTGCAAGCCCTGGTGAGGAGCATGGTTAAACAAACTGCACCTTGGAATGCATAAACTCCAGTGGGGATGCAGAGATCCACTCCCAGCCTGTGGGCA
The DNA here is from genome assembly GCF_022539315.1 of Serinus canaria. NCBI lineage: Eukaryota > Metazoa > Chordata > Aves > Passeriformes > Fringillidae > Serinus > Serinus canaria. Next base: position 6,423,884 of record NC_066326.1, on the reverse strand, counting down.
ATTTGCTCATAGCAGAGTGGGTGGATGCCAGAGAAATCTGTGATCCAGTGTGAGATCCGAATAGAGAGAGGGCCCCTGCTGCCAGAGATAGGGAGAGGGTCCTTGCTTCCAAACTAGAGCAGTCTATCCTTCAAGGACTGCACCCCAGGGACGAGTAACCCACACCAGAGCAGTTTTGGGAAGACTGTTTGTCTGTGGGAGGGACTCACAACATAGTAGAAAAAAGACTTCTCTCCCTGAATGAACAGAAAAAGATATTGAGTGACAAACTGACCAAAACTCCCATGCCCTGTCTTCCTGTGCTGTTGCTGCAAAGGAGGGAGAGGCTGGGGGGAAAAAAGGCATTTTAAGGACTTATTTTACTTCTCATTATCCTCCTGACTCTGTTAATAATAAATTTACTCTATACCTTTCAATTTAAACTTGTTTTGCCCCTAGAGTGTTTTTTCTCCCAGTCCTTATCTCATGAACCCTTCATTAATTCTTTTTTTTTTTCCCTCTCCTCTCCCCAGCTGTAGCAGAAGGAGGTAAGTAAATGACTCTCGTGAGTGCCTGGCCTTTGGCCAGTGTCAAACCATGACATTCACCTTGGCTCAATTCACAGCTCAGTCAGAAAGTTTACAGAGGTCTCCTGGGTGTTTGTAACACTCTAGTAAGTAATAACACAAATAAAACCACTGTCTTGGGATAATGCACTTTCTTTTATACAAACATTTCATTTCAAAGTCTTAAATAGGCAATAAAACAATATTTAGTTTTGTAAGTCTTCTTTGGTTAGGTTCATAATGTACCTGCCTACCAATTACATTCCCTGCAGTCAGAACACCTAGAAAACTCTATTTATAAGCAATCCATCCCAAAATAAATGTACCACTTGAGTCAAAGATAATCTATCCTGAAGGAGACTGCTAAGACAGATCCTGAGATAAAGGAGGGTAAGTGCTCTTGAATATTAACATGAAAGAAATAAAAATAAGTGTTTTGCATTTCAGAAGTAAATTGTTTCACACCCTCATTCTTGTTTTCATCATTCAGACACAGGCTGTGACCTCCACTGAGGTCTTCACTGAAGCAAATATCCACTGACACCCTTTTTACTGCAGCCTTTGGATAGCAACATCTGAAAGATGATGAGACCACATCCATTGCTCATCCACACAACACAGCATCTCAGGCAGTTTCAGTATTTTACCTGCCCTTCAGGGGCCCATACAGAAGCAAAATGGTTATTGCATGCATGTAGCTCCTACCTTATGAGCCACGTAATCCTGTTTAGTGTTTTAGCTGTGTCACACATGAATTGGTGGCTCTGTGCAGTGCCTTGTGCAGTGATGGCAGATAATAATGCCTTTGGTGTGCAACACTCAGCTGAGGCAAGCTTGGAAAGTGTTAACTCTGAGGCAGGATAATATCTTATTTGGTTGAAGTAAAAAGTAAACCAATACAGGATTTACAGCAATTTAAGGTTTAAGATGAGATCAGATGCCCATCATCTCCAAACACCTCTCAATCAGCAAAAAATAATCCTCCATGAAGTAGATTGTTGTGTTTTGGTGCAAGCTTTTTTGGGGGAAATGGGCCCATATGTTATTGTTCTGTAGAGTGGAGGGAGGTGAAGCATAAACTCAGCTGAAAACTTATCCAGGGCTTCTGGCAAGTGTGGGCCAGTGATTTGTGCTGCATACCAGATCTCTGCATTTCATGAATCCCAGATGATGACTTGCAGGGGGATCTCTTTAAAAGGATGCAGGAGGTTAGAACTATCATCAGCTAATGAAGAGGGCAGAGAAATTAAAATGGAGCCAAAAGGAGAGGAAGATGTACTTGTTTTCCTGAGAATTACTGCATTAGAGCCACCTGCTTACAGGGTTAACTTTCTTCCTCTCTATTTCAAATAAGGGGAGTCAACCTGACCTTTACTTTCAGATCTGAGAGAAGCCTTGAAAATGAGAACAGTGAGGCTCTCCTAATGCAAACACTGGCTGCAGCAGACCTATTTATAAATAGTTTAGAAGAACACCATGAACTACAGGAGGGGAATTTCCCCCCACAAGTTTGCTACCTCACTGAACACAGCGACAAGCTTGAATTTGCTCTCTTACATACCAGGAGGCCTGTAGCAGAAAATGAAGTTAAATCCACAAACACAGGACCTGAAGCACTCAAGTGGCAACAGCTCCAGTTTTGCTGCAGTGTATGAAGGGGCTATTCTGCAGAGAATGCCCCTGCTCCAACACGCTCAGGCTTTAGTAAATGGTCCTGGCTTCATGGGAACAGACTCTGGACAGAGCTGCTAAGGGGAAAAATCCCAAACCCAGGCTGCATTCATAATTCTCTTTTATCTCTCTCCAAACTAAAAAGTTGGGGTTTTTTTTAAATAAAGAATAAACTACAAATCATTCAACTGCAATAGAAAGAAATATAAAAATTAATGAAGTGAGATACTAACCCAAAATAGCAGCACCCCAGCCCTCATATATTCTCTTAAGAATTCAGATTTATCATAGTCTCCAACTTGCTACACAATTCTGAGTCACATCTTCTGCTACACACTTCTGCTGGGCTTCTATTTCAGTTTTGAACCTTAGCCCTACAAGGATTTCTCTGAACAGAAGGTTAACCTTTGTTTTAAAGGATGTCATAAGTAAAAACAAACTCTGGCCTTGCAAAATTTCCCTGTTTGTATGTTTTGCTTCAGTTACTCAAAAAAATAGATTAAATATCCCTTTCTGAGAAATGTTATCTAACAGCAAACCAGTGGTAATGTCACTGGGCAGATGATATAGTCACTAAAGTGCAGTTACTTGGTCAGCAGAGATGGCTTTGATGCTTGAAAAGACATTGCAAAAGGAGCATTTAATCTGTTTTCTGTCTGCCCTCCCACACAAACAACTGAGGATCAAGGCAGTTTTCTGGGGCCTGACAGAGTAGATGACAGAGAGAGTTGGCTGGTGAAATTCTGAGTGATTTCAGAATAATACCTACCTACCTGTAATTATTGCCATGTTTTGGTTTCTCCTATCTGCAGCATCCTAGGCTCTCTCACCCCTCTATGAATCACATCAGAGGCCATTGGAGCATACCAGGACTGGGACCAGAAGTCAGTTAAGGGTGAGATGCAGGGAAGAGGAATGCACACTTTTGACCCATCTCTATAAACAAAGGTTAACACACAGTCCCCTCTTTTGTAGGTTACTCCAAAAGTGTGGTGAGTTTTACGGACCCAGACATTTCCAGCAACATGTATGTGTCTTCTGTTTCCCATCTCATTTCTCCTGAAGCCTCTCTAACAAACTTCATGGGTGACTTCTGGGGTCAGGGCGATATATTTCTATTTGTATTTCATAGCTCTCAGTAGAATTGTTTTCCGTGGACTTATCTGGTTACTCCTGAACTCAGGAGGTTTACAGAGAGTCAGCTGTAGAAAAGACTGAAAATGAGAAATTTTTTTTTGCTATGGATAGGAGTCACAGACATACTCCTCTTTCCAACCAGCTGCCTGAAACATCCCTCTCCATTTCACAGAAAATGATCTTGTATGTGGGTTAGCTTGAAGGGTCATTGAGCAAGTTGCTGGCTACATCAATGGCAGACTTGCTCTTCCAGGATAGCTGTGGCCATAAATAAAGTTACTTTAATTTCTCACAGGTCCACTCTTGGATTCAAGGAAATTAAGAAAAAAAATAAAGACAAGAGGTGAGTTCACTCTGTTGGCCAGGCATATAAATCCACATCTTATACAATCTGCTGATGAAGAGTCAGAGTTCCCAGAAGTTCAAGGATGTCTCAGGGCCTCTGAAAATCAGCTCCAGTAACACCTGGAGTGATGAGGAAAAGAACCCTGACACTTTTTGTGCCTGCACCAAAGTCCCTGACAGAACTGGCAAAGCACTGAATTTATTTGCTTTAGATTGAGCTGATTAGAGCAACAGCTGGAAAGGTGAGTGCCTTTAATTAAGTGGACAATAATTTATGACTTATGTTGGATGCCTCACAGTAAAAAATAAACTGTTTATTAATAATGGTTTTAAATCTCAGTTCCTGTTTTAAGCAAAATAAATTTAAGTAAGCATTCCCAGCTGAACTTCTGGTAAGAGGGAGTTTACTGGGAAAATTAAGTTAAAAAAAGAAAAAAGCTACTTAGAATTTACTAGCGTTCATTCACCATCCTTGAGTTTTGTGAGGAAGGTAGTGCCATGTAGCACTCACACTCACAAAAGCCACTGGCAACAGGTGTAATTCTCCCTTGGATGAGAATTTGGAGTCTCAGAACCTCTCATTTCTTATTTTCTTAGTACTGTAAATGTATTTTGTACACACACATATGCATACACACACTATGCATATTTATACATATACATTTCTAGATATAAATTGTTCCTGATGCAAAGCAGTTTGAGAGTTTCCCTCCAAAAATAAAGGGTCCAGTTCAAGCTCTCCAGAATGCAGCATGTGAGATGGAAGAGATAGCAGCTAAACACTGGTTTTGTTATTGGGAAAGGATGAGTTTCCTGTATACATCAAATTCCTTCTGTAACCATGAATAGATGAGTTGGTACCAGACATTCAGAGGGATTTAGGTTAGCAGAGATGTAAATAGAAAACTTCTAGGAATTTCTCTAATACCTGATGCTCAGGGGAGCTGGACATGCCAGCGGAATTTTAAAAATTGCTCTGTGTGCCTCTCTCTCACCTATTTTGCTTCAACAGATGAAGTTTTCTGTGTCTTGGCTCTTCCTATTTAGAAAATGTCAAAAGAGGTGATTTCCTTCCTCACCAGGAAGGATCAGGAGAGTGAGGCACTCCAGCAAACAAGTCATTGAAAAAGAAGATAGATGAAGGAATATGAAAAGTTTAATGTATTGCTGCTCACCTTGATCAGACATGAATGACCTATGAAATATTTATCATCAGAAGCATATTTATCATCAGAATCATTGTCCTCACATGGGCAATGCTACCCAGAGCCTAGACAGCATCACTGCTCTCCTTCCTTTCCACTGAGCACGAAATGCTGCTGCAGATTTGGAGGAGAGGAAAGAGAGCAGGGCTCAGCTCCAATACCTTTCCTCAGCAGTGACAGGGTGTGCAGAGGGTCTACTAAACACACAGAGCTGAAAACCAGCCCCCACCACACAACAGACCTGAGACCTGTCAGGAGCTCACTGTTCTGTCAGCATTCATCACAGGACCACTATGGTCCAAATGTCAATGTCCCAGGCAGAGTTCTGGGATGTGGAGTCATTGCACCACATTATATACATCTGGCACATTTGTATTTTTATTTTCTACAAGCTGTGGTCCCACACAGAGATGTTCTCAGGTTGCCATCTTCTCTAATGCAATAAAGCTTCCTGTGCTCCCTGCCCTCAGGGTCAGTTTCCCATCCATGCTCACGAATTATTACTAAAGTACTGGAAATGCACCTCTCAGCACACTTGCACAATATTTAATGGAAAAAAAACTCACCTTTGTGTATTTAAAACAAAAGCCCAAAGGTTGACACGCATCTCTTACAGCGAAATTAGGAAGAAGTTTCACAAGAAGCCAATCTGTGAGTAACAGAAGCTGCAAAGCCTTGTTGCCTTTGGCTCCCTTGTTCAGGGCTGGGCCAGTCTCTGGGTAGTAATTCACAAACCCCAAGACAGAACATCTCCTATAGCAGGAATACTTTTCCTGTGAGTAGTCTGAGGGATTTGGAGATTTTCTTGAGATTACAGATCAACTTTTGTTCCTGACTGAGTGGCATGGATTTAATCTCTCCTCAGTGGCTTATCTTGCTGTTGCTGACATACCTAGCTGTCTGTCAAATTTGGAAGGAACTTAACAACATATTCAGGTGTAGAGACTTACAGTGTGATGGTGGAAATCTCTTTAGGAAACCAGGCTTCCAAATCCCCCAACAAAACCAAGTGATTGTAGTTTGACTTGTCTGCTTCAGCTGTGTTAACTCATGGGAAGTTAGTGAAGCAAGTTCACGAACCATCACTGATGCACAGCATGGGAACCCTGGTGATGGTAATTGCTGGGAGGATTGGTTGGAGCAGTCAGTGACAGCCATTTATTGGACTAATAAACACAGAGCTTAGTGTTCCTATAGGAAACACCAGCAACTTTTGAATCAAGGCAAATGAAGGTGGAAGGTCTTTCCCTGTGGATGTAGTATCTGCAAAGGAGCAGCTGAATTTGTTTCATCAGAGTCATAACATCTTTCTGAGTAACATTTCCAAATGAAGGACTACTGAGAAATCCAGACATTGTCCATTTTCTCCCTAGGATATATCCTGCTGGGGCTTTGTACAGGTCATTAATACATTATCTGCTGAGCCATAAGACAACAAGCAAAGCCAGAGAAATGCAGTCTAGTGAAATTTGACAAGAGTAGAGGATGCATGGGTTTGCTACTTAAATAAATAAATGTTTAAATATTTAAACAAAAATTTTGGTTTGAAAGGAAAAGCTCTGTGCGAGGGAGAGGTCAGATGAAAGCTGATGTTTTCTGGACCAATGACAGATAAAACTACTGATCCAAAAATCTTGAAGACAGGAAGCTCTGCCAGGTTCCATTTGAATGGATAATGAATGGCTGAACTAGTTAAGTGAAAAGAGATGTTATGTGATGCTAATATATAAAGCTCTAAAAGGAGGTAATTGGTTTGCTTTGATCAAGTAAAGAAAGAGATCCCCACCTTAGCTCTTCCCAGCAGAGATGGTTATCTTGGCAAAGCTGAGGAGGAGAAGTGGCCAGGCTTGCTCTGAGTCAGTGTCAGCAGCCTTCTCATGGCTCCCCATGTGACCTTGCTGTACAGGAAGGCCACCAGACAGAGGAGAGCAGTAACCTGAGTAGGAGTAATTCCATGTTGTTGCCCAGACAGTGTTATTCCCCTGCACCCTTGGGGGCAAGTCACAGTGTTCCAAATGGCAATGGGAGCTCCGATTCACCACATGCAGCATGGGGTGTTTCTGAACATGACTGTCAAACACGACCATTCTGTTTCCTAGGCTGCAGAAAAGCTTCATCTGCTAGCAAAACACTTGAAATTAGGATGTAATTCTGCTCTGAACATTAGCAACCAAAAGACCAAAATATGCATTGTTTCCCAATGCTCTCACAGGGAGGGTGATGCCTGATGCTCTGGGAACTCAGTGTCTTTCCTTCCTTCATATTCTCACCAGCAGAACCTCTCACCTACCTCAGTTGTATTTTTACCTCCCACACCCCTTTGACTACAGCTATTTACCAAACTCCAGCCACTTTACTGGGCAGAAATGGAAGAATAAGTGATTGTGAGAATATCTTGAGGGAGTGCAATCAGTGACTGAATCCAAATACAGTTACTCAGCTATTGTTCATTCAGCACCATGCCCGAGAGAAAATGAAATTCTGACCTTTGGCTATTTTGTAACATAAAAACTGCTGATAATATAAAGACAAACATTTTCTTGTGTACTTGTGGGAGACATCTGCTGAAATCAAAGGAAAATTTCCCACTATTTGAGAGTTTAGTGTGTCAGAGCAACTGAATTTTCAGAGCTCCTTGTAGGTATCCAGCACTTCAGCATTAAAAGGTGTGCACCCATTTCATGGAGTGCTTGTCAAAAATCAGGCATCTTTGGCTACACAAATTCTAAAAGTTGCTTAAACCCGCAATGTTCCTGAACCAAACACTTCTCAGGTCTTTGTTCCTTTGCAACAATATGTGCTCTATTAAATAGCATAGGGCTCAAAATCACAGTATATGTTAAAAAAATTATATTAAATGTTTCACATGTCAAATTAGAAGTTACACAGAAAACTTCATGTGGACCATCTGTGTTTGACTGCTCAGATAGTATTAATTTCTGGAGTTCTGGGTCACAAAATTCTACTCATTTCAAAAGCTAGCTAAAAGATCACTTGGATTTTATCCTGTTGGCCTGAATCTTGTGTATCTTGTACAACTTCCTGGCTGTGTAGATGACATGTTGCAGCAGTAAGCTGCAGAACACTTAGAGAAATAAAACTGAGCAACATTTGAACACTGGGACAGTTTTCAAAGGGCATTGCAAATACACTCAATCCATCATTTGTTTTGCATTACTCTAAACCACATATATTCCTTGGGAAATATAAGTAAATTTTGATAGGGAGAGGAATGGAAGAGGGCAAGGAGGGAAAGCAAGAAAATGTAAATACTTGAAGTGGAAATTAATATTGAAGAAATAGTTATTTGTACTAAATAACTATTCCCAGGCTGAATATTAAACATTTTCTATTCAAATATAAACCAAACTATCTGTGTAACATAAGCATAGTTGAAAAACAGGAGTTTATTTCAAGTAAATATATATTTTCAATTAAAATAATCACTCAACCAATTTTACAATTTAATCAAGTCTCTGCATGACTGCAGAGATTTTGTGTATATACCAAGCCTTTGGGTACACACTGGAGCATCAGAGGGTGGGGACTGTCCCTGTGCCCAGGGCTGTTCCTAGAAGTTCTTGAGTTGCCTTCTGAAGTCCTGCACATGCTTTCTCTGTCACATACTGACAGTGACTCTGTCTTACTGATTTTGGGCCAACTGGAGCATTTATTTCACCTGTCTTGGCCTGACACAACTCCCTGTCTCCTTTTTGCTTCCCATTCCCCAATTCACACACACTGTAGTTTATCTTGTGCAGCTGCCTTCTTCCTGCCCCTGCTGGGAAAGCTTTTAAGGTTTTGTCTGGCCCTACAATGAAATCTAATAGAAGAAGTAGCTCAGCTTTCAGCAGCAAGAAGCTCCATGAACAAATTGTGCTTTACCTGGACAAGAGCACAACAAACCAAACAATGCCCACACAGATGGTGTTCTGGCTTTCCTCCCTGCTCTCCCCAGTCCCTCCCCAGCTGCAGACAGCCATGGAAGTGATGCAAAGCAACCTGTGAGGCACAGACACCTCGAGCTGAGCACGGGCACAGAGGACATGCCAAGAGCCTTGATCCAACCAGCCACTCAGTGCTGGCCTGCTCACAGCTCCTCCTCTTGTACTGCAAACATAAATCAGAGCATGCAGAAGGAAGGTTTCCAGTTCCACGCTGTGCAGTGGAACCCCTGCAGTTACAGAGCTTACCCCAGGGCCAGCTCTGAGTCTCCCTCAGCCCCAACCCTTCCCACAGTGTTTTCTGTAACCATTTCCATTTTCCTTCCCTTCTTCTGGAACAGAGAAGGGTAAAAGGAAAACGTACAACATTCTTGGGCAGGGAAGAAACTCTCCCTGGTGTGCTGTCAGAGCAGGCTGGTTGTCTTTGGAACTATGGTTGTGTTCAAGCCTCATTGTGCCTCTCCATTCCCAGAAACTCCTCACATCTCTATTAGTCCTTCAAGGTGGATGGGGAGTGAGATGATGATCAGAGGCAGGAGGGTATTTCACAAAGCTGTTGCTAGTGAAGCTCCAAGGTTTCATTCCTTAGTCCTTCTCCAAAATGTAACACATTCAGCTCACTTGTCCTGCCAAGCATCCCATGGACCTAATGATGTTACACAAACACAACGTAGCATCAAATTTTTGCAAGACAAAACAGCAATAGGGGATGAAAATCAAGTGCTGGCAATAAAAGCCTTGCTAGAACAAAATAATTCCCAGATTGGAGAGCTGAGGGAACATTATCTTCAGAGTAGTGTGTTTCTGAGATACTTTGATCAAATGAGCTTCAAAGGTGACTGCAGCCCCATAAGTGTTTTCCTAAGCAGTATCCTGTGGGATGAGGAAGGACAGAATTCAGGCAGAAGCTTTCTCCTGTACAAAAGCCTTGCCACTGACATTGTCAAGGGATCTGTTGCACTCCATTGTGTCCATAATCTTCAAATTAAAGCTCCCTAAATCCACAATAGTCTAATAAACCACAAGCCTGTAACAGCCCCTTCAATTTTCCACGTTAATAATCCATGGATTAAGAGTCCCTCTGCTGCTACAATAGCCAGAACTGATCTTCTCTACTGTGTCAATGACCCATGAATTATAGGGCTGTGTCTCAGATGGTTAGATAATACTTCACTCAAGTCTCAGTGATAGATTTTTCTAACAGGGCAGATTCAGGACTCTGTTTTGAAGTAAAAGCACATTGTGGCATTCTCATTTTTGTGAGTGCTCTTCCTATTCCTCTTGACAGTATCCCCTCACAAAAGCACAGCCCCCTTTTAATCATATCAATCCATTTGTTTTGCAATAAATGGCCTAGTCACCTTCCATTTACAACTGTACATTTAATATGTCATATGAAAGTTTAATGAGAGGCACAGTTTCCTAACTGTTTAATCAACGGATGCAAAATCCTTCCATTTTCTTGTAATATGGCCTTACAATAGCCTGGAATATTTTATACTGATTTGTGGAAAGCACCTCTTAACAGACTTGTATCGCTTAATAAACCTTTAATACCCATTTACTGTGAAGCACACACAGCATCTCCTGCAGTCAAGCCAGAGGGCAAAAGGAGGCAGAGCAGAGTCACTTCAGACCCGCTGCCCAAACCCATCATCTGTAAAATGTTTATCGACTTTTCCGATCAGGAACGAGCAGGCTTCAGTAACAGTTGCATGGTTTCACCTTTGCAAATACCACTGCAGCCAGCAGTCTGGGTTTTGTGTGTGGATTGTAGCCAGGTACTGGCATGGAAAGCAATGTGATGGGTAGGAGCAGACACATTGTCTCCATGGCATTTTCACCGGGGGCATGGTCCCTGCCGCACGCTGTCTGCCAGAACAGAATCCCAACGCAATTGCTTTTGCCCCCCTTGAATTTTTAAAGCAGAAACCTTCATATTGAACTCAAAGCCACACAACTCATTGCACTTTGTTGCAGGGTTGTTAAGCCAAGGAATGCCTGTTAGGTTATCCAGCCATGTCTTCATCAAAGCCTGACTGTTCCATACCGTATCCTTTACAACTCCTATAACTTGGACCATTTAAAACGACACTGTCAATTCTGCAAGACATGGGAAAAGGCTCTGCACTGCAAGTAATCAGCTGCTTGTACCTCTGCTACAACATCTTAATGTACATTGAACAAGATGTTTGGGTTTATTCCACCTTTGCAGGGCAATAAATTATCTACTCAAAAGTTAGAGCAGTAATGCTTTGGGGCAGGTAAAGCTGTGGCCATGGCTCAGGTGCCATGGTGATTCCCAATAAGGAAGCATCCATTACTTCCCGAAGAAATGTATTTACTGATTTTCTGCTTTTATAGATAGTCAGTGAAGGTCAGTTTGGTAAATCACCCCTAGAGGCTATGAGAGTTTATTAAATAAGGGTACCAAGTAAAGACTTGTTAACATCGATTCTGGAGCTTAACTCTACTCTTAAATCTTTCAGTGTCAGAAAGATCAGTGCAGGATCTATAGACAATTAAAATTATAGTCAAAGTCACAGTGAGGCAATCACTGTGGTGGCTGATAGAGAGTGAAGACAAATCTCTTCTGATGCAACAAAGAGAGTTTGATAGGAACACGGAACAGTAACAGATGATGAATTTTTACTGTTTGTATAGCAATTGTGACAAGAATCAAGCCAAAGTGAAGTAAATGCTGCTGGCTACCAGTTGTGATGTGATCCTGCAGCAAAATCCTGCAGTGCCACAAATAATTGGATTCCCCTTAGCTGGCTGCCTAGTTTACAGCTATCAGAATCTCACCTCTTATTTCACTCTGGTGGAGATGTTAATGACTTACTTTATTGTCTTTTAGAAGATGATAAAACAAGGGTCTGAATTGCCTATATATATATCTTGGGTTGCAGCTCAGATTTGAAAGACTAGATGTACTGCACTAAATGACAAAAATAAAGAAACCTGACCCATTTGCCTCATGGAGAGGCACTAAAATTCTGTCATCAATTCATTCCCCTTTGCAAACAGGTGTAAGAACAATAACTGTATTGTCATTAGCCAGCATAAAAAAATCAATGCTAGGAACAAGTCCATACTAGCTGACCCACATGCAATGGAAAGTGCTGTTTTATCTCCTACAACTGCCAGGACCTGAGCAAGGACTCTCCCCCTGACATTGACACAAAGTCAGCATTGTCTTCTGATTCCATCTCAACCTTTAAGGTATCCTTGCAGTATTTTTCTTGGTTGTCATACTGAGCACAACGTTGATCTTGTCATACTGTTTATACAGAGCAATCTATTTTTCTGTAAGGAAAATACCAAGCGTTAAGCATCTGAAAGTCCAGAAGACCATGTACTCAGCCAGGGTCCCTGCTCCAGAGATGGGGCAACCAGTGGGACACAGTGCCAGGTTGAGCTCCCAGTGCCCAGCATGATGATCTTCAGACCATCCCATGACACAAACAGCAACAGCACCATGTTCATTCACTCATCCAGCCCCCATCAGAAAAGTAACTGCTAGTGTGAGACCTGTGGTAGCTTTTCAGGTTTGGCAATGCTGTGATTCCCACTTAATGATTAAACACTAAGCTTTGAGAAGTGAGGACAGGGCAGCACATGCACTTGTCACACAAACAGCAGAGCCTGTCGCTCCCCTCATGCCAAGACAGCCTAGCCCCAGGGTGACTGGGGTCAGGAGAAGCTCCACTGGTGAGTTCGCCAGCCAGTCCCTTGGAGATGAAAGCAGGAAGGACATGGAAAGGACAGCTCCAGATATCCCCAAGCCCCCTGCACTGGCAGGCACTGTGCAGGCTTCAAATTATGTGAACCTGCCCACCCCTCTGTCCCCCCTGCCTTCAGCATATCCCTTCGTGCTCTCAATATACACACAGCTTGTTAGCAGCTCTGCAGGGTTCCCAGGAGCCGTGAATGAACAGAAACTGGGATTGTATGATCATAACAACCAGCTCACTTTCTTCTGTCTCCTAAGCCCTCCTCCCCAAGCACTGGAGGAGTGGCTCCGAAGGAAAGGCCATGAATTTTTTATTTCCCTGACCAGAGGGCGATTTTGCCTGGTTGAACTTATATACATTGTTCCTCGTTACTAGGGCAACAGGTACCTTACAAATGCTGATAATACATAAACTAATACAACTCTGCAGTTTGCTCTTTCTTTTCAGTGCAGCTTAATAACCCGTGTGGATGCTGCGAGCCGCCTCTCTCCCGCTGGGATAAATGAGCACTTCAGGAAGTATTATCTCCCTCCAGCCTGGACTCCATGGTGCCTGCACAAAGAGGAGGCACTGAACTGGGGAGCTGGGCCACTATCAAAAGGCAGAGTGATTTCAGAAAGCTCCAGGGAGGAGTGGGAATGCCTGTGGAAGCACCACACAAATCTGCTATGGCACTGCTGCCTTCCTGAAACCCAAAAGATCCTTAGTGCTCAGCGTCCAGAGGGAGGAAATCCTGGAGCAAACACTCCTTAGTTCCATGTTGTGGCCCTGCCAGCAGCATCAAGAGCTAACTGGATTAGGGGCTCTTTATCGAACTCCACCTCTCTCCCCCTCTCATGTCCGAGCCCCTTTGATGCACATGCCTAGTTGTTAGAGAACACTCTGGTTCCCCAGTGCTCTTGTGGAGAGAGCAGGGTTAAAATGCTTCACTGCTCTCCTTAATCCCTCTCACATGATTTAGTCAACACCAGTAGGGGAGAAGGACTGGCAGGTTTGGCTCCCTCCTCTCCAGAAGCCGGGAGGAGAGCTGAATCCAGCCCAGCACTGGGGCTGGAGGCTGTGGGAGCTGCACAATCAACACTGAGCACACCCAAGGGTACTGCAGGCTCAAGAGCTGTGGCTGCTCTAACCTTAAGGCTTGATTTTTTCCACTACTCAGCACCATTTAAAGCTGGAAACAGAAAAGGCAAAGAGAGATTTTAAATACATTTTCTGCTCTTGTCCAGAGCTGCTGTAGCATTTGTTCTGTGACAGGGAGTTGATCACTGTGCAGTAACAGAGAGGAGAGCCACCAGGAAACAGAGGCAAGTGCACAGTATTGTGCTGGAAGCACTCCTCTTCAGTGGACCAACACACCAGTGGTCGAGCTGCAGAATTTAACTCTCTAAAGACAACTCTTCTGTTAGAGAAACTGAATAAGTGGCCTTATTTCTGGGGACCAGAGATAGCCTGAGATGCAGTAGGCTAACAGGAGCTCAAAAACAAAGAATACAACGCATAAACCAAAGCAACTCAAAACATAACAACTGATCCTCACTTCCCCCACCTCTTCCTTTCCTGTTTTGGGAGTTTGTTTTGTTTAGTTTTTTAGAAAAAGAATCATAGGGGCATAAATTTCAACTGTTTTATGCTTGTTACCAATCAGCCCCTTTGTCCCCATGATCTAACAATAACACAAATAACTTAAATAATGTATGTTTAACTTCCTTCCAAAAGCAAAACACAGGATGGGTAGTGTGGTCTCTCTCAAAGAGCTTTACAAGCACAAAACCAGGACAGTTTTACAGACCCCATTCTTGCCCTGGATGACTTGCTGCTGCTGCTGCAGGACAAGGGGCTTTTATTGAAATCCCAGCAGAAAAGTAAACATTTGAAATAAAGCTAAACAAGAGTTTAGTTGTTGAGGAAAAGACAGTCATCTGTCAGCATATGGCGAGCAAGCTGTAATGGGTGGGGTGCTGAGCTGGGACTCCAGCATTTGAGTTTAACCTCAGCAGTCTGAATCCCTTCTACCTGATGAGAGGGCTCCCTGCTGGATCAAATTTGAAGTGCTGTTGGCTGCTGGAAGCACTTTTCATTTGCCAAATAGCTCTAAGGAAAACAAACCTGGGTTCCAACACCAAAACATGCTACTGGAGAATTCCCCCCAGGAAAACACCGTGAGCTCACCACCTCCCACTGAAAGCTGCCAGCCACAGGTGCCTGTCTCGGCTGTGAATTTACTGCCTGCCCATTTCATCTCCCCAGACCTTGCCTGCACTCTTCTCTAACCCAGTCCAACCTTTCAGGTTATGTGTGGAGACACCAGTGAGGGGAAGAGATTTCTCTGTATTCCCATAGGAAGTAGCTCAGTCAAGAAAGAACAAAAATGCTGTAACCAAGCAGGCAAGGACTGGAGCACAGGACAAACCAAGAATGGCATTTTTTCAGCCAAGGAACAAGGTGAGGATAGGTGCATCTAATTGCTTTCTCCAGCTACCTCATGGATAGCTGTGATAAAGACAAAGGCAGACGGTCTTGCTTTGTGTAGGGATTGGTCTAAATGACCTGTACATTTTCTTTCCAACCTCAGTTTTTCTGTGATCTGTGAAACCGTTCCAGTAAAGGATTGTTTGCAGAACATGACATTTGAAGTAATTAACTCCTGGAGAATGTGTAAAGCTCAGTTTCACCATAAACTCAAAGGTAAAAAAACCCAACTCTATGAAGTCCTTCCTTTGCCCCTGGATGACTTGCCAACCCAAACACCTGTTTCATATGGGTAGAATGCAACAAATAGCTGACCCATATCTGTAATTAATCTTGAGGGCGTTTTGATTATTCGGAGGATTAATGCATCCAACATCTTTAATAAAAAACAAAAAGCCAAAACAATCCAACCATTTTTGAAATCAAGGAAAACCTAAAGCAGATGGCTAGACAACAGTTGCAAAGCAAACAAATATTCCATGGTTCAGCTCAACTTCAAAAAAGTTCATCACCAAAAACCTGAGTAAGCACTGAGAAAGTGTTACCTTTGGCAATCAGCAGGGCTTCAGATTTGCAGTATCATTTCTGATCTATGCAGACTGCTAATCAAAAATGACTATTCAGATTCTAATCAAAATAAACCTTCAAATTATTTCAGATGTAAACCGTGGTTGAGACAAAAATGTCAAGTATTCAAAAAGGTTCTTTGACTGAACTAAGGATACACAGAAAATCTTGTGCCAACAGATTGTGCTTCAGTTTTTGGTTACATAGAGCATGTGAAAACTAATAGAAGTGGCCTACCAGCCTCATTTCCCACTCTGCTTTATCAGAGTGACACCATCTGACCTTGGCAAAAGCAAGGCACAGTTCAACATGCCTGGAAATAGCAAGACCAGGACATTTTCTTCATCACCTTTTTTACTTCATAACAAGGTTGGACCAGATGATCTTTCAAGATTCCTTTCAGCCTGGGCTGTGCTATGACTCTATGCAGCATTTCTTACAAACAGCAGCTGGAATTTCCAACATACAGTGCCTTACTGAACCTCCCTCCTCCTCAACACACACTTTTGACTCTAAAATTTGACTTTTAATCTTTTGACTTTTAAAATTCTTCATTTAGAAATCACACTGAAATATTCCTTTCCTTCCTCTTCAGATTTTCAGGCAGAAACAAGAGTGACAGACAAACAAGAGTGACATCATGCCTTATTTATGGGACAGAATTGCTCTGGGAAATCCATTGCTAGGATGTATGGAAGGGGGAGGAGTGAGAGGAAGAGAGCATGATCACTTTATACCCTAGATGCAACTGGAATCCCTGTACAGACCCCTTTACACCACAACTTCAGCAAGTGCTGCCAGGCACAGATGATTTTGCCTAGAATGGAGGATGGGAGGGAAGGATTAGTGACAGTGCATGTGATCTGCTTCAGACTGGAAAACCTGCTCTGGGGCTGCCACTGAGGTGGCTTTGGTGGAAATCCCTGTCTGCAGACATCCCATTTATCCTCTCTCATGTGCTTCTTGATATCTACCAACAAAATAATATCTGGCCTGTGCAAAAGTACAACAAGGCAAAGTTTCTCCTCCCTGTGCCCCTGACAACGTGAGGCATTTGCAGCATTTCTCAAACATCTATCTTGCTAGAATTTTTTTTTTTAAATTTTTTATTTTAGTACCAGCCTCTGGCAGATACAGCTTAAGTTTCAGCATATTAATCAAACTCCTCCACACCCCATCAGCACTGATCTTGGCACATGACTACTTTAGTCTCAGGGACTCCTTGAGCTGTGTGCCCTGAGTCTACAAAAATTCCCCCCATCCCTCAAACCTCAGGAGACAGACAGGTTATGGTTATGTTATTATTACTACACTAGAAAGTATGTTAGGACTAGAACAAAGCCTAAACCATGCAACATGAATTCATAACACTGGAAAATGTAAGGATGAGACGTGTCATAGTTAAGTGTGATTTTATTTCCCCTCATTCTTGGACATGTCTGATATGGAAAAGGAGAAGCAGGGGAGAAAGTACAGCTTTCCTTTGTGCCTAAAAGTCAGGATATCTTTCCATGACCAAATACATCTGACAGTTTCACTGCTCCTCCCAGGTCTCTTCAGTTGACTGAAAACTCAGCTTGTAGGAGAAACTGGAATTTTGTGGCAGCAACAATGTGTGTTTTGCTCCTAACACTGGGTCAGAGTGCCCAAGACCATAGAAGAGAGTCCTAAATCCCCATGTCTCCATCCCAACCACTCCTGTTTGTGTCACTGATTGTATTTGCTGCTACGAGACATTGTAGACCATTTCTTGTAATCAGATACACATAACAACAGTTCCTTTGATCTTCAAAAGGGTTTCACTTCTTTGATTATGAGTTTATCAGTAGCACATACTCAGGCTGCAGACACACACAGTTTAGTCTTAACCCATTTTAAATGCAGGTACACAGCCAGCAAGTGCCCTTTATGCTGTATCCAAGTATCTATTGAGATAAACTGCCTGAGCTGTTCCAGGAGACAGCCTTTCTTGGCAGGTGCAACAGGATGAGCTTCTCAAGATATTAAGAAGCATCACAGCTAATAAATTGGCTGTACTGTAACTTTTCCCTCAAGATGAACTCCCAAATACACCATGTTCCATATCAATCCCAATCACAATGCATTAAACCTCAGCATCTTTATGTATGGTTTAACTCCCCAGCATTGTCTAAGCAAAAGAGTGTCAGATAAAAAAAAAAATCCCACAGCACAATAGCAACATTTAGAATTAGAAATAGCAAATTATGTTCTTTTCACTACACCGAGTTGCAAACAAAGTCAGACACTGCCTTGGGAACTGCCACACAGCCCAAAATGAAAATAAATGCAATATCAGCAACGAGAGAGAAGTACTGCAGGAGTAATTAATTACTCTGAATCCATATTTGGTAGCTGATTTAGTTTCTGACCCATATGGAAACGCTGACAGGGCAGCCCAGAACACCTGCTGCTCTTTAGGCAAAAAAGCATTAAAACAAGGGTAAAAAAGAAGTAGCAGTTGGCTATTTCATGTTTGCCACCCTACAGTTAATTCTATGAAATCTGCTTGATTTTAATAGCAATCTGCTCAGCTCCTCACTCTTTACAAGGAGATCAAAATCTGTTTGAGGTGCATGTGATGAAATTGTGCTGCCCAACTGTGTGTGGGAAGAGGGACTTGCCAAGGAAGCTCCTCTGGCCATGCCCTGCAGTCTGCTCCTGCCCCCTCTGTTTCATCACTGCTTTCTCCAGACTTCTGGTCCAGGCTCATGAGCTCTTTGCAGCTCTTTCCTGTGGGCATCATCAAGCTAAATACAGAGATCCTGCCAGAAAATTAGAATATTTCTATAGAAATCTAGAATATTTCTAAAAATATTCAGAATCAGAAGAATACAGATTTTTTTTTTTTAAGGGTTAAAATCCCATCCAAAAGGAGACCAGTTTTTTCAGGAAAGCTCAACATGTTGTTTAACTTATTCAAATATCTCAAAAAATCTTGGCCCCTATTACAGCATTGAACACCTGGAACTGGACATGCTTGGGTTTGGATGTCTGCTCCTAAAAGCAACTATAGCTTGTGCTGTTGTGGGTAATACAGTTTTGGAAGCAGAAGCCTTCATTTATATGAACTCCATGCTAATGGAGAATTACTTCCAGTTTGTTACAGATTTCAGCACTGAAATTAGGTGGTTTTCTTGCCAAATTTGGGTCCAGTGTGATTCCAATCGAATGAGTTTTGAAGAGCTCCAGTCCTTTTTATAATACTGCAGCATGGCTTGCAAGCCAGCTTTTAAATGTTTTGGGTTACCCAGCACTACAAAGTCTTCTTTTATCAGATGCAGCTGACTGAAAAATGAAAAAAACACTCCCTCTTTCCTCCCACTCTAAAAGCATTTAAAATGCAGTGTTTCCGGCAACCTAGCTGGGTGGAGGCAGTTGGCAGAGTGGTTTGTAATGTATAAAATACAGAGGGACAGATGTTCAGCTGATGGCTTTAACAGATACAACAGCAGCTCAAGGATGACAGCTCTATTAGATTTCAGGAGGTGATGTGTCATTTGTGCAGTAGGCTACTCCACATCTTCATAAAAGCCACTTTTTATGGGGTGAGACGAGAGAGATCCAGATAAAAGTGACATAAGAAGGCTGGTCATGAGCTCGATTTCAGATTTGCTGGAAATCACATTAAATGGGAGCTCACATCTGCAGATGAGCTCTGTGGCATTCCCAGTTTGTAGCAGAGCCTCTCCTTGCAGCCCACTGCTCCCTGGTGCATCCTTCAGCTCTCTCACACCCAGGTGTAGCTGATGGTCCTTTCAGAGGAAGAGAACTGCACATTGCCCAGAGCATTGCCCCATGATGGACATTTAGAGAAGATCCACTCTCAAACCAGTAATATCCCAGCAGCATAGTGCTGCCAGTGACACAACCAAGGCTGGACATCCCTATGATCCAAGAAGCAGGAGCAGTCTCATCCCCAGCAATGTCCATACCATTAGCTTTAGCTACTCCAGTCTTTGCTCTTTGCCTGTGACCTTCTTCCTCTTCATCTTTTATTTCCTTTTGGAATGTCTTTTTCAGCTCGTGAATCCCAGGTGTTTCTCTTTCTTCAGCTGACACTCAGGCTGTGCATCAGGCAGCCATCATGACTTGGCAAAGGTTTTCTGGGTCAGTGGAGGAAGACCCTCAGATCCAGATTTTTGTTATTAAAGTTGTCAGTCATGTACATCCTTAGAGACTGCAAGAGCATGAAAATTAAACCTACAGATTGAATTATCCCATGCTTTTATTTTTTCTGCCTTAAGTGCACATGTGGTCTTGTCATCTTGTCATTTTTATCACTGTTAGTGATAGTCCTCAAAAAATAGAGGGCTAAACAATTCAATTTCTTATTCTTGCTGCAAGCTGAATAGCAAATATGAACTCAGCAAAGTGCACTTACTTATTCTACTTCATCTATCACATTCTTACATTCTATCATACACAATGCTTATGTAGCATTTGCAATCATGCACATGAGGAGAATTTGCCTCAGGCAATAAACTACAAACTGATGTCCAGATATAACAAGTAGGAGAACCTGAAAACATCTGTGTCCTGCCTGGCAATCAGTCAGAGGAGAAGGTAAAACTGCTCCGGTGATTCTGACCTGTCCTTCTCAGTCCTTGGCCAGTCACACTCAGTGACTGGGAACCAAAACACAAGAACCCCTGGTGATGAAGGGCAAAGAGAATACAGACAACATCTACAGAAAAAGTGACATTTTAAAGGTGAAGTTCACTTCTACCAACTCTAGTTCACTCTAGCCAACTAAGATAAAACTCAAACCCATGAAAATTTTGCTTCACGTCCACATTCTCCAGCAACCTCCTTTCTGCTATCACTAGCATAAAACTGGCAGAAAAACTTGCACAGTTTTTACTTAGGAAAGGGAAAGCAGATGACAACCAAGAGCTGTGCAAACCCCACAGTGTGAGCACCCAGAAGAATGGTTATGCAGGACTATTAGCAGAATTTCTGTCCCTCTGATGTAGGCATGCACAGCTTCAACAGAAACAAGAATCTGGTGAGAATCTTTAGTTATTGAATATAACTAAACAACAGCCCAGAGTTTCAGGTGTGATATGTAAATTGCTTACATGATTTTTGGTTGTCAAGTTTAAGGCTGCTTAAAGACCCAAGCAGCTGGAGCCCTTCACCGTCACTGGAAAAACTGCTTCAAGCTGGGCAATCTTAAATACTGTAAATAATAAAACAGGGTCTGTTGCAAAGATGCATTTCCTGGGAAACCTAGTAGGAAAGGACAAGATTTTGGAGGATGTAGTCATAAAAATCAGGGAGCTGAGGAATATTCTTCCTGGGTCACCCATCTTCTGCTGAAAGCTGAAACTTGTTGAGTTTGACTGGTTAAAAAAATATTAAAAATCAACATGAAGCAGGTCCACAGCTCAAAGCAAGAGGTTTGAGCACCCTGCTATCAGTTTTGACCCTCTGTGATTAGAAATTTCTTTTGAAGCTCCTAAAGCACAGACTAGCACATGATATCAACTCTAACAAAGCAGGAAAAAATTCTGCATATCAACTAAGTGCTAATCTGTTCTGTCTTCTGCCACAGGTCCAATAGTTACAGTTATTTGTTTAAATTGTGATTTTTATCTTTGAGTGTATAACTGTAAACTTGCATTTTATTTGCAGTTTTGTGTGCTGCCCCAGTGGTTTCCTGAAAAACCCAAGAGGAGAAGTACATGAAGGATAGGAAGTGTTGTGCAAAGTGTCAAGGCTGTTTCAGTGGTGAGTTTCTTTTCCAGGCTGGATTGCAGGAGAAAGGTAGTCTCAAGGGGGAAAAACAGAATGAACATATGTACTCAGTAAATTCTTGATGCTTCATGAAAAATCTTGGCCCAGATACAGCTATGCCTAATAGTCCAAAGTAATGCTAGTGGGAAAAAATTTCTCATGCACAAACTAAACAGTTTAAAAATTGAACTTAGAGCCTTCTCCTGAATAGATTTCCAAACCACATGAATTATTTCATGCACAAAGTAGCTAGAAAAAGAGCTAAGAAACAACAGCTGAAAACCCTGGAAAAAAACTCCTAAACCCCACTACTAAAATGATGGCATTACAAAGATATCTCATAATTCTCACATTGAGATCCACAGAGCATGGAACATCAGCAATGGGGTATGTAAAGGGATGTGTACCTATTCTGCCTGCATGCCCCTCTTTCCATAAAAACCTTCTTCAACATGCAATAAATGACTCTGGAGAAGCTCTGGGGAGATGTTTTGGGAGATCATATATAAAACTTTCACAAGGGCAAAATGATTACCAAGCAAAAAATCCTTGCTGTGGAATTTGTTTAAAAACACATCAAAGCTAGAGATGTTAAAAATAAAATATTTGCTCACTAAAAAAAAATCAACCAACCAACACACCCACAAATCCAGCAACACAAAACTCCAAAAAGCCCTCAAAAGACCTCCCAAGCCCCAAATCTGTCACTGGAAACCAGCCAGAGGAAGAGTTTATGTTCCTCCCCATAATAGATGTCAGTTCAGCCTTGGAACCTGGCCCACAATGAAGGATGAAAGGATGAAGTTTCATACTCCCAACTATGAGAACCATACTCCCAACTAGGCACCATTTTGAATGAAAATATTTAGGTTGCTAATGGTATATTATTGTGCTCATAGGAAATAAAAACTTGAGCAAAACAATAACTTTTAATAGAACAGTCCATTTTTTTTTTTAATTTAGGAAACTATTTAGATTATGCTTTTTACCAGACACAGGAGAACATTTCTGCAAGTATTCTACTTGTAGTTTGACCCTATCTCCACAAGGAAAGAAGACCCCAAATCCACCAAAAAATGAACCTATTCAAAGTCCTCTCCTTACAAAAAAATCCAAACCAAAACAACTTTCCCACAGCTTGATATCTCAAGCAGAATTTTCCATAACAAAAGCAGGGAGAACAGCTTTACCCATTTAGAGCAACTGAGATTTTGCCCCCAGACGTTCAGAAATCAAAAACACACAGCAGATGCAATTATGTCTCACAGCAGAAATAAATATTCAACTTACTGTAGGAATGTCCCCACGGACAACTTTTGTAGAAATAAATTTCAACTAGAATTCATTTAATTTTGCAACAGATGCTTTGAATTTGAGTCTGCTGGTTCTCAAAAACCATGAGACAACAGCTGACCTTAAGCCCTATCTTCCTATCATCCTCATTCTCATATCAACTTATAAACTGCTGGATGAAGTTAAGAGCAGAATCCATCTTGTATTTAGGATTTACAAACCATTAGGAAGAGCTGAGCTCACTCTGACTTTATTTTGTTTTCATCACTAAAGCACATTCATTAACTGCTGGTAAAGAATCCCTGAGCAGTTTCTAGGGATTGTAACAGACATTAAATTCCTTTTGGGTCCAAACAGTAGTTATCCAGCACCAATCTCTCTCTCCAGCTCTGGACAAGTATCACATAGGCAGACATCAAAAAGGACTGAGTATTTGATGAAAATTTTACCAGATGATCTGGGAGCAGCAGAAAGGATACAGACTTTGGTGCCTGCACAGGGTTTAGCTTGCAAGGCACAAGCTGGAAGTGCCTCTGATGTATCCTCACAAGATTAATGCTCAGTATCTTTAATCACTCCCTACAGTATTTAAAATAGGAATAAACCTAAAGCCTCTCAAATGAACATTGTTTATAATCTTGGACAGAAAACAATGTGGGAGTTAATGTTCATGTAGAATACAATATTAAAACTCCCTTCCTATTTTCCTGTTTCTTTGAAAGGGTCCAAGTGAAAATAGCACTGTTCCCTGTTCTCTGAGTTATCTGTAAAAAGGAAATGTTTCTGTGAATGCCACCAGCTGTTCTATATCATAATTAAAGTATTGGTTTGTTATTGGTACTTACAGAAAAATATATTTTACTGATAACTACAGCATAAACATTTATGTCAATTAGTTACAGCAAAACAAAGAGTTAAGAAACAGCTTTTATCAGTCATTGCACTGCCTGCTAGCAGTGCAACTACTGAAAGTATCATGAATGGTAAATAGAAAAATAAATGTTGAGAGTAAGGGAATCTTCATCCTTGCTCTTTTCTTGAAGACAAGGAGAGATCCTTGCCCAGCTCTTACTGTGCCCCTGTGATGGGTTTTTAATCACAAATGTGTTGAAATGCAAATGCTGTCACTGAAAGCTGAGTGGCTGCTGTCTGTAGTACCTTGTGTACTTTTATTTTCCTATCCTGCAAACGAGTTGGCTTCAGTTTTGCTGTTCTCCAGCTATAATTTGTTAGCAAATCTCTCTGCTAGGAAATTCACACAAACAACAATGTAAGCAAATATTGGAGCATACTAATGAGAGACAATATTTACATTTACAAAATGTATTCTCGAAACCCAAGCCCAGATGCCACAACCACTTATCCAAGGTTAACTCTGTGTGCACAAGGGACTCTACAGACCTCAGGACCACTGCAGTGCTGGAATAAAGTGACTCAGACAAGACCCTTCAGAAAACAACAGCAGCATGAACTTCCAGTTGTTTACATCTGAGAGAAACCTTTGCTTACACCCTTGGTTTTAAACATCTATTTAGGTTTTATTAAACTGTTTTTATATTCTTAACTGCACAGAGGTGAATCCTAATTCACAGATGCCATTAGATAAGAAAAAGATAATGAGAAATATTTTATAATTGGAAAGTTGTTTAAAACTAGCGACAGACAAAACTCCTGTGTGCAAACATGATTTTACCCTATTTCTTATTTAAAAAGAGAAAGAAAAAATCAAACAAAATTTGGGTACAAGTATATATAGATTATTCAAAGCATGAATGAAAATATACTTGGAGGATTTCTGAAAGTAGAAATCCTGTGTGGGGAGAAAGAAGATATCTTTAAAGTAAATGAAGATTTTTTTTTTTTTTGTAATGTTCCCACCCCTCAGAAATTTCTGCACACTGAGAATGTTTGTCCTCCCCAGTTTTTGATTGACAAAAATGCAGAGAAATAAAGAAAATGAATAGGATTGAGTTCTTTATAAGGGTGACAACATGCTTTTAGCTTTCCTCATCAACCACATACATGTCAGTCTGATGAACCTGCAAGACTGATCACAGAAGACAAGACCACTTCAGTTTTACCATGTTCTGGTAAAGCTTCTGCAGTTGTGTTATTCATTATGTATTGGTGCCCATGGAATGCACCGGACTAAGTGCCCTAAAGGATCAATACTGTTGGAAAACCAGCTTATACACCTCAGACATGCATTTTTGAGCACAAAAAGTTAATGTAAGGATGAGATATTCTGTGCTGGAGATTTTTGGGTTTTGAAAATCAGCATCCCCCCAGAAGATGTATGCTGCTTTGAGAGCTGTAGGCTTTGCTCTGATTTTGACAAACATGTGGAAGAAGATTTCCCATTTATGCCAACACTGGCCGTGAAAATTGGATTTGAGTAGGAAATAGCAAAACTGAGTAGGAAGCTGCTCCCAAAATTCCTGTCCAGGAGCAGCACCTGGGTAGCCAATTAACTTGCAACTGCACCATGTGCTTGAACCAGGGAGGTCAGATCAGAGACACGGCTGAGCATGAGCAACCAAGGAGAACAGATGTGATGTCCACAGCTGTAACCACAGCCCTGACTCAGACAACAAACACAAGACCTGCTTGGAAGATCCAAAGCTTCAAAAAGAAATGTTTCTAGCCAAAACAATTACATTGTCATTGAGAGCTTCCTAGTATGGCATCTCTTGGTTGTGCTAACCTCACCTGGGACAAGGCTGAGGGTGCCTTGTCCCCTGAGCACTCTAAGCTGATCCAGCTCTTTCACTCCAGTGCTGTTGTACCCACACCAACTCAGACAATTTCTGTGGGGTAGGAATATCTGCACTCAGGAATATCTACTCAGCCAAAAGCAGTGGATCTGCATGCCCAGTGAGGGCTGCTGCTGGGAGCTGGTCCCAGGGAGAGCAGGTTGGTAGCAGACATGTTTTAAGGCTGTGCTGGCTCCAGTAGTTACCAGCTGCTGGGGTGGTGAACACAAATCCTCTGATCAGGTGTTAATTTTCTTCCAGGTATTAACACTACATGAAATCCTACCATTCTTTTTGTCCATCTCAAATTCTTCATGTGTCTAAAGAGCATGACCCTGGTGACTAAAGAAGTGATTTCTTTTCACTGCTGGAAAAAACAAGAAGTTCTGAAGAGGGAAAAAAACCCAAAACAAACAAGAAACACTGAAGGTGGGGAAAAAAAAAAAAAAAAAAAAAAAAGAGGTGCAGCCTTTTGACGGGTATTGAGTAATAATCCCCACCCAATTTTTTTTCCAAGCATATTTCCATCCCTACAAGACAAAATCAGGGCTTTCCAATGACACCTCAGGACAAGCCTTTATTTTTCTTGGAAGATTCCATTCGGAAATCTAGACTAACAGATTTGGGCCATGAAACAGTCCAAGCTTTTGGATTCTGAAAGGAAAGGATTTCCAACCAGCTCTCAGTGAGCTGATATCTATTTCCAGTCATCACTTCCCTGCTCTGTGCACCTATTGGAGAGGGCTCCCTCCTTTATTCTCCCTGAGAACTTGGTTGCGTCTGGTATGAGATAATATCCAACAAGGCTGTGCCAGGTATCTCCAGCCCCGTGTGCTCAGGCTCTCAGCCTTTCCTCACAGATAAGGAAAACGTGCTCTGGGTGAGGCCATGGCACAGTCACAGCATTAACTCCCTCTCCTCCAGGCTCCTCTGCACGCCTTCCCACTGCTGTTGCTGCATTTCCTTCCCCAGCACACCAGAGTGACAATGCTGAATCCTGACACTGACCCCCTGCCCATCCAGAGCTTCTGCAGAACCAAACCTCCAAATCAGGGCTTCACATTTGCTTCCACAGAGTAATTTGGGGATGCTGGATACAATCAGCAAGAGGTGTATGCTCACATAATCCTGGTATTCTCTGCTGCCAGTGAGCTTTATTTCACAAGAAGAATGATCTGTTTATCTGTCTTATCCATAAGAAATGCCTGACCAAGATTTCCTATTCTAGTTTATGTCAGTTTTCATTAGGCCTTTTGTTTCTACTATCTGAAGCAGCAAGCTTTGAATGGGGTAGTATAAATGAAGATCATTTACCCCTCATAGAATAGACTCCTGACTTAATTAAAAGAAAACTGAAAGAATGAAATCAGACAATGATGCTATTAGAGTGTTCCATATCATTGTAATTTGATGTCATTTCTAAATGGATCAAGAAATCATAACAGACAAGTGGCTGAATAATGCCACAGATGACTGTCTTAACAAGAAATATTTTTCCTATTTTTGTCTGTGATGTATACACAGACAATAGCAACAATAGTGTGGAAATAATTTCTTTAATTACTGTGTGATAGACTATAATGGAATAAAATGGCTATTGTTGGCTGGGATTAGGATCAGATGGATGCCTGAGAAGGAAATCCCCAAGATGTGGCTGGACAAACACCAGGCACAAACACATGCACAAATTCCATGAAGCACTTTATTAGTGAGTGCATTCACTGAATGGCAGCTGATAAGGTTTTCAATAACACAGACACTGCTAGCTGTATAAAGCTCTGTAATCTAAATGTAATTCAAAGTGTTAACAATTTTGTAGCCTTTATCTTAACACATTTTTCCCACATGCTTTAGGTGACCAGGTCATAATCCAAAGACAAGCAACTCTCTTGTTTTACACTGTTGGTCTAGCAAGTGGCAATTTTTCTCCTGCACACAAAGGTCATTGTACCCCAGACAACATCTCATTTTGGTGTCTTCCACAAATCCAGGATGCACCAGAACAAACACAGATGGATTACATGCTGCCTGTTAACTCAACATTCCTCTTTCTTTCCTCAGATGCCAAAAAATAATTAAAGAGCATTTGTGTGCGAGTGGTGGCAGTGCATTCCTATAATTTGGCAATTATCTTGTCAGCTACCTTTATTAGATTCTCAGTACTGTAAATTGCTTTTAAGTATGTGCTGTGTGGCTCTACCATGCTTACAACATCAAATTCTGCAATTGCAAGCTTAGAGATAAGTTTTAATGGTAAACAAATTTGAGTGAACTTCAGGATGTATTTATATAAAACTTTCCTTTTTTTCTGCCTAAAGTCAAGGAGCTAGATCTTTCCTGGAGGTTAAGTGGGATTTTGTTTTGCTCTGCTTCTTTTGAGAGGAACTTGGTTCCCTTTCAGTCACAGGTAAAAATAAACCAAGTTTGAAAAATGCAGTGTGTCACAAAAGCTCTTATAGGCATCATTAGGTACACTGGTGAATTTTCTAATCCAGCCACAAGAATACCACCCCAAGCCAGGGGAGCAGGAGATGAGGTACCCATGTCTGACTCTATGGGACCCCATCTTTAGAGAAACCTTCACCCCAAACCAGAAGGCTGTGGTAGCAGAGATGGGCCATTGGCAGGAGGTGTACAGGGCACAAAAGCAAGGACCCCCCCTTGGTTAAGTGACAAAATTGGAGACAGAAAAAGAGTAAAAAGAGTGTGACTTTGTGAAGAACAACATTACTTGGTAGATCAGAATTAGCTGATCAGCTATGGTTACACCATAACCACTGCTTTTAAACAATACCACGTAATTTCTACTGGCCTGGACCCCAGTATCACCACTTCCAGGTGGGTATTCTAACCAATACCCTCCAGGATTTCTTTCATCCTTTTTAAAATTAGGCAGTGAAATTCAGAACAATTTTAGCCAAACAGACCTTCATTGCCAAGTAGATTAAGAACATGGGATGGGAACGTGAGCCTAATGGGCAGAGGTGGGAGCTACTCAGTGGCAACCCAGAGCCAGAGGGAGAACTTCCCCAGTCCTGGAGCTGGTGAGTTTAACAAGACCTGGCTCAAGGCTGCATTCTCTGCAGATTTCACAGGGAGCAATGAATTATTTTCCCAGCCAAAAGTGTAGGTAGCATTGTTGTTGCACTGAGCTTTTTAACTCCAAAGCCACTGCTTCCTCTGTTTGTAAAGGGAGGAAATATTGCAAACAAAACTTCAGCTTTTCCCTTAGTGCTACCTCCTTTGTGTAAGCAACCATCATTTAGCATTGCAGTCCACCCCTTTTATGGTGCTCTAACAATTGCAGATATTTCACAACAAGAACCAATTTCTGCCAGCTTGCTCCCACATCTCAAGTTCAAATGCGAGTGATAGGGTGTCTAATTGTTAAAGTATCATTAGTAATTATGGGTCTACTAATACACCTCTTCAGCCACTGTATTTTGGCTACAGCCTCGTACTCCGCTCACAATGTCACTGTCACTTAAACAAACCAGCTGAAATATCCTTCCCCAGGATAAATTTCACTCCAACACAGCTGTCCTCTGTCCTGCTGAGGTAGTTCAGGTGGTAAACTTTGCCTTAACAACACCACAGTTTGGGAATGGGATTAAGGAGTAAGAAACAACAATTGCAGGGCCTCTGCTAGGGGTCAGCTCACACATGCTTCCCTGGCAGCCTCAGAGAGAGAAATCCAGGATCAGAGCAATATGAAATCCAAATGGGAATTTCAGACCAGATACAGATACACCATCATCAGCAAGTAATCATCACTCATATGCAAAAAGCTGCATAAGGAGGGGACAGTCCTATACCCCCCCAATGATTTATAAGCTATGACTGCAATTGCCCCTTTGAAACAACAAAGAGGATGGCCTCCCACCAAATGTGCATACAACACCCAGACAGCTCCCCTCTTCTTGGAAGACAGAAGAAACCCAAAGCTGATTATTTCATTCTAGCAACAAAGATCTTGCACAGAGGGAAAATTATTCACTTTAAATAATTTCCAAATGGTGCGTGGCTCTGGAGGTATCATCCCTGCCTTTGAACCTAAGGGTGAAAACCTAGAATCCTGGCCAGAAGACAAAAATGCTTGCCTTGGTGCCAAAGGCTTCTCAAGGTAAGCATGACTAGCAGCTCCTTGTCCGGACAGCTGAAGCCTTTGAAGATGAAGTGAAGGCATTGACCGAGCTCTGACCTGGAGTTGTACCACTTTCCACTGTTTATTTCTGTTTGTACATGAAGAATAGATGAACAGTAGCCAGGAGACTGAAGAAGACAAGGTGGCAGAATCAATTAAAATGTACTTGGGAAAATGTCAAAGAGAATAAAACAAGCTCATGAAGCAAAGCTGGGGCAGAGGTGAAGGTCAGGGTGGTGCAAAACTCAGGAAAGGAAGCAAAGGTGATTCTTCACCACTTTTGTGTCACACAGGTTCCCAGGGCAGCAGGGGGACAGGATCTGTTCACTGCCAGTTGATCCTGCCACGTACATGGCATCCCCTGAAAGTGCCCTCTCCCTGGAGGAGAGGAGGGGACTGGAGCAGATCCAGCTGCATGGAGGCCAGCCCATGAAGGCACCTTCTGGTCATTGTGCCCCAGGCAGCAGCTCCACCACTCTGCAGGGCAGCTCACCCCAAGGATGGTGGCTGCCTCCTCAGAGCAGTTCTATTCACCAGCTTATTCAAGGTATTCCAGTGGAGAACACTTTGTTCTATAGTTCCCAAGAGAAGCAGTGAAAACACCAACAGTTTTCAGGTACTGGATTCAATGGTTGAAAGCATGTTGCAGGATATTCCTTGGTTGTATGACACATTTTCATTGGATTTTTGTTATTCACCAACCCTTAAAATAATGGCAAGGATAGCAATTATATCTAGGAACTCAGAGATTTACTGCTACTGCTTGCCCACATCCCTGTCTGACTTGGGATCATTGCTTTCTGAAGCCACCCACACTGAACTCTGCAATAGTATAACAGGAGTTTTTCAGGCAAAAAACAATGTGGCAGCTGGAACTCAGGAACAAAAACTGGGGAA
This sequence comes from Serinus canaria, assembly GCF_022539315.1. Classification (NCBI taxonomy): domain Eukaryota; kingdom Metazoa; phylum Chordata; class Aves; order Passeriformes; family Fringillidae; genus Serinus; species Serinus canaria. The sequence goes on along the minus strand of NC_066326.1, from coordinate 6,393,420 downwards.
AGAAAAGGCTCAGCTACAAGTAATTTCACATCCTCATCCTGAGGGCTCACTAGATTTCTGCATGTTTAAAGTCAGACCCACCTTCAATAAATAGAGATATGAAAGGATATCTCTCCTGCCTGAGGGATCAGCTTTCCTCTTCTGCCATGCCACTTCCCAGATCAGCCACTTAACAGCTCAAATCCCTCATAATCCTACATGCTACAAGAGTCAACTGCATCATGAAATCTACAAGGTTGTCTCTTGTATTCCCAATCCATGAAAAAAGGACTGACATAAGGATTCTAGTGTAGAATTAGGACATGGTATATCAATCATTTTCCAAACAGTGCATGGTGAGAAACATTTCTTTTTTCTCCAAAAGACTTCTGGAAATTATTTTCTTTCAACCAAGAAAATTATATTTTTGATATGAAACAAGTCTTGCAAACCAAAGTTTTAGCCTGGACAGAGAGAATTGAAGCTCTTTCCAGCCATGAATTTACAGTGGGAGAGAGAAAACTGTTGAGTGTAAAATAGCGAGCTCAGTTTACCTGGGACCTCAGGCTTCTCAGATAACTAAGAAGTGAGTCACAGAGGCAAGAAAACTAAGCTGGTCATTCATCAAAACCAATCTAGCCACAGACACCACAAGTCCTGTTATCTTGCTGCCAGACACTACATTTTCCCATATCAGTCTGCCTTGCAGCCTGGTCTCCTCATGGTCTCACAGTCTTCATCATTTGGTCTTATTGTTGATTTCTTTCCTTCTTGCAAGAATTTTCACTTGATCCACCAGGTAACAGGGAGAGGAGAATGTTCAGATTGACCAAGCCCACATATTTTTAAAATTAAATTGCTTGCTCTTGGAAAAACAAATATTTTTTCTCCAGCTCTCTTCAAGGGGTAAAGAAAGAAATAATCTGCATAAAAACATTTACAAATTCATTTTACTGACTTTTTACTACTTATTAATTGAAAATAAGTTCTCCTAGGGAAAATTAAGGCATTTTTCACCAGATCTCTTTTCTGCAAGAGGCAGAGGAAAGAATTTCAGAGGAAAAAAAAAAAACCTTTTCTAAAATCAAAAGAGTAGAGATTTGCCCTTGGATAAGCACACAGGGTCTGTGTCAGCCACATCACTTAGTGCATGATTAGTGAGCTGTTAAATATTACAGGACGAGACAACTGCAACAGCATATGCAGGGCAAACAGGAAGCAAGGTTTTTTCCTAATAAAGACCTAAATTGTTTGAGTGACTCTAGAAAGAGAGCTCTCACCACCATCACAGATGGCTCAACCTGCACATGGCTGATGAGCCCATTGATGACCAAGTGTTTCTTTGCAGAAGGCCCTGTGCAAACAGCAGACAATGGGCTGTTCGTGTTCAAATCTCATGTGGAATGGCTTCCACCCAGAGCAGCTCCAAAACATTGCTTTTGCTGACTGAAAGGGAAGCAAAATAACTCCTAAAATATTTTCACCGGTGCTCCTGTTTGGTTTTCCCTGAGCACAGGAGCAACTGCAACACTAACATGGCATCTTCATCTGGGGAAAATGGATATGGCTCCAGTGACCTGCCCCCTGATTAACCCTCTTACACCCACTGAGCCTGGATCCTACATATTTTCCATTATGCTACAGCAACTGATAGAACTTCCATTCCTCTTTATAGCATCTGTGCATATCTGATTAATTCTTCTTTCCTGCAGGAAGTCCAGCAGCCGTAGACTACGTTTTATTAGGTAGAGTATAGCCAGATGATTTCAATAAATCACTTAAAAAAAAAAAGAGACTATTTTCCTGGTATTACAATAAAAACTACTTGAAGAGAATAATTTCAGATGATAAATCTGCTGCCATTCACCAACACTTGCATAGCTGATTAGAAACAGTGCATTGTCCCAAGCACGTCCCTTCCAACTCCCCACTGGGAACACTCCCAGCAGTACAGATATAAAACATATTCTCTCACACAGGGATACTAATATTGGTGATAAACTGGTAACATTTAACAGCTATTGTGCTACATTTCGTGACAGATTGCAGAGATCTTTTTATACACATTTTCATAATATTTAGATCCAAATACATTGGGCATTCTCCTACCATCTTGAACTTCACATAAAATGTCCAGAGAAATCAGAACAATCCATTGTCAACACCAAACCCATCAAAAGCTAAAGGAGCAGAATCAGGACAATGACAGAAGTGTTATGGATGCTCTCAATAGAACCCTACTACTTATCAAATAGAACAACTTCTCCTTGCATGTATCCAACACTGGATTTTCTTTATTCATGTCATCACAGCAGTACACAGGGAAGCAAAGAGGCAATGGGGAGAAGAACAGGAGGAAAAAAAAAAAAAATCACCTTGAGCATTATTATTGGATCTGAAATAAATTTGCTCCAGCCAAGCTTTTCCACTGGTGTTTGCTGCACTAGTGAGCTAACGTGGTACAAATTGCTGCTCCCAAAGCCATTCAGAATTCAAAAGGGGAATTGAATGAACAACATGAAGGTGAAACATTTTCATGGGATGACTGCACAAACACATGCAGTCATTTTGTAGCAAGAGAAAATCCAAGGTTTGCTAGCCCATATAGGAATGGTGTTGGGTATTGTTGGTTTGTTAGCTCTTTTTGGTGCATTTTACTCTACACAGACATTCACGGTTTCTTTTATTTCTCATGCAACACCACCCTTTAAATTTCTATGTAGTTTCCTACTGTGACCCCTTTACAATACAATTGATTCTATAACACTGCACTTTCAAATCCCAGACCTGAAATATGAATGCATATTTCTAATAAACTGATTTAAACTCCATGTTAAGACTGAGCAAAAATATGTGGAGTCAGAAGTGTGTGGCTAAAGTTTAAATATCCTTTAAAAAAATTTTTGCAAGAGCTTATTTGTGTGACAAGAGGAAGACATCCTCCCTGCTCTCTGATACTCCAAGAACGGAAGCATAATAATTTATAAAATAGGAGTAACTGTCTAGCTGATAAAATATGGTTTAATCCATGGGCACACAGCTGTCATATGTTAACTCTTTAACAATCATCCAGATATCACAACTTATTGCATGCAGACAGTCTACAACAAATGCATCTCTCTTTTGGCAGGTACCCACACATTGACTTCTGTTCCCAAATCTTTCTTTAGTGTCAACAACCACAGCTGAAATCAGAATCCCAAGTACAGCACCAGCTCTCTGTTGTGCCCTGGAAAGCACTGCTTTAATTAACAATGAAGTGAGACTGTTGTGTTTGTGTAGGTTGCTGCTCCAGGCCATCCCTGTAGCGTTGGATGTTTGTGGTCTCCTCAACTTCCTGCCGTTCTGTCACTTCTTGCTTGGTGCCTGCCATGAGACATGTCAGCTACAACATCTGTGCATGTAACATCAAAGATTCACTTTAGTTTACATTCTGGTGAGATGATGTAAAAGCAATTTGTTTGGGTCTTTTTAAAATTTATTTTTCCTCCTTTCTTTAGAAAAGGACATGCCACTGATGAGTCTCAGTTCAGTGCTGGATGAGCACAGGAAAGTGTGATGGATGTCTACAAAAGTTGTTGCACATTCTCTCCATGGGGGAAGGAAAAAATATTTTAAAAGTTTCCCATCCTCAAGTGCAGAGGGGCTTCCCAGGAGGAGCTCAGTCTATTCAAACTCAGAAATTAAAATTAGCCTAGCAATTCCACTTTTTTCTTCCTTCCACTTTCATGACTTCAGATGACACAAGTTTACCAGGGGAAAACAAATTTATTTAGAAATGATTCGGCACTGAGGAAGAAGAACCTCACTGCAACACTCATATGGTGAAACAACAACTTATGAATTGGTTTAGAGAAAGAAATCTGGTCTGGCAGTTAGGATGCTAGTCTCATAATTAAACTGCTGTATTCACTCTCCTACAGATTGCCCTGTAGACAATGACAGCCTGTCATACAGCTTGCCCCAGTAGCTGTGGATCCCATCCCTGGAAGTGCCCAAGGCCAAGCTGTGCAGGATTTTGAGAGACCTGCTCCAGTGGAAGATGTCCCTGTCCACTGCAAGGAAGTTGAGACTGATAAGATAATCTTAGATCCCTTTAATAATCTTTAAGATAATCTTCAAGAACTCTTCCAGCCCAAAACATATTATTTTTTTGTCCTGGATTAGGCATCAAAATATTTTGGTGAAACTGGATGCAACTCCCATGCTTGAATGCCACACTTTTAGAATGAGGACAGGGGCCCTTCTCTACCTTCTGTATTGGGAGAACAACTCTACTGAACCCAGAGATGCTCAGATCCCATGGTGACAGGAGACACAATGGCACCAGACAGCTTTGTGTGGTTGAGTACCTGTGCCTCCAAGCCTTAAGAGAAGCTCATGTTAAAGCTGACTGTTTTCAGTCTCTCTCCAGAAGTTACTACCAGAGCAAGGCTCTTCAGGACATTAATTATCAGCAAGAAGAAAGATGAACAGAATTGAGCCACTTGAGGCTTTACACAACCTCCACACAGTGGTTCTGGGGAGCAGGAAACCTCCTGCTGCACACAGAGCTGCTGTGGGCAGTCCCAGGCATCCTGCAGAACAAGCAGTGAATTCTGCCAGCAGCACAAACAGGTACAGATGCTCCCAAACACACCATTAATGTCTATCCTCTGGAAAATGAGCCTGGATTAGGAGAGTTCTGCACTTCTCCCTTCATCCATAGCTACATGCACATAGCAAAAATGCTGGTGTCAGGTCAGAGGGCATGAGGGCAACTTCTGGCTCTTTTCACCTTACCATGTACTGTAAATAAAAATTGCAACTTCTCAGCTGTTCAAGGCCTATATCCATCTCAGCAGAGCCCTTGAGGCTTTTTTTTTTTTTTTTTTGTGTGTGCTTTGGGAGTTTTTTGTTGTTCATTTTTTTAAAATTAAACAATGACCCTAATGTCTAGTTTTCCTCTTCCAGGAAAATTTTTCAATGTAAATAGTGTATTTTTTCCTTGTTGTCAGATATATACACACTCACATACACCTGTGAATTTACTTCTATGGCCAATTATAACCAATTTGTCTCTGAAATGCTCTTTTGAAACATAGCAGGGAAAAGCCACTGATTCAATAGAGAATATTGACTTTTCCCCTACTGCCCTGGATATCTGCCTGAACAAAGAGCTGGTTAGACAAAATACAAAGAACCCTTTTGTGTGGGGCTAAGTTCACCTGGGAGAAGTATTAATTAAGAAGTCCCAAGGGGGTGGGGACTCAAGCTCCCCTGCTTTCAATGATAAAGGAAGACAGGCTCAGAGCACCAAATACCCTGCCTTCCTCACCCCTTCCTCTTTAAACCACGAGAAGGAGTGCCAGTGTAATTGAGAATTAGGGACCTTTCTGCCATTAGTCTATAAGGTCTGTGAAGAAAGCAGGTAGAATTTCAGATGGCACACCAGCTGCTGCATGGCAGCAGAATCAAAACCAAAGATTTTAAGTAGGTCAGTACTAGAGGACTGTTAACTCTCACTAAAAGACTTTCAAAAAAGCCAATACCATAAGCAATAATTACATGTGATAGCTGTACAAATGTCTGAACTTGAAATATGCTTGTTCAGTGTGTATTAAGCCATTTGTTCAATTTCATTTCTACTGCAGAAGACAAGAAACAAAACCATTGTTCTGCCAGGAGATTTATTGCCACTCTAGTGAAATACTGTCCCTGGTATTACTGTGGAAATTATAACACTCCTAACTGATAATTATTCACCAGCTGTGCTGAGGAGCATTCTTCTCTCACCTCATATATTTGTAAACTATATGTAGTTTGCAGCCTAAAGTTGGAATAGTGAAATATCTTTATTTGGTTCTGTTCATTTTAATTTTCTTTTAACTCCCTGCCAAACCTGTTGCTTTAACTGTTGCACTATAACAAACTTGAATTGTGCCTTACAGAACCTATACCTGATTTCAGCATTTCTCACACATTGAAAAATAGGACAGCAGATTGCTCTCTCTCAAAAGAGCCTAAAAGGATGGAAGAGCATGAACAAGGGGAAGTTGACATGATCCAAGTGGCACTTCCAGGCTTTCTGCCTGGGCAGAGCAGACAGCAGGAGCAGAAGAACAGCACAGAGAAGAACATCACCCAAGGGATGGAACCTTCTGTCCACAGCCTTGATTAGATGTTCAGCTGCTCCCCTACCCACAGGATAAAACAATCACTTTAAAAGAGAAGGAAAGAGCTACCCCTCCACACACACCATTGGCACCATAATTGTAGGAGAGGAGAGCCAAGCAGGCAGGGTAATAACTTTTTCCTTACAACTGAGAAATTGTGCAATTCCTAAAATACTTTCACACATTTTTGGGACAACTGTGCTGCCTGTTGTGGTACAAACATTGCCCTGCTGTCCTGCTCCTGAGGGCCTTTTGTAGCACAAGTTCTGCTGCTCTCTAGTTGAGCCACCAAAACATCTCCCTGCAGTGCTCTTCCTGTGCAAAGCACAGAAACATCTCCACAAGTTGTTGGGATTTTTGCAATAGTCACAGTTCTGATGGGAAGGGCATACTTCCAGATCATCTAATTTCTTTTGAAGACCACCTCTGGAAACTGTCCCATAAACCTCTATCTCCAGTACACACCCAACTTCTGCTATCACAGTGCATGAGCACAGCTTGCCTGGGTGGGCTCTGGGTTTGTGAATTGTGGCTACCACCAGAGTAACACCTGTGGCCATCTCTGCTGAGCACAGGCTGCTAACACAAGTGCACACCTCTCTCTTTTGAGAGCTAACTATCACAACTGAATGTCATTAAGAACACATATTTTGAATGAACAGCTCAGAGCTAGGAACAATTAAGACAGGCTGCCAAAGCAGAAAGATTTATGGCCTTCAGGAAACCACTGTTTTGAAGGAGTCATTCTTCAGACTTGTAATGTAAAATGCTTTTGATGAACCAATTTCCTTTTCCCCTTTCATACACATACTGCCTAGGTTTTCTATTACTTTATTTCCCTAAAAAAATTAGAAATGCTGAGACCATACCAGCACTTGACATAGATGCACTGTAATTTCAAATAATGCTCATAATTCAGGGAAATACTACAACAATCACCCTGTAATACCCTTTTAAGCAGGGGTCTCACAGAACAAATGCTTTAAAGGCATTTTAGGCTGAACTTTAAAAAGTAAAAATCTCATAGGTGGTCAAATGCTTTTGCTCTGGGTAAATAAGCTTTTTCTCATAGTAGAACTAAATCAAAATAAATCTGGTTAGTGTTCTTAGGTAAATTATTCTGTCATCTGAAAAACAAGTCTCCGTAGACATAACTGAAGTTTACTACTTTAATAGAGGGTGTAATGATTCTATTCTAGCTGCACTTAACCACTTGTCTGGTATGGATAGTCAATATAACATTAAACAGGATATATTATCCTGCCTTTGTTATATAAAGACCAATAGCAAATAGACAGAAACACAATTTTTCAGAAAGCATAGACCAAGACTTTCTACAAATACTCATTAAAAAAACAAAATAAGGCTGAGTATTCCAATTCCACCAACATTTTAGGTTAAAATATATACACAAATTCATTACCTTGGGTGAAGATGCACATGCAGAATCTTCTGTCTTCATGCAAAAATGAGTGTGAGGTAGCCTAGGCTGAACTTTCTCCTGGGAATGTAGGAATACCTATTTCACTCCCACCTAGTGTGCCACAGGGCACCTTCCAAACAAAAGGAGCCACCATCCCCATCAGTTAATTTCCTAAATCTCTCCTCTCAGAGGAAACAACTGAACTCATGTTAATCACAGATTGAGAGCACCTTTATCTGCTTTCAGTCTTGCTTGTTAGAGTTGGTTAGCAAAGGACACTGAGGGGCTACAGGTGGGTGGCATTGTCTGCTGGCCCTGCTGCCCCTCCCAGCACTTCTTCTCTATGAGTAGGGGCAGCCCCAGTGTGAGTTGTAGTTTTACTGAGTCAGTACATAAATATAAATGCACTAAAGGTCTGAATTTTGAGTGACTGTAGGCAACAGCTTCAGTCTGCACCAGGTACAAAAGCACAGCAGTGAGCTCAAGCACTGCATGGTGTCACTTGGGCTGAAATGTTTAAGTGAATAATCATCACCTGACCAGCCAGACATAATGCTACTTTATCATCCTCAGGAATCACACCTCTGTGTGTGCATACATAGATAAAACAGGCAAACAAATCTCCTTTCTGGCCAGACTGGAGACACGAGTTGTACATCCCAAGTTAAATAGGAATCTTGCTTATATAATCTAACATGATTTGTCTCCTGACCACTTCATTAAAATTTCAATGCCTAACTGTTAAAACAATAAAGCATCAGCACAAGACTAACTTTTTTTAGTTTCACTTGAAGACTGATGGATATTCTCCCAACACTTGCTGAAAGATTTTATTTTATTAGGTCACATTACAGAACTGTCTTCCTGAAGACTGAAATCATCTCCTTGGTGATAGCATGCTTGACTGACACGATGCACTCACCAACATCTTGTAGACAGCTGTGAACATTTGCAGTGGTGCCAATTAATCTATGATAGCATCGATGGAGACAGGGAAACAAAGAGGCCGACACAAAAAGCTCTATTGAATAACATAATAAATGAGTGATGCAGGTGTTCTGGGACTGGGTTTAATTTTTTCAGCCTTGCAAAAAGTTAACACTTGAGTCACCTTGGTCAAGGTGTCTCCCATTTGTTGTCTCTTGGCTGCCTCCTCTCCAACAGCACCAGACCATGCTCTGAGTTCCACTCTCAAGTACAAAGCTTGTACATAAAAATACCATAAATAAATTTTCATGGTACAGCTGGAGGGACTTTGGTTTCTAAAATAACCTTTAACACTCTAATGATATTTAAAGGATTTTTTTGTGGAATGAGAAAAGGTATCATTTCAGATAACCACTAGGAACAGTTGCAATGTCCAATGAACAGAATGGCAAAAGTCAAAATGGTGAGCCTAAAACTGACTGAATTTAATTGTAGGTGAGCACATGGCAGCTGTTTTGTTGAATGGGGGCCTTGCAATCTTAGCTTAATGAGTTGCTTTGTAAGCTTTGAGCTAAATGGAGCTTGGAATCTTTAATGACCAATCTGTGTAAACAGCAGCTACTAAGTAACACTTTAATGCCTTGATGATCTTTTAATTTAATAGACAAATGATGAAGCAATTTTAACCAGCATCATAGCATTAATGCAGCAGGGAATGCATGCTGGAAAGAGCAAACAAAGTCAGCAAGGATACAAAGGACTAACAGTCTCTGGTAGAACTCAGATGCTCAGATGTGCTTTCCAGAAGTGAGATCTCCAACATTTGTCCAAGTTCAGAGTGAACCTATTTTAGAAGAACAGTGGTAAAATGGTCCTTTAATCCTGAAGTATACTGGGCCAGGGTTTTAAAGCCATGGTTCTGCTCATGTTAAAGGACATCACCTGATTAAAGCACAGGATTGAAAAACCATCTTGGCATGCTCAGAGTGAAAATTGAGATTGTGAAGTCCCAGCCTGGTAATATCACAGCTGTGACAGGAAGGGCTGTGCAAATGAGGGGTAATGGAGCAAGGTCATTATGGTCAGTACAGTCATTTACAACCTGCACCCCTTCTGCCACAAGGATTGTGTTAGATGTCAGTCAAGTAATGAAATGAGCTCTTTATGAAAAAGATGTGGCTGAAGGCATGATGAAAGCAAGGCTGTGTACTTCCAACACATTGCAATGTCTTTAAAGTAGTGCCGAGCGTTTCCCTGGAAGTGCACGAGCCAAGAGTCCACCTAAGGTCTGCATTTAATCTGCTGATGTGCTTGCAGGGGCAGAGTGTGTAATGTAGCAGGCTGCAGGTGCAGGCACTCTGTGAACCCACACCTCTGAAACTTGGCCACTGCTCCTTTCTTTTCAAACAGCATCACCATCGGATCCTACTGAGGATGCCAGCTGCCTTATAGGGTCACTCAGTCTGACAATCCTTCCAACATGTGTAGAGCTCTCCCCAAAGCTCTCCTGTTACCCACTGTACACTGAAGCCTCTCAGTTCAATCTGTTCCTTTCCTTGCTACCAGACCTGTATTTTCATTACTTGCCTACTTTTCCCCCTTGCCAAATTCTTTCTTCCCTGTCAGACTCCCTGGTGCCTGGCAGAGCTGTTCCATGGGGTTATGCCACACTTGGCTGTCTCCAAGGTCTGGTCCTTTTTCTGCTTTCTTGTTTCCAAGGTTCACAATCTCTAGGGCTCCTCTGAATAAATTGTGTCTCAAATATATCACCCTTTCCCTGGGCTGAGAGAAACTTGGGAGGTTCAAAGAGAACATCCACGTTCTGATTTAAATAGAGTTCTGGAGAGAGGTGAAGTCTCTGCTGGGTTACGTAGGCAATTTTGGGTTTGGTCCTGTGTGAACTCTGGAAGTCACTTCCCATTTCCTTTCTGATCAGGGTCTCCTTTTGCCAGGGAACATACGTACAGTTTTCTTTAAAAACATAAATCATATCTCTAACATTTCTTCCTTTGAAAATGAGCTGCAATTTGTGCATATTTTTTGTAGGTCTCCACCATCAAGACATAATCTTTTGGACTGGCTAATATCTGAGATGTACTGTGCCATCACACTGGATAAAAATTGTTCCCTGTGTGTTGGAGCACAGAAGAAGGACTTTTTATCCTCAGCTACATTTGGAGGCAGCATGAGAGAAAAAGGGGCTTGTCCAAGATGTAAATGTCATGTGTCATTCTAGAGGAGGCAGAAACAGAGAGGCCTTAAGAGACACAATTCATATTCCTCAGAGGGGCTTCTTGAGTGGTTGTTAAAGCCACTTCCTCCAGGAGAATATGTGGGATGTGCCAGGACCTTCAATGGACTTGCAGAAGAGACCTGGGTGTCAGAGGGAAGCCAAGAGACACAGGGATGGCCAGGGACAGGACAAGTGTCAGGGCTGAATCAGAGCAGAATTAATCTTTGGATTGGCACTGCTGTTGTCTGTGTTACACCCAGAAGCTCCCTGCTTTGACCCCTTTTTGATTTGTTATAGTCTTAATAATCTAAGATATTTTATATCTCTTTCAATCTCTCTTCACCTGAACCTGGTCTGTCCGTCTGTCCGTCCATCCATCCATCCATCCCAAAAACTAAAGCAGGAAGCTGATGGAGGGTTCTGAAACTGAGGAAAATTTGTCTTCAGGCTTTTGAGCACGGCTCTTCCCTGCTCACCTTTCAGAAAGCCAGCTGCCCTGAAATGGTTGTGATGCTGCTCCTGCCTGGCTGAGGGTGCCAGCAGCTGCTCTTGGTCTCCCAGCTGCAGAATGCTTTGCTGAGGCAAATGAGCTGGCCTGTCCTGAAGCACTGATAGTGGTGAAAAGCTTTGGCTAAGTGGTTCCTCCACTGAGATAAGCTGCTCTTTACTTTTCCTGGAGGTTTTCCTTTCCTTTATGTGGCTGCTGATCCAGACTATGTAGGCTTTTATGGGTGTATTAATGAGTCTGCTGTGAAAGTTTGCCAGTTCATTATTTAATGGCTCCATCAAGACTAAACAGAACTCTCTCTGAATCCATCCATCTCTGCAGAATAAGGGCTGACAAAGCCTTGTGCCCCAAATGAGCTGCACAGGGCTGTTGTCCTGTGCTTTAGCTGGGGGTATCACAGTGTTGTGCTGCAGCCACATCCACACCTCCTCCTGCCTTGCTGGATGTGGCACTGCTCTGTGCACCCAGAAGGTAACATCCCTGCTCTGGAGGCTTCTTATCAGTAGCCTGCATTTCCCCACTGAGCTCAGAATGGTTTTATTGTATTTCTCCAGCCCAATTTTTTCTGCTTATCAGGTGACAGTCCAGTTGGCAAGGAAGAGGTTGTTGAATCACTGATGTACATGAGAGCAGAGCCAAGTGGTTGGCAGTCCTCTCTTGTCTCATGGATTTATTGAGTCTGGTTCTGAAAACTTCACACTGCAAGTCTCTTTCTTTTCACTTATTTTCTTTTTCTTTTTCTTCTTTTAGTTCTTGCAGTCACTGAAGCTTTGGAATGAGGCAAAGCTCCTCTCTCAACCTCTGCCTCATAGCTCAGGGATGGGCCAGCACATACTGAGACCCAGGATGCTCATGACCCCAGACAGCTTCTGTTTGCCTTCTGTTTAACTCATGTTCTTCCTTTCTTGGGATCTCTCTCTGCTTATCTCCCAGGCTGCTGGCTCTCAGGAGGCATTTCTATAGGATTAGAGCTGTGTCTCACCACTGGCTCCTGCAAGATGCAGTCCCACACTTCATAAATAATCTGATCTCTAATTAGCAAGATTTTCTGTCTCCAGGCTTGCAGTTCTAGTCCTGCACAGTCCAGTGAATCCCTCCTCATTTCTTCTTTACAGAAGCTGAAAACATCATTCACCTCCTCTTTGAGACTGATGTGCTTGTGTGACCCCTGGGAAGCAGATCCAGAAAATGGGCTCTCCTTCTGAAAACAGCAGCTCACCTTGTCCTTATCTCCTCACCATGAGATAAAGAAATGATGTTTCATCTTTATCTCCCCCAACCCTGCTGCTAATTCTGAGCCCAGACTTGCTTCTTACTAAAAAGTCTCCAATTCTGATGACCAATGCCAACAAATTTCTCTGAACTTTGTTTTTTTTTAATCTCTGCCATATTAATCTACATGTGTATGAATGTTTTATTACTTACATGCATGCCCATGGAAAGATTTGCTTCCTAAAGTTACTCAGTCTGCCAAAACTCCTTCCCAAATTTAAGTGCTGCAGCTTAAATAGTTTTGTTATTCTTCAAAGGCTATTTATGAAATTGTATGATAGAAGAAAATTGTGCTCTGTGTTCAAAATTCTTTTATAAAACCCTCAGTAAAACATCGTTTGGATGTTTTTTGAATAGCTGACAGATTTCAAAGGAACAGCTGTTTATAGAACAAATTCCCCACCAGAGAAGCAATGACTGGGGTATCCCATACCACATTTCCTCTGTGAGCCCTGGTACTAGGAGAAGTCAGGAAATGTGACTTCAAACCTGAAGTTTCAGATGAAAACAGCATAGGAAGATTAGAAATGTTCAAAATCCAAACTAAACTTGGATGAGAATTTTTCAGGTGATTCTTCCAGTTTCCACAGAAGAACGAGACATCTGTGGATTTAGACAGATACCTCCACATAACCTCACTATTCTATCTGAGAAGTCAAAGACACTGGAATACCACCCCTGCAGGTGTTCCTGGCTCCATGACTTTTGTCTGTACAGAATCCAGCACAACAGGAGAGCTTTACCACCCCATGGCAGAGTCATAAATACACTTATGAGTATATATTAATATGTATTTAATATACACTTATGAGTGTATATTAAAAAAACAAAGCCATGCAAAGAGGACCTAAATTTCTTTTACCTGGCCACAAGTACATACAACCAGTATGCAGAGGCAGAACCAGCCCATGGCAGTGGTGACAGGCCAATGCCACAGTTGTATTTTGTCAGAGGCTGTCTAGCCTGTTGATTGCAAGACAGAGAACTGGGTGCTTTCCAGGATTTTTCATGTAGCAGAATTCTCAAAAAGCAGACAAGCACTGCAAGTGAAATACTTGAGGAGACTGGCCAAACCAAAGGCAAAATTAGCAGTCATCTCTTTTGCTGCCATCAGTAGCTGAAAATTTAATTAGGGGGTGTTTTAAATATTTTCAAACAAATTAGCAAGACTTCATAGATCTTCATTTCACAGATGTATACAAGATTGGTAAAGTAAAGCAAAAGTTTTATGGCTTGGTAAATCATCTTTAGTCAGAACCCTTAGGGTAGAACCAGAAATGAGTATATGAGGTCAAACTGCACTGATATGGATGTAGAGAAGGTCAGCTTCTCATAAAAAAACTTATATTTTTCCATGCAAACTCCAGAGATCTTTCAATTCCTGTGAAACCTGTGGCAGGTAGGGATGCAGGACCTGGCCTTACATGAATGCCAGAGTGATTCTGAGCACCACAGTGCCTGCTGCTCCACTGCAGGGTCTCCTGAGGTCCCAGTATCTCCTGAGATCCCACTCCTCACTCTACCCAGGTGGGTTCATCTCTGCTGCTACAGTAGCTGGTTAGAGAGAAAGCACACTTTTATTTTTAATGGTGGTACATGGCCTGGGATTTTTTAGTTTGGAACTTGGTTCTCATTTTCCAGAAGGCCATATGGGATTTTTTTGCTCTCTAAGCAGCTTTATTTAATATGGAAAGTAGAATATCTTTTAAAACAGAAACCAGCTGCGTAGTTTATGGGTATCATCATATGGCTCTGCTTTTTGTTTCCTTACTTAACTGGAGTTTGGGGTTTCCAAGTTGCCAAGCTGCTAACACTAGTAAATGGAGTTTATTAGAGACAGTGTTTGTTGAACAATAACATTTTATATAGTCTGTCACTGTCTAGTACCTTAGATGAGTTACACATTTCTGTTCTCTATTTTTGCCCTAATTTTTTTTTTTTTTTTTGGCACTTAAAATCCCATTTTCAGCTGTGGACACCAGGGAACAAAATCAAAGATGTGATCTTGTGCTTGCTTATGCCTCAAATCTGCAAAGCCATCCCTGACCAAAGTCACAGAATCAGATCTCCAAGGGTTAATCCCACAGTGCCTTTTAACTGAGTTTAGCCAGCAGGAAGGGACTGGATGGTAGATGAAATACCTCCTCAGGAGATCCCTTCCAGGAGAGGGGCCCCTGTGCTCCGTTGTAAAAGATAATGGGACCATTCAGAGGCTGTCCCACAGCAGGAACACAGACTGGGGTGGCTGGGACGACTGGGAGAGGCTCAGACCCTCGTCCTCCCCTCCCAAAGGCTCAGCCTCTTCCTGGAGCTCTGCAGCTCTGAGGCACCAGGGGCAAACAACTCTTGCAGTCTGAGATGTCTCTGGAAGTTGCTCTCAGAGGGCTGCTTTCACTGGGCTCCTACAGGCATCAAACTCAGCCCCAGCTAGAGGCACAGAGGTGAGCACAGCTTCTGCTTGGCCCTTTGGTGCCTAAATTCACATGTGAAGCAGGGACATCACTTGGCAGAAATGCTAGGGGCCAGATGAAATGAGGGTTTTTCACAGCAGTACCCTTCCCCATTTTCTCCTCTGTGCTCTGCAAATATTCTGAGCCAGCCCTGGTAGATATCTCTATCTGGTTATCAGCTGCTCTTCCTCTAATCAGAAAAGATTCATGCACTGCCAACTTTAAACTGCAGGCTTGCTTTTAATAGCAGTTAGAAACTTCAGATATCTTTAGAGCTCCCTTTCACCAGGATTCCCCTGGGTTTTGGAGTACCTGGGCTTTTAAACAAGCACTCTGTGGGTGCAGCACAGAGGGAACTGGGGTTACACTGAGTTCCTTCCCTGCTTGAGAATTATGGCTTCTTTGACTACTGCTAACTCAGCTCTGAAAAAGGTGATTTATCTTCATGGTTCATAAAAATATTTCTGGAGAAATTTCCCTTTTCCTGTCCCCCTTTGGAATAACTACACTGCAATACACCTTGGATTTAAAAACAAATATGGCCTGGAAAATAATACCTTTAGATTTCCCCACTCATACCTTCTGCTGTACACAATGGCTTCACTCCCAGCTTTAAATTACATGAGTGCTATGCTAGCAATATACTTCCCATACAGACTGAGAGCAAGGCATAAAAAGTTCCAGCAAATGGGCTCAGTAGACATTTGCTTGCCAAGTATTAGCTGTTGCTAGAAGGTAATTTTGATTCCCAGAGCTAAGGGGCCATTGCCAATAGAAAAGGTTTTGGTGCTTGATTTTCTTTGAATTACTTTGAAATATTAGAAAAATTCCTTACACCCTGAAGAACTTGTGAAATTTATTGATGGATATCAAATTTTCCATTGTATTCATTTAGATGTAAGTGATGCACAACTTCTGTGCAGTGAGCAATGTCACCTGTCTGGAAGAGCTCTTAGTCTATATTTGTGTGCAGAGTATGTCCCTGGCTGCTCCATTGCCTTGGCGTGTAGCTCTTTTGTAGATGCTCCTTAAATATTCACAGTACACAGCTACAGGATTTGTGGCTGGGGAATCCACAACTAGGCACCAAAGGCACAAAGAACAACAGAATTGTATCTGTCTCAAAGTTAATATTTTTCTTGGTTTATTTTTTTTAAAGTTGGAGTAAGATTCTGATCCTTCCAAAAAACATGTATGTCTAATGCAATCTTGTGATTAGTCCAATGAAGTCAATAAAGACAGTAACCAAGCAAAAATTGGAACATGTGAATGTACTTTTTCAAGTCAGAAGAATGAGGAAAAGCAATGTATTCCCCTGGGTTTTAGCAATCAGAGAGCACATGTATTAATAATGTGCAATACCCAGTGCAGTGCATGGAAAGCCATAAAAACGTGAGCCATTGGAGAGGGGTTCCTGTGTACAGAATTCCATTGCTCTTAGAGGTATAGCCATTGATATCTACACACAAATCAAATGCAACAATAAGAATTGGTTTGGCACAAGCTCCCAGACACTAATGGATAACACAGACCAAAAATGCTTGTCTTGCCTTTTGTTAGCAATTGAATGCTGTTCCTCACTGGAGACATCTGCCCTGGGGCTAAACTGGGAGGGTAGCTAGAGCTAACCCATCTTTGTCTACAGAAACCTTCTAGACACATAAATGTGTTTTACAGATGTCCAGTGGTAATTTACTCAGCCCAGAATACACTTAATAGCACAAAGAGGGGTGCTGGGTTTAATGCACAGCCAGGGAGCTGTTTCTCACCACCACCTGCAGCTAGAGCAGACACTGGAGAACATTTTACAGCTGAGCAGCCTAATCCTCTCCTGCTGGCATGAAGGGGTGCAAGGTCCATTCTCCTGTGGAATCAGGCATTGGCCAGCACAAAGGACTGATGCTGACTTTGGCCCTGGGGTGCAAGTGCTGCTCCCAGAGCTTCAGCCCTTGTGCTCACTTTTGGAGCAAATGGAGCCTGGACCAGCATAATCTAAGCAGAGAAAAGGGCAAAACTTTAGCTAGGACTCCACCAGGAGCCAGGCACACAGAAATGTCCTGTCCCACACGTCTCTCTCACAGTGCAGCTCTAGATGACAGACAAGCTTGAGCCTTGCTCTCCTTCCAGCACAGGCATTTGTGTCCTGTCAGAATCTGGCACTGGGTTTGGAAAGGGAAATTACTACTCCTTTCCTGAAAGTCAATGACTTCTGTTTCAATCCCAGATAAACTGGAGAAAGGCTGCCAAGAAACTCCAAATCTATTCAAGGCCAAGTTTCCACAGGTGTCCACACAGTTACAGTCAACTCTGAGCTGCCACACCATGTATAGAGTGGAGGAACACATTCACCAGTGTGTGAGAGTAAAACAAAGTAGCTTTAAGGAAGCTGTTAAATCCGTGCCCATTTCCTAAAAACATGGAATGCAATTTGAGAAAACATCCTTGATACTGGTTATGCAAAAGAAGTGTTTCAGATACATGCTGAGTAGTTGGATGAGTGTTCTTTACTTCCTTCCCCTCTGCTTCTGGAATGGTTTGAAACATCCTTCTAGTCAAGGATCCAGTGTTTGGAGCGGGAAAAAATACTTATTGGAAGATTAAAGGAATTTAGGCTTGCCAAAGCTAACGAATGGACTCAAAGCTCAGCTGCTCCTTGTGGAAGGAGAGATCAGACTTTGGTTAGCAGAGCTGGTAGCAGTTTGTGCAGGATTTTATGATAGCAACAGCAAAGAGGCACCAAGTTCTGCTTAGTAATTGATGTACAAACCCACCCTTTGCCAGCTGGGCCAAAGTCCAGGGACCTCTGCAGGAAGGAGATTAAGAAATAATATTTCAGAAAGGAAAAAGGAACAGTTCAATTGCCAAAACTTGTTCTGCCAGAGTATGACCCTGCTCTCTCCCACAGAGACACCTGCCATTGTCCCCAGTGGGACACAGCCCTTGCCCACAGTCCCAGGGTGACACACCAGTGATGTGTCCCCTGAATGGCTCCTAAGAATATCCCAGCACTGGCAATCTCTGTTTGCTCCACCCACGTCCATTCAAAGCATCAGTGGGTGAGGTTTTCCATTCTTAGGTTCTCTCACATTGTCTCAGAAGAATATGCTCAAAACTATTAACTGCTTTCCAGCCTGAAGATTTTTATTTTTTGCATCCCATCTAATGCTCTGTACTTTCTTTAATATCTGTATTAATAATTTTATTATCAACCTGTATACAGCAACATGATGGGAGACTTCAAATGTTAAGGATTTCTCCTGGTGTATTCGCAATAATGCTTCCCTCTTTATTTTCCATGGTAACAATATTTTAATTTTAAACACTAAGGTTTTTAATGTAGTGCATGCTTCATTTTGATGGAAAGGTGATACAAGCAAGGCAACCTTGGTCACTATTAGTCTTTCTAACAGTCTGGCATTTAGGATCAACAAATTTTCTTCATGAAAAAAATAAATCAAGAGAATGAACAAAATGTATCAAGGATTTTTCTATTTAACTTTTTGAATTTCGAGCCTTGAAGGTCATGTTTAAATCCAGGATTAAGCCAACCATGAAGATTAAAAATTATATATTGAAAAAGAGATGCAGAGGTTTCTAAGCAAGCATGAACACTTTAAGAAGCTTGAAGTTATGAGCAGAACAGCAATAAAGTGGCATGTTAAGAACACTGTTGCAATAACACTGCAAGAATCATTAATTTATAATGGAGTTGATTTCATACTTACTTGAAAAGGTTCAGTGGCAGAGCACCTATAACTGCATTTCTGAAAAGGGTGAAGAAGTTTCTCTAAGAAACTTTTCTAGAGGAGTTTTTTCTGTATACCAGGCTAAATAAACCTGATGCACTGTGTGGGAAACAGGGATGTGAGGCTGAGATGAATCAAGGCATTTGAGCAATGAGGGGGTTTCTGTCTGAATGCACCTCTCAATTAGCTACAAAACTCAGTGCTCCAGGCAGAGGCTGTGGGGGCTGGAAAGCTTGAGCAGTCTAGCAGGAAACTGCTCTATTTCCTTACAAGATGATGCCGTGGAAGTACCATGGAAGTGTGAGAGAGAATATTAGAATACTTGTTTGAGCACCTTTCTCTAAAGCTGGTGTTTACCCTGCTGCTGTCTGTTATTGTGTTTAGGGGAGGCTGGGACTCTGCCAGCGCATCCTCCACACTGCAAGATGTCAGCTCACCAAAAGACTTTGTGAGAATGTATTGATGCTGATGAGACTTTCATCAGAAAAAAGTTTCCTCAGCAAAGGCCAGGAGACAGTCCCTGTGGTGTAAGGAATTGCCTGCTGACTGGGCACCTCCTCAGGAACGTGAGACAATCACATTTCAAGAGCCTGGGTGGTGACTCAGAGCAAGAGGCACCTCCCAAAGCCCACGCAACTGGCCTTGCCCTCAGGCTCTCTGTTATTCCTGAATAGGCTCTTTAAATCTTTTTTCCGGCAGAAACATTTGGGAGGCCTTGAGTTTGTGTTGATGCAGAACAGAAAAATCTCTGAAATCTAAAAAATCTTTGGGCCTCAAAATCCTGTTTCTCCCCCAGCTCCTTGTTCTGAAGGCATTGATTTAACAAGGATTGGAGATTTCTGAGGGAAAGACTGCAAAGAACACCATTGCTGAATCCTCTTCTTCACAATTTGATTGTGAACATTGATCAGTGCCAGTGTCTCAAGCAGATCAAAGCACAGACTATTCTGTCTTCCAGTTTAGCCTGCCTAAAGAATCGACCCCAAATTTCTCAGAAAATGCTGCTTGTTGCCACCAGCCATCTCATTGACAAGGGGCCAGCCAGTCTGCACCTCACAAGGTGCTCTCAGTAGCTCATGGCTTGGCACAGGGACTGGGGAGCCTCCCCCTGTATCTGGGCAAGGACAGCTGTGAACACTCCTGACACACCTGGCTTCTTCTCCACGGATCAGGGCATGGCCAGACCTCAGAGCCACAGAAAGACACAGGCAAGGGGAGGGCAGGAGAGGTCTTGTTCCACAGCAGAGGGGAGTAAAACAACTTTGTAATTCACTAAAATCTCTTTGGAAGGCTGTGATCAGAATCAGGTGATTTTCCTTGGCACAAACCCAGCATCAGACCCTGTCATTTCTCACCTGTTGATGAAATCTTGGAAGGATAAGGTGTACCCCAGCAACGGATTCAGATGCCTGCAGCTTTTTGCCATTTCTCACTTGATCTTCCACTTGAAGTTCAGTCATGAAATAGTATTCACGATAAATGTGCCCTTCCAGCTGGAGTGACTGGAGATATGTGATGTCTGGACCTGTAAAGACATCTTGGCCCTGCAGGTTGCCATGGGAGCTATAGGCAAAGAAGATCCACAGCTTCCCCTTGGTTTTAATGAAGGGCCATGGTTGTTTTGGAAAGCTCAGCCCTGGGACAGAAGAGATATTCACTTTGTTGATTGATCTGCCCTGGGCAGCACGTTCTCAAGTGGATTCTGAGCTCTAGAAGTGTTTATCCATTTTCAGAGGGTGTTTCAGCTCAAGTCCTTGGCTGCATTCATGCTTCATCAGCATGTGCAATCACAGCACTCACAGACATGACTGGCTGAGCTTTCCACTGGCTGGCTCCCACACAGACAGCATGGATCAGTCTCTGATCAGGTATTAGCTCAGACACTCAATTCTTGTGCTTACCACCCCAATCTGGTGTTTTGTTATCATTTGAATGCCATTTCTGGAGGATATTTAGCTTCATGCTGCTGTACTTGCTCCAATTCGACTCCTACCCCCTGCTCTTTGATCTGCTGTGATTTCCTCCAGCCTGGCCCTCAGGCCAGAGGGTCAGCACATCAAACCAGCCCTGGTGGGACACAGCCTCCTTCCACTCCTCTCACCCTGTGCCTGCTCCCACATGACGGGAGGGAATCACATGTTTTGTGCCTTCTGCACGGAATGATTTGTGCAGACTGCTAAAACCCAGCCTCAGCTGAGAGCAGGGCTGCCTGATGTCTGACCACAGCCTGGGGACAGCACCCATGGCTACATCCACCCACAGAGCATTTCACAGCAAAGGCAAATCCAAGCACCTTCTGGCCACTGTGCTGATGGATATGACCCTGCTCACCTTACACACAGTCATGAAAGAGCCCTTAATAAGCAAGTTGTATTTCTGGAAATGCCACAAGAATTTTATATTTTTTTTTCCTCCCACAATCAAAAGAGGCATCTCCTCTAGAAACCACAAAAACTTCCTTGGTAACTCCCTGCGTCCTACATCAATTTTATTGCATTCTTCCTGGCATGGGGAAGGAATGAAAATGGGTGATGGCAAGATATCTGCATGTTTTCTCCTCACTGCTTTTGCTGACTCAGAAATTTGAGGAGAACAAGAAGTAGCAGACAGCATAACCTAACCAATCATGCTGGAATTCAATTGTATGGCTTGCACAGGACATTTCCAAGGCAGGCTATCATCCTTACTGTTTATGTTGCATCACAGAACAGCTGGAAAAACTGTAAACTCCTCAGTTCTGCTAAGTGTATAGAAAGTTAGTTGTTCCACTAAAGAACATTGCACAGTCACAGACTTTCTTTTTTTAAGGTTCCAAGAAAAAAAAAAAGAAAAAAAAAAGAAAAAAAGTGGGGGAGGAAACTTTTTTTTTCTGGTTGAGGCTGCTGCAAAGGTACAGACTTGTTTAAAGAAAAAAAAAAGAAATGCTGATGACTGCTAAATCTAACTGCCAAAAATGTGCTTTCTGTTAATAAAGTCCTAATGAGATAAGTAGGGAAAAGGACAGGGCCTTATTTCTTGCTCATGAAAAAAAGAGAGAGGAAGAAAAGCAATAAACAGAGCAGCTGATTCTGTGGGGTGCAGATAATGGAATGACCTACTGGTCAAAGCTTTAGAGCCATCAGTGCTGCACTATCAGCCTTCCCATTTTTGCTAAGGAAATAAATTTACTTGCTAATAACAGTAGTGAGGTATTACCCAGCCTCCAGTGAGAGCACAACACATACACAAATGCTTTCCCCAAACTGCTGAGTGCCTCCTGATGTGTTAGGAGAGACTGGAGCATGAAGGGAGGAAAGCAATGAAAATGCAGGTGAGGGACTGCCACATTTTCTCATTTCCTGGCCACAGTCTATTCCCAGCAGCTCCACTGAAATATGTTACCTCCTCTCCTGTGAGACTAATGCAGCCACAACAGAAATCCAAAGGCACCTGGATTTGACAGCCGATGGACTAGACAGCAAATCCTAAATCTTTATAGAGCCAAGGAATTCCCATGGGGAACTAGATTGGAGCCTTCCACTTTGCATTTACAGCATTTGTGTCCTATCCCAGTACCAGGGGGGAGAAGCTCTGCTGAAGGTGCTTGTAGGTAAATTCCACGGCTCTGAAGGCCCTGTTAATTTTCAAGAGCCCACAAAGGGCAAGGTGTTTTGGAGAGGTGGGAGCAGAGGTTGCTTAAGGCAACTGGAGATAAGGGAGCAGAAAGTAGTAGGCCTACTTTGGTGGTTGTTAGAAGCTGTGCTAGATGGAAAATGCAGCAATAAATATCCCATTGTGCCTTAACTGCAGCAGCCCAGAGACTGCCCTGGGCTCAACAGCCATTGCAGGTTTGTGCACTGCAAGGATGACCTTCTGCTTGCAGGTACTTTTGGCCCAAAACACACCTGCAGAGCCAGGAGGCAAGGAGAGAGTCCTCACTGCAGACCCACCCTGCTTTCACCAGCACTTGAGCACTTCAAACAGCTTTTAAGTGGCTTATTGTTGTCTCTGGGTATGGCTGCAGAGAGAATGGAAAAGTTCTGGTCCCCCCAAACCACACAGTCCATTCATCCACATCCCTTCCTCACCAAGCTGCTCTCACTTCATCCATGCCCAGTAAACTGGAGCTCAGTATTTTGTTTCAAGGCCACTCCTAGAATTAGGAACTGAAACTAGCCCAGGTCTTAAAACATTTTTTTTACAATTACTGAAATAAATGCTTTTAAAACAGTTTACAAGGGTGGCTTCAGATTTCGTTATTATTCCTATTTTTGTTTTGGCATTCACCAGCATTCGTGGGAGTGCGTCTGAGCTCCTGCTTGGGGATCTGACCCCATAAAACAGGGCAGAAGGATGGATTGGCCATGTGTTTCTGTAACAGGCAAGAAGAGGAATTGCTAACAACAGAGCAGACAAACTCTGGAGCCAGTGTGGGCTCTGAGCCTGGCAGATCCTGGAGGCAGAATGGGAGGAAGAGGAGATGGGAGGAAGGTTTCCCCCAGGGCAGCCACTCACCCTCTTGTACTGCTGCCTGTGGGGAAGGCAGGGGACAGGCAGAGGGAATGCTGACTGCAGAATAAACAGCTAGATATAAATGAATCCTGGAACCATCTCAACTCCTATGCTGTTCATAATTACATATCATTTTCCTGGGCCAATCATTCACTCCTCTAGAAGTCCCTGATCCATTACCTGCCACGAAATGTCCTGCTGTAATTTCCTCATCTGTGCTGCAATGTTCCACCAGGCTTTGATGTTCTGGCAAGGCCAGGAAGGTGCTGAAATTTGGGATTAGCAAACATCCGCAGGCCTGATGTGGGCTCTCCAGCATCTGAACCTAATAACAGCATTTCAAAATTTGGGAAAGGTAGGGAGGCGATTCCTCACTCCTTCAGGTGTCAGGGCCTGGGTCAGGAGAGCTGTTTGAAGCCAAGGCAGGCTGGAAACATTTTGGTGTCAGCTGCAGCTGCTCTGCTGAAGGGACTTCCCACATCCTGCTGTCCTAAGGACAGGCATGCTCCTTAATACAGGAATCACTGACCCAATGCCCCAAAGAGGCAGCATTCTGGGTGTGTGTCTGCATGCCTTTTGTGCTTTGGGGCTTTTTTTTTTTTTAAAAACACTGCACATGAAATAATGAAATAAATATAATTTCCAAACAGTGGTTTACAAGGCCCAGTTAGGGGCTGAGGAGCAGTGCCTGCAGCACGATGAGCTTTAGGATTCTGCTGCTCATGTTTGTCAATGCCCAGGCATACATGCAATAATTGCAGCAGGAGCAGAGTCCTGTTTGCCCAAATATAGTTTGAACAACAGTATCCAAGACATGAAAAAAGACAAATTGCACAAATCCTTTAACCAGAGAGTTCAGCATCCCTTGCATTAAAAGAAAATCCTCAAGATTAATCATAAATGTGAGTATTTCTGTATGAGCAGAGAAGGTGCCTTTGCTGAGCTCTGGCTGAAATGGAATATGTGTTGCCTCAGACCAGGGTCTGTTTATAAGGTTCAGATGGAGGAGAGGTAAGCAGCTCTCCAATTTTTAGATAAACAGCTGCAATAAAAACACAAGAAAAACCAGTTTTGTTTTGCTTTTGACTAATTTGTATTTGCTGAGAGCATGGGGTTTGTTCCTGTTGTTGCAGCTGGAAATTTCAAGGCGACTGCAAGGTAAGAACTGAAATTGTACAAGCAATTAGGCCATGGTAATGTCTAATCACTGCCGGCATCTAAAAAAATGTGAAACAGCAGGGATGTTTAACTTTGAAAACCAACTACTGCACAGATGCAAAAGCTATGTTTATTGAGGTAGTTTTCCTTGGCATATCAATGTGAATTTAAAAAAAAATAGCTCTAAATATGCCAACATAAGGAGCACAGAACTATGGAAAGAAGTGTTATTTTTCATCACATGAACATTTGAGTGTAATTCCTGAGAAATTCATCCACACAAATCAAATAGTTTCTAAGGGCTAGTCTCCATCAGATCAGTTAAAAGTTATTTATTTTCAGCTGTCCTCAGTATGCCTCAAGTTCATGCTCTCCTTAAGCAGGATGAGTGCTGGTGAGACCCACGTGCTCTGCACAGGCTCTGTGTGTGAGCAGGGCCACCCCAGCAGGAGAGGTCACAATCCAGCAATCTGTGCTGGACTGAGCAGCATGCAGGAGCCTGGAGGAGCTGTGTGTGCCAAAATCTACACTGAGAAGCTGAAATGCATTAAAAATAACCCCAAGAGTCATGTCTGCAGTTGGGGTTCTGCTTGCTGGGAGGCCCCCAGCCAGGGGGCTGTGTTGCCTGCCCAGCCCTGATGAGCTGGGTATTCAAAAACCTCCATTTCCTTTCACACATTTGGTGCTTCACAATTGATGTGCCCTCTCCTTTTGGGCCCTGGGGTTGGTGCCAGCCTCACCACATGAGAGAGCTCTCCCTGATGCATGAATAGGGTCCTGCTGTTATTCCTTGCAAAGTTATGGTGCTTCCCCAGAAGTGCATCCCAGAGATACGTTCTGGGATCCAGAGGTGCAGCAGTTGACTCTGCATTTCTCAAAATTTGCTGCTAGCTTGACTGATGGAAAGCATCAAAAGAAATTGTGATTTTGTAACTGCACACCCAGAAGACCATGCATTAGTGTTCAGAGGGTACATAACACACAAGCCTGATAGTACCTTCTTCTCCTGATCCAACATTATACCAGCACTGGTGTGTGTCACAGCATGTTACTTTCCACAGCCTGCTAAGTCTATTCTGACCTTTTTTCCTTTTTTAAGCCCTACAATCCTGCAGGCTAATGAAATTGGTGAGGGTACAACAACATGTGTCAGCACCAACTGCCAGACCTGTATTTACAGATGAAGCAAGAAAGAATGGCAAAGACAGCCAACTAAAACTATGTTAGGAAATAGAGGAACAGCTAAATACACTGTAGTAATAGCATAATAATAATTAATAGAGTGTAACAATAATTAATAATAGGCAACCCTCCTGCCTGCTTAATACTTGCCCTGAGCAGTGTCAGTAGGAAAGCACAGCATTGCATGTCCAGGAGCAGATAAAAGAGCCAGCTTTGCTCTGAGAGGGTAACAAACCATCCATGCCAAGGAAACCTTGGGTAAACCCACTCTGACAGCAGGGAAACAATCAGTACAGCTCAGCCAAAGTTTACTTACTTCCTCTCCCTCCCCATGAGTGACCAGGCTGGTGCTCAGAGGGTGCTGGACTCCCTGTGGAGCACCACAGACAGGATGGGAGGATGGCATCTCTGCAGCCCATGCTGCCTCTGAGAAGACTGCTCAGCCAACGAGCAGCAGAGGCTGAACTGTGGCTGTTTTCATGCAGCCAGATCAAACTCCTAATGTTCCACCCCACACAGGTGAGCTGTGTGCTTCCCCCCTGCAGTAATTTATACTCTTTGGGCAGGTGAGACATCTTAGTAATTGGGTTCAGCTTGGATGAGACTCTGTAGAGAGCAGCCCAGACCCAGCTGGTCTGTCCTAGAGAATGAGCCAGGCCCTGTCTCAGTGTCACTCTATGATCTTGGGGAGGAGGTGATTCCAAATTTCCTTTGGATCCCTTCCAGCTCCCCTGGGTGCAAGGAGCTGCCCCTCCTTTCTGGGCCCCAGGGGAGAAGTGTTGGTCACACTCACACTTCCCAGCCTCTGCAGCAGATGCAGGTGGATATTGGTTTGTACATCCACTCATACACCCCATGCACATCCCAGGGGAGAAGTATGATCTATGCAAAATATTCCCAGGTGGGAACTGGCCAGGGACTGGGACATAATCAGAGCAAGCAAATGGTCAAGCAAGTGGATGGGTAAGATCCATCCACAGTCACTAGCAGTCTGGGTTAAAAATAAGAAGTGCCTGGGTTGTCACAGATTGTTTCCTCATAGTCAGAATGGGTAATTTCTTGAGCTTATTACAAAATTTAATTAAAATAGTTTTAAACTTTTTTTTTTCTTCATTTTACTGCTCCCATTTCTGCCTTCTGGGATTTTATTGGCTCTGCTCTCTTTTTTTTATTATTTTCATTACATATTTCTGTCCCTCTCCATCAACTATCACATTTTTTTTTACGACACAGTAAAGCTGAAAGTGGGCTTTGACCCATGTATGTCATGCCTTTGTTAGCAAAATAAAACTGGAAAAGCATCTTTCAAAGAGATTGTATGAAGGGCCACTATGTATATAGTACTGACTTTTTTTAATCCACAGCTGAGTACTTTTTCAAAGCCAAGAAAATAAAAGATGCAGACTTCAGTACTTTTAACATAATTCCCCAGCATCACAAAAATCACGGAAGAAAATGCCAACCCCTGCA
Source organism: Serinus canaria (assembly GCF_022539315.1). Lineage (NCBI taxonomy): Eukaryota > Metazoa > Chordata > Aves > Passeriformes > Fringillidae > Serinus > Serinus canaria. The sequence continues at coordinate 6,366,426 of NC_066326.1, read as the reverse complement.
AACAGCAGACTGAAAACATGAAAAGCAAATCTGATGGTTCAACAAATCTGATGGGGTTCTGCTGAGCAAGTCAAACGTGCAAGTTCAAGCTTGGCTGAGCATCAGTATTATGTTCCAGTCTACCTCTACTGTCATATATTTAATCTCCAGTAATTAAACTTCTAAATGAATTCATTTCACCAGAGCCACAGTGCATGGAGCGAATCGGTGAGTAAATTTTCATAACCTCGGAACCACCTCTGGATCGGGGCGGAGCTGCTCCCTGTGCAGCAGCCTGTGGAGCAGATAGAGATGTAACTGTCAAAATAAGGGCAAAACTAAAAGAAAGAATACAAAGAACTCCCTTGGCTCAAGGTTTTCAAGTTCTTTCCTCTTACTAAAAAAATATTTTTAGAACACATGCTCACAAGAGCATATTGTTTTGCTGCAGCCCCTGGTTTAAAAAAGAATAAAAAATGTAAGGAAGCTGATTAGAAAGGTCTGATTAGAGGTAAAATGTATCACTGATAACATCTGGGTACAAAGTGAGAATTCACAGCATGGTAGGCATGGAACTGCTGACACATGGATTGTTTGCTTTGGTGAGATGAAATGAGTTATTCCATGGTCAAACCCAAGGCAGACAGGTAGGGGCAGGGACTGCGTGTCATGGACTTCCAGAAGGATGTTGCAGAAAAGAGGGGCCTTGCATAGCTTGGTCTTTTGAAGAGTCAGAGCTGTAGGCAGGCTCTGGAACAAAAAGGGTAATGCTTCCACCAGCAGTGCAGATTGGCAAACCCAAAAATTACCCCTCAAATGTCCAGGAAATCAGCATCATGTGACAGGCAAGGCCACGTAATGCTAATGCTTTATGCTTCAATTTTTATCCATTCCATGTGTTCCTGTCTTGAAACCTAAAAACCCAGTTATCATTTATCAGCATTTCCATATTTCATTTCTGGACACTTCTACCCATGAATTATCCATCCTTTTCATCTTGCTGAAGAGTTGAACCCTTTGAACTGTGTTCTGTAGCTCTGGTTCAGTTTTACCATTCATTCATCAGCGTGAAGTTAAACAATTACTGAACAACTTGGGTAGCTGGCAAGCACGGAGGAAGCAGGATCCATTTCTGCCTGGGGGAGAAAAGACTCCATACAATAGCATGGCCTTTGTCTTGCATCTCATAGGTGATGCTATTGATGTGAAGGTTCTATCACATTGTGTGCCAAACCACTTGAGCTGGTTTCAGGTTGCAGTTCCCCCCGGGGTGTTTCCACTCAGTATATAAAATAACCAGATCTGCTCTCTGTCCACTCCCAGCCTGGACACTGCTTAGTCAGCTCCCCAGTCTTGGCAAGCTGAAGCGAGAAAGTGGAGTTTCACTCCCTGCCTAGTTATTATTATTTTATCAATGATCACTCCTTTTAATGCTATGGAGTGCATGGCAAAACAATGAGCAAATTGCATGTTTTCCTGAGGTGAGCAGAAAGCAGTGAGGTGACTGTAAAACACAGCACACAGACGTGTCAATACATTGTGCTTACCTCTGCAGCAGAGCTTTAATTCAAGACCACAGAACTGCTGATTCCCTTGCTGCAAGGAAGAGGGCTCTGGGGTGCATGACAGAGATGCAGCTCTGTTTCCAACACATCAGGAACATCAGGATTCTGGGATCAGATCTGGGTCATGTACTACTATTTTGATTTTGGAATTATCTCAACATTTACCACTAGGAGACATGGTGCAAATAACAGTGATCTTAGCTTTGCCTTGTAGACCTTTATGCCTTGTAGACCTTTTATGTTACCTTCCCCCCCCTTTATTTTATATTGTTATTTTGCATTATAATTCATAATTCTTTTTTGCACTGTGCTGACATGAAATATCAAGGAGGAGTTTTTTTGGAAGAGTTTGTTACCAAGAGGAAAGACTATAGCAAACTACAGCACTAAGAGTTGAACTCAGTGATCTTAGAGGTCTGTTCAAACCTTAATGATTCTATGATTCTATTCTGTGACTACTGCTGGATGACTTGGACTGAGCCAGAGCACCAGAAATTGAGTGTGAAAAGGGGCCAGTGTGCCAACAGCCCCTCCACAGGCAGGGCTGAGGAGGCAGGGCTCAGAAAGCAGGACTTGAGATCTGGCCTAGGGATGCTGTCCAGACCTTGTGCTTTTCAGGACATGGGAATTGGGTCTGCTGGGAAGAGTTTAGAATTTTGTTGATTTAACCCTCTCAAGCTGTTTAAAAATAACATTTCCTGTGCTTAAAACATATCTCTGCTATTCCTGTGTCCCATGGTTTTTTATCACTCTTTTTTTCTTTTCTTTTTTTTTTTTTTCCCTGGTTAATGAGCTCTCACAAAATGCCTGGAGGCATACAACTACTCTAGCATGAAGTTTGGCTTTAAGAACAGGACCTTGGGGCCCTTCTGCCCAGGAAAAATGCCAAATACAGGATTTTACCTTAAAGGGTATCCAGGGGATCCAGAGATGGTAACAGCATCAGTTACCAGACTGGGTATCTCCAGCAAAAGCTGCTGGGCAAGCTGGGCAATGCTGGAGAAACTCAGTTTGTCAGATGGGAAACTGCTCTTGGGGTATTCATGTCAAACAAGTGTTACATACAGTAGGGCAAGAGATTCTGCAAAGATTTTAATATAGCACGCTCAGTCTGGAAATTTAAAAGGTCATAAGGAAAATGCCTTAATTTTTCAGGTCATTACTAAAGGACTTAATCAAAATTCTCTGTGAAGAGCCTGAAAGCACCAAGAAATCCATCACCTGAACTCTTCAAGCTGGGCTTATTAATCATCAAAATCAAACCAGTCTTTTTAATTTAAAAAATACACATGCAAGTACTCATCTCAGTGCAAGAGGCTCGGGTTCAAGTCCTTTTTCTGCTCATTACAGGCTTAGGTTTTTTTTTCTCCCTCCTGCTGGAATTGCTTAATTTGTATAAAAAGTGAAGCATTCATCAGATGAGAGCTCCTGCCAGTATAACCTGGTTGTTGGGGTGAGGTAGAAATGCCCCTGCAGGTCTGCAAACCAGGCTCATTTCAGGGGAGTGTCAGGGCTCTGAGTGCTCCTCTCCTGTGTCACCTCCCACCGTTCCCTGCCTCTCTGAGCCAAAAATCTGTCCCCAGGAATCCCCTCCCATCCCAGCTCTGCCGAACCCGGCACGTTCCTGTGTCTGCACTGAGCAATGAAGAGCTGAGGCTTCTCACCAGCTCTAGGCTCAATCAGCACAAGAGGGATGGTAATTTCATCCCATTTTACATGCAAGCTCAAAGGCATCTTGAACCTGGAGCAGCTGCTAAAAGTAGGTGTGCCCATTATTTATTAGCAGTTAGTATCATGTATCAGAAAATGCAACAAAATTGGCATAGTGTGGGGGTTTTTTTTGCCCTATCCAATATATTTTTATTGTTTATTTTGATTTTAAGAAAGAAACGCTAGAGGAAAATTCACCAAATTAAATGTTTGCCAATGTTTTCACAGAAATATTTGCCACTGGAGGTCAGCTCCATATTTCCAAGAGTAATTTAATAACCTAAATGTATTATATCAAAAATCCCTCTGGACTCCTTGCAGTCTAGAGAGATGTTCATAGGTCATTTTAAGAACATCAATATATACTTTGAAGATAACTCCAGAATCCCCTCTGTGCTGTAGATTATTGTTGGACAAATTGTCCCTGAATCTATTTATTTGTATATATTTCTTTTTTGCAGTGCTATGAGAAAGCATTGGTTTATCTGGCTGAAAGTGTCTTGCTGCAGTTACACAACTGATGTTTGGCAGAGCATAGCAATACTGACTGAGAAAACAATGGAACAGATTAAAAGTTACCTAGGAAAGATTTATTTACTCAAAATTGTTTAGTGGAACTCTACAATTTAAAGCCACTCGAATATCAAAACAGATGCTATAAATTATTTCACTCAATCCCACTGCTCAGAATGCCTGAAATGATGATCTGTGCATTTCTTTAATGCCTTTTGCATCTTTCGGTGTGCACATTTTTCTTTTCTTTCAAATGGAAAAAGGAAATTTCACCAAGATAGTCTCAAAAAACTGACAAACTTTAAACAAAAAGCCATTCAAATCAATGTAGGCTGGATTGATCAGCCTTCAGGTTGCACTGGCTGAATTGGGCAGCCCAGGTTCTCCTGGCTCAGTGGGGCTGATGCTGGGGCTGGCACAGCACGGTGCCTTTGCTGCACCTGCACTGCAGCCCTGGGCCAGCCCCACTGACCTGGCACTCAGGGACACCTGGCCCTCCAGTCTGCTTCAGCAGAACCACTCTCACAACCCAGCCAGCAGTGGAGACCAGGGGGTCAGGCCAGGCTGGGAGTGCAGCATCCATTCAGTGCCACACAGAAGTGAAGGTGCTGCACATGGAGAAAACCTGGGCTGTGGGCAGTCAGAGGCACATCCCTCCTTCCAGGCATCCCCTCGTGCCCTGCAGGCACAGTCTGTCTGACACAATAGAGAGAGCAAATTAGGCAAGCAAGTAAATAATATCTTTTAGTTTTTTTGCTTCTTTTTGAAGTTTTCAGCAGGCACAGGAGGTTTTCTGTCCTGCTGGCCAGGCAGAACATCCCCAGCTTGCTGAGCCTCACAGAGCTCAAACCCTGCACTTCCATCCTCAACGCTGCAGTGGAAAGAGCAGGGCAGCAGGCCAGCTCTGACTGAGTGACCCAACAGGAGTGTGAGTGAGGAAAACCCTGACCTGACTCGTTTTGTTGTTCCCTCAGAGTATCCAGGCAGGGGCCAGCTGCTGTCCATCCTTCCTCATACCTACAACATGAGGTAAGAGTCACTGTTCATTTTCTTGCCTGATCCTAGAGCAACACACATACTTAAGCACATCTAATAAATATTTCTCCTAGCTCAGAGAAGACTAACGTTTATTCTTGCTTTAAAAAAAGATTATACCCTCTGAGTATACCCTTGCATTGCTCTGGCTGTATGCAGCTGGTTTGGGATGAGATGGCTGCAGGTTCTGGCTGGAAAAACACTAATAAAACAAGAATCCAGAAATCCTTCAGTTGCATCAGGAAGGATATTCTGCAGCCAGAGGAAAACCCAGCACCTCAGCTGCTCCCTGAGAGATGCAGGGGGATCTGTTCCTCCCACACCAGCAGTGCTGGGTGATCTGGGCAGAGCTGTCTTTGCTGCTGAGCTTGAGCTTCTCAGCAGGGCAAGGACAAGGCGAGTTTTTCTGGGGGAAGATTGGAAAGTGTTTGTGTCCCTGGATAGTCTGTGGAAGTGTGTGGGTGTTCCTGCTTGCTTTGAGGGCTCAGTTCCACAGAATACTTAGGCACATGTGTAACCAGAAGGGACATCCAGAAGGAGTCCTGCAGAGACAGACACTTCAGCCTCTCAGCTGCAGCAGGATCCAAACAGTTTTCCACGAAATCTCAATTGCTTTTCTTTTGTTCCAGCCACAAAAATAGCTTTCATTCTGGCAAGTCACTGCCTATGTAGCAGCTGAATTAAACTCAGTTTGAAGTACAGCATGTCCTCCCCACAACAACAACAACAAAAAAAACCCAATACAGGTAAGAGATCTTGCACTACTGAACATTACCTGGATACTAATGTGAAAAACAGGATTAATTCAATACCAAAAAGTTGTGAGAAAGTTTGTGCAAAAGCAACATCAATTATAGGGACTGTGTCATACCAGAGCTAATTTACAGCAATGTCAGTTTACATTCCTTGGCCAGCACTGCTTATTGAATAATTAAATGGGCAGATGACACAAAATCAGATTCAGAAGTCTGAATGTGAATGAATATCAGTTTCCTAATTCTGAAAGGAATTTAATCATGAAAATGTCCACTTACTGTCCAGTTTACCATATTCTGGAGAAAGCTGAAAAGCTGTGATATCCATGAGATCATCTTCGTGGTATTTTTTCCAGGACAGAAGGAAACCTGAGCTATTGCCTCTTAGGGGAACAGGATTTGGGATGAAAACCCCCCTCTTTTCATCTTCACATAATGAAACTTTCTGACTGGGGTTCTCCTATGTCATTAAAACAGACACATCATTAAACCAGACACTTCATTAAATGTGGAAACACATTTAAAACAGAGTGTGGGATAACTTCCTAGAACTATAAAGAAAACAATTACAATTGTAGCAAAAGAAACAGTTTCCACCTAAAATTATTCAGTATGCATTGAGTTTCTAGTATTTAATATGCATTGAACACAGTGCTTTGTGTTCTATGAAGACACTGTGTTTCTCAGCATATAAACATTTAATTGCAATGATGTCTCACATTTCAGCTGCAAAGCTAGACACATATGTTTTCTGAATGTGTCAAATAAGCAAGACACCAACTAGCCTTGGTATATTGAGAAGAATGTGTTTAAACCACATGCCAAAGTAAACAGGAAAACTAAACTATTGGTTGGGATGTGTTCTCGTTTTTTGTGGGGTTTTGGTGATAATTTTTAAGCATTACAATGTTTTATTGGAGCCCTAATACATATTAAAATGAATATAAATGAAAAAGTGTTGATTCATCTACGCAATGAATTTACACACCCACCTGAAAAGAGACTTGAAATTTTGAAGTGTCAAAGTGCCACTTTGCTCACATATATTTTCCTTCTCCTGCTAATAAATCCAGAATGTGCCTAAATAAGTGACAGATTTAGTTAGACTAAGTTTTAAAGTGAAACTGCAGCAGCGACCCTGTTTTGTACAGAAAGCCATCCTACAGAGAAGCAGGGCTGAGGCAGCTGCAGGAACTCAAATTTTGTGTCAAGGGGCTCCATGCAGATGAACAGTCAGGACAAAATATGGAGGAATTCCTCTCCCAAGGCAATAATCCCCCTCTGCAAAATTGTTGAACAAGGTAAACTGAAAGTTTCCTTGAAAATTTTGCATTTCATGAGTAGAGGACCATTCATTTTATTCACTCAGCTGTATCATGTCTGATAAACATATTTTCCATCATACTTTCTGGGACTTCTTTAAGGTACCTACAGAATTAAAGCCCAAACCCATGAATTGTAGAGCCAGTGTGAGGGAGTTGGTGAGAAAAGCATCACCCCCATACAACAACCCAGGCTTGTGCCAGATGAGTGTCTGCATCACCACGGCTTGATGTAAACAGAAATTTCCTGTCTTGGATCAGGGGATGGGGGATTTGACGTGTAAAGGAGGGGAGGATGAAAGGGTAAAGCCCCTGAGTGCACACAGCAACAGGCCCAAGTTGGAAACGCCCCTGGAGACTCACACTTCCAAGGAATTGCTTCCAAAAGCCTGGTTTGCACATTTGTTGTTAGTACATCCTGGGATTGCCATGTGAAGGAGAAGCACCTTGTCTTCCAGCCATTCCAAGGAATGAACAGACTGGGATTTAGTTCAGGCAGGTGTTGGCTGGTGATAGATTCTGTGTTCACCTGCCAGATGTGTCTGTTTACAGGGCACCTGCTCTGCTCAAACACAGCAGGGTGATGCTGCAGTTTGGGCCAGCATAACTCATGGGAGGCTTTCCTGCCTGCCCATCATCCTTCCCAGGAAGATCAGTCTGCTTTAGAAGATGAAATAGCCCAGTTGGGGCCTATTAAACTCCTGCCTCAGACACAGAGGCAGGGTAATCCTGGAGAGGGATCTTAACACACTTTGGGTAAGGCTGTTATGATGAGCACCATCCAGAACATCTGGCAGGAGATAACATCCAGACTTTTGGCTGAAAGATGGACTCCCAGAGAGGGCCCAAGGGAGACAAAGGAGGTCAGGACCTCTCCACCAACATTCCAGCACAAGGAGGCAGAAGTGCAAGATGACCTGTTTGAATTAGGATGTTAACTGGACTGGGATAGATGGGAATTGTTGCTGCAGAGAAAACCAACATCCACTGGTCTGAACTGTGCAATACCTGAGGATCTCCACTGCTGGCATTGTCTGAAGCCTGCTCTTAGGCTTCTTGCTGTCAGATTCCACTTGAAAACTGTTTCTTTCTCACTTTGTGGATGCAGCATCTGTCTGCTGGGAGAGGAGTGATACACATAATTAAGTGCAAATAGTGTTCTCATGATGCAATGCAGACTCATCTAACGTTCCCCAGGTACCCCCATCTCAAAAAACTTGGCAGGAATTTACCAGTTGTGAGGCTGGGATTTAGGAACAGTGGTAAACTTGTGTGGTCCTGCAGAAGTGCTCCTGGTGCACAGTGCTCTGATCCTGCCCTTGGAAGCAGCTGTGCAAGTCCACACTTATGGCTGGGCTGGTATTTTGAAGGGAAGTTTGGTTTAGTTTATGTGTTTTTCCTCCTTTTCCTTTAAGACATCCTTCACTTTAAACCCAAGATCTCTACATTTAGCACAGGGGGACAGTGCTGTCAGGCCACTGCAAGTGGCTGCTTTGTGTAATGGTCAAGAGACTCAGCATAGGAGACTAAAAATCCCCCACAAGCAATCCCTCTGGAAAGTGTGGAGGAGGGCAGTATTTTATATCAAAATGCCATTTAAGAACAGCTGACTGGTTTGTTGGTTGTAGTTGTGCTGGAATGAAGGGAGAATGAGCTGTCACCAGGGCTATGAGATGAGGGATGTGGCTCCTGAGTATGCAAAGGGATCAAGAAGAGTCAATTGTGTGATTTCCATCTCTCCCAGCCCTGACATTTCCCCTCTGCCACAAGCACATTGGGCAGGATAAGCTCACTTTTTTAGCAAATGCTTAGTGGATGAATGTCAGCTGTTTATCATAAATTTTTTCACCTTTTAGCTGCACCCCCAAAGCATTTTTTACTTCTGGCTAAGGGACTTGAGATATGTATTTATTTATTTATATAAGTTAAAGTACAAGCCAGAAACTTCCCTCATGATTGCTCAACCCAGACTAAGTTCTTGCTACCACTCCTCCTGGTTCAGCCTTGGCAGGTGGCTCAATAAATTTATAATATGCTGCACAACCCAACAAGGAGCTTTATCAATGAAAACAAGCCCTCAACAGGAATGTTCAGTCACTCTTCTCTAGTGGAATCAGCCTAAATGTAATGCTTTCATCCCAAGATAATGTTAGTCTGCAGATTTGGATCTGTTCTCACTGCTCCAGGGCTATTTATATCTTCATACCTTGAGGGTTTACTAATTAGCAGCCTTCTTCCACACCCTTTGATATCACTGAAGTAATCTCAGTGTCAGGGACTGCTTTCTCATGCTGTCTCTGAGGGAGTGGAGAACAGCTGGAATCATTCAAAGCGTGAGAGTTTGAGCAGTTCCCCAAGAGCAGTGATTGAAAGATGGCAATAGTGCTGCTTACACAAGTACCCTGACTGCTTCAGGATGGCTGTGGCTGACAGGATAGGAAAAATATTTACCCTGAGCTCAGTCCAGAATCAGTAGTCAGGTTTGTTGGTTGTAGTTGTGCTGGAATGAAGAGAGAACGAACTGTCACCCGGGCTATGAGGTGAGGGATGTGGCACCAGAGTGAAAGGCGTCCTTACCTGAGGCAGGGGGGAGGTGGAACAAGGTGATCTTTAGGTTCCTTCCAACATAAGTTGTTCTATAATCCTCTTTCAGCCACTCAGGGAGAGGCATTCATTAATGAATACAGAACAAACTTTCCTTTTCCAAACTTGATGCAAGTAGCATTTACCAAACTCAGCCCTATCTCAGGATGGTAGCAATTTCCTTCACCAGACAGCAGCTTTCAAAGGGAGAGCTGGCACAGGTGGCTTCTCAGAACAAAGGAAAAGACATAACAGTAATAGCTTTTTCTTTTTTCCTTTGAATGTTTTGCATGCAAGGCTGTGTTAAGTACAAAGCAGATGACAACTAAGAAGATTGTTTTGGCTGACGCAGGAGTCCATCTCTGTTCTGGTGGAAAGAGATGACAGCAACATGTGCGAGACAGCCTGGCTGAACTGCAGCCTTAATGGGAGATGTTCACATCTCAGTAGGCTTCAAGATAAATGGCCTTTATCTTGTCTTCCATATGGTTTTGCTTTCCATGTAGTAAGTGAATAACATTGGCTGAAAGAGAGCAGAGATCAGACTGCACCAAGCTGGGAAAGCAGGGAAGAGGAAAGAAAAATTTGGAAGGCGGGGAGAAACCCTCCATGCAGGATCCTGATGGAGTATGACAGGATGAACATGGTGGAGCAGTAATGAGCAGCTCAGGAGCCTGAAGAGAGTCTGCCCAGCAGGTGGGGTGAAAGGCAGTTAATCTGGATGAGAAAGGATCACCTCCCTGGCATTGTTCACTCTCTCAGCTGGGTTTGGACCAAACCACTCACTGGTCAGTTTGCTTCAGGCCACGCATGTGCTTCAGCTCCTGGGTGGTTTGGAGTCTTGGAAGGAAAGTTTCCTGTCACAACTGACATCAGGAGGAGTTTTGCTGAGGATGTCACTGGGACTGTGCACTCTGTGATGCTCTAGGGAAGAGACAGGAGCAACATTGGCTCTACTTCAGCATGGTGATTACATTACTAACTCCCACAGAGTAAGTTAGGAGCTGCAAACACAGTCCTTCATCCCAGCAATATTTTATACCTTAATGTATTAGTTGTCAAGGTTAAAGAGATAAGAAATACGTATTAAAAGCCAAAGCAAATGCACTCAATGAGATGGCAGAGCCACGCTTCAATAGGTCTTTGGTTTTATAAGCCAATTTAGCCCAGGTCTATTAAGAACTCTTCCTGGTGAAAGAGTGAGGGTATTTTCTCTGCTACAATCATATCAGCCTGTATTCTGGGTTAATGGAGATAAGTACTACTGCCAGATTTTGTTCTTTCCCTGCATGTAATCTAATGCCAGATGGTTGTGAATGGGTATTAAATCCCTCATGTGCATGACCTCCCCAAGGTTTTTATCATTAGAACCTTAAAATAATTCAAGGAAAGCTTTTCCTAAGCCTGATCATAAACCTTCTAATGAGGAGCTGAAGTCACAAAGAAAATCCTTTCTTTAATTCTCATTTGGTGTTTTTTTTCCTCCTTTATGACAAACAAGCAAGAATTCAGAGATGCTTTAAAACTGTTTTAGTAGAAAACACATAAAAAATGAGCATTCAGGTGAACAGTTCAGGTTCCCAGCAGGGTTCAGAGATGTAGAAACTGAACAGCCATCTTCAACCCCTAGTGCATGGGCCAGCAACATCACCACCATCCCTCAAGGCACATAGGAGTTACTCTGTCAGTAACTGACTGTTTTATTCACAGTGCACCATAACACCTTGTGTCAGAATAAATACGATCCAACGTCAAATGAAGTTCAAATGGGACCTTACCTCACAGAAGTATAAGGACTTACATGAACTCTCTCTTCCCACAAACTGCAGTTATGCAATTGCAGCTGCATCCCCAGAGATTTTCCTAGGAGTTTTCTTTCTTTTGCACAGCATGGAGGATACATTTTATGATTTTACTTTTGGTTTTCTACTTTCTGTATACTGCACTGCACCAAGCTGTAGTTGCTGCCTGTTGCTTGAGCACACAAGAGAAAATTGTTCATATCCTCATGGGTTTTCTGTACTTCTCATCAGTGAATCATCCAAAACCAACAAAAGTATTCCTGTAGCTAAATCACACATTGTGAGAACAGGGAGGGGTGAGAAATAATAAAAATAAAACAAAAAACTTTCAGAAATTTTGGGGTGTCCAAGCTGTCCAAAAAACTTCACAAGGGCCTTTACACTGTACATGTAAGACTCAGCTCTCATTAATATCTGTACTGGGAATATGCAACATCTGCAAAAAACCCCAACCCCTGGCCAAAACCACAGAAGCAATCATCCTGAAATAGTTTAGTTTGGGTAACTGCAGAAACTGAACCCAGTTCATCAGGAGGGCACTCAAATGCATGAGACCTTAATCATGGGACCATCTTGCCTTGCCCTGAAGTCCCACACCCACCTCCCAAGACCTAGGAAGATGAATCTGAAAGATAACATGCTCCTTCCAAGATCTGACGCTAGAGCAGAGCCACCCAGCACAGCAGGAGACCATTTATTTAGAAATAAATAAACAAAATATGAATAAAAATACAAAACCTGCCTCAACACCCAGAAGTACCCTGTCTTGTCACCAAGGATGGCATCACTGTGCAGCACATGGTTTCCCCAAACCAGAGTCACTCTCACCCACTTCTCCTGCAGCCACACAGACAGGGAATGTGCAGCACCTCCTTTGGATTCTGACAGGGATGCCTCTGGAATGGGAGAGGCAGGGAGCCTTTGCCAGAGCTCAGAGCTGAACCAGGAGCACTGAGCTCCAGACAGACACTGGAGAAAACAACATCCTGATAGTTAACAGCAGTTCATTAAATGTTTGAATATAAGTCTGCCTCTTCTTATCTGCAGCTCCAGATGTCCTGCCCTCATTGCAGCCTCACCTCTTAAGTAAGTTTGTCCTCTTCACCTTAATTCCGTTCCTGTTTTATATTCACTGTTTATGTCCACACCCAGTTTCACTCTGCTTAATTCTCATTGTATTTATCTCCACATTTTCTTTATCAGCCTTGTTAGCAGCTCATTACCTCCCAGCATCTCCCTGACTCCCATATTCCAACCAAAGCCCCCTTTACCTGATTCTGGTCCCTGTCCACCCACCCACTCCTCACAACCCTTGTGCACACTGACTCCCTTGGCATCTCCACTGAGACCAGCTTAATGCCATTCATCCCCATCTCAAACTGTCATCTGACCTAGAAGAGCATTTGTCTGGACAAGGAAATGCTGGAAAAAACTTAGGGCCAAAGCCCTGTCTGAATTTGGAAGGCATCAGAACTGGGAATGCAGCACAACCAAGCTCAGAGACAGGTCTCCATCACCCCTTGGTATAATTTTCCTCCCTGGCACCTTGGCCATGCCCCAGCAGCACCATCGTGGGCTGTGGAGGAGCAGCAATGAAAAGGCAAAACCGAGTGTGGAAGGAACTAATGAAGCTGTGCAGAGCCCTTCATCCTGCAGCCAGCAAAACCCTGCCCAAGTGCAGTGCTTTACAGCTGCACGCAAGCTATTTGTTATCCCAGGCCAAAAGGAAAAAAAGAGTTGTTGGTTTCTGTCCAGTCCTTAGATGCCATGTCTTAAAAGAACAAAGGAGCAATGCTGCCACCAGGCCTCACCAGAGAGGGATGTGCTGGGGCTGCAGGACAGGCCACTTGTCCTGAGAAACCTAACACTGAACTGGGGTATGGGACACAGGCTGCAGGACCCTGGGATGTTCCATCTTTGGGGCTGAGGAGTGTTCCTGGCACATCATCCTGGCACCTCCAGCAGGCTGAGAGCAAGGAGGGAGGCACAGGGTGAGCGGGTTTGCTCTGCAGCACATTGGAGACAAAGCAATTTTACTAAAAAAGGAACTTGAAGCACTTCAGTCCATCAAGCATGAGGCTGTGCCAGCTCTGTCTCCATCCTGCTCAGTCCCTGGCAACCAGGAGGAGGAGGAGGAGGAGGAGGAGGTGGTGGGAGGAAAATGGCAACAGGCACTCTGCTCTGCACTGGCGGCTCAGGGCCAGCCACAAGGGAGCCCGAGGGTCTCTGCCAGCCCACAGAAGGGTGGGGAGAAGCCAGCGAGGGTTTGGGGGCTGCTCTCACCAAGGAGCAGCAGGACACTGGTGGGGAATCTCTCCCTCTGTTTTCCCCTTCCCAATCCTGCTGCCCAGTGGCACTTCATGTTCCCCAGGGCATGAACCCATTTCTGCTGAGTGTCTGTGTCCCACCCATGCCCTGGGACACCACACTCAACAGGGACCCCTGCCCCAGGGGTGCTGCTGTCTAACAGCACTCTCAAAAGCAGTTCTGGCTACATGGATAATATCAACTTATTCTAGCATTTCCCTTTATAGCTGTGCTGCAGACGGCGTTTTCAAATCACTGTAAAGCATTCTTGCTTTTTCTTTCCACCCCTCAGTGCAACTTGACAAGTTTTGTGGTTCTTTTCTTAATATGTGGGTTTATTTTATGTCACCGAGCACTGGCAGGGACTGAGAGGCTTTTAAGTCGCAGTAATCTGAATTTTAGAAATAACAAGCTACAAAGATCTGTGATTAAATGTGGAGCATGTAAGAGCAGCAAAAACAAGTACTCTGTGTTCTTTAAAAGATCATTTGGGTAACAGTGACATAACCTAAGTACCCGGTTGCAGTCCAATTTAATCAGTAAATATGCCTCTGGAGCACAACCATCTAACTTGGGAAAAGAAACAGAAGTACAGCCACCACCAGTAGGAGAAATTAATGCATTCCACTTAGACAAAGATTAATTATTATGAATCAATCAAAAAATACATTTGCCCCAAGTGAGAGTACACGGTCTTCTATTCATCAGGTTGCTTTCAAATAATCATTCAACATCTAAAGACAGAAGACAATTTTGTTCACCCAAAACAAGCACTACAAAATGAGGACCACCTTTTTTAGTCTGCAGCATTTTGATCAAAAGTAGTTGCCCAAAAGTAGGACAAGCAGAATATCTGCTAGAAGAAATGTGTATAGGTGCAGAGGACTCTGCTCATTCCAGTATCATTTTTTATGTAATAGTTTTCCTCTCAGTGCTGATTTTTTGATATAATTTTAATTATAAGTTTACCAAATTAAATTTATGTTTTCTACTAATTTTGTCCATTTTAAGGGCCTCAGCTATAACCTCAACAGCATCTCAAAGGGTCATAAATCAGATTAAAAGCCAAAAGTTACCACAGTTATATGTTTTCAAGAAAAATGAACATGGTGGTTCCAGGAAGAGCAGGAGTAAGTTTCTTATTAAGGTCTCCCTTTGCATAGGGGTTCTATTCAAAATGCTTCAGAAGGATGATGGTGGAACAAGTATGTCTGAAACAGACTGGGTTATTAACAGCAGGCTTGGCTCCCCTGCTTCTCTTACATTGCATTTTCCATTTGTCTCTGGGCAGTCCTGGCATGTCCTTCTGACAGTGCTCTGAGAGAGCATTGCTCTGGGTAAGACAATGAGCAAGAACAAGAACACAGTCAAAATAAAATTAATTTCTCTTTTGCAAGAGAAAAGAAAAAGTGCAAAATTAAAGGACAGCAGGAAGCAACTGTGTTACCAACTGGAGAATATTATTTTTTTATTAAATTTATGTGCATGGAAAGTTTATTCTGTGAAACATTCCCCAAACCATCACTCCATATTCATGGCTTAGCATTCCTGGTGGGATGGAGAATGAGAAACTTGTTTCCTTTTACTTTGCAGGGTAAGGCACAAAGCAAATATCAGAAGATCCCGATGAGTCCCTTCCAACTCAGTATATTTCATGATTTCTGTGATAATTTAATCTGCAGAGCCCCAGATGCTGAGGCTGACTTCACAGCCAACTTTATCTGAGAGACTAAGAGATGGTCTTCCAGGTAAAGCATTCTTCCTTTTTTTAATAGTCTTTTCTCAGTGTTAGACACCGTGCAAGGCTCAGGCCTCACCCAGCCCAAGCAGAGCTGATGGGCAGGGCTTCCACTGACTCTTTTTCCATTACAAAGTAATGTTCTACCCTAACATACTTTGTTTGACACCAATAAATCAGGGCAGCTCTTTTAATCATATCTGAGACTGAGCTGGGCCGATTTTTTAAAGGTTAAAAAATTTGGTGACTTTTCAAAAAACCTTTTTTTTTTTTTTTTTCTTTTTTAGTGGCACAGTCCAGCACTCCCTGTTCTTGGCAGCAGCTCAGAAATGGTCTGAGACATGCATCTTTTTGTGTCAGTTCTGACCCAAATGAAATCAAGAAACCTTGGAAATCTCACAGGAGATGGATTTTTGTGAGTTTTCCAATTTAAAGAGGTGGAGATAAACCAAGATAAGTGTGTGAGAAAAGATCTGCAGCATATGGAAGGTTCATCTATAACTAGATATGTCTGCCTTTATTTTTATGGCCTTACACTTTTCTAGAGATATGCCTACAGGCACTTGATTAACACTGGAGTAGTTATGTAAATGAATGAATGGGACAATAGATGTAGTAGAAGAAAGCCTTCATTCTTAACTCTGACAAATGCTTGCTTTCTAAAGGAGAGATTGTTTTAATTGGCCAGCTAGCTGCTTAGAATGGGTTAGAAAGGACAGGGAGAGGACCTTCAAAAGCCAAGCAATTCCGAGGCTTTTCCCAAGCAGCAGCAATGATAAAAGAAAAGTCTTGTTTCTGTTACTAATAATTTAAAAATGCTGCACTTTGTCATCAATCTCAATTTGCCATAATGAGCCTTGCAGGAAGTTCAAAAGTTGCAGTGGGACTAAAATGGGCTTAAGGGATGTTGGGCAATTCAGAAACATGATTCCAATTGCACCAGATAATGTCTGTGTTACCCTAAATAATATTTTAATATTATGCCTGTTGTGAAGTGGAGGCTGTATGCATGTTTAAGCACACATGTATTTCTGGATACACATTAATATAGAGAGTCCATGTGTCTACATGAATGTTCATATTAAAAAATGTCAAAGGCAAGACTCCTTCAATAGCTATAAAGGTTTAATTTCTTATCTAGTGCATTCCATGTTTTACTTGGTGGAAGGCCTAGTTTTTACATGTTTAATTATCTAAGATTTCCTCTTTCCCAAGGAACACACTGGTTTGCCATGTTCAATAAAGAAATGAAACATAGAATAAATCTTTCTAGTGGGTAACTACATGATACTAAACCCATGTTTTATCTCATCCTTACCATGTACTTCAGTTTCTTTAAGTGTATCTTTGTAGCAACCAAACTTGCCATAAATTAGTTGTGATGATATTACAGCTGAATTTAATTTCAAAGTCTCTCAGCTAGTTGTTAAGCATTTGTTGTCTAGGTCACTGCTGAGGAAATTTGAAAACTCTGATATGATTTATGAATATTACTATATTAGTACAGTATAAAAGTCTATGGGGAACACAAGCACATAAACCTTTGTTTAATTTCGTTCCAATAAAAATTTCATTTCTTATAGCAAAACAAACAAGTAAATCAATGTTGAATGATTCTGTTTTTTTTT
The DNA here is from genome assembly GCF_022539315.1 of Serinus canaria. Classification (NCBI taxonomy): domain Eukaryota; kingdom Metazoa; phylum Chordata; class Aves; order Passeriformes; family Fringillidae; genus Serinus; species Serinus canaria. Next base: position 6,349,489 of record NC_066326.1, on the reverse strand, counting down.
TACGTAACTTATAATTTGCCTTTAGACATCCAAGCCAAGCAAAGTCTGAGACCCTGCTCATTTTTGTTGAAACATGATTAGTTAACACTTAGAATTATTCTGCAGACGTTGCTTTCTTGAATGGCATACATAATGTGATGTAAGAGAGGAAAGTCCAAGAACAAAAGGTTTGGCTTTTTTCCCCCCTGTGTCTAATTATCTTATCCCTATTATTAGGCAATTTCTCAATGTAAACCTTTTTTTTCTGAAGTTTACTCAACTGCTCACGGGATAATTAGTTTCCCAAAATTCCTACAACATCAGTGTTCAATTTAAGAGGTGCTGTTACCTTGAGACTTGATGTAGTACGAGCTGCCTGGACACAGAGCTCCTGTTGCTCATCATGTAGCCCATCCCCATGCTGTGGAACAGTCCCATGTGTACAGGTCCCTCTTAGCTCACGGAATGGGAAATGCTGAATAGTGAGAAGACAAGGTTAAAAGAGTCAAACCTTTGGCTTTTTTTGCCAAATCAAAAGCTTATGATAATCACAGCTTATATTAATCACCAGCAGACTGAGCTCTCCTTTAAGAAAGTACAGTTTGTGGGACTTGCACATGGAGGAACATGATGACATTTTGAAGGATCTGGCTGTTGCTGACTAAAGCACCAAGTCTGTTGGCTTTTCCAAACCATGCAATGAAAATGTCCCTTATACTAGGGAAGGACTAACCTAATCCAGTATAATTTCTAATTCATTGTAGATGTATATATGTTATCTTCTCAGAAATATTGCAGACATTTCTCCATCACTGGGAGGCAGTAATCCCCAAGCCTAACCAGGTTTTCTCTTGGACAAACTGCTTGACCTTAGGTGGGTCACTTAATATTTCTTTCTCTCTCTGTTTTGCTGTCTATAAAAGTATGATAATATTGGCTCACATCACCTGCTGAATAAGCCAATATTCAACACAAATAGCTGATGTGAGATTAATATTTCTAAAGTACTCTGTTGCTGAGAATTGCTGTCAGTCCAAAGTGTATGGTACACAATAGAAATCAGGCAGCTTGTGGCTATTCTTGAGCCAGCCTCTCTATCTGCTCCCTGACTTCACATGCACATGTCCAATGGAAAAGAGGTTTAAAAATAAAAGTGTCCTTGAAAATAGATAAGAAACTTTCAGCCAATGGAGAATGTCCATCAACACCCACCTGGGGCTATGGGGTATTTTCCAGTCAGTTCTGTCTGATTTCATTTCTTTGTGTACTCAAATCCACCGTTCTGGCTGGTAAAGGAGGAAGGGACAGCTTTGAGAGAAGGACTGTGGTAGGTCAGGGTACAGTAGGGTTTGAAACGACCCCTCAGGGATTTGGTTCATGATGTCTGCCAAAGCCACACACCTGATGATGGCAGAGCACGAGGTGACAGCAGTCCTGCCATCTCCACGTGTCTCTCACTCCGTGCCCAACAAGAGGACCCAACAATGCACATTGCTTCCCACTCACCAATGAATTGAAGTACATAACTACTCCTGTTGGCTGGAAATTCCCAGGGAAAGAGTGGCTGGCCCATCCTTTTTCCATCCTCAGAGAAAATACCAGTTTGATTTTCAGAGGTGAGCGTTACATACCTCCTGTCAAAGCCTTGTACAAATCCTAATGCAGCATCGTCTGCCACAGAGCAGGAGGAACAAGAAGTTTTTCAGCGTGCCTAGGAGAGCTCAAAAATATTATTTTCTTTAAAACTGTGAAGTCATCTGAAAGGGCTGAAATTTTAGAATGAATGAGATTCCACTTATTCTAAACCACTGCTGAGTTGAATCTTCTCCTTCTTTCTGCTGTGTCTCTTTAGCTCTAACTTCTACCTGGAAAATGCCCTGAACATTTTGGGAACTACAAGGAGCAAGAAACAACCTTTCAGCCGCAGCTGGCCCAAGGCATTTCTGAAAAATAAGTCACTCTATTCTCACTGTAGGGCAGTGGATTTTCCAGCAAAGTGGAACAGTGGGTAGAGCAGGCTTTTTTCTCCACATTTCCCCAGTGAATTTCTATAGATTTCTCAGCATCCACCCAAGCAATGTCATGGTGCAGCTGTACTGTTTATACCAACCCAACTTGTGTCCCCACTGCCCTGCAGATTTGTACACTCTTGAGGGGAGGACAGCATTACACAGCTGCTTAGGCCAAGGCGTGGGTTGGTTTGTTTGCATGCTAGCTTCCTATAAAATGAAGAAAAAACCCTGAGGAAAACACCAGCCTGGAGATAAAAAGTCCCAAAGTTTTAGAATTGCCAACTCCAAGAAATGTGGTGGGTGTAAAAACCCCAAATCAAGCTTTGCATCCAGATACAGCATCTATGTTTGTTCTGAACAATGCTCAATGGTGAGAGTGGGGAGCCGTGTGAGCACTGCCTCCCACTGCAGACATGCCTCCCATTCCTGGGGACAGCAAGCTCCCCTTCCCACAGACACCCCCAAAAAGCCTCTGTCTGTTCTTCACAGCACTGGGCAGGGTTTTGCTTCCTCTTTGCAATGCCCTTTCCATCAGGATGGAAGTGGGCTTTGCTCCAGGGGCTGGGGGTACATCCCCAGCAGTGTGTGAGCAGGTACCAGAGCAGCTCCCTGAGTACAGAGCTGCCTTTTGCACTGCTGTAATTGCTGGGGAGCTGGAAAGCCACTGCCTCACTCCAGGTCCATTTGAGGACTGGGTTTGGCTCATTGGTCTTAGCCCAGATCACACAGTGTTCACAAGGGGTGAGATTCATCCTTGTTAATCTACAGTAAGTCAGGAGAAGACAGAAAATGTTAGCTCTGTGGCTAATATGTGCATATTGCCATTCATTAAAAACCATCACTAGAATGTGACTCAAAAGGAACTAAAGTAAGGTTCAACCAACCCTTCTCCAAAATTTGAATAACACAGATTTTTGTTTTCAAATCTTTTGGCAAATGTACAAAATGAGATTAACATAAACACCCCCCCCCCCCAAATCTATTTATCATTAACATCCTCATCTTTGTGAGATCTCTGTGCCAGCTGAAGGTATTACAGAGAGACAATGCACAGAGTGCTTTAGGGTGAGAAAATGCTTTTGAATAGGTTATAATTCATTTAAAACACACAAAATGAGTTTTAATGCATGCAGTCAAAGCATTAGAAACTCTTTTAAAAGAAAAGCTTTTTAAATATTGGGTGATTCAATAGATGTAAGACCTCACTTATTCAGTGAGTGGAAATAAAAATTACTATATAAAACTACTTTTACTGTGTCCTTTGCTGCTTTGGAAGTTAATCTAGATGCTATTACATCTTGCAGAGATGACAATTTTGTATAAGGACTTAAAAATCTTCAGTCCTTCCAGAAGATATTACACAACTAACTTGCGCCATGATATTTGGGAAAACTGAATGCATGCCCACCTTCATGACTTCCTCAGAGAGGCTGCATGGCAAGTCCACATAAATCTTTCAACTGAGATTCAAGCACTGAGAAGGAGCTACTGAATTGCTGGCAGAGTGAGCTAATATGAACTAATATGAACTTCATGCACAATTTTGCTTTGTCCGGAATTGCCGCTTGGAGCGAACTTGTAGTAACAGGCTCGTCAGAGACCTGCCAGGGGAGTCTCTCTGGCAGGCTGTGAGCTGCAGCTGGAGCTGCCTTTCCTTCAGTTTGCTGTGAGTTTAGGACATGCTTGTGCAGCTCTGCTATAATCTTTTAGCTGGAGAGCAGACAGAGAGCAACCCAACTGACCTGAAGCAGAGGAATCTCAGGATAATCCCAGTGCAAAGTCAAGCCTTGGGTGAAACTGCAAAAGTGAAAAGGTTATTGAGGCTCAGGCTGGGTCTAAGGCCATCTTGTCTGAGCTGAGGAAGCTGTGGACCCAGGAGGGATGAAAGCATGCAGTTTGCTTGTTTTAATGACTGCTGGGATGCCTGTAGCCAGAAGGGCATCCCATCCCCACCCCTAGATGAACAGACCCACCACCACCGAGGAGCCACATACAGGGAGCTCAGTTCCCACCAGACACAAGCTCAGTCCATCCCTCCATCACTGCCTGTTTGACCCCTGGCAGTGATGCAAGTGCAAGTTTCACATGGAGAAATAACACCTTAAACCTTTAAAAAACCAAAGAAAGTCCCAAGAGGACAAGCTTCATCAGGTGAACCAGTGAGTCCAACAAAGCACATCACTGTCCTCATGAACTTTGTCTCAGCAAAGACAATACTTGGGCTTGACTTGTTTTCTGCTCTCTCAAGTAAAGAAACTGTTGTTGTTCCCTTAAGAAAGCACTTCCCCATTCACAGTCAGGAATATTTCCCTGATATTTTGCCAAGAGTTGTATAACAAATGGCTGATGAAACAAATAACAAGAACAGACCAGAGAGAAGAGAGGAAATATCTGAAAAGAGGAAAAGGACAAATGAGTCTTCAGAGAATATGAGCTATAGAGGATGGGCTGAGTTTATGTCTGGTAGATTTTGCTTCATTTCCAGTAATTCATGCTCTGTATGTTTCTAGAAACAGATAGATGAAGTATTTACAAAACCCACACCACTGGATCCAAGAGAAGTTGTGAGAAAAAGAAAAGTTTTCTAAGTTTTGACAGTCAAAATAGATTTGTCACTAGGCCAGCACACAGAATTTCCCCCTTCTTACTTGGGCTGGATCATTTCTTCTGTCAGATTGCTCTGTCCAGTGGATTCACTCCACCACTGCTATCCCCACACTGGATGGTCCCTGGAGCTCAGCCAGCACCTTTTACCACAGTCCTTATTTTCTTTCAGGAGTTGAGGAGTGGTCAGTGCATTGACAGGACTATCCAAACCTCCAAACACAAGGGCACCCAGCAGATACTCTGAAGGCATTTTGGTCAGGGGTGTGTGAACAAGGTGCCATCACTGCTGTCAAGCACTGGGACAGGGACATGCACTGCTGGCACACACCACTCAGTCCAGCTCCCACTGGGGAGGACTTTGGAGGAGCTCAGAAGCAGAAAATCTAGGAGTAAGGGGAAAAAACACAAATAAGAGACAAAAACAAAATGAGAAAATGAAAAAAACCCTGTGCTGTGTAAAATTTGCATACTAAAAATATTAAAATAATGCTTATTTGTAGGCACATTATGAGCAAGCAGTGCTGCTTATTAAGAGCATCATTCCAGGGCCACTTTGCACATCTGTGTTTTCCATTAACACCAAGCAGCAGCCTCTGGAGCACATGTTGTTCTGTGTGCATCTGCCCTGTGACTGGGAACACCAAAACTGCTACACAGGTACTGGGGAATCGTTCCCTAGATAAGCTGTGCAGGTACTCACAAGTCAACCATGCAGCCACACCAGTGTGCACACAGAAAACACCCAGTTTGTAAGAGCAAAACAGGAGCTCAAGGCAGGTCAGTACTGCAGAGACCAAGCTCTGAACTGGCAACACCCATCCATCAGGACCTGCCACTGCCCAAAGACAGTGTAAGAACATTTCAACATGAGACACATCTTAATTTTTGTTTGGGCTGGTTTCACCAGCCTTCCTCAAGGCCCTTGTCTGTGAATCCAGAATATAACTTGGACAAGAGCATACTTATTCTGATTATCCAATGCATTGTTTAGGGAAATTCAGGTGAACCTAAGCCCCATAAGCTATCATTACCTCCTTCTGAAAAGAGTCACCTAGCAAGCTAAAAATTGTATAAGTAGCAGAGTTATATTCCTAATAAAGTTTTCATGTGTTTCATTTTAGCAATATTGGTACAAAAGAAACTCTCACACATACAAACAGAAGTTTCAGGTGACAAACGCCAGCTGGAAACTTCAGGTGACAAATGCCAGCTGGAAACCAGCAGTTAGCTTCTAATGCACAACCTGGCTGCAAAAAACTAGAAATGTTACCATTCTTATAAGAAGACATTAAACTTATTAAACCAATTCACCATTGTCTCAGCAATTCTCTGTTTCTGCTCAGTGTTATTTTTTTTTAACATTATCCATAGCAATTTTATGGGCGGGGTTCACATCAAGGACTCGTACTGCTAGCTGGAAAATTGCATTTGATCTCTGCATTTCCTTATCTCTTTTCAGGCTTGCTTTTCTCTAAAGTTTAAAGACACTTTCATTAAAGAAATTATTTCCTTTCTTTGGGAGGCTGAATCAGAAGGCACTAAAATCAGTGAGAGCCTTTCCATTAATTTAGGAGAGCTTTACATTAGACTTTCAATTAGAAACTGTTAAATGTAGAAGTATAAAGAAACCAAAGATAAAGGAGAGGGGAGCAGGAGGTGGAAATGTTTCATGAACATTTACAAACCTCTAAGGTTTCATTTGGCTTTATGTTAAATTTAGGTCAAAGGTTTGGGGCAGCTTTTGTTCTCCTCAGCCCCCGTTTGCTCTGATCTTCTGTTCCAGAGTGGGATCTTGACAAGTGCACTGTGAAAAGGGAAAAATCAGTTTGAAAAGCTGGACTCAAGACCTGCTAGAGACAGAATGATGAGACAACTGCTTTGCAGTTTCATGTCAGAGGGAGCACAATTGGCTGAGATGAAGTAGCGCAGCACTGGACTGAACGCTGCAGATATTTTAAAGAAATGTGAAGAGAGGGACACATCAGAATTGACTCTCCTGCTTGGCCTCTCCTGCAATCACCTCAGTGCTGACAAACCCTTGAGTTTTGGGGCTGTGCCAGGCCCTGAGGCAGCAGCATTCACTGTGTCTGCCACTTGTCAGACTATTCACTTGAGGACAGCATTTTGTTGACCAGTGGCAAAACACCAAATGTCCCTCAGGGAGATGGATCCTCCAGAGGTCACAGGACACCAGGGGGGCAAAACCATTGTCCCCAGGAGCCTTTGCCTGCCATTGACATGAGAGGAGGGAGGAACAAGAAGATTCTGGCACTTATGACACAGATATACAAGTAAGGCAACTCCATAAGGAGAGCCAGTATCTTCAGGTTAACCTACTGTAGTTTTTATAATTTCTAGATTATATCGTGGGACAATCAGAGCAGCTTCCTGACAGGTCTTCTAGCTAACTTCAAAGGGAAGTAAAAGTTGAAAACAATTACTAAATTCTAATGAATTATGCTAATCAACTGGATAAATTTAGAGGAGGAGGGCAAAGGGCAGCTGATACAGAGAAAGGAAAGAAGGATGTTAGCAGCAGAAGTGATGAAATCAATAGCCCTGGGGGAGGGCTTCTTTTCCCAGCAGGAAAAACATGCAGCTTTCAGCCCCAGAGCAGTAAATGCTCCCTCACAACACAATTCCTTCTGCTTCATCCCCAGTCTCCTGCTTCTGCCTGAGTCCCCTCCATCCCCACCTCGGGCTTGCAAGGCCCCTCTGAGCCAGACCACCAAGGCCTGAGTTAACACAAAAACCTCCTGTCCTGCTTGGGTACAGCATCACTGCATGGGGCTGGCCCTTCACATGTGTTTTGGCTCAGATTCATCCTATTTAGTTTAGGCATTTAACCACAGACTAAGTCTCTAATTCCCTTAAAATCCTTCAGCAGCAAGCAGAGAGAGGTGGGCACTCCCAGGGGCAATCCCTGCTGTTGGAGGGATCATTCTCTCTCTTGTCAGGGAGCACAGAGGGAGCTGGAGCCCAGAGCATCCTGCCCAGCCCAGGACAGACCCTGGACTGCCAGCCACACCTTCCCTTCTTCTCACTGGTGCAGGGACCACAGAAGAATAAGGACGAAAATAGGTTTCTGACCTACTTCTTGGCAGCAGGCAGCATTGAGAGTGGCTGCTGGAGCCAAGGGGGAATAGATCTTAACCACACAAATCACATGGATGTGTTGGTGGGTTGGGAATGACATTGTCTCCCCATGCTGGCTTTCCCAGCTTTCCTGTTGAAGCCTTTTCTCTCTGTTTTTCACCATTCTTGACACACAGACCTGGACAATTTTTTTCCCCTTAATTTCTGTTGATATCACATTTTCTTCTGTGTTTATGTGAAACAATATTATTTTCCATGGTTTTGAAATCAGCTCAGGACACAGTTGCTGTCTCACAACATTTTGGAAACTGCATTTAGGAAACATTTTCAGCCATGAATATTTGAAGATTATTATACTTAAATCAGTTCCAAGTATGAGATTCTTTTTCTTCTTGAGGGAATTGTGCTGTAACACTTCAATCCCTTATATTAATTTGTCCCTTTCTGATTTAAATTCAGACATACTGTGGATTTATATTATTACTTTTCGTCAACAGCAAATACTTTCCATGCTAGCAGGCTCTCAGTGGTGTCTGCACTGAACAACAGAAAATACCTATTCCTTGAAGGAGTTTTCTCTAGATAATTTTTTATTTCTAGTCTATGTTTTTAATTATCAGTGTTTTCTAGGGTTTCATCTTCCACAGAAACTTCCAATATTTTTAGGACATCTTTTCAGACACACTAATTGTTTCCTTGTGGAGACTGAACTGGATCCATGGGATGGTCAGCCTTAAATACCTGACACCTTTTACCCTTGTTTTCTCCCATGGGCTGGTTTATATCAGGTTGGCTGAAGACTTCTAACAGAGGGACTGGGTGCTGTGTGCTACACACATCCAAGTAGTCCCATTGTAATCAATTCATAAGATGAAATAATTTCAAAGAAAACATTTCATTTGAACCATGTAAATAACATTTTCATTACTCATTTCAGCTGGCTAAACAGCAAAACCAAAGTTTTTTTCTAAATAAAAAGACAATGGTCTTAAAGCAAACACCACAAAGAGAAAAGTTGCTGGAAATTTCCTTTGTGAGAAGGGATGCAACAGAACTGGAGTTCTATCCTTAGGTCACCAATACTTAGGGTCAACCAGGGGACTATCTTTGAAAAAAATTAAAACTCTCCTGAGAAAAATAACACATTATTCCTTCTGACTGACTCCAAAGAAGGAAAACTGTAATTTTACCCACCACATCTCATGTCATCCCCGTTCATGCCTGGGAAGGTGCATTTCTTTCAGAGTTGCTGTCACATCCTGCCATCAGCTGAGCCCTGGGAGGTTTCTCTCTGTTGTGCTGCCAGGATGCTCCTTAGCCCCTTCTGGAGACACACAGGACAGGTCTCAGCACACTCAGCTGATACTTCCAGTTCCATTTGCACAGAGCACTCCTCTTCCATTGCAGGAAATCAGGGAAAGGGGACTCAGCCCTCCCTTTGGCTCAGAATCACAATTCTTGGCATCCTGTTAGACACTGCTGTTTAGGGTGTGCTCAAAAGACCCCAGTGCATCCTCAAAACAGTTCCTGAGCTTGCTTACCTTTAAAAACATAATGCTGTCACTGCTGTTGATGCCATTTGGGCTCAGATTTATGAAAAAAATTATTTCTGAATTAATAAGCATGCACCTGTACGTATACTCACACCTCAGAGGTTTGGGAGAATTAGATGTAAATGGCTGTTGATGGAACTAAAACTCTGTGCTGGTGCTGGAATTCAGAGCCAGCTTCTTGGGATTGGGTGTCCCTGACTAACCTCAGCTGTTAGAAATTATTGTGGAGCTTGGCCCTGGCAGGTGAGGGGGTCACTGTGAGGAGGAGAACAAAAACTTTTCTTCTCTCTTCTGCCCTTGCCTTCCCCCTCTGCAGTATTGGGCAAATGTGGTTTTAATTCAGAAATACAAATGTCATCTTCAAAGTCACTCTGAGAAGGAAGGGTGGGGGAAAGGGAGAGCAAAAAAAAAACCCCAAAAACCCCAAACTAACAAAAAACCCCAACCAAACAATTGGATTGCAATTTGTCAAGATTTTTTTAACTGTGAAATTGAACTGGAAAGTCTTAACAGCCAACTTAGCTGCCAGTGGGAGAGGAAGAGAGACGGGGAATGCTGGAGTTGGTCTGTGTTGCTCTTGAAATGCAATGAACTTTCTTGCTGGTCCAAACAGCATCTAATATTTTGCTTTCTTCAAGGCCAGCCCTCTTCTGATGTAAATTATGCTGTGATCCCATGTCACCAGGAGCCCAGGGAAAACAGCTCCACCTTACGTGCTGCTCTTGGAGCGCTTGGAGCAAGGCAAAGCTGTCACCAAAAACTGTTTGGGAGCATTACGTAGCAAGGAAACATTTTTCCCCTCACCTTGTGCCTTTGGAAGTCTCCAGGCTGGGAGGTATTTTTGTTTCAGGTTGTGACAGCAATGGCTGCACATGTGCTGCAGCTCTGACAGCAGATGTGAATAATGGAAAAGGGTTCTGAGCACAAGAAGTCACTCTGAGCGCTGGCTGTACTCTCCTGATGTGTGTGACATTGACAAAATACACCACAGGGCTCTCTGGATCAGAGTCTGCCTGTCCCACTGCTGGTTTTAGGAACAGCAATCAAGCTGTAAACATGTAGGCAGTTGAAGCACACATAGGCAGTGTGGTGAGTGGCTTCCCATGGTGGCCATGGGTGGGAAGCACAGAGCTGAGGTCAGGGCAGCAGAAAACAAGGCTTTGCCATCAGAGGAGAGGACTCCTGCTCCCTGGCAGGGCTCCTGGTGGGCGGTCTGGACTGTGGTGGTTCTTCATCATCATGTTGTCTGATTGTATAACACACACAGCACCTGGAAGCAGCTTTTGGGATGCACAGAAACTCAACCAGATACACCTCCCAGGAGCTGACATGTGAGCTGGATACGCTCCTCACCGGTGTAAGAAATTAAAGCCATCATTTGCAAGCACAGAGGCTGGAGAGCAGGGTCACAGCCCAGCAGTCAGTCAGTCCAAGCCCCTCTTCCTCAGCCTGTGAGGCAGTGGCCCATCAATCAGATACACATTTCACAGAGCTGCATTAGTGAATCAGCAGCACAGAGAATCCTGTTTCTCCCTCCCATATCCCCATCCTTCAGAAGGCAAAGTCTGTTTCTACAGGGACTAAAAGCAGGATTAATCCCTCTCTGATTTCCTCCTCTCACTCCTCCCTGACACCCCATTCCAGCTTTCATCCTATCTGGGCTATTTAGTCTAGAGCAGGGAAGACAGAGAGGAGACATGATAACAGTCTTCAATTATATAAATGGCTTATGCAAAGGGGAAGGCAATAAATTGTTATCCATATCCACAGAGAAAGCACAAAAAAAGTAATGGGTTTAAATGCAGCCAGGGAGACCTGAGTTCAGAGCTAGAATAACTTCCCTGCTGCAAGGGTCACTGGGCACTGGAGGGGATTGCCTGGGCAGGCTGGGGGATCTCCACGGCTGACGGGGTTAAAAAAACACTTCAGACAAATGGGTCAGGAGTGGTTTGTGTGGGGGTGGATGAGGTGACCTGTTCAGGTCCTTTCTAGCCCTGTTTTCTTCTATGCCATGGTGGTAAATATCCCAGCCTCCCTCCTTAGCAGACAACCACGACTAAACTCCACTCCTGTGTTTTTTGGTACAAGTTGGCAAGATTGTGGCAGCAACACGACTGGGTCAAGGATCTGATGAAGCCAGAAGATAGGATGATCCCTCAGCACACAACAGGCATAACTGTAAGGTCCTGCAGCACCCAATTATTCTGCTTAATCCTAAATAATTTAATTTTCTCTTAAACAGTCAGCAAGAGAAACTCAAGCTCCTAAGAATTCATCAGCTCTGCAGAGGACAAGGGCTCACACTCACAAACACACACTGATTCCAAAGCAGTGGCACCTCAGCAGCTTCCCCACAAGTAAGACAAAGAGAATTGCTTTGCCCTGTGCAAGATTACCAAATATCTTGGAGTGTGCTCGTGTTGGCTGCTGGTACAGCCTCATCCTGCACAGCCCCTGCAAAAAGGAGCATCCCTGGAGATGCTCTGCTCTGAAATGCATTTCTCACCAAATTGCAGTGAAAATGGGATGGATCCTATGTTTACATAAGCATACCCTTAAGTGCATTGCTGGACTGAGGCCTTGCCCAGCTATATTCCAGGCTCCTGGAGGTCAGTAGGGATTGATAGCTGCTCTGCATGACCTGGGCACTGAAAGCCTACATGTGTCAGCATGAGGATATTTCCCAGCATGTAATTTTTCTCACTGAGTTTTAGATATCCTAGGCAGAAAAGATGGCCAATAACAAAGTCAGAAGGCAGTCTCTCCTTCTGAAAGAGAGGTGTGAGTGAACCCTAACAGATGTAATTTGTACCATTACTGCTGATGAAGTTAGCAAGGAGACATGATCAATAGCTACTTGAGAAGCTACAGCTGCAGATATCCAAATGGACATGAACAAGGAAGAGAGGTGTAAAAAGCAAGAGCTGAATATTTAAACCAGATGAAAGTTGTAAGGTAGGTTATTGACCTTGAAAGAACCAGATAAGTGAAAAAAAAGTAGAGAAGGGCAACAATGATTTATGTACTTTCCCTGCACAAATATTAGAAAGGCTTACTCAAGAGTGTAGTAAATTATGAACGAAGTAGAGCTCTATTAGATTAATGACAGAGGAGTTTACATAGAAAGGCTGGCATCTTTGGAAAGTGGGTAAGAGAAATTAATTTCATTTTAACTCCTTTGTTTCCAGGCTTGAACACTCCTTTTTCTGTCGTGCAGTTACCTGTCTTACACTTTGTAATTATATATCTGTTTCCAGATCCTTTGTGACAACAGTAGAACTCAATGCATGGAAAGCAACAGGACACCAGGAAGGGGCACCCATGGAGATAGAGATGATAAGTGCTAAAAGCTTTATCAAAGATGATAAAAGCTAAAAGCAGCTCAACAAGGATCTGTTTCTAACACTGTGGAAAGAGGGGGAGTTTTGGAATTGACCAAGAGGCTCTCAGACCTTTATTGTGATTACTGTGGTGATGTCCAGAATCCCCAGTCTTGCAACATTCATGCTGATGTCCCCAAAAAGACAAAAGATGACAACCACTCTTGCTGGCTTAAAATCAAGCAAAGTAGGGTGGAGTTTGGTACAGCAACAAGGGGCCACAGCATGAAGTGATTCACTTGTGGTTGCACAGAAAGTTGGGCCAGGACCTCCACATTCCATTTCCCATCCAAATGCCTAATCTAGACTAAAGGAAAGAACATTTCTGTCTGCAAGAACAAATTTTTAATCTGGCTTAAAGGATTCTGTTTAAGAAAAAAAGCCTCAAAATCCCCCAAAAAACCAAACGCACACACACAAAAAAAAACCCCCAAAAAAACCCTAACCCTCCCCACAAAAGAAAACAAAAGTAATGGGACAAACCAGTCATCACAGTACTTATAGCTGAACATGGAAATGTAGCTGTGATCACATCAAGTCCCAGCAATGACTCTAACAACATCTTGGACCATTGTCATCAACAAAAGAATTAATTCCACAGAGAGAGTGCTCAGGGCACAGTTTGCACCAGTTAATCAGGGCATGGTCAGCTGAGTTACTGGGGCACAGCAGCCTGCTGGTCACTGAGGTCTGTGACTGCCTTTGGCTGCAGAAGGGGTGGGTGCTGTGCTCTCCTCCATCCCTGAGACTGCACTTGATGAGATCAGTGCCTGAATTCTTACTCCATCCTCAGGGTCAGGCCTAAGGGGCTGGCACTGTGCTGCTCATTTTTCACCACTTGCCATGTACAGGTGACCTGAAAACCTGACCCACAGCCCAGTGAGCCCCCTTTGGATTTCTCCGTGCTCCAAATCCAGCCTCGAGAGAACAATTAGAATGAATGAGCTCAAATGAAAATGAATTTTTGGGAGTGTATTTATGATCAGTTTTGCGTGCTGCCCTTTGCTCCCTGCAAAACCCCTGGCTCAGGTGTAATGCAGCTGAAAAAAGTTCTGGGCAGGAGAGGATTGCATGTTAATAGATATACACAAAAGGGCTGCTTACAGGGGAAAATAATAAAGATGGCTGTGAAATAAAAACTATTCAACAGCATCACTACCCACAGAGAATAAATTTCACGGGAAGGATAGTGCAGACACAGCTATTATGGAAACATGAATCTTCAACTCCTTTACATTATTATATATTCCCTTCATTGTAAGGTTTGTTGGAAAATTAGAATATGCTAATAAGCCTCTCTGATTTGTCTCCCTTGAAGTTTTGTGTGAGCAAAGTAACACATTCCATTTGAACTTCATAATTCATATGTAATTATTTTTAGTTCTGTTCTCTTCAACCCTCAATGGGCAGCTAATGAATTTAAGAAAATATATGGCCTCCTTGAATTGCCTCCTGTAGCTTCTCACCAGCATTAGCTTGAACTTATTTGGCAGCTACACTCTAAAAAATCATAATTAAAACTTATCTTAATGCAGGTGTAATCAGGACAAAGAGGTTCCCCTCTTGATCTCTTGCCTCTGTGTTGCTCCACATCTCATCCTGTGCTATTCAAGGCTGCAGTATCTGAAGGCTGGAGTGTTTGGGTTCCTCCACCTGCAAGAACCAAGGGATAAATATGTGTTTATTGGTCCACAGCAGCTGCCATCCTGTGGTGAGATAACTGGGCACATGCAGGGAGGGAATTCCCGTGGGACTTGGGGTGAACAGTCTGAATTAGGCTGGAAAGGGGAGGGCTGGGATGGGGTTTGCTGCTTCTCCACAGCAGTGGCACTGGGCACAAACACTCCTTTGCCCTGAGAAAATGCCAAAAGGAGGCACAAGGAAAAGGAGAACAGCTCCCTTCACCCTGTCCTGCCTCCACTGCACCTTCACCAGCAGTGGGAAGCAGCGGCTGCCCAGCTTCACCCTCACACCTGCAAACCTTTCCATGGCCTCATTTCCTCCCTCCTCCACATCCTCCCACAGAAATGGGTTTATTTGTTAAACAGAAAGACTGACTTCTTTTGGTGAAGTATTTTAAGATGGTCTGTGTCTGTATATGAAAATGGGGACTTATTTTCCTAAATAATCTACATTTCTCTAAGGCTTACAGGAAAGTATTTTAAAAGGAAATTCATTAGTATTTTTGACTTTTTTTTTTTGCACTTACAGACTCTTCCTTGCAGGGAAGTCTCATCCACATTTCTTCATGAGAGATTCAACACGTGCATTCATTTTCTGTTACAAATAAGAAAAAGATCCAAACCCCATAGATGTTCATGGAAAATAAAGATTTTTGTCCTGATGCTGCAAAAAGCTTTCACAACAGAAATGCAGAGTTATAACACACTGATGTAAAAAAAAAATTCATTTGAATCCATCTCAGTGAAATGCACTAGTCAATACCACCTTAACACAACACATTAAAAACACCAAAGTACCACCTGCCTGTGGAAGACTTGATTCTTATGAAATTGTTCCTTGAGAAAATGGTCCCATAGAACTTTTTAACTCTACTTAATCAGCACAAAACTAATCAAAGATGACTCTCATTTCCTTTTCTAAATGAAAAATGTCCACTTCATGAGGGAAAGGTCAGCTGTTAGGCAGAGTGCTGGTGCACTTTAGAGAACCTAAAATCTGCACCTGGACTTCCTCACATCCTGAATATTTCCCTCCTTCAGTCTGGCTGAGAATTGCTGTCTAAAACTACTTTTTTCTTCCTGGTCCTTTCATTTTTCTCACAGTTGTGTCTTTCCTAGAATTTACTCTTCTTGTAACATTTTCTGGATCGAATACAATAAATTCTGTTTTATGTCCTAATTCCAGCTAGACAGCTATAGAAGTGTTAAACAGTTACTGTGACATGTTTGATAAATAGCCATCTAACCACATTACAAGTAACCTCAAATTCAGCCCAATAAATATTGCAATAAATTTGTGTTTGCCAGTAATCTGTAGGAATATCAGTAATAAGGTAGACCAGAAAAGCTAACCCTACTAAAGAGCTTTGATTTTGGGAAAGGGCTATGTGCAATATTTTATTCTTCTTAGAGGGGAAAAAAACCAAAACAAAATCAAAAAAACGCTCAAAAACACCCAAAAATTGTTTAGCAAATAATATAGTGTTGGGAAAGGAAGGGATTTTTCAACAACCTGCAATTTATTTAGATGACAAAAAATGAGATGTATGAAGTAGGGTGTGTTTAGCTGAACATCAATGGCAGTTGCACAACACTTGCATGCATTAAAAAGCAATAACTTTCCAGTTATTAATTAACTCCTGTTGTCAATACCATTACCAGCAGCTGGAAACATCTACTGAACAAGACACAGAGGTCTTTTTCTTCCAGGCTGCAATCCTGTTCCAACTGCCAAACATTTTGAAAAATATTCCAAGTATTTGGCAGACTATTCAGTAGCCTCATCAATATCCCCTTCATCAGCATTTCTTCACCTACCACCCACATTTTGCCATCCTCTGGATGACAGAAGCCTGGAGCATCTCAGCTGGGAGAGGCTGGTGTGGCCCTGGCAGGAAGGAGAGGGCTGTCCCCACCTCCCATGCCTGATGTGGGCACCACCAAGCCCTACCTAGAGCATGGACACCCTGCTCCACCAGACCAGGGGTTAGGCTCCTCATTTGTGCTCTGCCTCCTGGAAAAACCTTCTGCATTTCCACTGCTCAGACTTGGACATCTTTAAGGTTCCTTCCTGGCTTTGCTTCCTCAATAACCAAAAACCCATTCACTGGTGAGAGCAGTGATGACAATACCTGCCACAGTTCTGTGTTTATTCCGGTCTATTTAGTTTAGGTTGTTTAGGTTTTATTTCTATTTATAAACTTAGGAAAAAAAAAAATCCATTCAGAGCAAGCTTTTAATACCACTGTTCATTCTTCACTCCCTATTTATATCCTTCTGGAGCTCTGTGATCAGAAGATAGTACTGCCAGCTTCCCCTGGTGTAAGTTTGCTCATAGAAAAAAAGGCAAGTTACACAATAGCTCTGCCATTATACAAAGGATATGCATCAACATCTGCATAAGCTAATATTTTCCACAGGGTCAGACTAATGGGTCATATACTCTGCAATTGTGTCTAATGGCTCAGTTTTGGTAAGGACTGTGGAAGCACACAAATGATGAGAAAAAGGGAATATTTCTTCACATTCAACTTCAGTTATTAGTGGTTGCACCCCAGGGAAGTGGGCACAGCCCCAAGCCTGGCAGAGTTCAAGAAGCATTTGGACAATTCTGGCAAGCACCCTGAGAGCTCTCTGGGGTGTCCTGTGCAGGGCTAAGAGCTGGACTCAAGAACTTTGTACATTCCTTCCAAATCACCAGATTCTGTGATGGGCATTGAAGGTATGAAAGGTTGCCCACGGAAACCTAAATTTTGGGCAAAGCACCACAGATGTGAAAACAGAAATTTTCTGGGAGTCTATGAGCCGTGTCAGAAACACATCATACATGCCTGCACCCTAAGTGTGGTTAGCTTGTCTTCTGCTCCTTGGGACACCACCACACAGAAAAGCTTGGAGCTCCTGCATCAGCTGCCTTGATTGGCAAGGATTTCCCAGGAGCTGATGTACCTGCAGCAGGAGAGACCAAAGCAGTTTGCTCTCATGGGTGATCACTCTTTCCATTCCATCCACAGTTGTCCTGAGCCTGCCCCACTCTTTCCCCACACAGGTTCTGTATCTCCCAGCTCCAGAGATGTCTCAGCATGGAAGGAGCAGTCCTGGATCTCCTCAGATTCTGTAGGGTACCATCAAAATCCACTCCATCTTCTCAGTTATGACTGCTTTTCTGCCTGAGGAGAAATATTGCAAATGCAAAGGTGCTGGGTGGTTTTCTCCAGATGGAATCTAAGCTCTTAATTTAATAACTAAATAAATACAGCACAGACCAGCATTGACACAGTGTTTTGTTCTATTCATGAGATATCTCAAAGAGGGACAGAAAGGCTCTCAGCAGAGCACAGGATGGGCACACTAAAGTAGAAAAGTGTGTGGGTAGAGAAAGCCCATTTTCCCTCAACTGCTTTAAATCACAGTCTCATTACAGGTGGAGGGTAAATGGAGAGAAGTATGAACCTCAATTAACAGGTCAGGGGCTGGGACATATCTCATTATAAACCCATTTACCCCTAGCCTAAACATCCTAATCTTAGCCCAAAATACACAAGTCTGCCTGGAGCGACACAAAGCAGTGATAGCCCATGCAGGGACTTCCAGCCTCAAAGAGCCCATGTTGTTCTTTCAGCTATCACAGTTTATTTTTTGGACATTGAGACTCCAGAGGCTGTGGAGCAGCGAGGCACCATGAAGAATACAGTGATTTGTGACTTCAAGGATGAGGGGAACCTTTTCAAAGGTACCATTGTCTGTCTGTCTCCACAAGATGCACTGCAAAGGTTAATTTGTTTTGAAATCCCCATTTTTAATTTGCATTGCTGATCAACCCAGCAATTATAAATGTTAATCTATTCTTCAGTGGCCTTAAATTCAGAGACCGAGACTGTTGAACTAAATAAAAATTCCATCCCTTTGCTCTGATTTATTAAAACTTGAGTGATATGGAGAACCCACTGAGTCAGAGCACTGATAGGAGCATGCTTTCAAAGCACATCCTCAATTAATTTTAAAGCAGGAGGGACCAATTTATATCACTTTGATTTAAATCAGTTTTGTTAATTGTGATTTAAATCACAATTTGAATAATTCAACTTGCATTGCAGTTGTGCTTTCTAGCAGATATTCATGACAAAGGGTTATTCTCAGAGACTGACACCTAATAAAAATGCTTGATTGCAAAGAGAGGCAGCTCTGAGCTGGGATTTAGTATTTGTTTTTGTTAACTCTTTTAGTTTTGGGGTTTGATTTTTATGTTTGATTTATGAGAAAACAGGACATGGAGGTTTTAGTCACCTGATTCACTTTTTAATGTGTGCTTTGTGTCATGCTGCTTCTGAACAAAAATATCCAGAAGAACATAATTGTTTAAGTGGAACTACATTGTGTCCTGCATATTTTAGGAAATATTATCAAAATATTCCTTGCATTTCAAGGCAGCTGAGGTACTGAACAGTGCAAATATCAACAGCAATAAATCAGCTGAGTTATTTTTTCCTTGCTTCCCTATTCTTCAAGATTAGAACTGGTTGATCTCAGATCTTCCCCCCACCCCACCTTTTACTCACAAAATGGGAAAGGATAAGCAAATTTTCCTGTTCTTTTAACTACCAGTTGTTTTCCTAACTTGGAATACTCTAGTCATTATGTGATGTAAAGCAGATAAAACAAAAAGAAGAAAATGTTCTTTTTGCACCTGCAAAAAAAGGGCTGCAGCTGTCAAAAGCTAGTTTATTACTCAAGAAATTCCAATTCCAGGTGTCTAGTTAGTAATTTCTCCCCTTTAGTGATATGACATTCTTCCAAATTCTGGCAATGAATATATACTTGGTTGTTATTTTTATGACAGAGGTTATTAATAAGAAAATAAAATTTTATTTTGGGCATTCATAACAAATTTAGGCTGTCATCATTTCAGAACGCATGACTTCAAGTTTCATTTTCAGAAAACAAAAATATTAATTTAAAAATGCTAAGGTGAATGAATGTGTGTTGTAAAAACACACACAGATTTTTTGGCAGTAAGGAACCACAGACAAAAGGACAAGAATGTGAATGGACTAATTGCCATCTATTTCTAAAGGAAACACAACAAAAACACTGTCGATTTTTATTTTCTAGAGGATTTTTCTCCTGCCCTCAACTGACAAAGTATGATTTTTACCACCTGCACCTGGACAGGGATTCTTCCCTTCCCCACAAGGAAAACTCTGGGCAATGAACCCTCCCCACAACATAATTTTCACACAACATGAGAGCAAAGGCACAGCTCTAATATCAAAGCATTGTTTCTTAATCCAAATGCTTTTTCTTGATTCTCTCTAAACCTCTGCCTGGTTAGAAATTAGTTAACTAAGGTAGTTAAGTATATGGCTGCTGGGTAAGAGAGCTTTCCCACCCAAGGACTTGATGCAAGTTTCCAGCACAGTTCTTAGGGCCATGACATGTTTCAGTGGACTCAGTCTAAAGGCTGGACACTATTATTTTTATTATTTTGGAAGTCTTTTCCAACCTTCATGATTCTATGAATCCCATCCCCAGCAGCAGGGCAGGGCATCAACACTGACTGCTCAGGCAGGCTGGCAGGAGGGCAGGGCTGGGCTCCACCTCTGGGCAGCAGCACCACAGCACTCACAATGCCCTTTGGAGCTGGGTAATAATTTTCCTCTGGGCTATTCTTGCTATTTGGCACTAGGAAATTGTGTTCTCTGGGCCAAAAATCTGTGGGGTAACAGAGAACATACATGAGACATCCAGACTGCAGTGTGCAATGGGGGTTTACATTAGGTCCTTCATGCCTTAGTCAGCCCCCAGAATATGTAGCCTTATATTCATTTTCCATCAGTTTCCTGAAATAAGAGACATTTGTTTTAATTTCTGCATGAGGTGCTGAAGATGGCATCTGGTACTTAGTTACTGGTGTTAACCAATAACTAGGAAGAATTCTGTGTTGGTGCTTAGGCCCTAGGAATTTGAAACTAAATTAAAGCAAGCAAATTAGCTTTTCACCAGTTCTGAACGTGCAGCACAGGAATATGCTCACCAAAAGGTGTGGGAGCTCTGGGAATAGGCAGGGATTCACCTGGGAGGGAGCAGGACAAACACCCAGCTGACTTTTCCATAAAGCCTTGCAGAAGTACTTCCCAATCAAATGAAAACCTGAGTGGAAAAAAAAATTAAAATAAAAATTTGATAAGCAAACAAAAATTTTACAAAAGGGTAAAAGTGTTTCTGTTGAATAAGATTTTTTGCTTACTCTAAACTTCAGAGCAGGCACAGACTAAAAAGAGGTGCCAAAAGCAGTAACTGAGGAGCTGTCACTGTGCTGCAGTTAAGGACATACACCCACAAGTTCCCCTTAGCAACACTTACTTTTCTGCTGAAAACCACCACAGTTCCCAATTCCTCTGTGCCAGCCTACCTAGAATTGACAACTCAAATGTGCAGAACAGAAAAAAGGAATCAGTAAATACCTCAGTCCTGTATTTGGAGAGCTGCACTGTGTATTCAAGACTAATTAAATACTTTAAAACCAGTGAGTACCTGCAAGGGTTATGTCTACTAAGCCCATCAAGTCTGCAAAACTTGCACAGGAGAATCACAGAGGAATTTTGCAAGGGAAGGCTCAACACACAGATGTAATTTTTATGCTTTGGAACACGTAGGAAATTCCAGCAATCATTGAATGAAGTCTGAATGTCTTGTTGAAAGATGGGCATTAAGCAAATATAAACCATTAAGTCAATACATGGAAAAAGTAGTGCCTTGGAAGAAACAAACAAGTGATGCATGGCATCAGACTAAACAAGCCTGTGCAAGGCCAAGATTGAACAGCTATCTCTGAAATCACTGGGAAGTAATCATAAAGAAACACTTGAAATAATAAATAAAATAGAAGAAATTGTTCTTTTCCCCTACCACTCATGTCTGAAGCAGTGCAGAATGCCCTAGAACTGGACACATAATTTTCCTTTAATCACTTCATGCTGACAGTGAAAGATGCCATACTGTGTCCCCTGTACCTGGTCACCAAGAAATTGCCTCTGTACAAGGATTCCTCATTTGCACAAAGCTGAGGAAATTAGGCTGCTCCTCCCAGACAGCCCTGGATAAGACAGGCTGGGGTGTCTGAGGAGCCACCACACTCCTGCTGCTGACAGTGAGGTGATCCCTGATTTTGGAACAAGCCTGGCATGCACCATAACAGCCAATGCTCAAATGACACTGCCCATGATTCATTGCATCCTAACCAGATCCAAATTTCAGGTTGGCTCTCCTGACACCAGCAGCTCATCATGATGTCTGTGCTAGCTATATATTTTACCTCCTGTGTAAGGAAGGGAAACAAAACCAGTAAAACTAGCTGACTTCGGGAAAATTGAGAAGCTGTAACTCATACAGAATTGGCCCAGAATTAATCAGATTCCTCACTCCTTTATTTCCTCCTGGACCAGATCCATTCTGTCCAGATAAACTCCTCCTCAGTGCTCTACACAGCTCTGGTGTAATGAAGTGATGGGTCATGCTGGTGCTATCACATCCAGGATTTATGAGGAGACATTATCACCTCAAGCAGGGAATTGCAGTGGGCAGAGAGATTGTGGCTCTGCAAACAAGACTTTAAGGCATGTTTAGATGGGTGGGATGCAATCAATCAAATTAAGGTGCTGTGCATGGATGTATCTCCACTGACCTCAGGGAGAATTCCAGCATGCATTGGTACGGGACCTGGTGGTTAGGAATTCTTTAACCATGCACATCTATTAGCAAAAGCAGGCACACCTCCTACAGGTAATGCAGCATATTTCCTCTCCTTTCCTGAGAGTAAAACGTCCAGCACTGATACCAAAGCTGCCTTCCCTGCTGATCCCCTTTTGTCTCTGTTTGGCACATTACTTGCATTCTCCCTTCAGCAGCAGCTGTGCATAGCTGGTCAAACACTCCAAGTTATTTGTCAAAGTTTTCCTAAGGCTTTTCATCTCCCTGTTTTCCCATGAGGTGCCCAAACACAAGTCATCTCTGTTGGCTTTTGGAGCACATTAATTCTGAGCACAGCATCAGAACTGGCAGGTAATCAGTTAGCTGGAGGTTAAAGTGGAGCGTTTTTCCCTAACAAGGGCAACAAAAAAGGTGGGAAAGATATTTGTGAATTAGAACATTTTTATTCAGGTAATATATTTCCTGAAGGTACACCTTTAATGCCAGCTCATGGGCAATTCTTTAACTAGATGCAATCTGAAAAGCCACTGGAGGTGGAGAAAAGCAAAGCAGAATGTCTGATTTATCACTTCTGAAATGCATGGTGGGGGGATAAACTGCAGCCTCAAGGCTTTGGGCCCTGAAGCATTGCACCACCCTGGATCCAGGAGGACAGAAAGAGGAATCCTGCAGCTAACATCACTCACACTTACCCAAAGACTCTGGGAGATGTTACTGTGGGGGCACAAGGAGGAAAGAGAGGCCCTGAAGAGCAAGGGCAGCAATGCAGGGGCTCTGGAGGACTCAGCTGGCAGCACAACACAGGAAAAGGGATCTGGGGGTCTGACCACACACAGCTTTTGTCACACAGTGAAGAGGGAAGTAGATCATATCTGCTGCATCTTGTAGCCCTGATCTAGAGCCAGCTAATTGGTAACAGGAGTTTTATGTAGAGATGAACTCCATGGAATCTTTTAACATGAATATCTCTCCAATAATTTATTTGATTTTGAGCTATCTCCTAGGAAACAGTCCATTTGTGTCAGCATTAAGGAGTAGGATGCCATGCATAGTTAGGAATGCCTGTTAGCCTCCACCCTTGAAATGCTCATCCCTGCAAGACAGGAGGAGAGGGGGCAGAGTGGGACCTGATCCCAAGGGACCATCAGTGGGAGCCTGGCTCCTGTTTGTGCTTCAAGAGTTCTCACACCAAATTTATGCCCAAATTCTGTTATGTGGTGTCAGGCCAAGTGGATGCACAGGTAGCTGAGTGAGATTAGGAATTCATTTGACACATTATGGCCCCAAACTCCAAAATGATTTGTGGATGTGAAAAACTTTCCTACCCTAATCAACAAGAATATTCATGTGCATGAAATTGGATGAGTAAGATGAGGGTTAATCTCCAGAGAAACAAAACGATGTAAAGGCTGTTATTTATCCTGGCTGTGTTATTTTTCTGAGAGGGGCTAAAAAAAAGAGAAAAGATTTGAATTATAGCTATTTGATAGGTAACATTGCAGTAGACAGGCTAGTCCTTGTAATCTGCTGGCACCATCAGCAGAAGACTAAATCAAATATGTTTTTATTCATCTTATGTATCTATTAATCCAATCCATTGCAATGGTTATTCAATATTTATGTTTGTATGAATTACTGCAGATTTCATTCCCTTTTGAAAACTAGGATAGTTGAACTGGTACAGGATTGCTTTTTATCTGACAGAGCTTTGCTTATCATGGTTTCACCTGAACTGTTGTTCTAAAAACTAAATAAATTAGGTTTTGGTGAGATAAGAAGTTCCTATACTAGACCCTGATACCATTGGTCACAGTGTCATGATACACCCAACATTCCTTATAAATAATAAGTGTGTGAGGATCTATTTTTTGACTGCCTGTGTTAGTTTGAAGAAATAGCACTCACCACACTGAGTAACATTTAACACTGCTCATACTGTAGCCAAAGTAGTCAAATTCCACTCTTTAGGAAGTAAGGAAAACCACTTGCAGAAGTCAGGAAAGACTTTCTTCTCTACTTATAGGTATTAACATAGTCTGTAGCTCTTGTCAGCTAGTCATATCCGTCATGGCACTCTCAATTTGGTACAAAGCATTTCAGAAAAAAATAGATCAGATTTCTCTAAATCAGAATATGCCTCCTGCTGCCCCTAGCACTAAGATTGCAATTCAGCATCTTGTTCTACTCTCCAGTGAAGAACCATCTGAAAGTTAGACTGGAGGACAAAATCTTCAAACCGACTTCAAAGGAAAATCCCCTGCCATCTTCTATATGCCCACCTTTTCTAGAGTGCAGGTGAAAGAAGGTTTGTAACTTCTGTGACTAAACAGCCTTGATCCTCAACCTTGCTCCCAAAGAAATCTTGTCATAGATATGTTAAATCTGGTCCTAGGTCCTGGAAAACAAGAGAGACATCAAGTAAGGCCAGAAAGACATCAGCATGATTCATAATTCAGTTTCAGAATCAGTGAATATTTTTCTTTGTTTATTCCATACAGGATCAGTCAAATGGAGAACTTAGAATGACCTTAAAAAACTGAAAACAAGAACAGGAGACAACTCTTGATGCTGCTGTGCCATAATCCATGCTCCCCCAAACCATTTTCCAAGGTAAGAAGCAGAAAAACCCCATCAAGAAAATAGTGCCATAAAACAGAAAAACAAAGTATAAACAGAAAACTAAAACCAGACGCCGATGTGTACCCAAAGGAACTATTAAAAGCAAAATGCTTGTCAGGATAGGATGCTCCACTGCACACATCTGGTGCTCTCAGCAACACAGAACATTTCTTTAATTGCTACACCTGAGACCAAGAGCAAGAAATAAATCCAGACACCGATCTCAACGTATTTGGAGACAGGTAGAGATGAGTAGCAGCAAGAGGATAATCAAGCAGTTATGCATTACTGCAGTGAACAGACATGCTTGGGGTAGATCTATGCCTCTATAATTTGATGTCTGTTTTTTAAATCCTCCTGGTGCCAGACATTGCAGAGATAACTGTGATAAGCCTCCCATTTGGTATATATCATGCAGTACTTTTTGCACCATCCAAGATGTCAGCTCAGCAATATCCAGTGGAAAAGGCAATGGACGAGATGTCAGAGCAGCTGGACTGACTCCAGGCTGTTGTTTCTTCTCATGGGTTGTTTCAAGTCACTGAACTTTTCTGTTCCTGCTTTATTTACTCAGACTCTAAGTACTGGCTACATGTTTAGACAGCACCTTGCATGATGGATCCTCGTTCTCTCTCAGGCCCTTAGAAAAGTGTAAGTCAGTTCTATTCACATTTTGTGACTTAGACTTTTCCTGACAACAAACAGTGAAGCCTGTGTGTTTATTGAGAGGAAAGGATTCAAAGACAGGCACAACACAAGAAAGAAGATAACTAACACTTGCTCTGAGAAGCTGTTTGGTGTTTCTAAACTGGAAAATGAGCTTGCTCAGCAAGTCCTCTTGCTCAGGATCTCTATGTCCTTCAGTTCTCAACAGGATGGTGAGAGGTTCCTCACCATTTCTGTAAGTGGTGTGAGTCCATGCAAAGGGTGGGTTAAATACTGATGTTAAAATGGTCACATCCTTATTAGAAGAATAAGTTATCTCATCCTTAGAAGAATAGGTTTTGCTCTGAATCCAAGCTAAATATTCTAAAATTGCTTTTAATAATTTCTTTCAGAGTAACATCAAGGATTTCCTTTTCTTGACTCAATTTGCTATAGCTTGTCCTTTGTGAAGAGTGGCATACCATAGCCAGCTGTCATTGTTACCTATGTATTTCTCAGCTGT
The DNA here is from genome assembly GCF_022539315.1 of Serinus canaria. Taxonomy (NCBI): domain Eukaryota; kingdom Metazoa; phylum Chordata; class Aves; order Passeriformes; family Fringillidae; genus Serinus; species Serinus canaria. Next base: position 6,323,683 of record NC_066326.1, on the reverse strand, counting down.
ATTTCACATAGATCTGGTGACCCAGTACTCCATCTACCCAAAATATTCAGTTCTCACCCTGCCATTTCCCAAATCAGGAATGACATATCTTGAACTACATTAACTACCTCAGAGCATTCTCATCCTTCAAAAGATGAAATTTTAGCCATTTGTTGCCTTAGAGCACATTTGAGGTCAGGGAAAAAAAAATAGGTTCTCATTCTTCAGGTGGGGACTTGGGTGCAAAGTCAAGTATAATCACATTCTTAGGACTGACTAATACCAAATACAGGATACAGAGGTATTGTTTAAAGAGTCACTGAGTTTTAGAAAAGTGTCTTTTCCAGACAATTTGCCCTGCCCTGACACAATTAATTTAAAAGAAGAAATAATTGAATTAAAAAGTTACATGGAAATATATATTTTTTACACAACAGAATATTGCCCAATTATGATGGCCCATTGCTCCAGTGAGTAGCAGTGCAGCTGAGCAGAGGGCTGTAAGAAGAGTTCAGCAATCAAAGCCATCAGTCCTGTCTGTTGAGATCAGACTGCAGTTTCTGGTGAGTGTGGGGATCAGTTTCCTGATTTCATCTTTCATAGAGCACAAGCAGAATATCAACAACAAGCAGATATCAACAAACCCTTTACAGGAGAACACTGGCTCATTTTATCTGCATCTCCTGCGGACAATGTCAAAATGTTACCTCTAAATTGTCAAATTGAGATGAAGCCTGAGACTTGCTGATCCCTCCTCCTTTTGATGCTCAGGGGAGCTGGACATACTTTGAATGTCTGATTTGGCTTGTAGGGAATGTAATGCCTCTTTAACAGAGCTGGAATTTTGATCTAGAAAAGAAAACCAAAACACATGAATTATCTTGAAATGTGCTCTAATGCTGAATCAGAAGAGAAGAAATTAGGCAATATTCAAATTGTGAAAAACCCAAACCAAACCAAGAATACCCACAACACTCAAAATCCCAACTATATTGATCCTGAAAGTCTTTCTCATGATAGTTGTTACACAACAATATATTTTCATAGATACATAAATATAGATAACTTATAATGCCATTAAGAGTTAATAAGGAATGATATACACTGATGTATTTCCTTTTCTCCCCATCTTCAAGAAACTCCTGAGTCACTGGACTTCCATTCCACATTTATCTCTTTTGTGAAAGATTCCCCTATACAGAGATTTGTGACCAGCTCAGTGACAGGAAAATTTTTTTTGTGTGTTTCAAAATATCCTGAAGCTGAATTTCAGACTGCAAATACCTCTTCATTGTGCAACTGCCTTTTCCTCAGAATTACGTTAAACTTATTTAAGGCTTTTATTTCAATTTAATTTAAAATAGATTTCCTGGAGATGAAAAACCTTTCGGTTTTCTTTTGGCCTTCCCCTTGTTCCTACTTCCCATGTAATAATGCCATAATAATTTATTATTTGATGTTCTCTGGCTTCAGACTTATACTATAATTGCCTAATTTCTTATGAGAAAGGCAGATAAGGAAATATTTCAAGAGGCTTGTAAATAACTGACAAGGACCACAAGACTGTAGTTATTTTTAATTTATATCTGAAGTGCTTTGCTGTGCTAGTTGAAATAATGTGTTTGTATAGTTTTTCTGTGCAGCCTGTATCATTTATCACTCAGTAACCAGCATGAGCTGCACATCCTGCTTTAAAACCTCAAAGTATTTTCCTAGTTACCATTACAGCAAGGTATTATAGTCTTCTGGAGAATCTATAGTGGAGTAATAAACTGCATGACTTTGAGTAAAAGACTTTCCTCTTTGATTTAACTCTTGTCTTACCAACTAGAAGTTTCCAGTCCTGCATGGTTGCTTGACTTTCCTGTGCCAAATGAGCCAGAGTTTGATCTCCTCCAGATTTTTTATTGCACTCCTGCAAAATAATGGAAGAAAAAAACCACTTAAACTTGTCCTGAAAGCTGAACTTGCAATCTTTTTCCATCCTGGCATTCACCTCTAAGAGGGAATACAGGTTATCTAATACATCCAGCTCCCAGCATCGTGCTGCTGCTCACATGATGAATGTTACAGGTGGTGGTGCTTATGCTAATAAGGAAGTTGATGAGAAAAGCCAGGCTGCTTCATGTTCTGTAGGAAAGAGAATTAAACCCTATATTTATCAACTGGAAAAAAACAAACATTAGAAAGGAAAGAATGGGTACAGTCCAAACAAAATTAAATTCAATAAAGGAGAAAGAAACTATGATAGCTAGAAATACCATTGAATAGTGTCAGACATTGCTGTTGTGTGATGCTGCCTTGTTTACATGGTTTATGCTAATATGGTTAGTTACTTCCTGAATAATGGCTGAAATAAGGATTTATAAAGATATTTAAAAATAGGGTGAACAAATGGAGAGAGGAAAGATCAGAGATCTAGAAAAACTTGAGTTTAGATGGGTGTCTACAGATCTCTTTCTAATTCTTTGGTGAAAACTTCAGGCCTTGTAAAAGAATTTAAATGTAAAAAACCCCACCAATATTTTAGTCACAGCAGACAGGTGATTCTTTGCTGGGAGGGTGGTGAGGTACTGGCACAGATTGCCCAGAAAACCCAAAAACCTGTGGATTTCCCATCCCTGGAAATGTTCAAAGCCAGCTTGGATGGGGCTTTGAGCAACCTGGTCTAGTGGAAGGTGTCCCTGCCCATGGGAGGGGTTGGAATGAGATGATCTTCAGGTACCTTCCAACCCAAACTCTTCTATGCTTCTGAGACTACAGAAGTGACAACATTTGGTTTTTTAGGTTCAGTCCAGTCTGTCTTTACTTCTATATCTGCAGAACTTTGCTTTGCAAACAGTGGTAACCAGGTAAAAGTGAAGAACGTGTAGGTGAGACCAAATTCTCCAGTTACCTACACTCACACCTGTGTAGAGGTGAAATGAAATTGTGTGCATCATTTCCAGCTTTGGGAGAGTCCCCTGTTCCTCCCCTTCCCCACAGAAAGCAGTATAATCCTTTAAGTGCAGCTATGGTTAAAGCCTACCCAAACTCCACACAGACAGGTTTTGTTCTGACACATGTGGTGGTGTGCTATTTATCCTCTTTCTGACTAAAATGAAGAGTAGTTAAGCACTTGACATTCCTCTCTGAGAACACTTCTGGTTTGGCAAAAGCTCAGTGAGAGTTAAAGAACCACCTCCCAAAAGCCATTCTAACCTGGAGAAAAAAAAAGAGGATGGGCAGGCAGGTTGAAACACATGGATTAATTGGTGCTAAAGTAAATTAACGTATCTAGAGAGAAGTGTGGAATAAAAGGAGGGGGCTGTAAGCATGGATAGACCTTGGACTGCTCAAAGAAAGGATCTCAAATGCATTCCTTTGTTTCCTACTTAATCATTAATTATTGCTGGTGTTTTGCAAACACAGGCATGCCTGCACCAGGTAATGCAGAGGTGTGCTGGAGATCCCCAAGGCAGCTGGATGAGGAAACCAGCACGTCAGCACAGAGCAGTGCTGGGCCACAGACAAACCCCTTCAGGTCCCCAAAAGGGCATCAGCTCTCAGAGACATTGGTACAGCTCCAGATCCAGACCTGCAGCACCCAGGCTGCATGGAGATTGTGCCTTCCCACAGAGAAACAGAGCGTGGGATGGAGACAGAGAAGTCACTGAACAGAAGAGCACAAACACAACACATTTCTTCAAAATATGGAAAATAAACATCTACCATGTTAGATTGCTTTGATGTTTCTGGGCCTGTTTTACAGAGGAATACTCTTGAAAATCAGATTCACAGTGTCTGACATGGATTATTTTGTGTTATCTGACAGTCTGTGAGCATCTCAATACTGTCCATGAGAGGAATAACCCCATGGAGGAAGATCCACTGCTCCACAGACAGACCTCAGTTTCAGTCTCCTCACACAAAAAGGCCAGTGGAAATGGTGTCATGGTCAAAAATGGGCAGTGAGGCAGGCTCACCATCTAAAATTCTGTAGATCTCAGCAAAAGCCCAGACCAAACTGACTGCAGTGGTGCTGCCTCCCAGCCTAAGAGCCTCACTGCTCACCAGGACCCCAGCGACAGTCACCAGACCCAGATGTGGAAAACACAGGCTCAGCAGAGCCAGGACTTGGGGTTTTTTTTGTTCAGCAACAGTTTCTACTTTGGGAACATGGTGGAAGGAAGCTCAGATAGCATCAGGAAGTTCTGCCACGGTCTAGGTAGATTGGCTCATGTGCATCCCATGAACAGCCTCAGCTTTGGTTCCTGGTGCTGAGTGAAGATACCAGGACGTGGTTCCCGAAGGGAAGGTCCCTGAGGCTGCTCAGACCTCACCCCATCCTTCAGGGATCTCCAGAGGACGTGAAGTCCCTGAGAAAAAGGAACAAATCTCATAGCCTTTTCCACTTAAAAATAAACCCATTAAATGAGAGGAAGCAGGGCAGGTGGCTCATTTCCCGAGCTCTGAGAGGCTGATTGCAGGGCGAGTCCAGGCTCTGATTCACTGGCCAGCTCAGGGCCATTGTCCCATACACCCATGCACAGGAAGGAGAGCCCAGTCCCAGCACCTGGGGCCAGCACCCTGGCACAGCCCCTCACCCTGGCACCCAAACCTCGGTGGGATTCACAGATCCCTGTGCACAGCCAAGCAACTTTCCCCATTCTTTGCTTTCCTCTCCTGATGTCTGACCACCTCCTGCACCAGCAGAGTACTGAGCTGCTGCTTCCAATGGACCCCAGACACTCACAGGAAAAAAACTCAAAACATAAATAATCACAACCCACGTGTTTAGTTCACATATGAGAAATCATTGACGTTTTCCTCTTCCGTGGTTCTGGTTAAAAGAGCAAGCATCAAACCAGGGAGACAAATCACTTCCCATCCCAGATACTGTATTTAGTGATGTGCTTATCTGAAAGCCATGCCAGGAACACTGTGAGCAGGAAAGCACTGATTGACAGCTAAGCCCTTCCTCCCAATCCAAGACATTTTATGACCTCCTGAATCTTTCTTTAAAGAAGCCTTTCCCTTCTGTCAGTTTGGCCCCCTGTTCTCTGTGGCAGTGGCTGATAAATGAAGATAACAATATGGACTGATGAGGCTGAATCTGCCCCCAGCCTGGCTCATCTCTCTCCTTGATGTTGAGATGAAGCCACTGTCCCATGTCTGGCATCCCAGTGTGCATCCAAGGAACAGCCCAAGCTGTCATAAATCCAGACTTTCCCAGCAAGGAGGCCTCCACTGAGACTGGGGAAGCTGTAACAAGTGTGTGAAAATTAACTGGATTCATGTTTACATTTGATATATCTGCACATATGGGCAGAGGCAGCCATGCACATGCTTGGGTCCCATCAGATGTGAAGGGTTTGCAGCTGGGAAATCCCTTCTTGTTTGCATCACCCAGCCCGAGTTCCACTCCTCAGCACACAAAGCACAGCTCCCAGCCCAGCCTGCCTCACTTCCAGATGGGGATCATAAACCAAAGGCTTGCACCTGTGTTGTGCAGACATGTGTATCCAGAGGCTTTGCTGACCACTGTGGAAATAAAGCCTCCAACACATGGATTCAATGAAAATAGGGTGGGCAAAGCTCTGCCCCCACAGGCTTGTCGAGCTCAGTAGGGATGAGATGTGCTCATGCTGCTTCAGGATGTCACACATCACTTTCTAGAAGCTGCTCCAAACATGGGATGAGCATTTCTTGCTCCTCACCAATGGCATTACCCTGTCTGCCTCCTGGGAGTGGCTCATCCCTTCTGTGCTGAGCACCAGGGAAAGGCTGGCTGCAGATGCATCACTGCTCTCTCTTCAGAGGGAAAGCACCAGCTGCAGTTTAACTCCTTTCTCCCCTCTGTCAGAAAACACTTTTGCAGCTGAATGAGCCCATCACTGAAAAAGTTCCATTTGTCAAATTTACATTACATTTGTCAAATTGGTAAGTAGCTCAGAAACTGAGGCCAAGGACTGCGATTCCTCTGAGCTTCCTGGTACCACACTCTGACTCTGTCAATTTAATATCCCAGCAGAACAGGGCTTTTCTCCACTGGTTGTGACTGAGGATTGAGACAAGATTAATTAAAGTGACTACTTTAATCTTGGAGCTTATGAGTGAAAACTGAGCATAAAAAAAAATGGAGAAATATTTTTCCCCCTGAATAGTTTTCATAATATTTCCTAGGAAAATGTCTAAACTGATAACAGCACAATATCTCTTTTTTAGTTCTGGCCTCACCTTCACTGTTTTCTGTAAATGAAAAAGGGGAAGAAAAGGTTCATATTTGTTAAACTTCAAAATTAAATATGTTACCACCTAGCCATATGCAGAAACAGTCACAAGCTTTCATCAGTTTCCCTCTTCTGGAGTATTAATAATCTGTCATAGAAGTGTTCCTGTCTTTTTACCAACTTATTAGGGAAAAACCTCAAGCATTAAACTTTGCACTAGGTGCTAATTCTGTGACAGTCTGGGCTTTTTGTCTGTGTTTAAATACAGTATTCACCCTTCATCCAGGAGAAAAAAATCTTTACCTGGAAATCACCTTCTGTGCAATTACCTGTTAAGACTTCAAATGAAGCAAGGCTTCATTACTTTGGAGGAGATTTTCATGTGAAAATTGCTCTCCTCACAGGGGGCTGCCAACTTTGTTATTAATGGCTATCCCCTCACATTCTTTTCTCTGGACTATTGCTACCACTGTGGAGCAGGTCCTGCCCAAGGGAGAAGAGCTGGTGGATTTGAGGGGGTGGCTGGGTAGTGGCAGTGAGGAGTCAGGTCATTCATTACCCACCAGGTCTACCCAAAACAATAATTCACAACTCACAGAACGCTATCAAGTGCATTCCTCTCCAGGGTGATTAAGGAAATATTCAGTTTGGTGCAAGTGAGGTACAAAAGCTCTCTGTATCCTTCCTCTGCCAAGCATAGAAGAATGCCTTGCTTTAAATGATTTGCAAAAACTCCCATATGCCAAAGATGTATCATTTACATGGAATCCAGGCAGCTTCATGCAATCACTGATTGCACATAATTGTCCCAAAAAACGAGGGGCAGGGGGAGTAAATCAGCTTATCAGTGCTCAAGGTTTATTTTACTTCTCCCAAAAGAGGATAAGCACAGGTTTGTTAGGAATCCTTTTCTGCTCTACTAAAAAAAAATCTGACATGAAGAATAAAATGAAAAATAAAAATTCTTACTTTCCCTTTTGTAACTGCATCCACTTTAGAATCCACAAATAATATAAAATTGATTTAAAGCCCAAATCTTTAGCAATGGTATAAATCACATTCAGGTTTCTTCAAAATACTGCTAAACATCCAACAGGAGAAAATGACATTGTGTATTACTTAACAGCTGTTGTGCCCTACCATATTAAAAATCAATTATACTTCACATCATGCAGTCTCCACTTAGCAGATATTTGTGGTGCTAATTTGAGTTGTCCTGGATAATTAGAGGATCTGTATCTCCATCATTATAAAAAAATTACTTTTGCTAGGATTTGCACAGAGGTACTAACAGCATTACAGTCGTGATGATTTTCATAAAAGCCAGTTTGTGTCTAGCTCTAATACTCCTAATCTTTAATGAATTTAACCCACAATATCCACAGAAGAAAACTGAGCACCTTTATGCCTGTTTTCAATCAGTGGGGAACCAAAGCTCAGCAGTAACAGGGTTTAGACACTCAGAGACACAAACACCCTTCTTGCCTTTACTTTTACACACACATTGCAAAAAACCTCAATACAACCCCATGGATAGTGACAGGAAAAAGAGGTCAGATCTTTCCTGGAGAGGACCTGAGCTTCCAACACCCACAAACTGTGTCTGTCTTAAAGCACTGCAATATTTCTAGTGTCAGCCTGGCTTTACCAGGGAGGATGCAGAAACACAGGCCTTAAATAGGCTATAGAATGTGATAGTGGGGAAAAATAAGAAAAATACTGGATATTTTCCTGCAGCAAGGAGAGGGTTACTTGCCTCAGAAGGGTTATTGTTTCAGAATTGTTTGATGAAATAATAAACAAAATTCTGCACTGCTAATAGTTTCTGTAGACCCATGCTGCCTTGCAATGCAGAGGAGGATGTGTACTCCCTGCTCAGAGAAGGCTTCCTGCATAGTTTCAGTGTGAAGGAACACGCACTCATTTGTCAATGACAAAAAGCTAGAAGGCAATTTCTTAGCCTTAGTGCTCTCCCTTAAGCAGAAATAGCCCCATCAACGTTCCAGGTGTTTAAGGAGATTCAAACAGTTTTAATGCTCAGGCTCCTTTTGTAAATGGAATTAAGAACCTGCACGGAACCAATATTGCAAAGGACAAAGGTCAAGGCTTTATTTATATAATACGAGGATGTAATGCAATAACCGGCTGCTGGAGGCACGTCAGTAAAAGCTCAGGGACAAAGCTGCAGACAGGATGTCAGCAGTGCACAGGGAATTAGCCATGCAACTCCCTCTCATTAATTACAGATATGCACGTCCCAGCCACCATACATCATCGTGAAGGCGTAGCCACAGTGACTGTGATTCATACCTTACCATTAACGGCGCAAGAAAAGGTGGAAGAGGATTGTGCTCTTCTGGCACCATCAGGTAAGCATGGTTGTGGGTTCTTCCTGTGTCCAATCTCAAATGAAACAGCAGCCATGGAAAAACACTGTAAGGTGGAGCTTTTGTAATTTCCTGAAGTGCCATTTTTAGTCATGTTACTATATAAGGAATGAATATTTCCACACCAATTGTCAGGCATCAGTAGAGTATTTTTCTAACCCTGTTAAATAATTCTGCATACTTAAAAAATATACATACTCTAAATATTTTAATTCTACATACATTAAATAATTCTACAATGATTCTGTAATATTCTACAAAACGAATATTGATATTGTTACATCTTGAAAGATCTCAATATGCATGTTCAGTGTCAACACACCTGTCAGAGACAAAAAGATTTAAAAGCTCAGAAGGACCTTGAAAGTTCCAGTTCTAAATATTGCTTTTCTTAATTTGCAAAGTATGATGCTTGCTTAAAATGGGGCACACCCTGCAATTTTACTCCCAGTCAAATACATCTACAACTTATTGGAGCTCATCATATATGTTTGGGGTACAAGACTACTTCATTTTGTGGCAAACATTCTCTTTCTATTGCCAAAAAAAAAAAAAAAAACAAAAAACAACCAAAACCCACACAGTTTCAGAAACAAAAATGCAGAAAGGGAAAAACACTTCACTTGTTATATCTGTTGTAGATGCTGGTTCCATTTTTTTGTTTGTTTTTGTTTTTTTTTTTTTTTTTTAATATGAGCATCACATCCTACCCAAAAGCTGACTTTCTTGTTTGAGCAAGAGTGCCACAAAACCAAAAATCCATCTTAAGGTAACAGAATGTACATAAGGCTTTACTGCCTTACCCTAAGAGCCTGTTGACATTTGGTTTTGTCCTCATGACATCTGTAACTAATGCAACATTGGAGCTCTTACCAAAGGCTTTAAAATAAAGTTCACCAGCATTAACTGCCAAGTAGCCTTTGCAAAATGTTTTTCATACACTTTCTACACCAGATTTGGAAAACTGCAGGTCTTCATGAAGTCTTTAACTGATGGAAAAGATCTAGCAAAGATTTCTGGTGACCAGGTATATTTCCCAGGCACTCTGCTGGCAAAGAGCAATGACTGATGTTCTTTACCTCAAGTGAACTGTACCCCATAGGCTGGGAAAAAGCCAAGCCAAGAATCTCTCTATTCTATTCAGCTGAGCTATTTTACAGATAAAACCACCAATTATGGCTCATGTTCACCCACAGAGTCTTGAACCAGGCTGTGCTTGGAATGGGAACTCTGAGTACCCCTTGTCATCAAAGGTCTCCAGAAAGATAAAGGTCAAATATACACTCTTGGTAGGCTTTGCCCAATTCTCAGGGCAAGAGTTATGTAAATGTGAGCAATCACATAGATTTTTAAACAAGCAGTCTTTAGAGAGCTTGGTGACCTTGCTACACACATAAATGCATTCCTCAAGAGGAAAAAAATGTATAATGGCTGGTTTGGGATTGATGGATTTGCTGTGAGTCTGTGCTTAAACAAAAGAGAGGGAGGTGAGGAGAAAGTGAATGTATGGAAACATACAGTCTCAGAGAAAAGGGGACATAAAAAGAAAAAGTAAAATGAAATGTTGTTTGTGGCTGCTCAACACGAGAATAGACAAATTTTTAACGTATAATAAAGACTTAAACACAACATGGACAGAGGAAATTATTATTCCAGCTCTTCAGAGAGAATCCCAGTCTCAAAATGCAACTGCTTAAGAAGTGGGAAACTCCCAGTGTCTGGACATTCCCCAACTCAATGCCTGTCTTGTGCATTTTGCTATTTCATGGTGTAGGACTTCTGTTTGCAGGATGGGAAGCACAGAGGCCCTTGTGTTTGCTTTGGGCCTCTGGCTGCTATTGTAATACACAATCCCATAAATATTGCTCACATTCTTTCAGCACTACACAGCAATTCTAGAAAGTGAAGAGCAACAATCCAGGCTGAGGGTCTGGTGTATGGTAAGCACCAGTGGCCCCTTCCCCCTTAAACAGCCATGGCAGAAGAAGAAGAAACAGAAGAGGGAGCAGAAGGCAATGAGAGAAGGGAGAAGGGAACAGACAGAATGTCACAATGACCCATCTCCAGAGGAAACCTTCTGCTGCCCCCGGGAACCTGACTGCTGGAATAGAAGGAAAGTCATAAAAACCAACCAGCAAACAGCCCAAACCCAACTGCATCAAGAAGCACATTCCTGGAGACTGAGGATGGATGCAGCACTACAGAGGAGAAAAGAGAGACACTAACATGTTGCTTAAATGAGCACATCAGCTGAACTTTCTTTTTGATACAATAAAAGAATTAAATGCAATGTGCAAGTAATTCAAAAGTTTATTGGCAGGGTGGAGAAAGAGATTCTACATTCCAGGAGTGTTTTATTACTGCCTGCTTTTGAATTGCAAAGCAGTGAGCTCAAGGGTATTTAGAGTAAAACCATTTGTAAGAGGCATATTTGTTACCCAATGCATCAGAAAAACAGGGGAGACTCCTGAAACATCTCTGTAACTACATTTTAGGAAGTGCTGCAAGCAGGCACACAGCTGCTTAGGGACCATCAGAAATAGAATTAACATCTCCCTGTGTGTTGAGACACACAGAGCTCATAGCTGGGTACCCCAAAGCTGTGTTTGCATTCTGCAGCTTTTAATTGATGAAGACATGCAACTAAAACATCTGCAAGTGCAAGGCGTGCAATCATACTTTCCCTGAGTAACCATTTCTGAAATGAGTGTTTGATCTTAGGGAGTGCAAAGTCCTCTTCCTGAAATCAGCTGCATAAAGCCCATTCACTTTTGGACATCTCAGTCTTCAGCATGTGACTCAAAATCCTACAGGACAAAAATCATCCCTGTGTAGTTATGCTTTACAAAAGGAAGAGAGCTGTTCTCACTGCTGCCATTCTCTGCAGGACATGCTATTCTTTCTAGAACTGTAGATTTTTGAAGTTGTGGTAATTTACACTTCTCTGACTCCTTCTCCTAGTTTCTCTGAGACTATTCAGCCATGATTTTAGGTGCAGTAATTGTAGAGACTAGAGAACTGTTTTTTCTCCTGGGGATAGAAGACCAGCCCAGCTCTCCTTCACATAATTTTGCTTCTTCTCTTCCAGCTTCCAACAGCCCTTGTTTGCTTGTGTGTGTATCCATCCCTCAGACAACTCACCAGTCCCCAGATTTCTTCCAACATGAACAAACTCAATGTGATTCACAAACCTTTTTTACAGGTACAACATAAAAATGAAAAGGGGAGTGTTCTAGGCCAGAGGGATCAGTTGGACAAGCACAGAAAAACAGAGACTGTGGTCTGGACAACAGACATGCAAGAGAAAATCTGATTAATCTGGAGGGTAGAATGACTGAAATTTAGTCCATGGGAAGTTTGGAATAAAATTATCATCATTCTGTTTTGGAGAAAAGACCAGAAATTGGAGCATTCTTTACAGGCAGGAAATGAGAAAGAAAACCCATCAAAACAATATTAAGTTTTTCCAAATTAGACAACAGCTGAGATTCCCATTTTTCTGTCCCTTGAGCTGCCAGGCACTCATCTTTTCTTTCCAGTAACCCGAGAGGGAGCCAGGTGTCCCCAAGCCTGTTCCCAGGCTGTCAGAAGGGCACAGCAGAGGTTGCCAAACTGCTGGCTTCTCCAAATGGAAACCATGGAGCTGGGTACCATCAACCCAGGCAGCTGCTGGGACACATCTATCCTAAACCTGTGGATGCTGGAGCCAGGAACAGCCTGAATGGCTGAGTCAGCAGGCCCTGGAAACCCAGACTGGCTGAGAGCTTGCCAAGCAGCTTGCCAGCAGCCAGGCAAGGGGCCAGTGCTTCAGCACAAGTCAGTAGGAACCTCCTCTCTGCTTTGCTATCAGCTAGTCAGACTTCTCCTGAAGGGAATGCTTGTCATTCCTGCTGGGAAGCTGCATGTGTGGCCCTCCACCCCACTTCCTACCAGCCCCTGCATGGGGACACAGCAGCACATCTTGTGTCACACTTGACACTTATTTCCCCTCTTCCTTTCCAAAGCCAGATTTAACACAATCTATTCTTCCTGCCCTATGTTCTTTGCTTGAGGCTGCTTTGCCTGCATCCTGAGACAACACAATTTTACTCAGGACATTTTATAACAGAGAGATTCCCAGTCCTCTATGACCATTTACTGCTGTGGGATGCAGTTGCTTTGTGCCCACGCAACATCCTCAGCCAAAACACTTTGGTAAGAACTAAACATTCTAGAAGGGTTTTATAATATCAGTGATCCCATGTGAGTCTTTTAATATATTGTATTGATTAGTTTTGGCTATATATGAACAAGGAATTGAGGATCTATCCTGCAGCTTCACCTTAGGCTGTTTGCATATTACAGAGTGACTTTTGTCCCAGTCAGAATGAGGCCTTCAGTCCTAAAGCCAACAACAACAGACTCCAATGTGACCTTTGCATGACTGACTAGCATGAAGAATGAGCTAGGCTGAACCCCAACCTTACATCTCCTCTTAGGAAGACACGTGCACATTCCCACTCCCTTTTGGAGCTCTGCTCCTGCCTGCTTCCTGGAAACCCAGAACAGACAAGAAAACATAAGAGATTTCACTTTTTTTTCATGAGATACCCTGCTTGTCTTTTTTTTCCTTTCCTTTCCTTTTAAAATCACAATGAGATTTCTTTTTTCCAGGTTTCTCTAATCTTTTCCCTGTGGTGTGTCCATTTTAGCCAGCCTCCCCTCTTCCCTCTAGTTCCCGAGACTGCTCTCTTTGTCAGGGAAGTCGCAGGGAGTTCAGGTTTTCCCCACTCCATTTCTCTTTGGACCTGACACTGCTCCTGACCCCTGCTCAGCCTTTGCTTTGAAGTGCTTTTTCTGCTCTCTGCTTTCCCACTGGATTGTGTTAACCCTCCTCCTTTCCCCGCTCCATCAGTTGGCTTCAATAAGCCAGAGGAGCTCACTGGAACCTCCTCTTTTGTGTTATCAGCATGCTTTCACTTCTCATAAAACCCTACCCACCTTCCACATGAAACAGTTTGGAAAAAGATGACGGCTTCCAAGGCCTGGGAACACTGCTAAATTCCACGTGGGAGCTCTGCTGGCTGCCTCAGACAAGCCAGTCAAATAGGTCTTGTGTTTGACCTAGGCAACTCCACAGCAATGTCTAAAAACAAGCAGCCACCTTCTTCCCCCTGCCCAGGACCACAACATTCAAGTGTCTTTTCTGCCATGTGATGCAAACATCATTATCATTGTGGGGCTTTGCAACTTTGTTCCTGCTCTACTGCAATTTTAGTGGAAAACACGCCCAGAAATTTGGTTTAAGTACAGATGACTGATTTGATTCAGTCTCCTTGGTGCTACAGCTCTTTACTGATGGATGTTCAGGTCAAAGCAAGAAATGGCATCAGCACAAAGAATGGCTCAGCTCTTACTCATTACAGACTCCTGTAAGTTTCCAGATCTATAAATATTCACGTTATTCCCCACAGAGGGGAAGAAAGAGGATGATTTGTATCCTTCTAGCTTGTTCTGCTAACACATTCCCATTTTTCAGTGTTTTCCAGTTGGATAAATACCGTGACGAACAGGAAACCCTTGTGAGAGAAAATACATTTTAGAGTAAATTGCATTGGTGTGTAGTTTATAAATATTTGCAATGGAATGAGGAAAATGCCTGTATTGATCACATTAATGTATGCTGGAAACAGAGGACCAGTCTTTTTTAAGACATGAACAGAATTTCCACTATAGGAAAAAAACCTGCAGAATTTGTATGTGCTATATAAACACATAGACAAAAATGCTTTAAAGTAGAAAATGCTACTTTAATTATAATGGTAAATCTTGATTTATTTTCTAAACCTCTTTTGCCAGAAAGTTAAGCATCTCACAAAAATCTGAGTCATATTGCCTGAGGATCAAAACCAGAGAAAACTCAAAGCTTGCTAAAATGTTATAACCTCTTAACCACTCCATTAGTGAGAGCTGGTGATAACATTTAAATAAGAAAGCAAAAACATTATTTTGCTCAAAAATTGCATTACAAAGATAAACAGTAAAAGCTTGGGAATACCCTGGTTAACACAGTAGGCTGAAGGACATATAGAGATCTCTCCTAAGTATTTTTCATTATTGCTCACTAGATTATTAATTATTTTTGAAAGGATTATTGTAGTGACAAATTCCCACTCAGGCTTCTTCACTCACCACTTGAGAATACTGCAAAGGAGCACCTTTCTACACATGAATGTGATCCACATGTGCATGTGGCTTTGTGCAGGTGGGAGCAGCACAGGGACACTGAGCCAAGCATTCCAACACAGCTCCAGGCTGATCCCCTCCCTGACATCTCAGCACAGCTAATTCCTCTGTGCCACACTGATGCAGCTGTACCAGCAAAAATAACCTTTCCCTCCTCCCCCTTTTTTTACCCTGGGCATTTTAAGGCAAGCACTACCTGTGAGCCTTCAAACCCCTTTCACCCAACACAATGGTGCTTCTTACAGCTGCTCATTTTCCAGCTTCCATCAGCATCATGCAATTAAAGGATCTCTGCCATGAGTCATTAAAACCCCTCCCCATGAAGCTGTTCAAAACATTAACCAGCCAAGAAAAGACACTGGGGATGATGCATGTGGACTTCACAGCTACTAACCTTCTTAGGTGCAGTGACTTCTCACCTTTACAATAATAATAATAATAATAATAATAATAATAATAATAATAATAATAATAATAATAATAATAATAATAGCAGTAGTAGTAATTATACACATTGAGTGCCCATCAGCTGTTTTGCTGGCAAGTAGCTTAACCAAATGGAAAACAGGGTGGGAATAACCCACTCTGATGTCCCCAAAGTCCCTGTGGAAATCAAGGTCACTGGTGTGCCTTTCCATACATTGCCAGTGCTGATCATCTGCTCAAGGGCAGCAGGAGCCCTGGGCAGCCCTCAGCAGAGCCTCCTCCTCCTTCCAGGTATCTCAAGGATTTAGGAAGGTGAGTGCTCATGGTTATGGAGCTGGCTAACAGCCATCACTCATTTGACACTGGCCATTAAGCAGCCTGGAGGCAACCAGCATGGATCTTAAGCTGCTGCACATGTTTACCTTGCCTGGGGGAAAACAAAGCAGGGGAAGTGCTGGCAAAACCCATGTCTTGACTCTGTACACAAATATCCTCCTCCCTCCACTTCCCATTCCAGATTCTTGCATTGATTGCATTTCATCCTTGGTGTCTCAGCTGAGCTTTGCTGGACTGGGTAGCAAACACCAGCATCTTTCCCCCACAGCCCACGGGGCAGGAGGAGCAGCAGTGTCCTCACTGGGGAGTTCAGGGCAGCACATGAAGGCAGCAAACCTCCAGCCCCACCAAGCCCAAAGGGATCTGTGACAGGCCTGTGCTCTGAGCCCTTCCACCACAGCATGAGAGAAATGGCTTTCAAGAACAATGATTATGTACATTCTGTACCATGTTAAAGAGGGAAAATAGCAACAGGGACAAGAAAAGCTTGGGTTGGGAAGGATGTTCCAGCAGAGGTGATTAATGGTGTTGAAAGAAGCCCCCATTGTTTCAAATTTCTTTCCAATTAGCCACGAAGCTACTCCCTCCTTTTGCCTCTTGTTCTATTCCCCCCCTTTTTTTTCTTTTACCTGTGTTTGATTTAGAATCAAGGTTCATGATTTGTGTTATGACAGCAGAAATAAAGGATCTGTGTACTGTATGCATGGGGATTTAAAGCATTGCCTTTGATGGCTCATTAGCTGCATGTGGCTACATGCAACACTGCTCGACTGAGATATATTGCCCAGGATTTAATTCCAGAATTATTTCAAAGGCATTAAATTGAATGCTTGCCCTTTTCACCATGGTATTTAAATGGTACTTTGTATGCCAAGCTTAAAAAAAGAGTACAGGAAATACAGATGCACTGCTGCTGGAGCATGTATTGACTTTGTTAATGTGTTAAACATTTATTAGATTTTATTTTTTTAAACAAGATAGTGTAAACCCAGTTGTTACTACAACTAACTTTCTCTGCTACAAGAGAAAAAGGAGTTGTTGTTTTTTTTTCTTAACTAACAAACAGCTCTCAGAACTAGTGAACAATATCTCATTTGTTCAGCAAGACTTAAAGAGGAGAACAGTCTCAGGCTGGAAAAAAGAAATGTGCAGGTTTCCATGCTGACTGAGGGAAACAAACCAGACAAAGCTTCTTCCAGAGTAGAGAGGAGATCAAACCTCAGAGCTGAGCTGAAGGTCAGGAGTCTCAGAGCTCTCCAGGCACAGCCCCAATCAGTTACTCCTGGTGGAAGGGTGCTCAAGGACCCTCTGGAGAAGCCTGGCAGGGACAGCCAGGGACGGGAGCTTGCCTCTGGTGCACAAAACCAAACCCTCCAAAACAGTATGCATTTATTTACTGCTGGTCTACAACCTCTCTTAAGAAACAGTCCTCTGTATTCTCATTTTCCCCCCATTTGCCTTGTCCCTGCAGATTCAGGGATGCTACTGTAAAACACAAAGTGGGCTTTATCCAGTTTACAACCAAACTTTCATTCTGAAATTAGGCACACCCAAATCACAGTTTCCTTGAACTCAGGTGGGGATATCCCTCTGCTCAACTCCCCTTGCCTACAGTGGGTCACACTTGAGGGCAGTCAGTTCTGCAGGAGCAGCTACCCAACACTCTGCCCATGCACTTCTCCCCTTCTCCTTCCTGGCAGCATTCCTGCACCACAAACACACCCAAATGTCAGCATTTCAATCAGGAGGAGATACAGAAACAGCAATTTCCATGATTTTATGTGTGGCCACAATAGGCTGGAGCTGGTGGTTCTGTTGGAGCCTGAAGGACAGTGGGCATTACCAGAATTTGCATCTGGATTTGAAATGTAACCCCATTTAGGAAGAACAGGCACACCTTGAACTGTTGCCATGCAGCAACACCCAGGAGTCTGCAGCAGTATTACACCACAATTCAGCTTCAGCTGGGAGCCACGTTTTACTGCCTTAGTCACAGAACTTCTGAGTAACCACTGCCACAAAGAGATGCAAGAGGCAGAAGAATTTGCATTTTTGAACCCATTTGAGAGCTTGTCACTGTGTTTTAAGCCCTCTAATAAAACAGCATTAACAAAGACACTGAATTCCTTCATGTGCCTGAAAAGACACGTGCACACACAGAGATCCTCTCCACTTCTGCCCTGCCTACCAAAGGAAGTGCAAAGGAGCAAATCTGTCCAAACACATGGGCTGCATCTGGCCTGAGGTCTCTGGGGGGGCTGTGCAGTGGGGACAGCACAGGGAGGCAGAGGAAAGATTGCCCAAAGTGCTCTTTCTGGCCCCATTCCAGCACAGAAATAATTTAATTGGGAATGCTGCAATACCCTTAGTCACTGTATAGCAACAGTTATCTTATAGTTATTTAGTAACTAAAATGACTTTTGTACAATTAAACTATTTCTTTCATGTATGAGGGTCTGGCAAGGGACCTTACATTGCACACAAAGGTCCCAACTTACTACAAATGTACACAACTGAGGCTGGTACCACACTTGGTACCAGCTTGAAGGTGGTTTGATTGAAGCTTGGTTTGATTTTCTGTGGAGATTCAAGATAACCTTCCCAAATTTCCATGTACCCAAATATCATAGTATAGGCATTTCCCCACTTCCACCTTAACCATGAGATGTTTTACCCCAACACCATTTTCAGGTACACCCTGTGGTATGGAATGGCCATGCAGAGTTTTCCCAAGATCCACTATTTTCTGCATTTAAGTAAAGCCTCAGCTTCAAACACACAGGATGTGAAGCCCTGCTTTTACACGATTTCATGGCATGTTGAGGAATGAAGCACTGGTGTTTGAGGCAAGTGATTTACTGACATGGGGTTATCCAGAGGTTTAATTTGTCATGCATCTCACTCTCATGCTTTGTTTCCCTCTTCACTCTCTCTTTCTCAGAGGCAGCATGCTGCACACTGCTGGCAGTGAAAGGGCCTCCCTTCACACAGCAGCAATTAATTTTTCTCAGCTTCTCCTCAGCCAGATATCAGTGATTCCTCAGGATCTGCAAAGCCTCTTTAAGACCCTGTTAGAAACATGGAAGCCTTCTTTTTCCTACTGCTCAGTTAAACACAGCCTCTGCATTTAGATTACCCAGACCAATCAATCTCATTCCTTCCCTCTTGATAAAATATTGGGTGTCAAAGTCTCTTAATCCAACAACTGGCCAGCCACATCCCATTCATCTGCTGGCATGGCTACAGAGTAGGCTGAAAGTGATGTCTGATCATGAATGCCTTGACTTTTAGATTGTTGCAGTGCTTACAGACTGAGCCTGGTCCTGCACCTCACACCAGACACCACAGCTGGGAGGGGAAGAAGAGACACCCAACAGATTTGCAGCTGAACCAAGACCTCCAAAGGGTTTTGCTTTCAAAGCAAATGAAATAACTTTAAAACACTTTGTCCAACCCTGGATGCTTCTAGGGCTGTGCAAACACTTGACTGCATGGAGATGGGTTTTATCATAGCAACATCCAGGAGAAGAGTCAGTTCTGGCATTTCCATGTTCACTCTCACTTGCATCATGGTGGCACCATCCATTGTGACAGCCATCACACATCCTCTGCCCTGGTCATCTTACACTGACTCTGTCACAAATACTAGTCATCAGAGAGGGGTGATTTTAAAAAGAGTTAAATTCCCAAAAGCAAGTCTTTTGTTCAGGGACAATATTGCAATCACATCCTTCAAATAGCCAGAAACTCCAGTTATTGCTCTTAAAAGTTATTTCTGAGCATGCAGAGGTTTCTGTCTCCCACCACAGCTACTCTGCATTTCAGGAGAGGCACTGACAGGCTGGAAATCCACAGAGAACAACTGCAGGAAGAAAGGATTGCTTGTTTATTTTACAAGGATGTGCTAGCAGTTAGGTAGGACAAGCTATCACATTGGAAATATGCAGTTGCATGCAGTAATGTGGATCATAAAAAGAGATTAATTAGTGATGCAAACCTAAAGAAGATTAATTAAAGTACACTAAACCAGGCATCATTTCCTCCCCAACCTGCTTCATTTTAATCTGATTTGCTCTATAAAAGTGTTTTCCTTTGGGTTTATTGTTTGCCCTTTTATGTCCTCCTCCAAAAGATGTCTTCACACAACTGCCCAAGGAGCACTGCCTACACCTGCAAGGACAGGGCTTTTTGTGGCCTTTTATTTAAAAGGGGAAATAACTGTGTACTTATTGATTTTGAGAGAAGCTTTCAGAGCACACCAAGGGGATTAGCACTCAGCTCATCCTAACTCATGTTCATTGCCTGAACTCATGTAGCTCCTTCAATTAACCTGCCAAAGTAATTTAATGATGGGTTTGATGAATCTCAAAAATAAACTCTGGGCACTTGTGATGTGCTCAGGCAAGATTATGGCAATAGAACACACACAGGGGATGGCAGTGGCCAAACTGAAGAGGAAACCTCTACTGAGCCAAAAATCCTTTGCCCATTTACATGTGATGATTATGATAATACCACAGTTACATTTCAAATTTCCAGCTGAGATGCAGAGCTGACATGTTAAGCACCATAAAGATATGGATAACCTGTGTGCAACCCAAGCCTGCCTGGCTTCCAGAGTGCCTGCTGCATTCTAGAAAAGAGATACTAGATGGGAAAAGTCACCCTTTCCTTTCAACCCCAGAGGCCAGTGGCTGGGGAGGTGAAGGATGAAACCCTGTGCCTTCAGCCAGGACACTGCTCTCAATCAGCACAAGCTGAAATAGGACCCAAGGTGAACAAGGGAATCTGAAGATGAGGGGAAAAATAAGAATGACTTTCTGGAGCTGCAGCCTGCAAACCTGGGTACGCACCATGTCTCTCAGATGTAGGGCATGTCTTCCATGCCATTGTCACTTCTGCTGCTTTTTTTATCTGTCTCAATTATCTCAGGGTGTCTTTTGTCTTGTATGCCCACTGGCTATTCCATGGACAGAGAGGTGGTGAAATTGGTTCCACACTTTTTATTAGAGAGAAACTTTCTCAGTATTCATCTGCACTTCATAACCCGTGGCTCTCTGCCACAGATTTGAGAGGAGCATAGAAGCAGCTCTTCCCTGCAGTTTAGCTTCTTTAATGTGAAATAGGGATACAACAGTCCACCCTAGCTCCAAATCCAGCCAGAACATTTTTCTTTCAAAAGCAGTAGAGCAATGTTAAGCTATTTCCTTGGGGCAGTGGAAATATGAAATACTGCAGTCTCCTGCTTTAAAGTACACTTTGTTTTTTGGTTGGTCTTTTTTGTTAGTTTTTTTTTTTTTTTTTTTTTTTTTACTGTGAGTGGTATGACATATACCAGCCACCATTATAAACCAATAAAAGCAAAACTCAATTTTCTATCACAATGAAGATGACCAATAAAATTTTAGACCTGGACAACACTCATACAATTCTATAAAACCTAAGCAGAATGATAAATCTCCTTTAAAAGCACACAGACTCTCACAGAGGGAGTTCTATAGGCATATAAATTATCCAGCTTTACCCTAGAAGGAAAATGCTGCTCATCATGACACACTCTTCAACATTGCCTGAACTGCCCTTCTAAACAGGTATGGGGCTGCTCTTTACTACCACTGGCTTTTTTGGCAACAGCAACACAAAAATTTCAGCAGAGACTGCATCACATTGAGACAATACTAACAGTTAACTAAATTAGACCAAATATTACTCTGTATTGTGCAGAAGCCTGCAGGGCTCAGCCAAAACCACAATCATCTTTGAAAAGAGAGAAGGGATCTCTGCCCTGCAGCCTCAGCAGAGAAGACAGAGATGAAGATGGGAAATGTTGCTTAAGTCCAGAGACAATACCAGAACTGTTTGCAAGAGCCAGGAGTCCTGTGCATCCTGTCTGGGATTCTTGTGTGTGGATGGGTGCAAGTCTTAGGAGCAAATTAGCTGGAGAAGACCAGGGAAGGAATTGATGAGGAAAGGCAGGGGTGTGGGAGGGTCATACATGCTAAATGTGCTTGACACTTGCCTGCAGTGAGAACTAACTGCACCACACGAAGTCTATCAGAACCAAGGCTGGCACCAAATCTAAGTGGAGGTGCTGCAGAACAGGAGAGGGGCAGCCACTTGCTGGCACAGTCACAGGAGGGTGGTGGGAAGAAACTTTGGGTGGTAAAACAGCAAATCAACTTCCTGCAGTAGATTTGAAGTGGTTTTTAGGAAAAAAACCTAAAAGCACATGGTCAGATTTCAAGTCCTCTGCCTTGGAAGAGGAAGAAAAGGAGGTGGTTTCATATGCAAGGTGCTGGCAGTTCATAGGCAGTAGGATGTGGAGGGCACAGAGGAACCCCCCAGCAGTGAGGGTGGCAGGGGGACACAGCTGCTCACCCTGGAGCACACTCAGCAGTGTGAGCAGCAGCCCCTGAGCCCTGTGGCAAGGTCTGTCCTGACTGTACCTACATATCTGACAAATTTTATTGCCCCTACTCAGAGAAAAAGAGCCCAACTGCTTTCAAACACAGATAAGAAGTTTCTGTGAGTCACGCCAAGGAGGCAAAAATGTTACCATGTTTTGCTTCTTCTGTCTGGAAATTTTGGCCTTCCTTTTCTGGTTTGGAAACACAGTCCAAACCAGAAAAGGAAGGCCTCTGGGAGTATTTGAATTAGAACCCTAGGATTTGATTAAGGAAAACTACTTAACATGCTTAAAAACCTTTGCTACATTAAGACTGAAATCAAGCAAGGTACTGATGTAAGGCAATCAGGGAAAGAGGATTAAAGGGTCAGATTCCTTTGTCATTTAGAAAAAAGGATGCACAGAGTTTACCATTTTATAAGGCATGAAGAAGGAAGAGGCCATTAGCATGAGCAACCCAAAGATTTCTCTTCCCAGTTTTCCTCCTCCCTGCTCCATGAGGTTTTTGGGGCTCTCCTGTACTGGATACTCAAAGGTTCAGTCCAGAGTATGAGACACATTTGCCTCACAGCAACAGCACCAGTTACTCCAGGGGAAATTTTAGAGTGTTATGCAATGGTTATACTGAAATAATCAGAATACAAAAATGCCTTTTTTTTAACCCACTTTTAATTCCACTGCAGTTGGGAATAAAGGAAATAAAACTACAAGAAACTAGAAAAATACTTCACATAGCTACGGCAAGACCACAACTAGGGACAGTCCATTCTTTTACTTGTAGTCTTTCCATTGCTAACAAAACAGTTTTTTGCTGGTGATGACAAAATTTTGATACAAGTCAGTACTTTGGTCATTTTTGGACATTGGCAGCATGTCAAGGAGCTGTGAAAAGGGTCAGTCTGGCTTTCAGGACAGCAAGAGGCTGGACCCAGCACACTGAGAAGGTCTTCAGCCAAGCCTTGGACTGGCACAAGCAGCACTTGCTGTTTCTGCCTGCTGACATTACTCAAGTGCTGCTTATCTGCTTGAACTCATATTGACTCATGCTGCTCCTGCAATAACCAAACAAAACTGCATCATTGACAGGATGCTGATCCATTTGAAATGACAAAGGATAGACCAGAGAATAATGAAATCTGGGAAGTTCTGAAATTCTTATCTTCCATGCATCAAGTAAGCCAGAACCATAACTCCTTAATTCTACTCCTACCTAATGTCGTCTTTTCTTGCCAGGGAAGATAAAAAAAAAGGGTCAATTAATGGATTTATGCTAAAAGTTACTACTGAAATCTTCACATTCACTTATTTTACATCTCTAGGCATTGAATTTTCAGCAATAGGCCTGGTATTGGATAAAACTAAAAATTAATGATGGAAAAATATTCAAGAACACACACATGAGGGTATCACTTGCATCATAAATAGATTTTCAAGAGGAAGACTTAATCAGAGGAGCAGAGTGAGACACAAGAACATCCAGAAACCACTTCTACAAATACAAGGATGAAGAAAAGCATGTGGATTGCTGAACTTAACTCCCTTTGGCACAGCTGCAAGCCACAAATGTGAGGTGACAGGACAGTGCAAAAATTGCCCGGGACTCTCCTGAAACTGATACATGTCATTACTGAAACAGATTGTGGTTGTACACCCAGCTCTGTCAGCACCAGAGCGATGTCAACATCCAGGTCATTCAAACCAACACCCTCACAGAAAACTCACATGCAAGGATGAAGAAAGCAGTCAAAAGCAGCAGCAGCCACTGGTGAAAGATTGTAAGTGAAAAATCAGGAGAAGTTCCTTTTATAGATGTGTACATCATTAGGGAGAAAAATTAAGATACCAAAGATTGCTGCTAACTTTAAAACTGAAGATTCAATGTTTATTTTATCTGCGGCTGTGACTCTAGAGTGCCATAAAGAAAAATCCTGCTGAGAATTCAAAATATGCCTTCTCAACAAAAATGCAAGACTGATGTAAAGTATTTGCAAGCAAAAAGACAAAATGCAAACCTCCCAACTCAGAAAGAACATTGCCCCTCCCGGAAGCTCCTCCTGAGAAGAGTTATTAGTTATAGCTCTCATGAAGTTCTTTACAATTTCCCAGTGTATGTATGAATGCAAATAGGTCCAGAGGGTGCAGGAACAATCATCCCAGCCCCAGTGATGCCACTGCCTGCCAGAGTGAGGATGACATGTGCATGCCATTGCCACTGCCTGCCTTGGGAAGGCTGGTATTGTATGGGAACAAGAATTCCCAGCATGGGCTCCACAGGGCAGCATGGAGGAGCTGAGTCTTTCCTTTACTGCCCAGGACAAAGTACTCTTGGTAAAGCACAACTGAAATGGGAGGAAGTTTCAATCAAAGCATGGGAAAGAAGAACTGTGCTGTGCTGGGAGGCTGGGATGCATTGAATGGGAAAGGCAGGGGGAATAACACTAAAGCAGCAGAAACAAGAGGATGAATTCAGCTCCTGCACACAGAGTTTCACCAGGGAGATAAGGCAAAATGACTGGGGTTTGTTTTAACTTGTTTGCAACCAGAGAACTGTGACTCTAAATCCTTCGCCAGCATGGAATAAGTTTGAGTTTATGGAGCCTCTCACTAAAAAAAAAAAAAAAAAAAAAAAAAAAAAAAAAAATCCAGACCAAATAAAAGGAAAAACCAGGAGAGACCCAGGGACTCAAGCAGAACTTCTCATGATAATGAATAGTGTTCAGCACAGAGGGTAAGTTGCCAAAGGAGGTTATCAAAACCAATGGATACAGACAACTTTAAATGCACATCTGGACACAGTTATGACAGAAGCAGTTTGCAGTACACAGGGATAAAGTTTTAATGAAATATTCTTAACAAGAGAAACTTGCTACACCTAGTCAGTAAAGGCCACAATTCCTTACTTTTGCAAGTAATACATCACTGAAGCCAAAATCTCCCCTCTAGGAAACTCTGGACTAAGGAGATGCTGGCAGAGAACCAGGCAGGGACTGCCTGCTGCTGTTGCAAGCAAAGCCCTTTGGCACCAGGGAGAGTAAAGTATTTTTTCCCTTTATTAAAAAGGTATTTATTCACTCCAAGGGGTCTGTTTCTCTCAGACAAGGCATTGGCACCAACTGAGCTCACAGGAAGGAGGCAGAGTAAAAGGCACCTATACATTTCATTTTTGACACAAGCTCACACAAAGGGAAGGGGATTAGGTGAAGAGAGAAAGAGATCTTATCAGAAATGGAAGATGAAGGGATCATTGATCAACACCAAGACATCAGTGTGCAACAGCTCTTCCTACACCCAAGCAGTGTCCAGAGGCCCCACACCATTTGATTTGGGAGTCAGATGCAAAGCTATCCCCAGACCACTCATGGACCTGAGAAGACACCTGGTTTTACCCAAGTGCAGGAGGAGATCCACTCTGAACTCACAGTACATGATGCATTCAGAGTGCTCAGGAGTTATGGGCCAGCTCCTCCTCTGGTTTTGTCTGACCTGAGCAAGAGCTGCAGCTTCCACAAGCAAAGGCCAGCCCAAACCCACTGCTAGAACACAGATGCTGTGATTCAGGTCTGAATTTCACAGGCACTCCCCACAGTTAGGGAGGGCAAGGCAGGGGAAGCCCAACAGCCTGTCCAGCCCTTTCAGGAGAGTGCATAAAGGGTTGCAGCTTTTCCCAAGGATTCTTGCACTGCTTATAGGATGTCTGTCAAAATTTGCAGTAAAAAGCCACATGGTACTTCCAGATCATCCCACCAGTACCCAAAGAGTATTTTGGGCATGATGGAGACTGTCTTGAACCTATCAGGCAGCATAAGCATCCCCCTGCACTTCTAGGGTTTTTTTTTTCTTAAATGAGCACTTGGGAAACAATTGTTGTGTGCTGAATACTATTATAAATCACACATTACTATTTCTCCCAGAAAACCACTATGAATCACAACCCCCTCTTCCAGAGGGCAAAGAGCAGAGCAGCACTCCAAACCACACAAAATGACCACAGATCCCAATACACCTAAGAACTGCAGAAGAAAATTTACATTCACAGGAATATTTTTCACTCAAGGCAGTGAAAAATCCGTATGCCCTGTCTGTGGGTCTCCCAGAGAACAGGACACATCAGCAGCCAGACTATTCTTTGAGGGAAATTCTGGAGGGCATTTCTCATTACAGACACATTCCTGTAAATAAAACAGACTACTGTACAGCATCTCCATCCAGGGCCCGAGAGCCAGGACTGCTCAGGCTCAGAATGTGATTTAAGCCTGGGAAGGGATCTGGAAAATGCCACTGCTGACAGCAGAGGGGAGGGAGGGAGGTGGAGGAAGCTGATTTTAAATCACAGAAAGAACAGACTATAGAAGTGCAGACTTCATCATGCTGTGACAGAAGAAAGTGAGGGGCACTGGTGTTCCATCTTCATCATTGTTAAATCCTGGATTACCTCTCAAACCTGTGCCTGCCCTGAGCAAACCTTGGCTCAGCTCCTTCTGTCTGCTGCACATATCAAAGTCTGGAGTCAGTTGTGGGGCATTCCTAGTCTTACTTATTGCACTTTTATTCAAGGTAACAATCTTTTCCCTCCACTTCAGGGCACCATCTCTCTTCCACAGACAACTTCTAGCTGGAAGGTGACCTCCTTAGGCTCAGCTGAAATTAGCCAGCCTTAAAAGGAGAACATTACCTCAGTAAAATCACCAGAATTTTATCCCTGTGGCTTTCATTAATCAGCCCAGAATATACTCTAGGCCCTAATGCTACCCTCCTTCATCCTACTGAGCATCATTCTTCCTTTGCAATTGAAACCTCCTTCCACCCAGCAGAGGCAGAGAGGAATCCCCCCACCCTCAGCCATCTAAATACAAGTCTTTTAGTGTGAAATGGCAATCTGTGCCCCTGCTCCAGTCAGGCACTGCAGAGAGAGAAGTTTTCAGATCATGGGTTTATAAAAGACAATGAATCTCACTATGAAAAAACCTCTTTCTTTCATTTCTTACAGAAGCTGCAGTATTGTAACACAGAGTAAAGCATTCAAAGAACTATTTCCACATCTACTGAAGCTCAGCACGCCCTCTAATCTGAAGCCCTACAAACAAAAATGTAAATCATTTCCCCAGCATAAGGCCCCAAAGGCCAAGTGACTCCAGTTTATTCCAGAAGAACAGTTTGTAAATTATCCAATTAGATCTGTACAAGTTTTACAGCAAAGCCCTGAGTCATCTGTAAAGAAAATTCAGACCAGTGTCATCAAGAAAGTTGCAAAATTTTTGAACAAGAACATAATCACAGTACCAGGAAACAAATTCTTTGTTTGACTTGCAACAGACTCTTTTTCACAAATTCCCAAAGAGTGACCAGTAGAATAGGTTTGACCTCAAAAATAGAGCTTTGGCATGCAGATGTTAGTTAATTAAAGGAAAGAAAAAAGTCAAAAGAAGCACTGAGAACAGACATTCACAAAGCATTTGCAGCAGTATAAAAACCACATGGTGCCAAGCAAAAATATTATATAGGAGTGACACAAAAGCAGTGCACACAAAAAAAAAAAGAAAGCCTGGAAAATTCTGACACTGCATTTCAAGCTGATGCTACTCCACACATGTCAGGCAGTCTGTGCAGTGAAATGATCATTTTAAAGCAAGTCAGGCTCTCCAGCTTCTAATACTTCCTCTAGAAACTCCACAAAGAGGGTTACTCAACCCCTTGCATTATTTGCTTCACTGACAGGAGCTTAGAAAATGATCTTCCAGTAAGGATTGGCTTTTTGTCTGCAGCTGGGACAGATCAGAAGAAACTTCAATCTTAGATGCTCCTGTTGTGCAAAGATTTAATAGCTTCCATTTGCAACATGATGATTGCCTAAGTTAGAATGAAATAAAAAAAAAGAAAAAAAAAAAAAAAGAAGAGTGGTGTTGGAGGTTTCAGATTGGGAATTAAAATATGTGGTTGCTGTGGGTATTTGCTTTCCTGAGAGGAGATTTACATAGCTAAGTTTGGCATGTCTACAAAATGTTTGCTCCTCTCAGAAAGCAGGATTAACAGAAAAGCCTGCAGGATGCCCTTCAGCAGCTCAGCATTCCTCCAGAGCAGGGAATTAGGCTCAGCCTAGCTTCTGCCTGGACAACCTAGGTCCAAAAACTGGTTTAAAGTCATTCCCTACAAGTCCTGTTTGGGTAAGCTGTTGGGCTTTGCCTCCCTGCTCAGCCCCAGTGTCTCACCTACTCTGCCTTCAACATCTGAACCAGAAACTTTTTTTCCTCTGTTGCTCTCTAGTTATTTTGCCATATTTATGTAGTTCCTCTAAAATTAAACATGCACTATTTATTTCTGCAGTACCTACAACATTACTTAGGAGTTATTCCATGCAGCAAAGGAAAAAAAAAGGTCTAAAATAACCTATGTAGGAATCTTGGATACGGCCTTCTATTTATTTATTCTCACTGGGAACTAACTAAAAATAAAACTGCAGTGAAGCTGCAATAAAGCAAATTTAAAATGCTCAACACAAATTCAGGTAATGCACTGCCACCAAGTATTTTGGGGGGAGGGTGTTGTTGTGTTTTTAAGGTTAAAACAACTTCAAGCATGGTTTAGCATTACAGTATTTCCAAAATAACAGTATGAGATAAAGTCTAACTGAAATGTGTTGGGAATAAACACTGAGTTTTTATTTAATTACTCAGCATAACAGCTTCTTATATCAATGCCTGCAGGTGCTCCCTACCAGCACCAGTCCATAGCCCCAAGTATTGAGGTATCAAAACTCATTCAGACTCAATTCTTTTCCCAGTCTGGATCCCATTTCTGGGTTCCAGATGTCTGCATGCTCTTTTTCCAAAGCATGTGTCCCCCCCACCGTGCCATCAGCCTCAGTGATTTGAAATCTCCTTTCCTCACACGAGCATCCACATTTCTCTACAGGACCAGTTCTGAAATTCCCTTCTGCTTAGTGCCCTGCTTTTGTCAATATTCCTTTTCTGTCTCTATTGACTGACAGTTGGGTTTGTTCCCTTTACAGTCAGGAATCAGAGTTTTTAGATACAGCCTCATTTATTAGGATTCCTGTGGATGGATTTGCAGAAAACACGTAGATTCGTAGGTATTCAGCTGTACTGGAGTAGCCCCAACCTGTTCATGATTCAACCACTCTTCCACAATTAGAAGTAAGATTCTAAGGAATGAAAAGTAAGACAAGACTATGTCCCTTCTCTTTAAAAGTACTAAGAATGCACAGGCATTAAAACAACTGTATAACAGAACAATTTCTAGCAGAAATTGTTCTCTTTCAAAGCCAGCAGGAGAATGCTTGAGAGCAAGCAACTCAGATTCTCAGAACCACTAAATAATTCCACCCCTGCCTCCCCTGTAACTGTTCCATTACCAACTTTTACACATCTCACAGCCCTCACAGCCCAGTTACACTAAAACACAGACACACATCACTGCAACAGGACAAAAACCAGCACGGGCTGGGTACAATTACAGGGCGGTTCCTGAGAGCACAGTTCACCTCAGGATAAAGTGTTCAACCCAGCCTGCTTTGTGCTTAAGCCTTTGGAGACAGCCAAGGGAAAATTTCATCTCAGAAGAGCAGAGACTCTGCAGTCTTAATAAAAGGTGGCACAGAGATAATGACATACTGCAGACATCCCACAGTGACTCGGTGCAGTATCACAGCAAGAGCCCCCAGTCCATCCCAGCAGTATTTTTAGAATTGTGAGCTCTCAGACAGATCACAAATACCTGAAGCTTTTTTTCAGATCAGAAGAAAAGGCTCAGCTTGTTCTCAGCTGCTTTCCCTACCCTGCTACAACAGCATTCTGCCTATGTTTCTTGTCCTTGGGGTATTTAGCAGTAACAAAGTCATTGAGACACCCTTCTGTTCAGCAGATAAAACAAGCTTTCTACCTGACTTCACTGATTATTACCTTGCCTTCTAGAGAGGACAAGTCATCTGCATTCCCCAAGGAACAGAGCATGGATGAGGCACCCAATCCACATTTGCAGAAAGAGGTGCTGCAAATACCTTTCTTCACTCAGTGCAAAAATTTAGGATGTGGCAGCTAATTGAACAGACAGCATTGTAACTGCTTAGGAACAGCTCTTCAAACCTGCCTCTTCCATGGCTAGGAGCACTCCAAATAAATGGAGGCCCTGCTCCTGACAGGGCTGGAACAGGAGTCAAGGATCAATAAACCTCAGTCAGGGATTTCATGGAAGATAATGGGCAGAAAAGAGCACAGCTTTGGCTGGTAAGATCTTGCTATAAAACCATACAGCAGAAAAAGTGTGAGAGATCCTAGGTACAGTAGAAGATACAAATTTCTTTGTGGGATCCTGTGTAGTTGTGAACAAAGCATATCAGCTTAACCATGCTGTTAGAATGAGCATCCATAACAAAAAAAATCAAGATTTTACTTCAAAACCTCTGCTTTGAAGCAAATATAGCAAAAAGTTTCCACTTTGAGTGAGAAAGAAATGAATGAGAAGTAAAATATTTGTGTTGAAAGCTTTGGGTAAGATTGCAAATATTTTAGATTGCAAATATCCTGATTCTGGGGACAAAAAGAGAGACAAACTAATTTTCAAAGAACAGCACAACCGATGAAGGGAGTCTCCATTGCAAAGAGTCATAAAAATTCAAAATGCACTCAGCCACAAGTGCCCAGCCATGTCCATTTCCATTTATTATATATAGCCTGGATTTCACTGTGGTTCTCAAGTTTCTGCCAAGATTTATACAAAACCTGAACCTCAAATGTAATGAAAGAAGGTTGAAACAAGAGATCTGGCAACAACCATTCAGGTTTTATTCAAGTAGGGCTTTCATTATGGAGGAAAGTGGACCTGGACATCTGTCAGCACTTTAATATAGTGTCTTCAAGTGTGACCACATTGTTTAACTCCTTCAAATCAAATGAAAATGTTTATTTTCTAATATCACTCAAAAGATTTAAACTTTTTTTTTTTCCGGACATAGATACCAAGGAACAAATTAATCAGAAACAATACCCAATCCAAAACAACTTGAGACCAAATCCCTCTTGAAATTTTGGCTTCTTCTAAACAGAGAAATTGAGGTCTTTAACAGCTCTTTTCTTACATGCCTTTCTCCTTTTTGTCCCTGTAAGTCTTTCCCAGATCTAACTATTTATAAATTTGCCTTTTTAAAGCACTTTGAAGTTAGCCTTTTGCAATGTTTGGAACCAATGCAGTGGAACATTTCTGCTTGAGCTGGAGCCATTGGCTCAATATTGCAAAGGCTGTGCCTTGCACAAGACAAGCTCCTAAATTGCAGAGAAGCCCAAAGACTGGGTTTGGTCTTGCAGTGGTCCAAAGACTGGGTTTGGGCTTACAGTGGTCCAAAGGGCTTCCCCATCCCACACTCTAGAAAATAATGACTAGTCACATCCTCCAACTAGAGCACATCAACACAAGACAGCTGCTGCTCTGAAGAAAAGCAGGAGAGCACACTGGCAAGAATCAGCAGCTGATTCCTCTCAAAGATGAAATCAGAGCAATTGAGTACAAAAATTTTCATTTTTATGCTGTCATTTCTAGCCATGGCCATGTTTCTTGTCACATGGCTCACTGTGAGCGGGTTGTATTTGTAACCTGGTCAGGTCAATGCTTCCCCAGAGCAATACAGGCTGACCTCCAAGTGCCATTCTGGGAGATGTGCAAAGCTGTGTGACTGATGACACTTCAGCACATTTTATTGTCTGAAGAGCCCTACTTGGTGCAGGTGCTTCAGATTTACAACATATAAACTCTTGTCTGACTCCTGTCTTCTGTAGTAGTTTTGTTCCTTAATTAACTCTACAGATTGACACTGAGTGGTCTTTACAACAGTAGCATCAGGGAAGAAAGCCACCCCTAGAGGAAATAACACAATGGAAAATTCAAAATATTTATTCCAAGCAAAAAAAAAAAAAAAAAGACTTCTGCCTAGCCAGGGAATGAAAGCCCTGAGCTCCTGCCCTCTAATGGATGTTATGCATCTGTATATGGCTTATTGGAAATATTTAATAAATTATTATAGAATGTCATGCCATTCTCAGATTTATGCATTTCATTATTCTTCATTCAGTCTGACAAACAGCTTTAGTTTCCATTGCACAAAGGCCATAAATATAGAAGTTGTTATAACCAGAAAAAATGTACTGTTTTCTATATGCTTGCTTCTTAACAGAAAAAAAGAGTAGTTCTGGTGTCCAGCATGATACCCAGCCTGATCTGCACTGTAATTATCAAACCTGCAAACTGACAGTGGCACTACATTGCACTGCTCAGTACTTTCTTTTTAATGTACCAATATGTCACATTTTTTTGAGCAGTTCAAGAGAGTACTTTTAATGGAGATGTTAATCACAGGCAGCATTTTACACTGATTGATGAATTAGCAAGACAATTTTGTGTTCTTCACTTAATTATCTGAAAGTCTCCAAAAGCAATTCTTGCATCATGAGACACACTTGGAATCACTACCTTATCTGTACAAATCATCAGGAAAAATGTTACTGCATCCACACTCCAAGGAAGAAAAAAGCCAGACTCAAGTGTGCTCTCTGCTCTAAATAATGAAGTGGAACCAGCAGAACTGAGAGACTGGCAGGGCAGATGTTTCTCAGCATTGTTAGTGCAGCCAATAGGCTGCAGATTTCCCAGCTCTCCTGGTCCTTCAGTTGCTTTCAGCAGCTTCACACTCACATTCCATTAGAGGGGGACAGTTAATTCTGTGAACTGCGTTGCTCTGAACATCACGGAAAACATAAAACCAACAGAAACACAACCAGCTTCTAACTGAAGCCTTTTCCTTCATGAGTGTAACAATTTTTACCAGTGACAGAAATTCTGCATTGAGTAATGGCAGATTCTTGCTCTGCTGAAACTTCCTGCAAAACTATGCAGCAAAGCCAAAGCTGATGTTAGTCATATCTTTGCAGGAATCACTGGAGCTGAACAGGAGTATAAAACAAGGTGGAATTTGATTAGATACAAACACATTTTCTTTTTACACAGACAAATCCTGCTTAAATTTATGTCAGCACAACCCAGAAAATGTAACCACAGAAGCATGTGGCTCTGGTGGCACACATAATGAGATTTATTCAGAAAGCTGCCCATAACTGAACAGGCTTGTCACGAGAGGCACAAACTCCACATACTCAAGACCTACAGTGTGTGTAACATTACACCCCGATTTGTTTTCTGAGCAGAGTTGTATTCTCCATGGGATAATCCAGCCCTGCAGTTTAATTCTCTTAAAAACATATGCAAGGCACATTTAGGAGGATTTCAACTCCCTGTGCAATAATAAGGATCGTATCCCTTCTTCAACCAGAGTATAGCATGCACACACGCTTCTAAACTTTTACCATTAAATTACTTGCACCACATCTAATGACTCCATCTAAAAACCCATCTCTAGAGGCTCCAAAAAAATCTCTGTAGTACTCACAGGCCAGGAAGCACCCCAGATGAAGGGTTATTCTGCTGCAGCAGTGTTAGAGGTGTTGACTACTTTGCACCATGCTCTCCTGGGATGAATCCTGTCTAGGAAAAGCCAGCCCTTATCACCAATCCAGTTGGCTTCACTTCACTACTTGGAAAAACAGGTTTTCTGGTAGCAAACAGTCCTTATCTGTGCAGATGTTAAGGGTGAAGAACCATTCACTTCTTGCAACATAGCTGGATATGTCTGTTTAGAAGTATAAACCAACTTCAGGGACCCAGTAAGAGCTCGTAGGAGGACCCAGAGTTTCTCAGAGTTTGCTGGAGTGACAGCAGATTTCCCTCTCCCCCAGTGGCTGGCTGTTCTCCTCTACTTCTAATGCAACTCACTGAAAAGGAGAGAACAAGAGCAGCATCCAGCTTCAGACACCTCACAGCAGCCAAGAATGCTACAACTTTTAAATCTAAGAACTCTTCTAACCCTTTTATCTCAGTAACTCTAAGAGCTACAGATATTTTTTTTAAGAGTTGTCTTCTAAAGCTCCTGTTAGATAAAAAAGGGGTAAGAACAAGGGAGCCAGCATATTATGGTGTCTAAACATTGAATTCCTAGATTGTATCCCATCAAGTATAGTCCTGGGTAGAGTTACATACATTGTGCTTGCCAAATCGACATGGCACAATTTAAAGTAGGCATTACAATTTCACTGATAAATTTCCATTTGTCATCCCAAAGGCAGAATGGTAAACAACAGAACTGCAACAGCAAATCTGGGGCAGCAAGAACATTAGCTTGGTTGGAAAGACTAATCTTTTTTGGCTCTGGCTGAAAAATCTTTATTTGGGATATCTGCCTTGAAGAAAAATTCTTTATCAATCTCAAACCAATGGTAGAAGGATAGAGGGGACAAGACATAGGGACAGCCACAACGAGTGGCATTTCTCTCACAGCTTATCCAGGGCTCTTCTAGGCAGCAAGGAGACTACCAGAATGAGAGTGTGGAATGATTTTGCCCTGAGTCAACCAGGCTCTCTTTCCCAACAGGTCTAGGTGAATAGAAAAGCAGCAGCATTTAGAGTCAGGGTTATGCATTTCACAAGCTGCTTCCTGCTTCCATGAAACTTTAGCTGATACCTTGTGGAGAGAGGACACAGGACCTTGGTAAGAGACTGACTTACAGAGCCACTTCCTTACAACCTCTGCCCTTTCTTAGTCTCAGCCAATGTCATGATGTCTCCCAGCGCAAGCCTCAGGAGGAAAGCCAAAAACCAGAGGGGGGATGAATTAGCATCATTTTATAGTCAAGGTCACACCCAAAAAATGCCCACAAAGATTAAAAGTGGTAACAAAAACCAATGTTTGGGTTAATGTGCTCTTGTTGCAAATAATCTGTGATCCTGCATGTCCTGTAATATTGTTTGGATGCCTGGACATGACTGCAACCAGAAAGAGCCATGAAATGTCCTTCCTGCAGTCATGACATATCTCCTGATGTTCCAGAGACATTGGGTAGAACCAAAGACAGGAAAATGGAATTAACACCAAAACCCATTCTCTAGGATCATTTGTTTTTCATCAAGTATGTTAAGAACATCAAATAGGAAACTCTTCAACAAAATTAATCTTTGTCTTTCTATGTTGCAAGCAAAAAAAAAAAAAAAACCCACAAAATGAGCTGAAACAAGAGACATCCTGTCACTTGTCCATAACTTCATCTTATTTAAACTATAAGCATAAAAGTAGCACAGTTATTTAGTTCCAGGGATCGTATTTCAGTCTTGGGATATTTTCTTTTTTGGACTAACATACCTTCTTACATCTCAAGAAGTAAATTGTTAGTGTGAAATTGGGAAATAAATAAATATTGTTGGTGTGAAATTGGGAAATGTATTTAGAAAATAATTCTCAGAATGTCTCAGTAACAATACAGCTGAAATATCAACAAGAGCTCAGAAAATAATCTTTGGCATTTGGTCAGTAGAAACCACAAGAGAGAAATGGCACTGGAGAAGCATAGTTAATTACTAAAAATAACAGAGTCCAACATTGATAAAGACTGAATAGTCTTCTAATGGAAATGGTTGAAGATAACTAACTTCTAGGAAAAAAAAATCCACTGAACTGAAAGAGAACTGACAGCTCCCTGCTTTACTCAATCACTGCTCCTTTTCACTAAGGATTGCCTGACAGAAGACAGTAAATTCTGGCATCAGCTATGAATGAACTCATTATCAGCAATTTTACACCTTCCTGTGCTCAGGAACAAACTGTCTCAAAAAAAAAAAAAAAAAAAAAAAAGGCTGCTTTTTACAGCCCTCACTATTGGCTCAAAGTTTAAGTTTTCTTTGTAAGATGTACATCTCAATACCAAGAGGAGAGCACAAAAGCAAGAGGAGAGAGTTCTCCAAGGGCATGGTGCTGCAGGAGCCCTGCATTAAAGTCAGCTGTGGCTGGTAGAAAACAGCCCATCTCACATGGCTCACAGCTCATGGATTTTACCAAGGCACTCTCACAGCCACAGGGCCTGAGGAACAGATGGCTCAAGTGCAGTGCTGCAGACCTGCAGCTGAGCAGCACACAGTAGCTTTCAGTCCTGGTGTGATCCCTGCACATGGAAAAAATCACCCCTTGTTCCAGCCTGTTTGTTTCAGCTCACTTTCACAGTGAGATGAAGCTGATCTCAAAGCAAATCAGCCAGTTCTGTCCAAAGCCAGGAATCCTTCAAAAACCCAAATCCATGTTTTCTTCATAAAACAGATCTCTCTCAGATTATGGAACAGCACATACAAAGAACTCCCAGAAGTCAGCCCAAAAACAGAGGGAAGGGAGCAGAAATGACATTTACAAAGCAGGAAGCAGACATTTCTGCAAGGGTTCTGTTCAGCCACAGGGAGGATTACACAAGAAATAAACTCTCTGCTCAAAGTATGTAAACTGATAAAACAGCCTTGCTTTGATGCTTGCTCTGCAAGAAGCATTTCAGCTGAATCAGTAACACTGCTTGTTCTTCACTGCAGTGACACTGCAGCAGCTGCAGAGATATATTCACATTTAAGCTGTGGTGTTGGTGTTTATTCCAGGAAGTGCAAAGTTTTTGGTGCTTGATCTCCGAGGGAACATTGCTGCAACCACTCAGGCTTTTTCATGGGACTGCTAATAAATGATTCAGCCTTCTGTAAAAATTGCTATGCTGGATTTATGTGCATATTGCATTTCTCCTGTAAGAAAGCCTGACTTTTTATGGAAACCACAGAGGTCCAGGTGGAGAAGTATTCAGGATATGACAACCACCTATTGCAGATTAGATCAGAAAGGGAAGCAGCAGCTGAGCTTAATATATGGAGAAAGAGTCAAATTTAGTTTATGGTCTTTTCAGAGCAGCTGAAAAACAACGATTCATTTTAGAGTCCTAGTGCATCATTGGCAGTCTTGCAATGCCAAAGCTTTTAAATTTGGCAAAATGAAACCTGTAGGGAATATAGAGCTGTGGATGAATAACAAAACAGGGAGGATAGGCAAGCAGAGGACATACTGCATTTTTGAGTGCTCTGGGTTTTGAGCAAACCTGGGTTCTGTTATGCTCATCTCCCATCCAGCACTTTTTAAATGAAATGCAAGTCCTTTGCTTTGTCCCAGGTTTAGTATATCAGCAGTTATCCCAGAGGCAGGGCAAGCAAAATCTGTTTTTATAATAGAGGTTTTCATTTAAAGAAAAAATAAAACTGTTAATTTTTTATTTAAGACGAGAGAGATCTCAAAACCTCTGTCACGCTCAGTATTTGGATTTGTTCAGTCTCAAAAGGGCTGTTGCCAATTACCACATACAGAAAATACCTCACTTGCTTTTCTTGTGGGCCTTCTGTGTTTTCCCTTTTCTGCCTCACTACTCCATCACTCTCCTGTCCTCATGCTCCTTTTGCTGGAGGCTGCAAGACCCCTTTTGTCATTTGGCACCCTGTGATGAACCAGCCCCCCTGCACCCACAGCTCCACTGGGGCAGCCCAGATCCCACTGCCACACCCTCAGTGACCCCAGTCCTGAGGACTCCTCCTTCAGCTGGATCCCCCTGAAATGCTGCCACACTTTCCATGGCACCATGGAAAGAACACATTTTTTAAATCCCTAGGAGGTGCAAACATTTGGGTGGCTCCTAAAACTAAGCCAGCCTCCTCAGGTGCTCTGAGCCTACCACATTATGCATTTCCCTCTCCATATCTGAAGTACTTCAGCAAAAGTTTTTCTGCCAATGCACTTGATGTGTTTCATCAAGCAGCATCAAGAGATGTCAGCTGAAAGGAAACCTGCTTAGGACTGAGGGGAGTAGCAAAGCTCTCAGTATAAGCTCCTATTTCCTTGTGTAGAAACAAAACCATGACAGGGTGCACAGCATTCACATTTTGACTTTTGTAGAGGTGTTTCACATTACTGTATGCTTACAAAGTCATTAGAAAGAAGATAGAGGCAGGGCCCAGTGACATTGTGCAATGCTCTATTTGAGGAGAAGTACACAAAAGAAATTTTAGTTACACCGAATTTCAGTTGTTTTCACTTTAAGTTCTCCTTAACATTTGTCTGGGAAAAATACCAAGAAATTTTTTTAAAGTTCTGATTGCTGTGCTCATATGCAGAGTTAAATTCCAGATATTTTTTTCTTTCTCCTTACTCCATTATCATCAGTATTCCCAACAGAACGACATAGCAACAACAATCTCTCACTCTCTCTCTCTCCCCATAGTTTTGACCTTTACATTTTCTAAGACAAGAGCTGTAAACCCTACTTGCACCAACCAATCCCTTACTAGTGATGACACAGGCTTCAAGAGCAAATCTTCTCTTCCTTCACACTGGTAGGAAAGAACTGCTGTCAGTGATGACTCCTCTTACTGCACAGTGTGACCTTTCTAATCCCAGACAAATTGTTTGGGATGGCTTTTTCATGGCAACAGGTAGCAGCTTCTCCCTGTTCCATTTGGGACTCTTGCCTTAGATCTCTCCTTGCTCCAGCACATGGAAATAAGTCACAGCATCATGTGAGCTGTCAAAAGAAGAGGCACTGCTCAGCAGTCTGATGCTGCTCAGTAAGTGCAGAGTCATGGGCTCTCTCCAAAGAGGTTTGCCAATTTTCATTACGCAGGGATTGGGTAAGTAAATGTGTAAGAGCTCAGCAAGTCACTAAAAGGACGTGGTCAAACTGGAACTGCGCTGTTGAATCTGGAAGGGACTTTTTTTCCCCTCTCAGTGAAGCAAGGGTCAACTCCCTTGGGGTAGGATGTGACAAGTACTGCCAAGAGATCCATGGGAATTGCATCAGTTGGACGGGTGTACAGCACAGGGAACAGACTCTGAACATCAGTTCTGCATTTCCCTTCTGTGTTTAAGTAATATGGTTACTGCTTACGTTTTAGGGGGTTTTTCCCAAAAGGTTTGTCAGTGCTTTTGTCACTGCTGTTAAATAATATTATTTGAAGGTCAGTTAGATAACACATTTTCTGATGTCACTCATATCCAATTTGTCTCTCTAATTCAAGTAGGGATAAGGGTCCACTCCATTCAAACAACCAATAGTCCATCCCAGCTGTAAAGGATTTGCAGCCTGCCTAGAAGTCATGGGGTGGTTATGTCCCATTCATACACAAAATACTCTTCCCTGTTTTGATGCTCTGCCTCCCTACAGGACACACCAGCTCCTCTCCTCCAAGGATCCACAGCAGTTCCCAAAAAAGCAGGTCACTATAGTGTACAGGGTCCCACATCAGTTGCACTAGTTCCTTACTGCTCATCTTTGTATTGTATTGCAGGTCAGCTCCTGAACTCACATTTAGGATAAAAAAACCAAGGAACCTAAACCACCACCATACTTCCCAAATACCCAAACCCCCTTCTACACCAGGAAAGCAACAGGCAGCTGCTGCTTTTTCAGTCCTGAAGTGTTTCCAAGGAAATGGTTCTGAGCTGCACTGCTGTTACGCAGGGGGTGCAGCAGCACCTCTAGTGTACGTAACCCTACCTAAAAAGCAGAGTTACATACACTAGAACACTCTGCACATTAAAATCACTGCCTCTACAACTCTGACAAGACTTTCATGCCATCACTCCTGCATGCACAACTCGACTGCAGCAGCCTTGCAGGAGAGAGGAAGTCCATGCACTTGGAAGTTGCACTCATCTCCACACAGCCTGCTTGGGACAGAGGAGGAGAAAGTGGCACCCTGCCTTGTACAGCTGCCTCCTGATGTTCACAGCTGTTTCCTCTGCTGTTAGTACCTTCATGCAAGGAGCAGAAGAAATACTAAAAGAGTCCTTTGCTGAAAGAGTCCTCCACCAAACTGCTGCTATTTTGAATGGCACAGACCTCAGAAGGATTCCGGGAATTTGGAAGCTGGAGAGAATTTGCTTTCTACACATTGCTGGCACAGCCAGTGCAGCCTTCCAAGTCCCATAACAACCCATCCTCCCCAGATAATCTGTTTTCCCAAACATTTAGCCATCTCAAGGCCCTGCTTGGATCTCTGTGAATGTTTATGACACTGCTATGTCACTCCTCCGTGGTGCTGCCCGAGTGCTTGCCTAAAATCTGACTCCTGAAAAAACATGGCTGTTTATAAAAGCTTGAAATGATGCACACAGTGACGGGACACAGCAGATTCAGCACACTGTGTCCAAAGCTCTGCTCTTAAAAATAGCCTGGACTGCATCACTGCATTTGTTCCAATCTAGAGAATTCATGTGCTCTCCCTGGTACTACTAGTAAATAATTAACTGTTTAATATAATGAGTGTCAGAATAATTTAATGTTTAATCTGTCTAGAGTTTTTGTTGTAGCTTTTAGCTCTTTGCTGCCTCATACCAGCCACTTCTTTATAACAGACTACTAACAGAAGAATTTAAGGAAAATACTGACTTCCAGTCACCTTTCTGGGTCTTTGCACGTTTAGCAGTGACTTCTTCCCACTAACATTTAGAGGCATTTAACAGCTTCAGTGAACTTTCAGACCAGCATATTCATATATTCTCTGACCCCAAGCACCTTTAGGAAGCCCCAGTTTGGGATAATCCACCAATTCTTGCTCCTCTCACCAGGTACTTCTCTGTCTTTATATTGCAAGAAAAAAAGCAAACACACTCTTTCTGCCTCTTCAGAAAGACCACGTGGCAATTATTTGTTTTTCTGGACCATATGGAATTCCTTTCCTTATTTATGTATTTTGGAATGACCTCTCAGCAATAGCTGTTCAATGGTTACACTCCTAAGACAGCAGCCATATAATTTCATTTTTAGGTTTGTAGGAAACTAGTACTGACATAGAAACAACACAGTTACTGAACTGCTGCCATTTACGTGGTGCTGCCTTTCCATAAAGGGTGAGAACCTGGTTATCATCAGAACTGTTCATCAAATCCAAAACACAGCTACAATTGAACAGTAATTAATCCAGAACAGTATGGTATTTAAAAACTGACATCTGTAGGGCCAGGCCTATGCCCTAGCACACTAATCTTTAGCACACCAGAGTCACTGGAAGTGCTGGAGGATTCAAGAGATCTTGAACCTGAACACTGCAGTGAGTGCAAGTCCTAGGGAGCTGCTGGAAATGGAAGTCATTAATAACACACAGTGCATTACCACAATGAACCATCAATCTGCAAGTTGCCACAGCCTGTGTCACAAGAAAACTTATTTCTGTCTCCCTCAAAGAGGTTCAAAAACTGGTGCAAAACAGAGCTGTCACACCTCCTTTGTTATTAGCCCTAATAATCCTTCAGGGAGAAGAGAACATTTACCCCCTTGGTAGTTCTGTATGAAAATATACATTTAAACCATTTATACATTTAAACCATTTATACATTTAAACCAAGCAACAGGGTTCAATTCATTGTCAATATTTTAGACAGATGAGAGAAAGATTTGTGTTGTGAACTAGCTACTGGCAAACACACATGATGGGTTGTTTATTTCCTAACCCTTTCTGAGGCACCTTCCATCTTTTTCTGATACCTTCATCTTTACCTCTGGCACTGATATCCCACATTCAAATGAGCTGGATCTTGGACTGACCTGGTAGACCCAATGCTAATCCTTATTGTCCTTATTCCCTTTCTAAACCTAGCAGCTCTTCCTAATCTAATCTGCAGAATCTCTCATTATTTGGGACTCCTTGAACAATTTTGTGATGCACTATCCCATCCCTCACATGCAAAACAAAACAAAAATTTTGTTTCTTAACTGAACGAGGACCACCAGTGCAAACAAAACTCCAATATTTGCATTTCTCTTCCTTCACCCACTTCCTCTATGGATTTGCCAGAAGGATCAGTGTTATGTGTCCAGAAAGCCCCATAAACCTGCCCTGCCTAAATGGCCAAAGAGCACTCACACACCTTTGTGCATCCCCATAGTGAAGTGCTCTGGTCAGGGTGTAGGAAGGGAAAGGGATGCAGATGGGCTCATTAACAGAGCTGCAAGGCTCCACCCAGCACTCTCAGACAGGACTTCTAGCCCAGGCTTTGCTGATATTTCTGGCAGTCTGACCCACCTTCATGAGACAAAAGGAACATGAAGTCTTAGAGCAGCCTCTGCCAGCAGAAAGAAGGAAGGTGTGGAAGCAGCACAGCCCCCGAGCTGAGCCCAGTCCCTGATGTGAGACACGTACTCTAGGCCAGCTGATGGACCCTGCAGTTTGTGTCTACATGTGCACAGACACAGGGGCAAAAGCCATATTTACAGACATTTTAATTTTCTTAAAAGGCTGCTTTGCAGCCAACTGCTTCAGGAAAGTAATTAGCTGGAGATTTTCAGAAAAGGCCAGCTCCCATGAGTGTTTATTTAGTGACTAATTCATGCCTGTGAAAACTTCATATCTCTGCTCAGTGCCTGCAAAACACCATTCTGTATTAGAGTCCTAAACAGGAGCAATTGCTTTGACAGTAATACAGCTCTTACAGAAACCTCTGTCTCCTCAATCCAGTTTCCTCCCATGGAGCAATTTCTTTAATACCAGTCTCTGCACAATGCTTCCAG
Source organism: Serinus canaria (assembly GCF_022539315.1). NCBI lineage: Eukaryota > Metazoa > Chordata > Aves > Passeriformes > Fringillidae > Serinus > Serinus canaria. The sequence continues at coordinate 6,281,250 of NC_066326.1, read as the reverse complement.
AACTTGTGCTGCTATAAAAACCTTACTTCAAACCAGCTGACTCTTACTTTCCTCTCCCTAAAAAAATTGCTTTCTGATATCTGAGGCTTATAATAGATGGGATACGTGCCAGGGTGAACAATAGGAGGAAATGAAAGATGAAATTATTAGGCAGGAGTTAAACAGGAGATGAAATAACTCTGAAGTGTTTTGGATAGAAGAGAGCCTTTATTTTTGAAAAAAAGCAGGATTCTGATTCTGGGTGGGGAAAACTCTTGCACATAAAGAGACAATTGCTATCCCCTTCCAATCCTCACTTCATGCCAACATATTTTAAGGATCATTTCCATTCTTGCACACCCATGACATTGTTTTTATATTGCCTATGATCCAGCAGGGTCCATTATAACAATGCTAGTTAGCAGGAGGCACAAACCATACTTGAGAAGGGAAGGCATGGCTTTTGGAACACAACCCAAAGCTGAGAACCACAAACTTCCCTGGTTTAATCCCAGACTAAGCTCCACACAATTCAAGCTGACCAGGTACAAAGGAAGGGCTGCAGAAGCAGCAGCCTCCACTCACCAGCCTGCTGAGATGATGGGGATGCTGGCAGTGCCACACGTGTCCTCACCTTGTCCCTGACTTCCTCAGAGTGATGAAGTTCCATCCACCTCCCTTCTTTCCTGTTCCATTCAAAGCCTATTGATCAGGCTGGGCAGAACAGGTGCTCATTGGGCACTCAGGACAATCTCCTGTGGCCCCTTTTCTTATCAGCACCTGATGGCTTTGGGAGAGGAATTAAGCAGCTTGTCTTCAGCTGAGGAGCCAGGTTGACTCAGGCTGCAAAACCACACATTTTCAGAGCAAACTGAGACAAAAACCACAGCAGTCTGCCCAGGGAAGTGATGGAGTCACCATGCCTGGAGGGATTTAAAAGACATGTAGATGTGGCACCAGGTGATGTGGTTTAGTGGTGGCTTGGCAGTGCTGGCTTAATGGTTGGACTTGATGATCTTAGGGGTCTTGTCCACCTAAATGATTTTATCCAAGCCAAAAGCTTTCACAGATATTTAGTGTGAGAAACTGCCTCAAAACAGGACCCAAAAATGGGCCCTTTGTGGTCAGGTTGGAGTTCATTTAAAATATAAACATAACCCTAACCCTATATATATTGCACAATAGGTGCAAAACTTGTTATTTTTTTAGTTGAAACTTCAGGTCAGAATGAAGCATTTCTCAAACAGCCAGCACATCAACTATTTTACTTCCTATACTATGTTTCATACTGTGCTATTGATTTTATTTGGGCACCACAGATCTTTTTTTGTGCACTGAATTTTTAGGGTTGTTTTTTTTTCCCTTCTTCACTAATGATGTTTTCTAAACTTGTCCTACAGAACCAGTTGCACAGAAGTTGCCCTAGAACAAGTAGTGGTCAGAGCAACCTTCACCTGACATGGAAACCAAAAAGCATTTCCTCTGCAACCTGCTATAAAAATAATAAAATATGGCTGTTACTATTAATCTTCTTGGCATGATTGCTGAATGATGAAGGCTATTAAAGAAGCTGAAGTTATTGTTCTTTTGCTGAAAGGTGGAGTTCCAAGAAAATGTATATTATTCAATGTTTAAAAGTTAGAAATTATCTCAGACAGAAACTTTTATCTATGCTGAGAGATGAGAATTGGGGATAACAAGGTGTGTCCTGTTACTGAGTAGTAGGTGTGCAGCTACTACATTAAAAGTGACTCAACCATGTTGGGACACTTAGCACCAGCCCTGCCCTTTCTGTGAGCTTATAAATCATCACTTTTCAGTGATTTTGAACCACCTTATCATTCTTCTGGGGAGGTTTTATACTGCCCTGGCACTCTCTGCTTTATGTACCACAGTGATGGGTCTGTTAACTATTCAGGGCTTTCACATTTCCTGCCAGGCCCTGTTGGTATCAAGCAGAACCTCTGGGAATTGTCTGGCTTTTGGTGCCTTTGTAAAGCTGCTCAGAGCCTGGTTCCCCTTCACAGACAGGGGATGGGTCTCTTTTACAAAATTTCCATGTTGTATATCCTCAGCTGGCTTTTGACCTAATGTTATGTAAATCTTTGCTCCCCTGGAGAAGAGTCAGAGAAATAAGAAAGAAAATATTCCAGACAGGAATGTTACATGTTAAAAATATATTACAGGGGATTAAGAGAGGCTATTAAAGATGAATCTGAAATAGGGCATTATTTAGCATGAGGTATTTAGACCATCTCTGATGCCTGTTTAATTTTCCTGTTGAAATTCTTGTATTTCTGAGTATTACTCCTAGTTTTATCAGAGATGCAGCTTTAGCTCAGTCTCTCTGAGGAATAAGTCCTGATTCATGAATGGTCAATAAAGACAAGAGAAAAACTGGATAAAGCCTGAATGATGGGGCCAGTTGTCAGCACTGCAGCTATCAGACATTGTCACTTCCAATCTGCTTGAGAATAAACACAAGACCAAACTCAGACACCACAAGTGAGAGCAACAGATAATGATGTAAAATCATCCCAGCAAGGTTTATTTTTCTAGATTTTGCATGTCCTTCATCTACTCAGTAAAACCATCAGTAGGGTCTGATCTCATGAGGTTTTTTCTGTTGTTTGTGTCCCTCCTGTATTTCTGCTGCTCAGTCAGACACTGCTGCAGGCCAGGAGCTGGGCTTGAGGATCCTGATGGGTACCTTCCAGCTCAGAATATTCTATGTTTCTGATTGTATGATTCTAGGAGGGGTATGAGATAGGTTCTCCAGCCCACCATGGTCACCTATGGCCTTTGGTAAAGGTACAAGGTACACATGGCCTGAAATCTGATGCTGTTGCAGCAGCAGCAAAGTTAATCATATGCAATATCTATGCAGCATAAAACCTGAAAATCCATACCAGTCACATTTCCTCACATTCAGCTCAGCCATGCTCCAGATTTATAAGCAATTTCAGAGTGAATTCATTCCTAGGAATGCATCCTGGCTAAGACTGCCTTTGCATGCATCATGCTGCTTTTGATTTAATCTTGATTAATTATTTTTGTCCAGCCATTCAGAGCCCACTCGTCGGGAGCACTGATTTATGATGCAAGGCATGAAATAACCAGGTTCTCTTAGAAAGATTTTCAGTTACAAGACTGAAGAATTATTTATTGGGGCTTCATTGGTAATTGGTAATTTTCCACCAGCACCTGTGAGTGGGCAAAGGGATTGTTAGGCATTTTTGGGTGATTATTTGCTTTATTTACTTGTCTATTTTCTACAGCCATGTGAGAATAACAGTTGTTGTGGGTATTGAGCTACATACATTTAAATAAGACCAAAACACTCTCAGCTGTAAATGGAGGGGAGGTAAGACAGGTGTTTCCAGCACTGAGCACATCTAATACCTGGATCTCTAGGCAAAAAAGGCCTATTGACTTTTAATGCAATCAGTTAAATATCCAGAAATACAACTGTTGAATCCTGACTTTTGTACCTCACAAATCAGCTGAAAGCTTTCCAGATACACTCTAGCTTTCGTGCCAATATAAAAAGTGCTGCTCCTGGGGTTTCACAACTGGTATTTTTGTGGGAGTTAAAAATACATATATACATATTTGAACAAATATTTCCACTCCTCCTCCCATGCAGACCTGATGCTGCCTGTTTGCCTGTGGTGAGAGGGGAGGCAGGGACAGCCCTGGGATTCTGGAGCAGCCACATCTCTGCTCCTCAACCCCTGCCTAGGCCAGGCTTTACTGCTCTGCTCCTCCCTGCTCCTCTGTTCTTTATAAACCAGCTTGTGGCAGCTGATTTTATTCTGGGGTGTCAATGCCCCAAGAGAAAGGTGTCTGGTTATTTCCCAAGGGGTTGTGTGTTCACAGTGGAGAGGTGGCAGAGGGTCTGAGGGGAGCTGGGCTCAGCAGGGCAGGCAACTCCCCAAACCCAAAACAGTTCAGGAAAGCTCCTAACAGGCACCACATAGTTGAGGTTTAAGTCTTTCTTCTGTGCCGTGCTGCTGCTCTGTGCTCCTCACCAGGATGTTAGAGATACTGCCCTTGTTTTATCTCCCCCATGGAAATATGGGATTTCCAATCCCAATTAAGAAGTACTTAGATATTTAAATGAATTCAGCCTAACTTACGTTAGTCAGGAAATGGTCCATTTCTGTCTCAAAGTGCTGATGACCAAATTAGGCTGCAAAGCCTCCCTGCCCTTTCAGCAGCCCATGGCTCACACCACAGACCAGCAGCTGCCCTGGTTAGGTGGCTCTGGACAGAGCCACACACCCAAAAGCTTTTCATTTCTGTCTCCAGTACAAAGCTCTTTGCATTATGTGCAAAGAGAAAGCTCTGGTCAGTAAGAAATACTAGTTTTTCCTCTGCACCTTGCCCTGAGGTCCCATTACTTTTCACAATCCAAACAGGACTGGCCTCCCTCAGTGTGTACTTGGAAGCCCAGTGAGTAAAACACATAGGAAATGAGGGGAAGGATGCTGGAAGTGCTGTGGCATCTTTTGTAATAGATAGGGTCTTAACCCCAGTGTCCTGGATAAACTCCAGTTCTGGTAATTGCATTCTGCATAGCTAAAATCCCCCTGCAGTTTCAAATGAATCCATTATTGCTCACTTCCTTCCCCAAATTGCTGTGCAGCTTTGCTTTGTGCTGCTCAAGAGTTGCTTTGTTTCACCTGAGGGATGATGGCATTTCATGACTGTATGAAATGGGCCTGAGTGCACAGTTTGTACAACACTCAGGGAAACACTCTGGGATTATTCATAATTAAATATCCGCTCCCTGCAAATGAATGGGTTTATAATGCTGGGTGAAGTAGGGCAGCACAAAGCATGACTTCTCTCTGTACTTGAAAGTTGGTAATATAAAACTTAAAAGGGCAGTAAAAGACAGAAGTTTTCTAAAATTCCCCTTATGCAGCTAAGCATGCAAGCTCTAAGTGACTGTCTCAGTCTTTACTTTCCCATATTGCTATTGATTAATTGCTCTACTTCAATTTCCTTGTCCTAAGTGGAAACATTACAATCGTAACTTCAATCTCTGGCCACGATACAAACTGATTCTAAATCTTTAAATTGTGTCAGTGGGAGGAGGTGACGGGGGGTGGAAGGAAAGCTTTTATTTTTATTACTAATTTTCATGTGTTCCAGGACTTACTAATTTCACGCAGATGTAGAGAAACCACAAGGTATTTCTGCTGCAGTCAAACCCAGGAGATGCCTCAGCATCATAAACTTGCTCTGGTATGATCTTGTCCCAGCAGTGTGTCCTGCTAAGGAACCTGAGGATATTCCACAAACATCAAAACGTGCAAGTCTTTCTAGAGCTGAGCCAGTGACCTTTTTCAACTCCAGCTGGTTGAGTTATAGCTTTGTTCCCATTTGAGATTCAGCCTTGTCCTTTTTGTGCTCATTACTTGTGGTCTTGCAAGAATGTCACAGGCATTTTGTGAATTTCCAGCTTGTCCTGGAAGGAAATGGTACCACAAGAAGCTCTGTGTCCCATAGGTGAGATAGACTTTCTAGGAGCCTTAGCAGGGGAGAAAACAGCCAGGACTCCCACCCTTGGGAGCAACATTCCTCTCTGGAATAGTAAAACTATTCCTCTGACCCAGGGCTATTACTCACAAAGCAGAAGGTCAATATAATGGTGTAAGTAGATTCCTCATCCCCTTTTCTTCTCTGCAAGGTAGGTCCCAATCTGCTCCTCAATTGCTCCAGCACAGTTTTGATGAAGGCTAAGAATGAAATCAATAGAAAAAATTATAGAAAATTATGTATGATGTGGCATTCTTGAGAAAAAAAATATGCTTAATTTGAAACAGAAAAATGCTGACTTGGGAGCCACATGTGTATTTCATTTGGAAAAAAAAATCTGTACTGTTATTGAAGTAGCCACAATGAGAGTATTAGCTACAAATTGGGTATGTGTACTGGGAAGGCAGCTTTGTGTGGATGGGAGAGGGGCAGCAGCATCCCCTACACTGTGAGACACATAAATGAGGAGCTGAAGGATCTGCAGGCTGGGCAGGGGTCAGCTCAGGACCCAACCAAGCCTCAGTGCTATTTTATGCATAAACAATATTTCAGACATAAACCACAATATCTTAAGAACAGTCCTCTGGTAAATAAATTGTCAGAGAGTAAATACCAAGCCTTTCCTTGAAGATTTGGAGGGGCAGGGAACCCAGCAGGAGTAACAAACCACAGCTGACAGCGTGCCACACTTCAAATGCCAAGGAGCACGTTCATGGCACTGCTCCCCCAGGGCTTTGGCCTCTCCACGTGGCAGCCTTGTGCCATCAGAGAGCACCCCCAAAACCCAGCTATGGTTTTCTGCCTTCCCAAACCATTGTTTTTTCTGCAGCATCTGGGGCAAGGATCCCTTCTCCTTCCTCCATCCCCAAACCCACATTGCAGGGTGGGTCCTCTGGAAGAGAAAATAAGCAAAATAAAATAAGTGATTTGCTTCCCACGTGCTCCTCTGCCATGCCACCCAAGTCCTCAGGAAGGAGGTGCTATTCCACCCTCAGCTTGAATATTACCAGTCCTTTAAAATTATATGAGAGCTGGCTGGATTGGGCTGGAGGGCTTCTCTCCCAGGCCCCAGTAATGCCCTGGTTTTGAAATAGGAAATTTTCATAAGCACTGCTTCAGAGATTTTGAAACTTTTAAAAAACAAAACTGGCAAATGGGTAGTGCATTTTTTCCATGTTCCTGACTGCCCTTTTTCCTTTTTCTTCAGTGAGAAAAGTTCAAAAAAAGAGAGAGAGAGAGAAAGATAGAGAAGGAAACTAGAAGCACAGATGAGACATTATTCTAGAATGGATTATTTTGATTAAAAGTCCTGTCAGAGCTTTGATAAAAGAAGGTCTTTTTCCCAACATTGTGGTGGGGAAAGGACCGTGGAGGACAAATTAGAGAAGCGTTCCTTGTGCCTCCCGGCCGAGTTAATTCTGTTAGAGAGCTGTCGTGAGAGCGCTATTTACATAACCACCCTCGGTGGGAATCGCACACACGGCGCTGCTCCAGCTTCCCAGCCAAGAAACCGGGCAGCGACAGCCCCCAGGGCCCGGGATTCGCGCAGGGACTGAATTCCCAGCCCTGGGAGCGCTCAGCAGCCGGCCCGAGGCGGGATGGGCTCGCTGCGCCCGGGACGCGCTCCGGGAGCGGCATCACAGCACCCTCTGCTGTAGCTCTGCCGGACCGGGACAGACACACGGACACGGGAACGGACATCTGGACATGGGAACGGGCACCTGGACACGGGGATGGACACCTGGACACGGACACCCTGGCACAGGAACGGACACTTGGGCATGGGAATGGACACCTGGACACGGACATCTGGACATGGGAACGGGCACTCGGGCATGGCAATGGACACCTGGACACGGACACCTGGACATGGGCACAGACACCTGGACATGGGAATGGACACTTGGACATGGGAATGGACACCTGGACACAGACACCTGGACATGGGCACAGACACCTGGACATGGCAATGGACACCTGAACACAGACACCTGGACACAGACAACCCTACATGGGCACAGACACCTGGAGACAGGAACGGACACCTGGACATGGGCACAGACACCTGGACATGGCAATGGACACCTGGACATGGCAATGGACACCTGAACACAGACACCTGGACACAGACAACCCTACATGGGCACAGACACCTGGAGACAGGAACGGACACCTGGACATGGACACCTGGACATGGGCACAGACACCTGGACAGGGGCATGGACATCTGGACATGTGGACACTTGGACATCGGACACCTGGACACCTGGACATGGGAATGGACACCAGGCACAGAAGCCTGGACATGGGTACCTGGACACAGATACTGGGCATGGACACACACAGCTCAGCTGAGTGCTCAGAGCTGCATGGTGCAGGGACACCCATGTCTGGCTTCTCTACCGGCTGAAAAAATCCATTTTAATTCTTTCTAGACACACATTATCATGGTTTTTGCCATCAAAACAAACTACCTCTACCTCTTCTGACTTTCCTCCTCTTTGCTTGGTGGCTAACCCTGCCATCAGTGAAACTATGAGCTATTTAAAACATAAATAGTTCTTGATTTAACTGTCAGACATTGGATCTTGCTACACCTATAGGCATAGCTGGAATACTACTTTTAGAATATTTATTCCTCATGAATGTATGTACGCCCTGTAATCAAATGAAGGCCTCAATCTTTCTGAATAGCCAAACAGATTGAGCTCTCACACCATAGGACACACTTGCCTGCCCTTTACTATGGCTCCTTGCAGTGTCCTTTCCAAGCTTTGCAACCTCTTTTCTGAGATGTGGGAGGCAGAATTGCATTTGCTATTCCATTCTCACCATAACAACAGAGTTGGAGAAGGTTAAACCATTCATTCCCTGTTCTCCTATGTCTCTGGTCTCAGCAGATGAACAGATCAAGATGCTTTATTTAATTTTATTTCCTCAGAGAAGAGAATGCAATTTCCATTCAGAATACCAGTAAAAAAAAAAAAAAAAAGTAATCTTCTTCTTAAGACCTGAACCTTTTATTGTGTATCCATTAAATATTAATTCCCGATCCAGTAGGTGAAGTTGTTTTAAACCCAGAAGAATTAACATGACCTTGGCTAGCAAGTATGTTTAAGAAGGCGTCTGGCACATGATGTTCACTCCTCTTTTTTTTTTTTAGAGAAAATCCTATGTAGGCATATGCCTCAGGAAAGAGTGCACTCTTTCCTCAGCAAAGAGTACTACATGAGACACTTCTTGTGCATTCAAAATCTTCCCTGGTGACAAGTAAGAATTTTCTCCCCTTCAATAAGGAAGCTTGCCTTGCAGTCACAGCAGCTAAAAAGAGGTCACCTTTGCCTTCAAAAAGAGGCTCTTCAGGAATCTCTGTTCTGCCATTATCTCATTCTTGGAAAAAAGAATGAAGACATAGCCACGTAAAGAGATGTATTTATAACCACCATTGCTTTAATTTCAAACCGTTAGCTCCTCAACACACTAGCCATAAAACAGCTGTAAAAGCAGCTGCTTGCAAAAAGCTCTTGCACTGTCCCATGAGCACTCATAGCTACTTATTTATGATGGAGATCATGGAAGAAGAGCAGAGAAAATTGCACTTAGATTCCTTGAAGCAATTTTTTTTTCCTGCAAGAACCGAGCATGAATTGATTGTGTAAATACAATTTAGGGTCACTCTTTAAAGCAGAGGTGATTACTCAAGGATGGAAATATAAGCTGTTTTATGCATTGACAAAACAATGTGTCCATAGAACCAGGTGCCATCCATGTTTTAACACCCAAGTCAGGCACAGGGATCTCAGCAAGTTCAATTTAAAAGGTAATTGAAACATCAATATATATCTTCACATTATTTTACTTGCAGCCAGACAATTACTGTAATACATGTCAACTGAGCTGGCCAGGAGATCTTACAAAAGTGCATTGAGATCTTACAAAAGTGCATGGAAAACAAGTGTTTTCCATGATGGAAAACAGGGCAGACTGCCCATGCACAGCTCACACCATGGCCAGAATGGTGCCCCCAGTAGTGCCTGGGATTACCACAGAAAATGCATCCCCAAACCCATACAAGGAACCTTAAGTGGAGTTGCAGAAACAACATAAGGCAGAGACTAGAGGTTGCATTATTTAGGATGGTGCCAATTTCCCAAATTCTCCCCAAAACCACAATGCTGTCATGGGGACACCCTGTGGGGAGGTCACACCTGGGGCGCAGAACCCACCTTGGTCTCTGGGCACCACTGCAGTACAAATACTAAACAGCAGGAAATTAGCTGCATTTCTGATGGGAGCATCTTTTTTTTTTTCTTTCTTTCTTTCAGTTTTTGTTTTTTTTTTTAATGTAGTTTGTTGATGAAAACTTCATGACAGGAGAAAGATAAGAGTCATTTATAAATATTTATCATCAGTTATTTTTTCTATTCTCAAGAAAGAGAATAGTCTCCTTACTGAGAAAATAGAGTCTCATTAGGCTCTGCAGAAACCAATTATATGATGCTCATCATCTTTCAACTTTCATAGGTTCTTAATTGCTGTGGGAGAAACAGTTGTTGTTAAATAGCTATTTTTATATGATCCAGATATTATGACTGTTGAACCAGTAAAATGCACAGTATATTTATGCCATTGCTCTTAAACTTTTTATCTTCCTGGATTATTGATGTGGTCCTTGCAAACTGTCCAGTTAGCAAGATAGATACAATTAAAGTAAAATGGATGGGATAATAAGTTTATATGCACAAAGCCCCACAGGCATACACAGATCCCTTGTGCATCTTCATCCCTCTCAGCTAAACCAGGGATGATTCCAAAGGTGTTCTGCAGCTTTAAAATATAATTCCTCCCAACTGAATTGCTCCAGGATCTAAAAATTCAGTTCGTTAAAAACATCATGACATCTAAAAATAATTACTAAACAAGAGTTTTGAAGGTGGCAGACTCTTAAATTGCCTTCTAAATTTTGGCCCTGCAGCTCTGCATGTTCAGCTTTCTTTTTGGAGTCTGTTAGTGCACTAAATATTTACTCCTTTCCTGTCCCTTAATGAAAGCTGAGATTCTCATGAAGAATCAAAACTAAATAGCCTTATATCACCTCACCAATACCAAGAGAAAAAGTCTTTTAGATCTTAAATTAGTGACTAACAAACGTGGAGGAGACACTGGCAAGTTTCAAATAGGATACAGCAGAAAGGAGGTTATTCATCCAAACCCTTTGAGATGTCTGTTACTCTTTATTAAGAAAGAGCTGAGGAACTCAGGCTGTTCTGAGCCACAAAAGCCCTTGGAATGTCCTGCTGATGGAGCTGCATGGACATGGCTGGTTCTCCAGCCCCACTGGGATAACTTACAACTTTCCTCCTAAACAGTTGAAGGTAAAAAAGGATCTTGAGCTTCCCCACACAGATCCACAATTGATACAATTGGGCTAATCAAGAAAAACTGAATTTATGGAATGGATGTGCAAAAATAGGAGCAAAAAAAAAAGCATAAGGAAGTCAAAAAGAGACAAAGACTTCGCTTAGCTGAGAGCATTTTCTGGATCCTTAAGGAAAAATCACTGCTCCCAGCAGGCAAACTTCACCTTGTCCTTCCTGAGCAAGTGACATTCACCATCACGGTGGTATATTAGAGAGGATGAGCTGGGAGGGAATGTGATAAATTGCTGTAATTAAAGAAAGAAAAAGGCACCAAATTAGCTGTCAAAGAGGAGGACTGCAAAAGTGTACCTAGGATGAGATGATTCACAGGGTTAGAGCTGGGGATACTCCAGGCAGTAAAAGCACAGGAGATCCTCAAACATCCTCTGGGTGCTTCTGTCTCACCTGGAGTATAAATCAAGCCTGCAGCACTCCCCATTCTCCTTTCACGGCCTCTGCAGGGCAGAACTTCCCTTTGCCTTTCAGACTGTTGCATAACCCTGTGTGTAAATGATGCTTACAGCAAGGGGAGTGAGTTGACACTACTGAGGGCTTTGTAAGGCTCTGCAGGGTGCCCTGGGATGCCAGTTGTGGCACTCAGCTGAGAGCTGAATATTGCTATACCCCTGCCTGTGGATGGTGGTTGCTAAGAGGCAAATATCATATTGAGAAACCTGAAAGGATGTAACAATTTCAGGTCCAGTTTGGGGCTCTTTGAAATCCTTCTGTTGATTTTAAATAGGATGTGATGCAGCCTTTAGCAAAGGTAGTGGAATTTTTGTGAAGAAGGGAAAATGGATGTCATCCAAATGACTCCAGGTAATAAGGATGGACAAGAATGGGCCATAGGAAAGGAAAAATTACTGGGGAAAATGAAAGGCAGCATCAAAGAGCTTCAGCTGAACAAAACTCCAGATAAAGAATCTTTCTGGGAAAAGCTAACAATGGAGGCTTGTATAAAACATGTATTATTCCTAGGCCACTCTCATGCCAGGGTTAAATTTGGCAGAGCCTCTGGGGGTTTTCCACATGGCCATTCTCACCTAATGAATTCTCTCTACCTGTAAAGCTGAGCCAAACTGTTTCTGCACTTTGTCCTTCCTGCTCTCCTCCTGTGGAATCTTGCAGTGATTTTAGGTGTTGATCTGGGCTGTAGGAGATTTAAAGTTCACTGGATGGGGCCAGGGGAAGTTTTCTGGCATGTGGTGTGAACCCATTGCAGCTCTGCTCTGGACCCCTCTCCACTGTGAGCACAAAAGAGAATAAAGGAATTTTCAAAGTGGAAAAAACCCCATCAGACCTGGATGAAACACAGTCAAATAAACAAAAGCTCTCCTTGCCCACTGTACTGTTGCAGGACCAGTTCTTTTGTTCAGCAGTCTCTAAGAGCTCCCTATTAGCAGAGCCCCACGAGGGCTCTCTCCTCATCCCAGCTGAGCTCTGGCAGGTTTTCAGCTCCTTCCTGGCAACCCCAGCCCTGCTCGTGCTAAGGACTTCCTGGGAGCTGGGAGCCTTGCCCAGCAAGGTCACTCCTTATTTTGGGAAGGACAGAGCTCTGTCCATCTGGTGGGGTGTCCCTGAACAGGGGATGCTGGCCAGGACACCACAGCCACACAAACCTCTGCAGCCAAACACCTGTAATCAGCAGAACAATGTCCCCCAGGTCTCCAATGTCCCCAGCTAACCCAGATCTCATCTGGGGGTGACCTACCAGCCATACCCATGTGGACACCCCCATTCCTCTTTGCTTTACCTGACCTGTCTTGCTGTGAGTGCTCAGGGCTGGGCACAGGGTGACAGACACTCCACAGGATGTGCAGCACACTCTGACCACCCCAGGCACTGTAGGGCTTCAGAATCTCCACTGCCATCATAGGCTGGGTTGTTTTGTGTTTTTTTTTTTTTGTTGTTTTGGTTTCTTTTTTTTTTCCTGTTATTATTTTGTTTGTCTATTCTCACTAAGAAGACAACACAGACAAATAAGATCAGTCTGCAGTAACACGTGGAGGTTTTGTGAGATTATTTCCATGGGAGCTGCATGGGGATAAAAGCATACAGCAAAACAGTGGAAAACAGTGTTTTCATCACCTTCAGGGACTCCCTGGTGGGGTGTAAGAGTCTGCTCTCTGCTCAGGTATTCACACCTCCTCTGGTCCTCTAGGGAGGGATAATTTCCCCAGGGTTTGACTGTGCTCCACAAAAAGACGACACCTCTTTTTCGCTAGTGAAAGCAAACAACTCCCCAAAAGAAAAAAAATGCACTGCTGTGATCCTCACTCTCTGAGTGCTAATGTGGCTTAAGCAAAGTCACAGGGAGTGTCCACCAGCTGAGGAATGGTCCTGTCATCTCAAAAACAACACAGTCCTAAGTACCCTCACCAATGAGCAAGGAACAATTAGTGCTGACTGTCCAAAAAGGCATAAAAATGCAATTCCACCTCCCAATAAAATCTGATAAATGATTTTTAGCAGGCATGATATGCGGTTCCTTGCTCAGCCATATTCAAATATTTGCACCAAACAAGTAAATTAGATGATTCAGGGTGCATAAAATTAAAACCTTCACATCATGGGTGAAAGATTGAATCACAAAACTCACCTGTCTGGGACTGGCAGATCCAAATTTTCAGTGCTAACTCAACTTGAAGTTCCCAGCTGTATGCCATCATCTCATCTGCACATCACTGGTGACTGCTGTGACCCCCTCAGATGCCTTTTACCTGGAATTTGTAAGGATGTAACAATAAGCCAGAGAGTCTTTACCTTATCAAATCTATAAAGTGACCAACAAACTTGAATCAAGCTGTTCTAAGTAAACAATTCTTAAAAAAATGTTTGAAAATTTTGTGGATGGAAAAATGGAAGTTAATTTTTAATGATCCCAGGTCCAAGGAAACCTACTGCTTGAGCTGGTTTCAGCTGGGGTAGAGTTAATTTTCTTCAGAGTGGCTGGTGCAGGGCTCTGTTGGACAACACAGACTTGACAATATAGAGATTTTTTTGCTGTTGCTGGGCAGGACTTAGACAGACCCAGGGCCTTTTCTGTTTTTGTAGTGCCACGCTGGTGAGGAAGTTGGGGAGGAGACACAGCCAGGACAGGTGACCCAAAATGAGCAAAGGGATATTCCATGCCATATGACCTCATGCTCATATGCAAAGCTGGGGAAAGAAGGAGGAAGGGATGGGACTTGTTTAGAGCAATGGAATTTATCTTCCCAAGTCACCTTTACATGCTGGGTTCTCCTGGAGATGGTGGAACACCTGCTTGCCCAGGGGAAGCAGTGAATGAATTCTTTGTTTTACTTTGCCTGGGTGCTTGGGTTTTGCTCTCCATATTAAACTGTCTTTATCTCAACCCACAAGATTCCTGGAGGAATTGGAAGGCTTTTAGGCTTCCAATTCTCTCCTTTCTCCTGCTGGTGGGGGAGTGAGTGAGCAGCTGCCTGGGGCTTGGCTGCTGGCTGGGGTGAAACCATGACACTGCTGGATACACCCAATAATCCACACAAGTGATGGAAGATCCAAACCTCTGCCCCATTCCACCACCATGATCTGGATTTGCCTGTACCTGATGGATTGGGAGGCTGCAGGGGGGCTGAGCATTGCCTGTTCTCCAGCTCAGCCCTCCTGGAGCTCCAAATCCCACCAAACCCAGCTGCAGCTCTCCTGAGAAAAAAATCTAAGTGGCAAAGCAGAGACTCCTAAATAGGAATTCTATTTAGATTGATTAAGATAGCTATTGTGTGTCAATTTATTCAAATATAAATGGATTATTTGGAATGTGCTCATTGAAGACTAATAGCTCCTGAATGCAATACAGATACGTGGCTAATTATAAAGTCAAGCAGCCATTATTAATGTTTCTAATGATCAATTTGTATTCCAACAACACACAATCATCAACTTTAAAGCTCCAACAGTCTCAGTAATTGGAAGAAGAGACTGTTCTATGCAGAAAGCAATCAACCAGCTAGTGCCTGCCTGGAATAAGAGGTAAAAAGCTGGGTTTTCAGGGGCCTGCACTAAGGCCTGAGAGCTGATGGAGGCTGGAGGTTTTTTTTTTTCTTGGCAGGCATAGCCTAGAGGAAGTTGGCTGAAAAGATGACAGAAATGTTGCTGGAAGGGGGATACACACAAGGGTATATAAGGCTACAGACCCTGGGCATGATGGGAGACCTTAATACAATTCCAGAGTGATAGAGAGGCAACAGGACAAGCAGTCCCTGCGTGCAAACAAAATTTACTCAATTAGACACACTTAAATGCAATAAATTTTTCATGGAAAACCAGATCAGTTGTAACTTCCATTCTGCATGTCAGTTGAAGGAGCAGCAATAATTTAATACACTGCACTTGCAATTCTGTGCAACCAGAGCATCACGTGGCTGGGTCACTGCCAGGAGGAAAGCAAACAGGCTTTTCAGAAGAGAGCATCTCTGGAAGTAAATTTGGGCCAAATTAGATCAAGCACTGGCACACTTTGAGGGCTGTGGAGAGAGAACAGCTTCTCCCACCAGGCCAAGGGGCTCATCCCAAAGGCATCTTGCTGTGGTCCCAGGGCCAGGGCTCACACGTGGGTGTTGGGACTTGGGTGGAAGTCAAGCACCCTCATCACAGCCCCAGACCTGACTTCTCACTGGAGCCTTGTGGTGGCAGGGAGAGCAGGAGGCAGGAGCTCGTGGGTGGGCTCAGCCTCTGTCCATCCCATTGCCAGAGAACCCAGATGGACATTCACAGCAAGCCCTTGGCACAGCTTTGAGGGGGCTGCACCTCAGTGCTCAGAGCTGGGCTGGCAGTGGGGCTGGGGCACCACTAATGACTCCCATTTTCCATTTCTCTCTTGCAGAAGGATGCACAGCTTTCCCTGCATCCTGGAAGGGATGGGACTCTTTGCAGCAGCTTTCTGGTGCAGGCTGGAAAAGTCTCAGGGCAGATTGGTACATTTTGGACTTGGCCTTAGAGCTAGCTCCAAGTGCTGTTCTCCCTTTGAGGTATAAAACAAATTCTCCCTCCAGGTTTTATAATTCACTGCAAAAGCAAAGGTGAGATGCAGTGCAGGATGGTGCCAGGGGATCAGTGGAAGGAAAAGGAACATGGAAAGGAGGTGCCCTGTCCCTCCTGGCCCATTCTTCCCACCACTCCAAAGGCCCTGGTCTCAGGAGCAAAGGCTACCACAGGGAAATCAGCCCTGAAGGGATCTCAGCAGAGAAACTCCTGGTCAGGAAGTTTCCAACCTCCTTGGAGTGAAGTTTTGGGCTACCTACCTTCTGAAGTGCATGGGGATGTGGCTCATGGGATACACTCACAGCTCCCAAAATCCACAGCATCCCTCTGCCTGGGGTGCCCTTCCCTAGGACAGAGGAGCTCAGAGCAAAGGCTCAGTAAAGCTGTCACTGGGAGATGACAATGTGGAAGGTTTGAGCCTGGTAACACCTCTGCAAACAGAATTTGAGGCCTTGAAGAACACAGCTTTGTGGGCTTAGAACCAGTTCCATCAGGAGGAAGGAGATCATGGATGGTGGGGCAAGAAGGGAAGGACCACAGGTGAGCACTTCTGCACTGTAGCACCCCCTTGTCCCAGGAATCAGCTCCACTTCAACTCTCTCCATGCATGTTAGCCCAACGTGTCCTAAAAGCTTTCCAAAGGCCCTATGGTCTTTCACAGGAAATTCTCAGGACACTTTGCCAGCCTTTCCGCCAGGATCCCTGTGGCACCCAGAGTGACACAGCTCAATTCCCACTGTGCTCTCCTTCACCCTGCACTGTGGCCAGGGAGGATGAACCCAGCATGGCCCCATCACACAGCCCAGCACCCCAGCCCTCCTGCCTCGAGCCCCCAAACCACCCCCAGACCCAGCTCACAGGGTGGGATGTCACGTTTGCCTTGGCTTTGTTTTGCCAGAGGGTGGAAGGAAACTGCAGCCAGACACACAGGCTCCCTCTACCCTTTGATCTTCAGCCAACAGAGTGTGTCAGACAGCCACCCAAATCTAGAAGGACAAGAGTATTACTCAGAGAAAAGCTTTATGGCAATTGCTTGATGCTTCACCAATCCAGCAACTAAATCTCAACAAAAATATATATCTGCCTTCTATTCTGAGACAGCCACCCATCCTTTGCTGCAGTGACAGCACAGCACTCAAAGTGTATTTTAGCCTTCAAGAAAATACACCCAGAGCTCAGAAAAACACTTCAAAGCTCCATGGCTGCTTAAGACAGTGTTAATACCTGGCCAGTTGGTGTCTGATCTCTGCATCAGAAGAGGTGCAATTGCCATTGTCACCCCCTGCCCAAACCTCTCCTGCTTTGTTGTTTGGAATTGCAGGCAGCCCCCCACTGCCTGTGGACAGTCTAGCACTGCATGTGTTAGCAATGAGCTGCCATGGCCCATTCTCTGAATGTGAGCTCACTGCAGAAAATGAATCTCCCTCCCCTTTTTACTCCTTGGCAAGGCAGGAGGTTGTTCCTGCAGCTGTGCTGGAGCACCAGCCACTAGCTCAGGGACTGGCTTCCAGCTCAGGGACCTTGGGCAGAGGTGGAAGGGACAGAGGGTCTCAAGAGCCAGAGCTGAGGAGCTGCTGTAGTGATTCCCTCATTTAGGGAACATCAGAACAAATTGCCAAAAATGCAGCCCTAGCAGGGACAGCCTGACTCTGCCTTGGGCAGCAGGCACGGGATCTGACATCTGCAGTGTGTGACAGCTGCCCTGAGCCCCCTGCACAGCACAGCTCCACATGCACAGCTCCTGGAGCAGGCAGAGAGCTTTGAAACAGATGTGTTGTGAATTGATAAGGTGTCAAATAGTTCTGACACTGTCTCCAGAGATAATATCCAGACTTACATTTATGCTTCAACCCATTTTGCAACTGCAAATCTCCAGCCAGCTGACACTCCATGCAGCAGCTGGGGGTCTGAGGAAGGTGCTGCACACCTTGTTCCACACACACCCAGCTTAGATCAGCCACAGCAAATACCAAAACTTCTGGGTGCTTATGGTCACTTGCATTAATGCATCTTCATCCTGCCATGGCCACCTCTCCAGTCTGCAGGGCTTTGGTTGGGCTTTGGTTACATGAGAAATGTTCAAGCTGATTCTCTTTTTTGATTTACCCTCCATATGATTGCTTCATCTGTGACTCCAGTGTACCTGCATCTGCACTAGGGCAAATATTTTCCAGGCTCAGCAGAGCAATTGTGAAGTGTAAATTCACATCAGTTTTCCTTTTCTTTAAATTTCTTTCAGCATTCCAAAGAAAAGGATGGATGATTTCACTTCCATATTTATTTAAAGAAAATTAATTAACCTCATGGCAGAACTGTGAATCTCAGATGAGCCAGCATCTCATTTAAATGATAGGCACAGCCTTTCTTACCTGGTTATCCAGCAGAGTGATGGCAGCCACTGCATGGTGAAATTCATGCAGTGTGTGCTGAGGCTCTGGGAGAAGGCAGCAGTCACCTGGAGCTGCACCAGGGCTTGATTCTCACCACCAACGCCTCTCAGCACTGGTTATGAATGCTGATGATGACAGCAAAGTGGGAGCTGAGGCTCAGCTCTCATAATCATGCAGCTCAGAGCTGTTTGAATGCCTACAGAAAAAAACACACTTTACAAAATCAGACACATTCATACTGGTGTCACTTTGCAAAGGATAAGCAGATACAGAGCACTTTTAGAGCAGAACAACAGTGCCTCATTAGGTGCCAGAACAGCTTCCCAGCATCTGCCTGATTTGCAGAAGCTCTGAACAGCATCTCTTTGAATCCCTGTGTTCAACTGCACCAAAGGCTGCTCTGCCTGGCAGCACCAAAAGCACACCAGCTCCTGTGTCTGAGGCAGGTTGAGCCTCAGCCAGTGCTCTCCATCCTCAGCTTCCCCAGGGGCTGCCCAGGCAGCCAGACAAGCACTCTCTGTCATCCAGGTGGTTGGGGAGCTGAATCCCTTCCAGATCCAGAGTAGTTTGGGTTGGGAGGCATCACTGGAAGACACTGACCCAACCCCTGCTCCAAGCAGGACTCACTCCAAAGGGGGATTGGGTCGTTCAGGGCCTCCTGCACAGTATCTGAATATTTCCAGGATCCCAGCCTCCCTTGCTAGCTTTTCACATCCATTGTGAAACTGTTTTCCCATTTGTGCACTTCCAATTTCTCTTGCTGCTGCTCCTGCCCATTGTCTTTCTGGATACACTCTTAACCTCCACAATATATTCTCCTACTGAAAGATGAAATGGTCTACCAGGAAAGCTTTTAAAATAAGAACTAGTCCCATTTTTCAAAAAGGGTGAAATGTAGAACAGTGACAGAGGACTCACAGGATTTTTCTGTGATTGTCCTCTCCTGCTGCTCATGGCAAAGCAGCTTCCAGCCAAGCCTTGCACACTGCAGCAGGTGTGGCACAGAAGAGTCACACACCCCACAGAGCACACAGAGAACCAGCCAGGAGGCAAGCACTGATTCCTGCTGATGGGTAACTCAGCACAGAGCCACCAGAGAAGGAAAGCAGTGGGATCTTTGTGCCATTCAGTCACCCCACTTGTGGGAGTCTCCCAAACTGCCAGGGCTGCCATATCTGTGGAAAAGCCATGCCAGGGGTCAGCCAGGATTCATCTCACCTCTGCCCCAACTGTCTGATCATCCCACAGGAAGAGGAGTCACCCCTATGCAAAATGCCTCCAAAATTCAAACCACTCCTAAAGAAAATGTGGTGTTGTGGCACCATTCTGGAGAAATCCATCCACTCTCCTCACCCCTGGAATGCAGAGTGCTTCCCTCAGAGCACAGTCTGGGCAGACAGGACTCCTGGCAGCACACTTACAGCTGCCTGTTTATTCAAGATACACACTTCCTAGAAATAGGTTAATTACTTTCCTTTAATTACACATTCTCTTATTAAATGCCAATAATAAAAGGGAATGTCTGCCCTAGAGATAAGATTATGCCACCTTCATAATTTGGCTTTTTGGGACAGCAGATAAATGTCTCAGTCATTTTAAAACACAAATTTGTCATTCATGAGAGCAATAAATAATGCAAACTGGATGTGTGGTTACACTGACATTATCACATCATCACTGCACCCTGGGCATGAATGTGTGACACCATAACCTCAGGCTCTTTGATAAATTATTGCCCATCACCATCCTGTCCAACACAGGGGAACAGATGAGCACTGGCAGCAATTTATGGTTGCAGTTGGAGTATTTGGGGCTGTAGTACAATTACTGGAGTTACTGCTGAAGCAGAGAGTGATGCAGGAACCAAGGGAAAGTCTGCATCCTCCTGGGAGGTAATGTGTAAAGAAACCTTAACGAGTATACCCTGTGGGGGATTTCCTACCCTGCAAGTACTTAAACTTCTAATTAATTCCTATTAAAACAAGGTCTTTTGTGTACATCAAAAAATGGTGCCTGAGGCTTTGAGCCTGCAGTGGGATCTCCCAAGACTTTTCACCAGCTGAGCCTGACAGCCTTGGCTGGGAGGATGAAGCACAGAAGAATCCTTCAGTGGCCTCCATTTAGGGGTTGGAGCACTGTGCTCATGTCCGTGGCTCAACATCATTCCCAGGCATGATACAACGACCAGAAAACCAGAGAGCACAAAAGCAACCAGCCTTCAGGCACAAGTAAATGATGCATGACTCTGCTCAGCCCTTGCTTTGCTCAGCCCTTGCTTTCCTGTGCAGCAATACTTGTTTCGAGATGAGCCACCACAGCTGCACATAAAACCTTTGCTTTTAACATCATGCTTCCTTGAAAACAGGGAAAAAGTTGGAGATACCCACACTCTCAGATCACTCATGAAAAACCAGAGGCTGACAAAGAAGCCTCAGAGGCCAGAGTGCTCTGGGTAAAACAGGACCATGCTGTCAAAGATCAGGTACCAGTGTCCTGCAGGGGATGTGATGCTGGTTTTGTGGAGAGGTTTCTCTTCCCATCCCCCCTCTCCTTGGGAGGACATCATCAGTTTCACACCCTCATAGCTGTTTCCATATTTCTTTTTTAGCTTTTTCTCATTTATTACCCCATAAAAGGCAGTGACTGACAATGAGCTTGTCTTTGGATGTCAAGGCTGGCCAGACCCTTAGCTGGACTGGTGGGTTTGTTCCTGCAGGTGCTGGGTGGTGTTACAAGGCACAAAGACTCCAGCAATTCCATCAGAGACACAGGACATGGCTGGGACATCTCACCCCAGCCATGCCAGGGAAGGGATTTGGTACAGGACTGGCATTCCTGCCCTGCTGAGCAGGGTAAGAAACAGCAGCTCTGCTGAGCACTGCAGCAAGGACCATCAATGGGACCCTGTGGCCAAGGCAGGATGGGAAATCCCAGTGGGCAGAGACAGACACACAGACACACAGCAAAGCCCCGTGGGGGTCAGGGTGGCTGGTGGCACCCTGGGGTAAGACTGGTGCCCCCAAATGCCATGCCCAGCAGTGTGGCATGGCTGCTGATGCTGACCCAGGCTAAAAAGGTGGTTCAGGAGCTTGGCCACCTCTTCCATGGCCCAGCCCCAGTGGGAGCTGCCCTCACCCCACACATGATCTTCACCGATGGGCAAAATTAACCAGCCATGAACTGTTCCTGTGCTAATCACACCTCTGTGCAGCTCAGTCCAACCTCACACTGCCCTCTTGTGCTGCAACACATCAGAGGCCTTTGCTGGGAGGTGACTGGTTTGTGTTTTAATTCGAGGGGGGGCAATCTGTAAAACCAGTTTTACTTGTTACTTTTTTTACTTGTTTGTAAAGCAGTGCCAGTTTTATCCCAAGAGGCCAAATCATCTCCATCTCTTGTCATTCTGAAAGCAGGGGTGTCCTGCACAGCTTCCCCATTCACTCACTCCAGGGAGATTAAAATGATGGGTGAAAGTAATACAATCAAAGGGAAAATAACAACATAACCACAACTCAAAGCATCTGAACAATGGAAAAGTGAAACAATAGAAAATTGCACAGTTAGGAAAGGACTTTGCCTCATGCAGGCTGTGTTAAAATTCTTATTGGTTAATAGCAGAAATCATAATTTAATTAATACTCTGTTAAAATTTAGTTCTGTAGAGTCACATAACACAAGCATAAAAAAAAAATTCATCATGATTAATGTTTTACTTGGGAAAAACTTTCAACTAGCTCAATAGTCATGGGCAATAGCATGTCTGGAGCTCTCCCTCCACTGAGTCTCCAGCAGAATTTAGGGAAGGAGTTCTCGAGACACACATTTAGTCCTTTATTATCACAGGG
Source organism: Serinus canaria (assembly GCF_022539315.1). Taxonomy (NCBI): domain Eukaryota; kingdom Metazoa; phylum Chordata; class Aves; order Passeriformes; family Fringillidae; genus Serinus; species Serinus canaria. Next base: position 6,259,065 of record NC_066326.1, on the reverse strand, counting down.
GGCCCCATGGGTAGCACAGTATTTGGGTTATATTCTGCTGGGGTAAAGCTCTCAGTAGTTCTGCCACACCTTTGAGATGAAGTGCCACCCCTGAAGACAAGAACCCTCCTAAGGATGGTGGTACCCCACAGCACCCACTGTCCTTCCTCCTGGTCTCTGGGAGCAGGGCTGGACTCCATGGGACAACCCATGCAGAGAGGCTGCAGAAATGTGAAAGCACAGGATTGTGCTCTGTCTCTCTACCTACCCTGCAGGATCTTTGCCTGTGCTCTCACAGCTCCTTTCAAGTGGCTGCAAATATCACCTGAGTCTTCTGCAGAAGGGACAGAGATCAGGTATGATTTTATTTCAGTATTTATCAGCCCTGCCTTGGACAGAACTTGTACCTGACATAAATGGTCCCTTAAAAACTTATTTTCAGAAATCTGTGCATGCTGTGCAGTAGCCAGCACTGGAGCAGAAAGACATTAGAAACTCATTGGAGGAGGAAGGAGTGATGCTCACAGAGGAGAAAGAAAACCTGATAATGTTTCCTCATTCTAAGGAAGAGGGACCTTTGCTGACACAACACTGATTCATTCCTGGCTATTGCTATTTAATGGATTACTTACATAAGCAGAAGGGAAAAAACAGAGAGAAAATAAAATAGTTTCCAAAGTACAGACATGGACATCCTGCATCAATTCCTAATTGATTTTAGAGCAGCCTGTCCCTCTCCAGCTGCACCCTCAGGCATGGGCTTGACTGGGTTGTCACAACAAAATCTCTGATGTGCTCACCTGCCATGCAGGCAAGGCTGCCCATGGGGACCCACAAATGTTTCCTAAAGTTGAGACCTTTGTCCCTGGGTCCTTTGAAGAAGGAGGATAAACATTCATTCACAAGGGGAAAGGACTGTAAGAGCACTCCAGTCAATGGCCTATGAAATATGTAATCACTGAAGCTTGTGCTGCCTGAACAGGATGAAGATCATTTGCTGCAGCACAAAGCTGTAGGGGGAAAAAAGAACCTTCTAAATTGGATTTAAAATCCAGCTCTTTGCTCCCCTCTTGCTGTGACAGCAGAGCTGGCAGTGGATGATCACACCATGGAGGCAGGTCAGTTTTGGTGTTTGCCCCCAGTTTGTGAGACCTGCTCACAGTTTTTCTGGATGGCAGGAAGTGGAGAGGCAGTCTTCCCTAGCATCTCCCAAATTAAATATTGAAAATGTTTCTGTTAGGGAGAGATGTGGCTGAGGATTTGGGAAGCTCTTCAGGCAGTATTAAAATGCACTAAGTGGTTTGCTGGCAATTATCTACTATTGTCATAGACTCAGGCAGGATCTGGTATGTCAGAAAATCCTGCATTCATTTTTCTAAATAAAACCTAGAGAAGAAAAGATGACATAACTTTTTTGACCAGGAAACTTGACATTCAGAGTTGGCATCTCCTACTAAGTATTAATAATAAAACTTCCCAGGAAAAGACCAACAAACTATTTTGTGAAGCTTTTACTGGGCAGAGTTTAAGGTGTCCTAGGGTGAACTGATTTAGAACTTCTGCATTCTTGTTTTTCTGACAGACAGGAGGAGGAATTTCTTCCAGAGTTACCAGAACCCTTATTATACCAGCAAGATTGATTCTTCTGATAAACCAGTTAAAGCAAAACACAGCCCTGGATGAGAACAGAGCAGAGTGACCTGCCTGCCTGAGATTTAGTCCCAATAAAGCTGATGACATATTGAAGGGCTGTTGAAGCCCTGACTAATATTGTATTTTCTTTTCCAGTGGAGGATGATTTGATGTCACAAGCTGCACTGTGGGGGTTTGTGGATCCTCAGTTGATAGAAAGGGTTTTTCAACAGCAATGCCCTGCAATGCTTCCCATTACTGGCTGCTAACTTCAGCTTGTGAGAACTGGAAAGAATTTGTTCACAAGAGTAGTATTCATCTGGTCAGGACTGGAGTCTGTAATGTATTTTTCCTGAGGCTACACCTTAAGGCACTCTAGAAATGGTAGGGAGTGAGGATACCTACTTATTAAGTATGGTAGGACTTTTTTATTCAAGGAAGTTTAAAAAAAAAATCTCTCCCAAAACTAGTGTGTGCTCACTGCCTGTACCAAGTGCTTGAATTTTTCCCAAATGCACTCTTGGCCAACAGTGGGGAAACATTGAGAAGGCAGGACAAAGGGCAAAAATTGTTATTGTTGCCCTGAGTGGATTTACTCTGGAAATGATAAATAGGTTTATAAGCATCCTGGGCTGGAATTTCTTTCTGCTTTGCAAGGAAGTTCCTTTATATTAGAGATGGTTTCATTTAAAAAGAGGTTTGTAGTGTGCTTGCCATTGGGGCAGGGGATGGGACTTGCTGAGCCCTGAGCCTGCCTGTGGCTGCAAAATGTTCTGCCTCCTAAAATTGTAAATATCAGAGGATTTCTCCCAGACAAAAGCTGCCAGGAACTGGGGCTGTGGCTGGCTCGGACTGCTGGATGTTATCTGTTCACTGCTCCCCAGACACCGGGGTGGAAATCTTTCTTGGAATTGTTCTCTCAAAAAGAAGAGGAGGAAAATAAAAAAAAGAGGTCTCCCTATTTTCAGCCTTCATCAAGCATTGTGAGGAATAACTAGCAAGAGAAATCTATCTGTAAACCTTGATGGCTGAGAAGTCTTTTCACACATGCCAACTTCATGGTGGACACATTTATAGGAATATTAAGTGTTACTATGTGACAACAAAAATAGCTATTTGCTGACAGACCTTTTTTAATGTGTTAAAGGGTCATTAATCATTTCTTAGTCATCTCCAGCAGTCAGATGTACTTACTTCATATCTTCATTTACTTGTAACATTCATTCCAGCTCCTCAGCCATCTTCCTTTTCTTGGGAACAGCTGTTTTGCCTGTTGAGGGGAAAAAAAAAATCTTACACAAAAAATAGAAGAGAGAAACTGGAAGTGTGATAAAGATGAACACAAAGACTTCAAGGTTCTCAGTAAATACAGACCTCTATTACATATGTGCAGTCAATAAGGTCACTTGCGTAGTAACTCATAACAAAGAACAGTTGACAATGTGTTATTTTTCTGCTGGAAAATATAATGTGAGGCTGAGCATGCTAATGACTTTTGGAAACGGGCAATGACAAAGATTGATTAATATCAGTTGACAGCCTGTTCTACAGCTCCGAAGCAGGAATAGCAATGATTGATTTGCCAAAATGTGGGGCACAGGCTTTAGATAATAGAAACATCTGAACTCAATCTGGTTTCAGAAAAACAGTTTAAGGGCTAAATGTATATCAGTAATTAAAAGCTTGCAGGAAAAGACAGAAGTGTTGCAGTATTTTCAAAAGGCACAAATTTCAAGCAGTTTTTTTCACAGTCTAATTACCTTTACAAATGTGAACCTGTAGACTATTGAGTTCAGGACCAGAAACCTACATATAATGCAGAAACAAAAAATAGGGGGGGAGGAGAGAAACCAGCAGAGTGGCATAATTGTTTTCTAAAAATCAGAGAGAGGTATCATTGACATCTTAAAGCAGGAGGTTTTGATGGCAAAGCCCTGACCTCGTGTGAATTACTGAAGAGTCACTTTCTGTCATGAAGGACAAGGTGAACAAACATCCAAGGCACTTTGTAGGGCTGCATGCTCACTACCCAGGCTATTGGGGCAACACCAGAGGAATACTGCACCCCAGGCCAACAGGGATCCCCCCATTTTTAGCCATGTTTGACAGAACATGCTCCAGAACTGGAAATAACTGGGGAGGAGAAGTAATCCCATCCTCACTGGATGTGGAGTCCTGTTCAAAGCTTGACCTATCCTTCCTATTTCTCCTCACATGACCAAGTTCAGCTCAAGAGCCCTGAGCCCTGGAAAGGCCAGACCAGTAAGCAAATATCTATTGTCCTGCTCTTGTCCACCACAGCATGTAGAGAGAGCAGGAGAGAAGGATGGAACATTCCATGGCAGAATTCCACCAAGGCATGTAGAGAGAGCAGGAGAGAAGGATGGAACATTCCATGGCAGAATTCCACCAAGGCATGTAGAGAGAGCAGGAGAGAAGGATGGAACATTCCATGGCAGAATTCCACCAAGGCATGTAGAGAGAGCAGGAGAGAAGGAAGGAACATTCCATGACAGAACTCCACCAAAGCTTTGATCTTCCTTAGGGATGTGGTCATGAATGAAGAGCTGGGTTAGCTGACACCACGCTGGCTGCTCTGCTTGGAATGGGTCAAGTTGCAGCAGGTATCATGTCAGCTCATTAAAACCTCACTGCTAATCAAGGCAGAGCCTCTAAAGCTATTCCATCACCTGTCTCAGCCTGCTGCAGCCACTGCCTGTAAGGTGACAGACTGAAAGCTGCACAATGCAGCCCTAATTAGGAAAAGAAGATAAACAAAAATAAAATTAAGATAAACAACAATAAAATTGCAGGTGTTTTCACAGAACACAGGATCTGTGAAAAAGTGGACAAGGATTTGACTAGGGAAGCATGGGGATTTCCCAGGCTTCATTTCAAAATGCATCATTTGTTATGTTATTATGTTATTTTCATAGGGAAGCTCATGAAGAATTCAGCAGACTCCTGAGAAACTGAGGATGTGAGCATCCCTTTCCAAACAGGCCTTTCAGGCAGGGCCTGAGTATGGGGATTTGCAACCTTTTGAATTACATGACATTTATCAAGATGCTTCCAACGAGAAACAGAAGCCACTCCTCCTCTGAGGTTAGTACATTTATAAATCATTAATATCTACAACTCAGAGGTTTTTCTTAATAAAAGAAAGTCTTCCTGGGCACAATGATAAGTCAACCTCTTAAAGCAACTAGCCAACCTAAACTAGTTAAGTCTGCAAAGTGACCTCCATCCTGGGAAAGTTGTCCCTTGGATAGAGCTGTGTTGAGCACGCAGTACAGAATTGATGTGCCCATTCCTGGGGACAGATTACTCAGCTGAAGAACTCCTTTGCAGCAGCAGTTGTTCCAGAGATGAGAAAGGGAATTAAACCTTCATTTGGGCACCTCAAAGTCAGGCCTTAGTAGGTTATCAAAAGGCTTCTTCTGCCACCTGCAGATAAAGGCAGCTGTTCTCAAAGAGGTTTTGTTTCACCACCCTGGGAGCCTCCTTCAGTCATGCTAGTGGACATGACATTTATGAGAGGGAGAATTTGGGAAAAGCTGCACAGTGAGTTATAGCTGTAATACTCATGGTAACAAGAAAAATTTTTATAAGGCAAAATCCATAACACCAAATGTGATTTACAGCTCCAAACACTCCAAGCAGTTCATGAAGGGTATGATTCCCAAAGGATTCTGTGGGGGATGGGTTTTTTCCTCCCAGGGCCCACCCTGAGCTCCTCTTGACTCCAGTGCATGCTCTTGGCAGGTGCAAGTGGATACAGAGCCCTCCCTTGTGTGCCCCAGCAGCTGGTGCTGCAATTCCCCACCTGCACGGGAAAATGAGTGATGACATTTGCTGTCCTCCTTGGGTTTTAATGTCTCTCCACAGTGTCAGAGGCCTTGGTGATTGAACAGGCAGGGTGATGAACAGATACCAGCACGGGAGGCACTGGTAGTGCTTGTACTGCTGACCTGAGCAATGAGTCACAGCTCAGACCCTGGCAAGTTCTGCCATTTAGGGGAAGTTGATGGGTTTGGTGGTTCCACTGCAGTGGCCACTGCATGAGGTCCATATTTTGTAGACCAAAACTAGGAGACCAAACCACTGAAAATGGCTCCTTCCTCATGACTGCAAAGCTCTTTCTAAGCTCCCCTTCACATACATCATCTCCAGGTTCAGCGCCTCGTTCTCTCTCCTGCAAATTGATTCATACAGTACTTTGGAAAAGAGCATCCATCCAAGCATGGGGCTCTCAAAAGCCCAAATAAGACTAATTTGTGGGGTTTTTGGTTTTGTTTTGTGTGTGAGTGTGGGGGGGTGAGGATAGGGAGGGGCACAGGGCAGGAGCAGGTGTTCACTCTCTCTTAGAGCTGCCATATGAAGGGTGTGGATTAAACCCATTAGTCCTGAAAGGATTCAGCTCAAATCAGAGTAACAACATACAGTGCATTGATGAAAAAAGAGCCCTGACTGTAGAAATGTTTAGCACTGAAATCATGCTTTTTTAGGGCTCTGTGAGATGTCCCTCAAGTGAGCTTACCCTTAGAAATCAATAGAATTGATTTTGTTTATGCTGCACATTTTTCGTGTGGCTGCATCGTGGTGGCTAATTGACAGGTCAAAGTCTATACATGGAGTTTGGTAGAGAATAACTTTAAAGTTTATATTTGAGGGACAAATTTAAGTGATTACAGATAGTCACTCTAACATTTAATACCAGTTTTTACTATTGGAGTTCACAATGCATAGCTACAGCACAAAGAATATCTGCACCCCACTACCATAAAGCTCTTCAAGGCTCAGTTTCCCTGTTCTGAAATTAAAACATGAGAAAGGTCAGGGACAACATCAATTATTATTATCAGATTAGCTACAAGTTTTAAAACCTTAGGAGAACTTTGCTTTTATTCCCACTTCCCACTGAAAGAAGTTTTAGTAAGTCTTTGCTCTAAGTGGGGACTAAATCCAAGTGTTTATATTTGCCAGTAGTATCTAATCAAAGTTTACAAGCAGAAACAAAAACCAGTGAGTTTTTTCTGTCTAATCAAAAATTGCTTTTTTTTACAAAATATAGGAGAATATTTTGTAGGGTAGAAGCCAGTTAAAATCTCATATGAGAGTTACACTATGATTTACTTTCATGCAAAAAAAGTCACAAAGTTCCTGTTAATAGAGAAATTAGGAATATTATATTGGAGGGAGTCAAGTTTGAAGTACATCTGAAAAATAAAAAATGATGTTTTAGCATCTTGTCTCCTTGTAAGACATTAGTGAACTCAAACTCTGTCTTTCAAGATAGCAGGAAAGAGCTGACCTCTGACAGCCTCTGGTGAGAGAGTCCTGTATGAATGATTTAACAGCAAGATTAAGTGGTGTAGTGAAGTGGTTTAACTATCATATAAGGAATGCTTACTGTGATGTACTGTATGCTTTGCAAATGCTTCTCTGGATGACATCAGTCTGCTCCTCATGTAACTGCAGCTGCTGTCCTGCCCTATTGACCTGGAGCAAAAACCCAGGGAGCTCTTGAGGACAAGAAAACCGTGGTTTTACCCCTGAGAGGACAAGGGAGATCCAGGAGCCACTGCACACAAATCAAAGCAGGAGACCCACAGGGAGCTCCAGTGGTTTCAGAATGAACAAACTTAATTGTTAATTTATTTGTGGTGGAGATACTCCACTTGATTCTTTAAACCAACACATCAGGTTTCAGGGTAAAGAAATGTTACAAACATTTCTTTATGTGCAAAAAAAAGGAGGGTATAATACTGCAGGAGGAGTCAACCATGACAGTTATCACCAGCACATCTGTATGGTGCTGTATGGGTGGGGTGACATTATCCACAGATCAGACTTTTATCAAGTCAGAATTCCTCTGCAGCCCTTCCTGGGCCAGCACTCAGAGGAGGGGTGAAGCATCACTACAAAACAACTTGGGATATGCATTAAATGGCCTGCACTGAGGTTTGGTAGGTTCTCCAGTGCTCCTGTTGAAGGGCTCTTGGAGGGACTCCTCCAGGAGAGAGCTTGGGGGTGAAGAGCTTGGATGGGGAGAAAAGCTTGGCACACAGACTCACATATTTATGTGTGCAAACAGCCACTGCCTAAGCTTGTTCTGGGCCCTTCTATCTCATATGAATTTTTATGAAGCAATTCCCAAGCTGGGGAGATGTGAAAGGTGAGGAGAAAGGGAGGGCATTTCCTGGGAACTGCTAGAAGCACAGTCAAGGGTGTACCTGAAGAAATCCAGAGGGTGAAGCAGGAGTGACCAGTGTAGTGCCAGGGTTGGAAACATCTGGTCTAGAGGAGGAGAAAGGATGGGATAGACTGAGCAGAAACCATGGCTCCTGGAGCCTCTCAGCCCTGATGCCTGCTGCTCAGGACCCTGCTGAGCACTGGCTTGCCCTCTCTTACTGCTTTCTTCCTACTCCACATTCTCTTGTCACACCACTCTTCCTTTCTGGCTCTTTGCCTGGTCCCCAGGGGCTCCCCCAGGGTTCATGGGCTTCCCAGGAGCATCCCACTGAGATGCACAGAGCAGGCACACACATGGGAGCAGAGGGAAGCTCAAAGCAGGGACCTCACAAGGTGCATTTACATGATGCCCAGGGCCTTCAAAGGAGGGGCTGCTGCAGTGAGACACAGCACCCAAAGCAGTGAGGGTGGCACTGAACAGACATGGGACACTGCTGACAGGCTCTCACAAACATTTTGTTATGAACCAGGAATTATTTGGGGTTCTTACACTTTTCAGTTCAGGTGATCATGAGAAAAACACTTAACTTCAAGAAAAAATAAAATTCCTGCTTTTTAGGGTTTCAGAAGGAGTTTTAAATTCAGATCTAGGAGTCAAAAATCTTCATAGAATGCATTCAAAAGAAAACCAAAGCTATATAAATTTTATCTCATGAGGCCTCAGCTTTTCATGATTTCCTGCAATTGTCTCATCATTTCTGCAGCCGAGGACTGGAGGTTGATTTTCTCTCATGTCCTAGCCTCAGGGAATTGCTTAAGAAAACTCTGGGATAGCATTTCTGTAACAGGGAACAATCTGGAGCTGGTCAGGCTAAGCAGCTGTGCCTCCCTGGTTCCCTGTTATCTGAGTAATTACCATCCTGCACTGCCTCTCGCTCAAAGGATGACGTTATTCCCTCACTGCATAACAAGGTAAAATCAGCTTTCCTCACAAATCCCATTATCTTCTGGAAGATCCTCTCTGAATGCAAATCAACAAGTCCAGCACTGACAGGAGCCCAACAGCAACCCACGGCTCAATTCAAATTACCTCCACGCTGCAGGCTGAGACAATCTGGATTACTGAGAGTTACCTGGGCAGAGCAGTGACTCTGCATTTTATGAGCTCTTCTTCCTCAGATCAAAGAGCTCTGATGGGCATTTAATTAAAAGATAAAATAGCCAGCCATAAACTACCAGAGTAACCTTTTGAGAGTACAGCTCGATTTACAATTAAAGAATGACTGTAATTGTCAGATTTTTGGCCTTCACCGACAATGCCCTCCACCAGTAAGGGATAAATTGACTGCTGGGAGCAGTGCCCACCTTGATTTTGGTGCTGTCACAGGGCAGGCTGGTTCAGGTGGTGAGAGCTCACATGCAGCACTGGGTGTCTCCTGTTCACCCAAATCCAGGGAGATTCACAGGCAAAATTACAGCTGCTCTTTTGTTCCAGAGCTGCAGCAGAGGTGTGCTGGTCCCAAAAGAAGCCATCTTCACTCTTGCCATATGGATAATTTCTTGATAAGGTGTAACACTCCTCCTGTGCCCTGGGGAGAAGCAGCCAAGGAGCAAAGCCCCTTGAGAAGGTGAATGTATGAACCCTGGGGAGAGTGTGCTGTGAAATATAACTGCAATATCTGCACTGGGTTTTCTCCTTTCTGGCACAGTGATGGAACTATTCCCTCACTACCTGAGACAAGGTGAGAGCAGTTTTTAGGGACAGTGAGTGGGATCAGTCTCTATGTCTTCTCCATCACACACATGGACTGCTGATATTCCCTGTTCTATCTCCTTGGAAAGCTGCATTGCCTTGTCACAGCTACAACAGGACAGCAAACTCTTGCAAGTTAACACCCAATAGAAATGTGCTTTGTTTAGAAAAAGGGACACAAGTTCCACAGGGAGAGGAAGCAGCTCTTGCTAGAAGAGCTGAACCAGCAGGAAAATGCAGATTGACTCTCAGGTGTAGGAAGCCCTGCGATCTGCTTCAGCCACGAGATCTTATCTGAAACAGTCCACTTTGAGAAGTGTTTCAACCCAACAAAGAAGCCAAAGCCAGACATGTCCCAGATATGCACACCCCCCACCTTGGAGTCCACAAATCTGAGGTACCAAACTCCTCTAAAACAGCACAAAGCTGAAAAATCCCTTAGGCAGTGCCAGAGGAGGACACCAGTGGTCTCTGTACCCCCAGCCCTAAGTCCTCACTCCAGCATTTTGCTGACTACCTCAAGTGCATTTTCACGTATTTAGTGTTTAATTGTATTTTTCTCCAATGCATCCTCTTACACCATTCCTTTTTATAATTGCAGTCTGTTCTGAGGATGACTTACATTTAAACCCCAGCATTAACACAGTGAAACCTTTTGCATTGAAAATCCAGAGGCAGAAAGCATAACAACAACTGTTTCCTAAATCTCTGACTTAATTCAAGGTGCAGAAGAGGCTTCACTCTGCTTCTGGATCTGTTTTCTGCTCCTTTTGTCTGGCTGAGTAGCATTGTAATCTTAGAGGAATTAGTTGTTATCCAGCCTAGATAAGAAGGGCAGAATTGCTCCCTGAGCTTGTGGAACTGAAGTCCTACTTGAGGGAGGAGCTGTGATACTCTTTGCACATTTGTTTCACTAATGAAATATTTCAAAAATATTAAAGGATCCAAAGATGTTCAAATGTCTGGATGCTGGCCAGTTCTCTGATAAGTTAATTTTACATTCAAAACCAATAAAGCATTGGTCAAAGTGGCAGGGTTTGGCTTTATCCTGCACAATTCCTTTGCTTTATGACATTTCAATTGAATCAGTTAAACTCTGACTGTGCTTAGTGACTGATGCTAACACACCTTGGTAACTGAAGCAACACTGAGGAGTATTTTGATTTAACTTAGCAAAAGATACATCAGCTTAGTTGTAACCAACAGGAAATGCATTCACTCTGCAAAAGTGAATTTAAGGGACATTCTGAAAAATGATGCACAAGTCAAAGCAGCCATGGAGGGGGGAAAGGAACCAGGAATTTGTGGGGAGGGGAGAGAAAGGGTTTCAGGGAGAGGGGGTCTTTAGGGCTCTGCCAATGCACAGAGGTATCTTGCTGGTCTCAAAGCTGAAGTGCTCCAGCCCCATTGGGGTTTCCACTATGAGCCCTCTGGAGGTGGGATTTCCCAGGGTGAGTAACCATCCTGCAGGACAGTACCTGAGTTACAGAGGGGAATGTTTTACATTTAGAGGAGGAAGATATTAGATACATTTTCCAGACTGCTGTGCAGTGAAGATGTATCTGCTTGGAGCAGGCACTTGATTGAGAATGAAACTTAACAGAAGTGGAGAGATCCATTTCGTGTTTGTCTCCAACCCAGTTGTGTCATTTTACATACTGGAAACTATTTAAAAAGCAAGCAGTCCTACTGTTCAGGAAGGTACCTGCCACCCTGTAAAGCTGCTCTATCTCCATATTGCTATTGCCACATAGAGCAGGCAGAGCTACATTGGAACTGCTTGAAAAGCTGCCAACAAATTGACAAATAGAACAAAATTAATATATTTTGTCACATTGAAGGCTTCATTCTTCTCACTAAGAGGAACTGAGCATATTCCCTTCTCTTGCAGTTCAGTGTGTCACCATTCCACAGGATGGCCATGCAAGAAAGAAATTGGGAAGACTGTGTTTTCAGACCTTCAACAAAAACTTCCAGAGGTGTTCTTTCCCCCTGACATTTTCCCTTGAACTTTCCAAAGTGTAACCATGCTATGCATAAACCTGGCACAAACCACCCAAGAGCACAGACTGTGGTTTCATGGGGCCATTAGCCTCTCCTTCCCCAGTCAAACCTGACACCAATAACACAGACATAAATCTGCTCTCTCCCCCCTTTGTAGCGCTTACTCCTGGCCAGATTTGGCACAGAGGCAGAGGGCAGCAGCAGAGCAGTTGCAGAGGAACACAAAAACAGCGTCAGAAGCTCTCCTTCCCACTCAGCAAGATATTCACCAGAGAGAGCTTATGGGTTGCACTAAAGCAGGTTGATTTTATAAGCATCCTGGTACCAAAAAACAAATTTATTTTTAACTTTCTGAGTCGGATGAAAGGTGACCGGATCCAAATAGCAACTCTGAATTTTTAGTGCATTGAAAGCCCTGGGGCAGCAATCATTGGCAGAGCTGCAAGCAGTCAATGGCTGGCTCTGCGTTTACACAAGGGAGCTGATTGATTACTGACTGCCAACATGATTGCCCATGCTGCAAACATTTTCCTCTGGACAGCTCTCCAAGGCAGCTGGGTTGAGAGGCTAACAAGCACCAAGAGAAGGGTATAGCAGCAGATCAGTTGTTTTCAGGATGTTTAGGTTAACATCCTGACTGCAATGTTCAAGTGGTCTGAGGCTCTGGAAGCCCCCAGAGCTTTTGTGTGCTGTGAGGTTCAACCAAGGTCTCATGGCCAAGGCATCCCACCTTCAGTGGGGAAAACAAACCATCCCTTCCTTCCACATGACATTTCCAGGGCCATCCTGCCCAAATGGTTTGTGAGAAGGGAGAGAGGGTTTGCTGTCTTATTCCCACCCCAGCTGAAGGCACAGGAGGCAATTTCCCCTTCTTTCTTGGTTTAAACCTTCCCATCAAAAGCACACCACAGAACCTTGCTTATGGTCCAAATTTTACTGGTTCTGCAGAAACCCAGGACCTCTCCATCATTCTCCATCATCTATTACTGAGTACTAGAATGGTTTGAGTTGGAACAGACCTTAAAGATCATCTCATTTCACCCCTTTGCTATGGGCAGGGACTCCTTCCACCAGACCCCATTGCTCAGGAGCCTGCCCAGCCTGTCCTTCAACACTTCCAGGGATGGGGCAGCCACAGCTTCTCTGTTCCAGTGCTTCATCACCTTCACAATAAAGAATTTCTTCCTAAATTATTTTTGTTCTTTTATTTGCTAATAGAAAAAAAACATCTTTCTCTAATCTCTCTTGTAAAATCTGCACTTATTTATTAACAGAGAGAGACAAATTCCCCTCCAGGAGCTATGATGGTTGGTATGAGCTGACATCCTTCATGACTATTTCAAGCCTTAAACTGAATGATGCAGAGGGATACACCACATCTCCCTCCTCAGTCAGAGTTGCTTTCAGGCAGAGGTGAAGCCAGGGGTTAGAGCATGCTTGGTATTAAATCAATAAACTGAGCATTTTATCCCAAAATGCTGGTTTTGGGAACAAAAGGATAATTTTTCCCTAATCAAATAAATAACAAGACTATTTTATGCTATTTTTGTGTTTCATGTTTGCAATCCAAAACCCTGGCAAGCAAATGAAAGAACACAGTGAATTTCTGGCAAATGGCACAGACAGGACAGTCAAGCTACTCTCTGGTGGCCCAAGCTTTCCACAGGGGCCTTTTACAGGACACTATTAATTAAGAATGCAGAAAAAAGTGTTGGCAGCTACTGATGACCAGAAAACACAACCAAGCTTGATTTATATGGATTCTTCCACTACCTCAAGACAAAGTCCAGTTTTAAAATTAAATCTCTATTTGCTGCCCTTTCCAGCACCTGACACAGCAATAACAATGCTAAGAACCAAAGCAGTGAGGAACTGAGTGTTGATTAAATGTGCAGGAACAGACAGTGCACAAGTAACAACACCAGCTTTTACTCCAGCCACTTTCTTGTGCCAGCTATGGGCACAGCAACTTCAGTAGCTGTTGCCCAAATATATTCAAAATGGGAACTGCATTATTGCAATCAAACTGTATTTTTCAAGGAATGAACCCAAACATCTTGCAAGAGGCAAATGGATACAGAAGGCTGGGGATGATCTCCCACCACTTCCACTGGTTTTCCTTACAGCTGGGATGTGTGATGTTGTTATACCCAGACTATCTAACAGTGAAAAGATAAGCACTTTTGCTACCTTTGGACTTTTTTCCTTTTATATTGAGAAGAAGGTTTTCAAGCAATAGCCGTCTCTGATTATAAGCATGCAAAAAAATAATTGCACCTTCTGTACAGCACAATGCTTGGAACAGTAAGGTAAAAATAGCTACTGGCTTTGAGCTTGTAGCAAAGCTTTTTTGCACCATTGCCAAAAGGTGCCAATGCATCAAGGAAAATGATGGAAGGGTGTGGATGCTCCCAACAACTACTCATGGACACTTCCAGCTCTTCCCAAGCAGTTGGACATCACCAGCTTTTTGTTTCTTTCCATCTTTTTTTCAAGTTTGACCTTTCTGGCTCCTGCTCTCCCAAGAAGAGGTCACATTGACTCCAAGTGACATTTCAATCACAGAGATAGGTCTCAAGCACAATATATTATTAAAAAGCCCACTAAATCAGAGAATGCCATAAAACTTCAAATGCTGCAGTTCTGATGCCATTGATCACTAAAATAAAGTCCCTGCTACAGACAGATGCATTGGCTGGGGATGTCTTGCTGACGGATGCATAGGAGAGTAAGAGGCAAAGTGTTTTTCAAAGGTGAAAAGAATAAGATAGAAAATTCAGCAAGTTGAGGTTTCAGCTGAAATACATTTCATTCCATCAAACAGAAAAAAAAAGGGTTTCTTTCTGAACTGACACCTTCATGGGCCATTTCAAACCCTCCTATTTCCATACATAATTCTGGAGTCAATGCAAAAGTGCCCATGTCACACCAGGGCATCACAAGTTTGACCTTGGTTACCCCTTGGTGACATCCTGATCTCTTGTAGCTCTTCTTCTTCTGCAGATACAACTGCAATCTCCCATGTGACTGGGAATGCACTGCAGTTCATGTCAAGGACAGTGGCAATTTCTACCATTGCTTTTTGCTATTCTGGATATTCATGCAAAAGCTCTGCTTCATAATCAGCTTGGCTGTTTAGCAATAACATTCTCAATAACAATTTAAGTTAATGATCAAAAAATTTTTTATGAATACTTTGATTACACTTACTTGCTGGAGGCCCACCAACATTCTGTTGGTCTGAGTTTTAAAAAGGCACATGAAAGAGCACTGGGTACAAGAGAAGTCTTAGCAAATAAATGGAATTTCTAAAATCACTGATAGGGAGTAGTCAGCGTGGCACTAAAGTCCCTACATCAGACTGCAGCAAAGCCCTTAGCCCAGCAGAGAAAGGCTCTATTCTGCAAACTTTGGAAGTTAAAAGTTACATCAAGTAAGATGTAAGCCTCTGAAAGAAAATGGTAAAACTGGGGCCCTTATTCTTCTGTATGCCACCAGCTTCTCAAACAGTGCCTGTGCCACCTCACAAATACCTCCACTCCATATGTGCCCTCCTTGAATTTGAGCAGTGTGGCCTTGGGGCTTCCCAGCAAGGGGGGATGCTGGGGGAGTGCTGGCACAGGGCTCACAGGGGTAGCAGGTGGATCAGCCCCAGAGCTCTCTCCCACCCTGGCCAGCTCTCCTAGGCCTGAGACAGAAGGTGTTCATGCCAAACATGCAGCTGTGACAGAAATACCCCAGGAAAGCAGCTCTGCATCAACACCTCTGCCATGGCAGAGCAGCCTGAACTGCCTGCAGCTGTGCAGCCAAAGCCCCTGAGCAGGGCTGAGGCAGCAGCAGTGCCCAAGGACAGCACCCCCAGCCCTCCCCTCCATCCTGGCATCTCTGAGATGGGCCAGGCACAATTTCAAACCCCCACAAATTCAGGGGCACCAGCCCTAATGTTCTCCATAGGACTGGCTTCCATCCTGAGGATGGATTCCAATCCCATCTCCATTTCAGTAAAATACTTCTGATTTCAACAGAGACCATCCTGATAAACACCAGCTTATACAGGCACAGAAGAAAATCTTTCCTGCAATCACCCAGGGCATCTGCAACCAAGAGGCATCTTGGCAGGATGCATGAATGGCCTGATTGTGTCCATTTTCAAGAGGGAATACATATGTATAGCTCTGCATCCAGCTCAGCCTGTGCAGGCTCTGCTCCCTTGATGAGCAATCAGTCTGCTGCTGGAACAAACGCCTAATGACTGCTCTCAGCTGCTAATGCCACTGCTTTTTCTGGGACAATACCCAGGCCTGAACTGCAAATTCACATCTGGCTTTGTTGGAAATTAACTGGGAATAGAAAGGGGTTAGCAATTAGCCTTTGGAAAAATCTTCACTAATTCACAAGCAGGGAACAGGACACCAGAGCCCTGTGAGATATTTCAGAGGGATTTGGTGGTGTGTGTATAATATGGGGGCTTGTGGATTTATTTTAGGGAAAGGCTCTCCTCGTTTTTGGCTTCGGTCTATGAAGGAATTCAGGAACTGTGATTTTCCAAATGTATTTTCACAGCAAAATGCAATTTGACTACGCTTTCCCACTGTGCGTTCAATTTCCATGAATGTTACTGGGATTAAGATTTTTCATGGCTCTTTTATTTTGCCATCTTCAGTGAAAACTGGCATTGGTAATGTACACTTGCTGTTTCCTTGAAGTCTGACAATATTCTATTCTGCTGAAACCCCTAAACCTCCTTAAGGTTTACAAAATTCATGCCAAAAGACTGGTTTCCAACATTTAAGTTTCTTAAAGGGTATCTTTATTTTTATCTGTTAAAATTAGCACTGAAA
This sequence comes from Serinus canaria, assembly GCF_022539315.1. Taxonomy (NCBI): domain Eukaryota; kingdom Metazoa; phylum Chordata; class Aves; order Passeriformes; family Fringillidae; genus Serinus; species Serinus canaria. The sequence goes on along the minus strand of NC_066326.1, from coordinate 6,242,661 downwards.
TTAATTATTTTTCACCCAGCTTAACTACACTTCAGTCCAGTCCTCACACACCTAAGAGGAATAGCCAAACCAGCTCTGGTCAAGCAAGAATAAATATGGCATCTTCCTATTTTTCTATCAAGCAAATAGGTCAGTTGGAGGAAAGGAAGAAAATGGCCAAACTTTCTAGTATTGTCAGGGATAGTACTATAATTTGTTGTTTGTAAATATAAGATGAAAATCCCTATTTTTCAATGAAAAAAAATGAATTATGCCTCCTGCTCTTTCAGGGGGCCAGCATGCACCATCCCCTGCTCCTGAATTCTGGCCCAGCATGGCTCCCAAGAGCCACTGGGAATTATCTCCCTGTTTCACCCCGGGTTCCAAAACCCCTGTGGCTGCTCCTGACTGTGTCACTCCTGGGGCTCAGGGGAAGAGGAATGCAAAGAAAACCCCTCTCATTCATATTTCTCCTAAGTATTTAGGGTGGTTTGCTGATTCACTTCGCAGTTTAGCTTGCAGCAAACTCAAAATGAAGTTACTGGAGAATAATGACCACTAAGTGACTGAGATTGCTTCATTTCTCTGAGCCTTAGCAACAGTCATTTCACTTGCCTGTTGCCATAACAACTCCAGCATGCACATCAAGGTCACTAAGCCCACTTTGCTTCTTGCCTGTAGCTATGTCTCTGATGGCTTATACGCCTCATTTTTATTGTAGATTCTACACAGTGACTAGGAAGAAAAGGTACCTTTTCATCTTAGGAGTAAACAAGCACACAAAGATGAGCATTTCTCAAGGTAAGAGAAAATGGACAAAAGACAAAGCATTTGCAGGAATTGTTCATTCTTAATGGGAAAGCAATTTTTAGGGGAAAAGAAAGTGTATATATATATATATATATATATAAGGTCCAAAATACCCAACACTCAAGGAATCAAATTGGCAGTAAATTCTAGCCTAGAAAGATTAAGAAAAATTTCCTGAAGAGTGGGTATGAGTTCCTTGATTTCCAAGAGGACCTTCGAGCCTGCCTGAGGATGTGAGAATGGACACATTGACATCCCTCAAGAGGCATCTCAGATATTGAAGAATTCTGACCTTGGTGCTTAAATAAGTTTAGCTCCAATGGAAACTCCCCATTTAGTGTTAGTCTAAGAATCCACAGAGCACAGCTGTGCACTGAGGCATGCTGACCTGAAATAAGCTGGAGCTGGAGAGCAGCAGAGAACCAGTGAGCTGATGAACTACAAAGCCCAAGGTCAGGCGAGAAATCACTCGCAGCATCATTTTCCTTTGTTATTCCTTTCACAAATGTTAATGGATGCAAGTTTTCCTCTGTATTATTTACATGTCACACACCATTTTCACTGTATAGAAAGGTTATAAAACATTTTTTTAATGCAAGTGAACCACATTCATTTGTCTTGTAAGCCAACTAGAGGCACTTTCAAAAGAAAATCCAAGCTTCAACATTACCAAAGCATTTTTCTGCCACGTGGAAGGAGAGAAAAATAATTACTCTCTCTGAACAAAATATAAATAACTTTGCCACCTCGTCTTACAGCTGGTTGATTACAGCAGCCAGTAATGAAAGACTTTTCTGTTTATTTGTCAGATTTACGCCAAAAATATCAAGGGGAAAGATGAAATGTCCAGAATTGCAGAGGGATTTATGAGGCACTAAATACTTCTGTGAATCAGGAGTGAAATATAATTTTATATGTGTGTGTAGTAGTTGGCTACAAGATAGAAAGACAGACAAATATATACATGTACATCAGTGGATAGACAGACAGCCATCCATACTGGAGCTGGACCACAAAATGCCAAATTTCAGGTTGGCTTGATCATTTCTAGCAGGCCCAGCTGACTCCAGTAAAGATTCTGGCCCAGCTCACCCTGAATCTTTCTAGAAAAGCAGAGCAGTAATTTAAATTTCAAGAGAGGACACAGAGAAAAGGAATAGCTACAGACCTTACAAGCCCACTGGGACCAGACAAAGAAGTTCCCATGTTCAGGAACTCCCAAACTTGCAGCTGTGACACAGAACCTGTGTTCAGTGTTTCCTGACCTCCACGGTGTTTCTGAGCTCCTGCCTGAGCAGCAGGAGGTTGTTTTGGAGTTGACACCAAAGACTGGCTGAGAAAGAACTGGTTGGCTTTTTGGTTGCTGTTGTGCTCTGGTGATACACACAGAAAATAAAGGCAGAAGGCAGAGGTGTTCTTGGCAATGACTTCTGCCACGAGCAAGTTCAACACACACAGAGAAATACTGATTGCTGACGAGTTAAATAGGAATTGCCAAATTTAGGACATTCAGGAGTGATCCAAGTACTTATGTTGGGATCCATGCCCTCTTAAAAAGAGTTGTGACAGCTGTCATACCCCAGGTGATGGGTGGGGAGAAAGTGTGTGCTGCCTGCCAGGCACCAGAACAAACAGCCTCAGTAGAGGGTCTGGATGTGGCAGGCAGGATTGGGGCAGCTCTGAAAGCAGTGGGGAGCTGATGCCAGCCCCTTCCTTGGGTCATGGGAAAGATGGTGCCTCAGGGACACAGAAGGATCTGTCTGGATTCCACAAGGAAGATGGTACTCAAAGTCCAACATGAGGGCACAGTCTGTCCTGCTGAGGGTATATAAGGTTGAGGAGAAATTTGGTTTCTGAACCCTTTTATTTATTCATCAGATCTAAATTTATCCTTTTCAAAAGTTGTCTTATTTAGTGCATGTTCTAGACACCCAATGTTAGGCCACTTTAATAATTCAAAGTCCCTTTGATGTCCTTAGTGCAGTCAGTTCACAGGAAAGTCCCAGCACGTCCACCCCAGAGCCCTGGCTGTCTCTAGGTCCCACCAGAGACAAAACACTGAAGAGCTAAAACAGAGCCAAATCCTCAGTAGTGGTCTGCCTTGAAATCAAGGGAGCTCACCCTGCTCACCTTTGGTGAGCTGCAGCCATAAAGCTCTGCCTGCCTACAGGTATTACAAGTGTGCTGCTTAATGCCTTCTGCCAGCAAATAAGTGGAGATGTATCTCAGGGAAACAGCACATTCAATTGTCACAGATTCTGCTGCTTCCCACAGAGCATCTCTTGTTATTACTTTAATAACTGAAGAGGAAATCCTGTTAATCATGAGTCTCAAGGTGGTGGGAGCTGACAGCTGTGATATCACAGCTGTTGATAGCTCAACACAGGCACGATGAGATGGCTGATAAGGCACGTCCTGACTGTCAATAGGGAATTGAAGTACTTGCCTAATCTTTTACCATGCATGCACCTTCCCTCCCAAAAATGTCACACATCTTTCTTCTCCTGGTTATTACAATGAATGCACTGCTCCTACAATCAGATGCCAGCCTACAATTAAAGACACGCAGCTGTCAAACCTTCATTACCACTGCTTGAGTCAGCAAAAGGTTGAATGGGGGGAAGGTGAAGTCAGCCCAGAAAGAAAGTAAAACAAATAACTGAATTAAATCTATCTCTGCTGGTGTAGCCTGGGTTTTGCCATTTAAAAAAAACCCAAAACATCCAGCAGCCTGAATTTGCTTGAAACATCAATAACCTTTTCTTAAAGAATTGTTTGAAGTGCACAGTTCATGTGCCAGTAGAAGTGCCAGTGTGGCAAAATGAGTTTGGTTCTGAGACTCCATTGTGGAAAAAAGAAATGTAGAAATATATATATATGATATATATATATTTGGTGCATATATATACACATATATATATTTCTACACTTCCTAAAATGGTGGCTATTAGGAAGCCTTTACATCCAAGCACATGCCCATTACCACATAAAAGTAAAAAGCCATCCTGTGCAAACTGACTGAAGCCTGGCAAATATTTTAAACCTTTTGTGATTTTAAATGACACGCAGTGATCTTCTGTTTTCACATCACTTATTGCCTCTGACACACACAATTTGTTAGCATGCCTGGGGTCACAAACCAACAGAGCAATGCTGAATTACAGCAGCCAGGAGGGTTTTCCTCCTCCATCCTCTGCAGCCTTTACACACTGCATGGTCTGTAGCTCCTGTAGGTGCACATGGATGTGGCCTCATCTTTCTTTCTCTGAGCCCTGAAGGAGGCTGCCAAAGGCTGTCACAGAGAATTCAAGGTCTTTGTGGAAGGAAAATGTTGGTGAGAAACCCAATTTGACCAGTATGACCAACATGGGAACTTTCTTGGGAAGAAAGGGAAAAAATAACCCACAAAAATAAGGCTCAAAAGGGCAATGAAATGTCTGGTGCTGGGTGAGACTGTGGGGTCAGCAGTCCAGGACAGAGTGGATATGAGAAAAGCTCCCACTGCTGCAAAGCCAAATATCTCAGCAAAAAATGTGGCCACTCCTGCACTGCTGGACAATTCAACCTTGATTCTCTGGGCATCCCAGGCAGTCACCTTGAACAGCAACTTTAAATTTCACTGTAGAGGGCTGGTGTCAGTACAAAATGGTGTGGTTGGATTAAAGCAGTGCTTTTTACCTTCTATTTCAGCAGAGCCTGCTGGGGCTTTGTGGAGATTTTAGAGGAAGGTCGTTGCACCCTCCCCCAAAGAGAACCAAGCCCTGCACACACAGCAGCAGGTGTGTGAGATGTCTCCTTGGGAAGATCCCATGGGATGGCCCTGTGCTGCCCAGATTGACACAGCACCTCCAGAGAGAAAAGATTTCCTTTTAATTAACTCAGACCTGACTTCGCAGAAGTTTTTCACAGCCCCAAACTTTATGTAATACTTCAAGATTAACAGTTAAATAAGAAGAGACTTGACCTGGAAAAAGCTCCAGCTCAGGCAAAATTTATCTTTTTTTTTCCTCCTCATTTTTAGCAAATATAAAGATGTTTGGCTACTGTAGGTACAGCTGTGCCCAGAAGCATTAGCTATTAGTCAGCTCACGATAATTAGTCATCTAAGACACTGTTTTTTAAAGACCTCAAACAGCTCCTTCTGCATCTTACACTGAGGTCTTGAAGCTCAGTGCAAGAGAGCAGGATCCCAGGCTGGGAACGCAGGAGGAAAGAACAGGACAGGGTTGGCAGCTGCACAGCCCTTCTGCCTCCCCACCTCAGTCCTCCCATAACGAGGGAGAAGAGACTCTGACACTTTTTGCTGGTGCTTCAAGCCCTAGGCACAGTGCTGGGACATTGTTTTCAGCACTCCTGATGTGCTGCTGCAGACTCACTCCCCTGCGCTGAGTGGGGAGTGGCAGCATCACTTGAGCCTGTGCTGGTCCCTCACCTCAGGGCTGCTTTAGGAGGGAGGTTTTCTGCACAGGGCATGGGCTGAGGAGCCCCACAGGGCTCACTGTTCCCCTATCCTCGTGAGCCATGTGGATCCAGACCTCCCCTGATACTCTCTCCTCTACAAGGAAGAAAGAAGGAAAGCAGGGTTAGAGATTTTTGTCCTACTCCTCCTCAAATCAACCTTTTATAATTAATTCAAAGAGGAAAATGAGTCTCTTGGGAAGGAAAGACAGGAATCTTATCAATTATTTGAATAGGGTGGAATGCAGTGACATCAGCAGCTAATGAAGTAAATCTAAATTAAGCCTTTTTTTTTTTTTTTTTACAAAAGCCAGAACATCTGGTGTTTGACAGTGAGACCAATCGAGTCACCAATTAATCTCACAAAGTGCCATTGCTCCTCATTTTTCTGTGTGAAACCGTTTCTTCAGTCCTTACCACTGGTATAGAAAATAAAAAATAGCTTGTTGAATGAGCCACAGCAGAAATCTTCTTGTCATGAAGAACTCATTAGGTCAGCATTGAAGTGATTTATCAGGGACTTGGATTTCAGATCAGCTTTGCTTGTACAACTGACTTGGTGGCAGTGCTTCAAGCAAAGGCTTACAAATTACCATCAAAGCAAGCATGGCTCAAATACAACATCCAGCTCCTGACCAGTGGAGTGGAGACAGAGAAATCCTTCCTGTCCTCTCTTATATCCTACCAGCCATCCAGATGGGATGCAAGGAGTGGAGCAGGTCTTAATACTACTAAATGGTGCTGAGAGGGAGCTCATATGCTGGAAGAGATGTTGAAAGCAATATGAGATTAATTTATGTCATCTTAACTTCTCTTAAGCCCCCTCTGCTGATCTCCCCAGCCCTTTGGGGGAGTGGATGGTCCCTCAGCACGTGGCTGGGATCAGTGCAGTCTTACACAGCACCTGACCTTATATAATCCAACGTGTGTCTGATGATATTTTTCAGTTCCCTTGAGGTGAAAACTGCCTTTTCCGTGTCAGTCAGAATTGTGTGTCTGTGCTAATCCTGTTCTTCTACATGCCTGAGCTGAGAGAGCAGAGTGGCAAAGGTGGGGAGGGAGGACATGATTTCTTTAAAACGTCAAATCCCTAAGTTTCCATGGTCTGAAACATAAGATCAAGTTCATCATCTTTTTCAGCCCATCACATGTACAACAGATATTTTTCCATTGCAAGACGAATTTCACTTTCTTAACTAAGTTAATTCTCAGACAAGAAGAAAATCCACTGCTAAGTACAGCTTCAGGAATAAGTCAAATACGTGCCTCCCTCCCATACCCACCTGTACTGCATTTTCCATTCCCAGCTCTGCCTCTGGTTCTTTCCCACCAGCTGGGTCTTGATGTCTCTCCTCACCACCTTTCTCTCCCTTCCAACCGTTATTCCCATTGGAATTCCTTCCCCTTCTGCCAGCATCCTCCTCTCCCTCAGCACGTGAACTCAGGCACATCAGCACTGAACTCTCAAAGACGTGATGGTCAAGTGGATTCCAAACAAGTCAAAACGAGCTCATCCATCAATAGCTTTTAATGTCAAGAGCTCTGAGGGCAGGGGTGGGGTGAAGGCAGGGCCACAGTGCATATTCAGGCAGCAATGGAACTGTTGTTACAGAGCAATTAAGAGTGCTCCTGTAACAGGTTGGCACTGCACTTCTGCTAAGGTGAGAGAAGTCACAAAACCTTGACATTAGTCAGAACAGGCAGCATCAAGTGCCTTTTATGTCCAGCCTGCATCTCCACAGCAGTCATAGGAGATCCAAATCTGCCTTGGGCCAAGCAGTAATTGTATTTTTAAATAACATTAATCACTTTTTACCATGACTTTTTGGTTTGCTGAGTCAAATGTCATATTCCCTATTGCTGGGCATCTCTAGGTGCTGCCCTGTGAGAATTAATTAAATGGATAGATGGAATTGGTTATCCTATACTTGAACCACAAAGCATAAACATAAATAAGGGAACTTCTTTCTTTACAACTATTAGGCTAAAATAATTTGTTCATTACCAAAGTATAGGAACACTATCTTTAGGAGCTTAATCAGAGCCAAAACTCCATCCCCTGCAGAGGAATCTGTACTTCCTTCATATTCAGGGCTATTAAATTATTTCCACGTACATGGGATACAGAATTTCAACACATGAATCTGGCAGGATCTGGCTGCTGCAATCCTACCTGGTATGAAAGTCAGGGGCTGAATTCTAAGCAGAGATGAATTGAAAGAAAGCAGCTGGAGAGGCTGCTTGACAAACAGCATGTATCTCCACTAAGACCTGAACACACTGGGTAGGATTTCCATGAGGTGAAAAATATGGCTGGAAGCCAGATATAAAAATGAAAAGCAAAAGCAGAGGAAAGAACTGAGTATCTGAAGACTAACAAGAGAGCTGATGCTCCCTGCATGGCTGAAGGGCTGAGCATGCTATTGACTGAGATGACAGAGTTTTTGGACAAAATGGGAAATCAAAGAATGCCAGAGAGCTGGAGATCCAGCATTGTTCTGCATCCCCTCCTTTCCAAATGAGGGGAGTGAAGCAGAAATTGAATGGTAGAAAAAAAGTTTGTTCCTTCAGTGCTGAAAAAATCCTTGTGCAGAAAGAAAGGGCCATGGACAAAACATACCCAGTGAAGGACTAAGAGCCCATTTCTTGCCTGTGTGGAGACAGCTGCTCTAATTGCCCTGGTGAGTTACCCCACAGAGGAGAGACCAGGTGCTGCTCCTCACCAGCCCTCATGCCTGGAGACACAGGGCAGGAACACAGCAGCTCAGCTTTTCTGCCAAACCATGCAAGGCAGACCAAGCAATAGGTATTTTTCTCCATTAGTGGAAGAGGATATCAAAGTCCAAGCTTGCTGAGCACTCAATTTGGTCCTCAGTCAGCCCAGGAGATGTCAACACAGAGTTTGGCAGCATCCAGCACTTACAGGTGCTCAGAGAACAATTCTTATCAATGCTTTTCCAGAGCAGGAGGAAAGGGAATGATTTTGGGCTCACTTGAGGTGACACAAGAGTCACTTGGCTTCAGAAACAACCATCTCTGGCAGAGTGAGGACTGGGAGCCACAGTTCCAGGGTCTTGCATCAGCAGCATAGCAGAAGTGCTGGCCCCAGACTGAGCCCAAGCCCTGAGCTTTTGTCAAAGCACCAAAGTGAGGGACAAGCCATCCCATTTTAGCTCCCCTCTTCATCTCCTCTCTAGCAATTCTGCAAATATTGATTAAGACTGTGCTGTTTGCTCGTGGTTGATAAGTCCTTCCAACAGCTCACTGTGGGAGATTTCAAATTGCTTTATTAGACCATCTCCTGTATATTTACCTGCCAGCAACCCAATAATAGTATGAAATTAAAGCCACATTAGCTTTAACTGCAATTATCCCATTATAGAAGCAGGTGAGTGCTGCAGAGGCAGTCATCACATTTTTACAGCATAACTACTTTGGATAAAAATTACAGGGAGGCAAGATTATTACCTGTGAGGAGATAAATTGGATCATTTCAGAGCCTTGGTTGGTTTGTGACTGGAGGTCAAATGAAGATCTTCTAAGGTTAAAGTCAGGGTTTCCAGGTGACCTGCGTTTTGCCTCAAGAAAGTGCCTCTTTTCCCTTATCACTGCAACCTTTCTCACCTGTAGAATATAATTCAATAGGTGAATTCTACAGGTGCAAAACCAATTCCTTGATTTTGTCCCCTGGGCAAGATCCATTTTCTCCAGAACCAGCAGACAACTAAAGAAAATGAAATGGCACCTGCTGATCTCACCTTTTTATGGAGAGTTTTATCCACCTTTACTCTCCTCTCTAAATGGCAGAATTAAAAAGCAGGTTTTATTCTGTAATACAAATGAGAAATTTATCCACACCATATTTCTTGTGTCAAGCTGACAGATCAAATTGGGAATGGGGGAGACACATGTGGGGGATGTGAACTGAACTGAGGAGCATTAGCTGGAAGATGAGTACAGGAAGAATTCAAGTAAGAGCTATCCAGTCCACTCCCAAGAGTCCTGGGCAAACACGAAACCATCCAGTCCAAAAATCTCCCTTTGAATCTTTTTTGTGTGCTACTGCAAGCTGTCTATTCCCCACACAACAAAGGGTGCTTCTAGGCATGAAGCTATAGGGAAAAGAGACTTGAAAATTTGCCTTTTCTGAGGACTTTGGAGCTTCCTCACTCTTTTGCAGAGCTGGGAGTGCCATTTTCATGTGCTCCAGTGTTTTTACTAATTTTCACTAAGGGAGACTGGATCCCAGGTCCTTTGGAGGATCCAGAGCAATTTTCTTCTTCCTTGACCTTTCAGGTTCATTTTTATTTCAGATATTCATTCACCTCATTTAGGTTGCTTGCACTGAAAATTGCAAAGCTATTGCCTCTTCCCAACCCTATGAACTGGAATTTTATTTTGCAAAAACAGGACGAAATGTTCATTCGACCTGTCTCAAGGAAACCAAGTCCCACTTCTGATCATCTCACCCAACACAGCCTCTACACTAAGGGAAGATGTCCTTAAATACCCTCTTTTCCTTGATGAGTATAGAGCTTTCCCCATCTGCTCTCTGAGCACAGACATGAGCCCAAGCCTTGTGTCAACATGTTCCCAGGCTCCTTCCGTAATGTGGAAATGACAGCGGTCTCTGCTTGTGAGGATGAAATCAAATGAATAAATGAATGTCAACAGACTGTGGGTAGAGCCCCAGAGGTTGCATAACAGAGACACTACAAGTGCACAGATGCTGTGAAGCCAAAGTGGGTGCTGAGTGGATTGCCAGGGCTTGTTTTGGAGGGATGCACCTACTCATGTCACCAGCACAGCTGTCAGGCAATGAATTATTCCCAGTGAATTAAGAAACAAAAAATAACTCTCTCTACCCATCTCGGCTCATGCAGGCCATTTGGAGGGAATATTATGTGACATCTCTAGGTAAATCAGATGGTGAATTATTACAGCATGGTTCCTCTTCCCTGCAGGAACAAAATCTGGAGATACCCTACAAAATCCTTGTTATGTCAATGTCAAACTCAATAATGCTCCCCCCAAAAATTATTACCAGCTGCACATGTGGCAATAATGTCACGCTAAGGGCATGGCTGCATGGATGAGGACTGACAGACTTATGCTCCATGCCCCAGCTCTGAGCTGGCCAGATGCAAAGCAATTCTACTCTAGAAGCAGAGAGCCACATTAGCAGGGTGACAGCTTATGCAAGAAGAAAGGACAAAAGTTTTGCCACTATGGTTTTCTGAAAGCCACTGTTTGGACATATTTGTCTCCTTTTCAGGTCTTGCCCTTTAGTCCTTTAACCTGAACTGGAATGCTTTCTTTTTATTCTCCTCTCTTGCAGTAGGAGAACTATACAAACCAAGGCTGATTTCACAAGCCTGGCAACAGCTTCTTAAATAAACATCACACTTTTGGGTTTTGTTCCTCTCAAATAGAAACGCTGCTTCATCTTCTTTGTGCCACTTCCCCTCCAAAACTGCAGCAGCAGCAAAGCAATTAAGGGAGCATGAGGTAATATCCCATACAGAAAACCTGCTTCATTCCACACAAACACACAAATAACCTCCAGCTTGAGAAGGAGGAATGCACAAACACTTAGGAGCTAATTCCCAAACCCAGCAAGACAAAGGCAGAGTTAAAAGACTCAAAAACACCTGAGAAAGCAAAACAGTCTCTTATCCTTGGCTAAAGCAAACACAAAGAATAATTGCATTCACTTTCCAAGCTGGCAAGCCAGCCATAATATATTGCCTGCCACAGCAATCATTGTTCTTGTGCTCTCCACCCCAGCCTGACACGCACTCAGCAGATTCATAACTCTTTCAAGTTCTCCAAGATAAACATGTGGGTACTTGATAAAGAATTTCAGTTATAATATTCCTTGGAGCATCCAGCATGCCACCCCCATCCCCAGCACAGGAGATTTACCCCCGCTGCCCCAGGGACGTGGTCTGCAGGCCAGCTCCAGAAGGAACAGAAGATTCTTGTGCTTCTGGAAATCTGTCTTCTGTGCAGATGGGTCTCTAACTTGCACAACTACCCCTGGCACCCTCCAGAGCCCCCATCCCCTGTGGGATCACAGAGGGGCTGATTTGTGTTGGCCACCAGTGCCTGTGACAAGCCTTGCTGCACACTGAACTCACCATGGCTTTTGGCAGCCCATTTGTCTTCCCCTCTTCTATGCCCAGTGACTAAAGAGCTCCTGCTCAACTTGACTCCTACTTCCCATGGCCAAATACCAGCCTGAAAAACCCTCTTCAAATGCTGGACTGCCAAAAATGATGTGGGAAAACCATCCTCAGCCAAAGGAGTCCAGAGTTTGGAAAAGCCATCTCCCTCTTCACCCACAGTGGATTTGTCTGACAAGCCTCCTTTGTCAGAAGGGGCTGCTGGGGTGAGAAGGGCACCCCAGGGTTGAGCTGCTACCAAGAGCCAGGAGAGCCCAACAGACTGCATTTAGATAAGGGCAGGTTATCAGATGCATTCAAACCTTGATTCAAGGAACCCATTAGATCCACTTGTTTGGTGGTGGAAAAAAACCTGACAGTCTTTGGCCATGTTTAGCATGCAGGAAATCCTGGAGGGAAACTGGGGACCACCTCCATGTGTGCATGCACACAAAACAAACTGCAGGTGTCTGTTTCCTGACAGCAACCAGCACATTCAAAGTGAGAATCTGCCCAGGACTGTCACACCTACTGCTGCCAGATACATTTGCTCTGGTAGAAAATCCTCTCCTCCAAATCTCTTTAGTCCTGAGCTGAACCACACACTGCAGCTGGCTGAGATTTGCATCCTCAGTTTTTGGAAGCTATTGCTCAGCTCCCAGCTGGAAGGTCTCTGAAAGCTCCTGCTCAGCTTGACCCTGGCCCCAGCTTCACCACCAGTTCTCCCAGTGGGTGCCTGCCCCAGCTGCCCCAGGGGATGGGTGCTGCAGAGCTGGGGACAGTGAATTCTTCCCAGCACAGGGTGTGTCACCCAGGGGGAATCTGCAGAGCCAGCCCCTGCTGCACCTGGGGACTGACTGGATACCAAGCCTAAGAACTCATTTACACAACAAAACCAGGATGGTTCCAATATTCCCAATGAAATATTCTGCCTCTCCTGGGATAATAGGATAATAGCAGCACAAGAGATGAGGACTCCTCCCAGCCAGGCTGGTCCTGTCTCCTTCTGCCTTCAGAACCTCCACTGGGACCCTCTGGTCCACAGGCTCCACTGGAACTGGGCTGCCTCCACCATTGGTGGCAAGAGCCCTTCCCTGACTGCTGGAGCCCAGCTTTTCTGAGGCACTGCTGCCTCTAGAACCCCATTCCTTGTCCCATCCCATCCCATCCCATCCCATCCCATGCCATCCCCTCTAGCACAACCCATTTCATCCCCTCTGATGCTGACACTTGGCTCAGGGCTCAGTCCCTTGCTCAAGCAAAAAGGGCACCAAGTGGTGGCAAGCAGCTGCATGCTGATGTACTCTTGGTATCCTATGGAGAAGAAATCTGTCCTGCTTTCCCTTCAGCAAGGGTAGATGAGGTGCTTGACAGGCAGAGCTGCATTTATCCCAGCCCAAGTGTCCCTGCCCACACATCTCGTCCCCCACCCTGTCCATGTCAATGACAAAGCCCTTGGCTGCATGAAAGCCTCCTTTTCCCACAGCCATGAGCCCTGCTGCCATCCAGGCCCCCAGGGTGCACACTGTTCCTCCAACAGAGCCCTCTGCTCCTTCCTGGCCATGGCTTCACCACCAATGTTCTGCTGGTTCTTGAGGCATCTGCAAGTACTTGGCCCAGGCTTTCTCCATCCCTCTCCAGTCTTCCAGCTGCCTCTGCAGACTCACTGTGATTTATCCATGGTCTGGAAGAGGAAGATCAGGCTGGCTGGCTCCACCAGCCCTGCGAACTGACAGCAGCCAGAGGCACTCTGGGCTAATGTCACAGCCACAGCCTCAGCACATGGCACAGAGACTCTGACCTAGTTTTAACCCTGCTAAATATGCAAAGAAAGAACACGACAGTGTGTGGGGGAAAGCAGTCTGAGGCTTTCCCTATTTCCTCAGTACTCTCTGCTACTTTATCTTTAATACTCACACTACACTGGAACGTGTCCAATGCCAGATCTTCTCATGGGTGTACCAAGAGAGGAAAAACATGGCTACATTTGAAAGGTGGGATGATTAGGGTGGGTTTTTTTTTGTTTTTTACATGCTTATAGGAAAATGTGATTTTTCAAAGATTAACATTTTGACAAAATTTAAAAAGAAATGGAAAACATTTTTGAGTGGATATCTCTTTTACGTTGCTTACCTTTTCTTATTGCTTGTTTTTTTCAGTCTTTTTGTTCTTATCTTAGTCATCAAGAGCTAAATGCTAGCCTGACTATCATTCTGACAGGGCTTTTTTGTTGTTGTGCTGGTTTTAAGAAGATGGATTTTTGTGCACTTGGCTTCATCTTTGTTTCAACATCTGCCTCTCCCTTACCATTGCTGGTTCACTTCCACCACAGAAACAACTCAAACTTGAGCTTCTCTTGATTCTTTATTAACTCTAGACCATTATGTAGTCTGTAACTACTTCTTTGCTATGGAAACACTATTTTATTTGAATCACCCACATGGTTCTGGTTATTTCTGTTTCTCAGCATCTTAATTTCAATATAAAACTGCGTTCACTGACAGTGTAGAGGGCTTTACTGAGGGTAAGGGCAGCACAGCATCCTGGTCTGTGTCCTTCAGATGGTACTGAAGTCCCTCAGCTGGGATCTGGTGATATCCAAGATGTTAATGGGTCCCCTGAGTCTGAGAACACACCAGAGGCTGAGCTATGAAACTCCACCATGGCAGGGACGGGAGCATTGCCTGGAACAGGGATTGTAAGAACTTGCGGCAAAACAGAAATCCTCTAAATACTTGCTACCAGTGATCATGAGAGAGAAGAGATGCTCTTCTCATCCAGCACAGCTTGATGAATGGGTATCTTCAGTGTAGTGCCACTTTCTGCCCTGGAGAACTCGAGCACCCCAAGGCAGAGCAAGCAAAGAAAAGTGAGGAAAGCTTCCTGGAGAGGAATTTCTTGTGGAGCAAGAGGACAGCAATGGGACACAAAGCCACAACCACGTTTTGAATGTGCTCCTGAGGGGCACTGCCACTTGATAGCCCATGTGAAACAAGTCCCAGACATGGAGATCCTTGTCAGAGTGCTCAAGAAAAAAGGCAAGGACAGGAAGCCATGAAAACCATTAATCAGTAGACCACAAGTGTTGTTTCTGGCGTAGGTTGAGAGAATGCTGATCATTGACTCCCATGAACATTCCTGACCCTGCTCAGGAAGGCTCTTAATTAAATGATTATGTCCCTTGACTTCTGCAAGTCTCGGGCATCTGCATCTCTGCTTTCCTCAGCAAGGCATTTTTGGGAATCAGGATCTCCATGATTACACTCAGCTAATTATTTGAAAAGCATTTTCATCTGGACTCCAAGCAATCAAATTAAATACAGTTAATGTGGGTTTGGCAGGACTACACACAAACAAAAGTTGCTCTGTTTTTGTGTAAAATTGGAAAATCAGTTTTTGCTAATAGCCTGGTGTATGAAATCTGCTGCTTCAGCTTTTCACTGTTTACCCATCTTCTCCATTTTGCTGCAAAACTGTTGATGCAATTCTGCTGTGATAAATGAAGCCCAAAACCTCACAACATCCTGCCTTTAGCAAAAGACCTTGTAGGAACCAGAGACTGAGAAAGAATGAATTGTTCTGCTTTGCAGTAAAAAATGATAAAGACAAAGAGCATGCTGGAAATAAAGGAACAAGCAGAAAATAAAGGAATCAACTTGATACCACTTTATCAAAAGAGATACAACAAGGCAGTGATATAAATCATCAGGCTTTAGCAGCTATAGGAGAATTCAGGTAGGAAGGCAAACTGAGTAAGACAAAGTAGAAAAAGCATATTTATAAAAAAATACTGCAAACCAAACCTCATTTTGGAGAGAACTGAAAGCAAGCAGATGGACATTTTTCTAATAAGCTCACAAGTCTACTTGTCTAATTACTCAACACTTTGAAATTAATTTGATTTTTCTTTCTGAACAGCTATTCTTATGGATCATTTTCCACAATGAACAGGGAGGAAAGTACATCTAAACCTGAAGACAGCATGTGTCGATTTTTGGCTCAATGAATTAGAGTGCATCCTTTTTAAAAAGAAATTGATGGAAAAAAAAAAATCATGAGACTTCATTGCTGTGAAACACATCAGTCACAGAAAGGATTAACAATCTGTAACTGCCATGAAGTTGTGTTAGAAGGCTCTCTCTTTATTAAGTCATAATTAGAATAAGAAGAGTCAGGCAGATGAATGAAATCCTCAGTAGGCAGAGGGATATGGATTTTCACAATATGCTGAAGCAATGCAATAACAGAAGCTGCAATCATTGATATTACTTACAAACCAAGATTAATCTCTAGGATTTCAGGGTAAAATACTTGAGTTGATGCACTGTCACAGGGGATGGCAGTGTTAACCACTGCTCTCAGCAAAAGGAAGCAGTCCTCACGTGGAGGTCTTTGGGAGAAAAACTCCCTTCTGGTTTGGGATGCTCTCAGAGATGCACTCAGGAGTGAAGCAGAGCTGTGTGCCTACCAGCCCAAAGTGCTGAGTGCAGGAATAAATACAGCCCAGCAGCCCCCAAGGCCCAGATGCTCTGTGGGCAGATGGAAGGCACCAGGCAGGGATGTGCCCAGCAGGTAGAGGGTCCCTCACACAGGCTTGTGCCGTGCTCCCAACATCAAAGCTGTGTGTTGTCACTTGAAGCACTTCAGAGCCATTTATAGTTTGCATATTTGCATATTTTGCATTGTTATTGCACAATTAAGCTGAAGACTTCTGACCGAGCTGTCCCAAGAGCACAAGGAAATCCAGTGGCAGCCAACTTTCAAACTGGGTAATCAGTCAGGGGTTTAAAAAACAAACTGGGCCCATGTGAGTCAGGCATGTTAGGAAGACACAGGTGGTACTTTCTTTTATAAAGAATTAAACCTTTTTTCAGGTTAGCAAATGTATATTAAGTGAGAAGAAGTACCACTTTTATAAAACAATACTTTTCAAGGACCAATGAAGACTGGTTCAGACTTTTTCTCTGAGGTTCCAGCAAAATGATTTTATGTTGACATCCCCAGTATTTGTCTAAAAACACCTGTCTCATCAGGTTATCGTTTCCACTAGAGAAGGGACTGGAGAAGGCAACAGATGTCTGATGCATCCTCAATAAGAAACAAGAATAGGCCATGAATATTTTTATGATCTTTACTTTTTCTCTTTCTGTTGTTACCATGCAAATAATGTGCACGGGAATCTTGAAACATCTTCTAACCATTCAGTAAATCATTTCACAGAATAATGAATTCAAGTACTATGAATCAGCCCCCAAAATTTAATGACTTCTTTTAGTTTTTATGTCACATCTGGAAACCAGTAGGACATGGTACTTGGGTGCACCTTCAGAGGGTGATTCTTGGCTTTTTCTCAGCTCTCCATGCCTGTGGTCAGGACCTCTGTTTCCACAGAAGAGTAGGAGCAGGACGTGCTGACCATGTCTGCTGTAGTGTACAGAAGAGAAACTGCCTGGTGTTCTTGGAAGTCAGCCCTGTGTTACACAACTGCAGTGCAGAGGTCACAAAAGCAAAGGCTTTGCCAGCAGACTCCACACTTCAAAGCTGTGGCAACAATTGTTGGATCAAACAGAGAGGAAAGAAGTTGCCTGTGGGTCCCTGAAGCAAACTGGAGTCTCAGAAGAAAAAAAATAGGATCCAGAAGAATTTACTGAGAAACAATGAGGAAAAAACCCAGCTCATTTATAAGGAACAAAAGCCCAAGTCCTCAAGAAGCTCTCCAAGCTGCTTCCACATCCAATCAATATTTTCTTTAGCACATATGGAATGAGCCTCAGCCAACTTCCTCCTCCAGACATTCCTATTTCTGACTATCCTTAGAAAGAAGCAAGGCAGCTAATTCAAAATCTCATTCATATGAACAGGAGCCACCAGGCTTGCAGGGACAGGCTCACCATCCTGTTTCCCTGACTCAACAAATTGATGCAGCTAAGCTCAGCCATACATCCAAACACATGCACACATATGCCCTTAGCCCACAGCAGGTGTGAGGTGATGTCACATGAGCCTGAACAGCCAGTGACACACAGGAAACCTGAAGACTGAAATTTCTTACAAATGCAAATAAAAGAAAGGAAATTTAAGACTGACACTGGGGCAGAGATGAAGCCTGGTCTACAAAAGCTACATCAGCAAGGTGGAAGTCCCATTCCATATAAGCCTGACTCTTATAGTCAGCACCAAAGTTACATCACCTTAGGAATGGACCAAAAGAACCTTGGCTGAGGCACAATGCCAGCAATCTGGATTTGCTTGAGTATGACCTCTCCCTCCTGCTGCAGCAAAACCTCTTCAGAAGTTCTCTTTTAAGAAAATCTTTGCTGCAAAAATTAAAGCTAATGAGACTTCTCAAGGAGATGAAACCACCCCCGTTCCAACTTCAGCATCTTGAGGCTCAGGCTGTTCCTTGAAAGGAGGATTTGCAATGCACATGCTGCCAGAGAAGATTTGCTGGGGGTAGGAGCCTCCTCATCTGTCCAGTCAGCACCATGGATGGTGGGTGCTCATCTCTGCTCCTTCAGTGAAGAGCACATCACTGCAGGTCACATTATCAGCTAAATGGGGCTGTGCAGAGATGTTTGATGGGGATGCAGAAGGGCCAGGGCACAGATTATTTTCTGTTGACTTGCCAGAGCTCATCTCCTGGTGCCTCTAGACCCAGATATGAAAATCTAAACTCTGCCAAAATACAGGGGAAAAAACTGCCTGATCCTGAATTCCTGCATAGACCTCACTGCATTTTAATGGCATTTGCACCCGGTTTTGTAGGATATGCTTGGGGTATTTATAGAGTATTTGAACACAGGAATTCAGGAACAGTATGCCTTAAATTCTAGGGAAAAAAAAAATCTCTGAATGGAAGCTCAGGCTTTCATGGTCAGTCCCAACCACTGAATTTCTACATTCATTAAGCAGCAGTCCTTGTGGCACCACGCATTTTATACTCCTCTCTGTCCTGAAATCCCAACATTTCCATCTGGGTGACATTTTACTGACTCTTCATTATATACCAGGAAGGGATGCTGATGGATTAGCATCACATCCAAAACAGAAACTGGCATCATCTCAGACTCACGAGATTTACAGCAACTGCAAAGTAAATGTGGATACTTTTTTTAGTTCTCACTCTTCCTTTTTTAGAAATAAATCTTAAAAAAATACAATCCCAAAGGCCTAACAGGCACACATTTACAGATGGCAGCAGTGAGTCATAAATGACATCTTTTCCTGGTACTATTTATGAGAGCCAGAAAACTGAACATATTATGAGCCATTTATAATGTTCTTCAGCAGAACAGTCAGCCAAGAGACAGAGCTGAAAGCCTGTTGCAACAAAAGGTATCAAAGTGAGGAGGAGAACAGTATCTATAATTACTACTCCAGTGATAAAACAAGCATATTACAGCAGATGGTTTAACACAAGATCACTATTAAATAAAACACTGGCTCCAATGCCAAGGGATGAATATTCAAGGAGTGAACTGAGTAAAAATGTATGAAGGCAGCAAATGCAGCTCAGTTAACCCAGAAGTTTTGTGCAAGACTAACCAAAGAGATCAAACCCCACATAATTCCCCATGCTGGCTGAACAATTCCTCTGCAGTCAAAACTTTCCCAATTAGAAATTAATCAATGCAAATGGCAGGACTGAGCATACTGATGGCACAGGAACTTGATCGTGTCTGACTAATAAAAAAAGGTGTGAAACTCAACCCCAAAACAAATCCAAACCCTAACAAAATTAATTTGCAGAGATTTTTCACATACCACTTCAGAAACCTACCAGTTCTTCATAAGAAACAGACTCTAATTCATCTTCTTGGCAGCTTCACAGTTGTAGGATGTTGTTTGACAAAACAGGAGCCAAGTTACAATCTAAAAAGAGGTTCTTTTCATTTTTAGAAGTTTTGAAAAATATTTTCTGGTCAAAAGTAAGGCTGGAATTAATTAAAGTGACTAAGGCTGAACCACAGAATATGGAGCTGCAATGCTCATGCTGCACAGCAGGGCTCCAGCTCTCAGGGGGTTTGGAAGCACTAGAAAGGATGCCACCACTGAAAAGGCATTTTGAATTTGTCTTTTTGTAAATTGCAGCATTTTTTAAATTAAATGTTTCTGTAATTTTGGTATTATTTATGTAATATCTTTAGCTGAGACTCAACACTTCCCAAGCTTGAGACTCACCTACGTAAGATCATTTAAATTATAACATTAACAAGGAGAAGAAAAGTAGCAGAAGGTGCAAATGCTTACCCAAAGTATACCAGAACAAAATGGTTTCAGAGTAAAAAGGAATTGATCATCATAAGAGAGTAAAATTTAAAATACCCAAACACTTTCTCAGTGACCCTTCCATACCCCCAAGGACTCAGGCTGCACCAGACAAATCCCTGTGACTGGAAATACAAATCCTTCACCATCGCCTCTCTCTGGCTGCCAGGACTCCCAGCAGGTTGCTTGAAGTTTCAGATAAACAGATGAGTGGAGCCTGTTAAACTGTGCAAGATTTAAAAGTTGTTTTAACTTCAGACACACACCCCTATATATAGATATATATGTGATATATATATATGTATATATGTATATATATATGGCACCAACCTCCACTGAGCAGTTGCTGCCTTGATTTTCTCTGGTTACACGTGCTTATGTGTTATGCAGAATCAATGACACAAACCTCAGACATAATTACAGACCCTGCTTCACCTAAACCTTCAGTTTCTGACTACTTTAGGGGAAGAAATTTTATCCTGGAAGACCAGGAAACTTTACTTTAAGGCTTGTCAAATGATAATACATATTTAATGGCTGATTAATACATATTTAATAGATGGCCCTTGGCGACCATAACCTATGGTTTTATTAATTTAGGCAGGGATGAATAAGTAACATTAGGGTGTGGTTCTTCCTTTATCTTATCACTACACTCGCATGCATGCTTTGTATGGAAAACTTTATTTGATAATAAAAATAGCATTCACAGACTTTCTCCTTCTTTGTTGCTACATCATATACATAGTGTCTGTTCCAAGGAAAGAAGCTCTTACTGGGTAAGTCCACATCTGCTCATCCTAGTGTTATGTATAAACCCAATTAAGTCAAATAAAGCTATGAACAATGTAGTATTTATATATGCATAGTGTTTTATAAAAAAGATTGGCCCACGTACTGCTTTTCATCAACACAGAAAAGAGCATTTTGCCTATAGCATGTTGCAAGAAATGATGATTGGAGAATATAGACTGCATACAAGTGCTTAGTAATACATAAGCAGGCCCACCATGAAGAAAGAAAAGATATTTTCAAACCAACAAAAGCTTTAGAATTACTGATACAGTCTCCCATTTTAAAACAGCTTTACATACCTGATTCAGTTTACATTAAAATATATCCCCTGAATCAAATTTTTTCCATTTTTAGAAATATAAACACTTAATCACATTCCTCACACCTAAATTTTGTCATAAATCCTCTTTTATACAAGAAAAAGGCAACAGTTTTGTGGTTTTTTTCCAACAGGCTCTATTAATTACAATTTCAACTGTACACACAATGATTGGCCATCTTCTTTCTTGGTTTTGTTTTTACAGTACCATGGCAACAACAGTGATAGACTTGCAATGGTTTTGTGTTCATATGGAGGATGTGAGTCAGTATACATGTACACACCAATGCACTGGAAAAAGCAGCAGTTTACTTTAGTGGTCCAACAGTAACGGCAAACATTTTGGCTCAGCTAGGCAGTATTCCATTAAATCTTAGACCAATGCTACAGCAGACTTACCACACAGCTTGCAAATTTAAAAATACAACTTAGAAACTTGCAGGTTTCTCTTTTGCTGCTGTTCTTAGACTCAAATTTACAGCATGTGTTCAGGTATGGATAGGCTTCCACAACCAGGTTGTCCCACTGATTGTCTCTTTTAGCCTGTGATTTTCTTTTGATACTTTTTTCTTTTATTTTCTTTTTTTTTTTTTCTGTTTGTTTTCCCTCCCCAGCAAGTGCACTCCTTTTGTCTCAGTAAGGGTGAACCAGTAAAACAACGAAAAACCAATCCTTTCAATATGCAGCAAGAAGAATTGAGAGCTTTTGGAATTTGGCAAAATAAAAGCCCACTGGTTTAGCCTGAGCAGAAGGAATACACCTACTCCGAGCAGGGGGACTGTGCTCCCACTGCATTGTGCCTTGTCCCAGAATCCCAATCCCTCCCCTTGCTTCCAAGCAGATACACAATACCATGCATGCTGGGGTTGCTGTCCATATACAGCTGGGAGATGAGCAGGGCTGCTGCCTGAATGACAGATCATCGTTACATGTTGCTGAGGCTAATGAGAGCTCAACAGTTCACGTTAGCGTGTGACACAGGCATGGTGCTGACCAGTCCTTCTGCCTCTGCGCATCCTGTCCAGGGGGCCTGAAAGTATAAACTGTTCATGGAACAAACTACAAATTACTTATTGTAAATCGTCTTGTGCTGTGTGGGTTTGGTTGCTTTTTTTTTTTTTTTTTAATCATTTATTATTATTATAAATATCCTTCATTGAAACAGTAGTCTCTTCAAACAGTTCTTGCAATTTTAGGAACATTTGTCTCTTTCCTTTTTAATTCCTTCAGCAGGAACGCTCCATTCCTACTGAGATGAACAATTTTCTTCCTTCCCCACCCCTAACCCTTAAAAAATTTTCTACATACAGTGTAGCAGTGAGTCACTAGAGAACAGTCTGGATCAAATTATTCAAACTTGGTCATAAAATCCTTTGCCTATATTATATTACTGGCTACCCCCACTTACTATATTGGGGAGGGGGGGAAAGTAGCCCAATAAAGGGATTATTTTTAAGAAATCTACAAAGAATGTAGAAACAAAATTTTATAATCCTTTAGGACCAACATTTGGCAAGTAATTAAAAAAAAAGAATACACTGAAAAATACTTTCTTTAATATTATACATCAGGCACAACGCTTTTTTTTTTGTTTGTTTTAAGATTTCATCTGCATAAATGGTTTGTAGGATCAGCAGGTGGCGGGCGTCTCGTCGCCTGCGAAAGCCAGGTTGGTTTCACTCTCTCCTCTGCTCCCTTGGTGTGGGGAAGGCGACGGGGACCCCGGGGAGCCCCTCAGATGCTGAGGTCGGTGCTGCACTCCTTGTAGAGCCGCCTGCGCTGCTCGGGCGGGTGCCTGCGGCTGGGCTCGTGCTTCCAGCTGGGCTCTTCCCTCTCCCGGTGGCCAACTCGTTCCTCCCGGAGCCGTCTCTCGGGTGACCTCTCCCTCCGCCGGTCGGAAGACTTGGCCCGTCGGTCGAGGGAGCTCTCTCTTCTCCGCTCAGGGGACCTCCTGGGCTCCGTGAGTCTCTCCAGCGACCGCCGCCGCCGCCCGGGCGACCGCTCTCGGCGTCTCTCAGGAGAGAGGTCTCTCCTCCTCTCAAGTCGCTCCCGCCTCTCCAAAGTGTTGTCAGCGCTCCTTGTCCCTTCCCTGCGCTTTTCAGGAGACCTCCTCTTCTGCCCGTTCACCACCGCCCTCTCTGGCTGCCTTTCGTGCCTCCTCTCCGGCGACCTCTCCACCTTCCTGCCTGGCACGTGGTCGTTGGTTTTAGAAGTCCCATTCCAAGTGTGGTGTTCATTGGGATGTCTGCTAAACTCTCTGCTGCCTTTTAGGTCTCTAACGTAAGTCCGCTTGTCCCCATGTTGTGATGATTTGTGAAGGTCTGGTGGATAACTGGACTCCGATGATGGGTGCTGCCGTCGGTCGGATGGCGTGGGTTTCATTTCCGATACATTTTGTGAACCTGTGGCGGGACTGTTCCTGTCACTGCTGGGGTCTGAAAGAAAATAACAGCAAAGGGTTTGGTATTGATGCCTTCCGTGGCGCTGTGACACCACTTAGCACTCTTCAGACTTCATTAGTGACAAAAACAAACAACTGTTAAAGCAGTCAGCGAAGGCTAACCGAAGCTTTTGTTAATTTAACTGTGAACATCGAGAGTTACAGGTTAGTACTGGTGCTGCTCTGATCGTTAGCCATGTTTTGGTCCAAGCTGATCTCATCTTTATGCTCTTCTGGGCACGGGGCACTTTACATTTCTCCCCAAGCCCAATTCATAATGTTTCAGTTATACTACATTCTTTCCAGTGGAATAAAACCATTGTAGTTCAGGTTGTTGGCTGGTTTTTTTTAATAGCTTCCAATAAAGAGGGCCGTTAGGAAACAATTTTTGTCTTTTAAGACATTATAAAGAACTGCCTTCCAGGTGTGGGAGGCCTTGGTTCAAATAGCAGAAAATGTACAGAAAATAGAATTGATTATTAAGTTTTCACCTTGTAAAATAACATTTTGAAGGTGCAAGAATTAGACTGTAATCATGCCATTTCCATTTCATTTAAGGCATAGCTTAATCTCACTTAGTTCTACCATGTTATGTAAAGTCCTAGGGTAGATTTTTGGTTTTGCCACAATGATTCAAACAACGATGACAGTAGTTATGATTTTTTCATATCAAAGCAATGGAAAGATATTGTAATATGTAGGATGGCTTTGATTCAAATCTAATCTCCAGTTCATTATTTTTCATGTACTATTTGAGGTAAAATACAGCTGAGCTGCCTCTGCAAGACAAACTGCAAAGCAGAAGTAGAAAAAGAACATCCAAACTAAACCCCAGCACTGCGCTGCAGCTAGGCTACAATTATTCCCGTCATTTGTAACGGATGTTTATGAATGATTCATTACAAACATGAAAAACATTAAAGTAGCTGCGCTGCCTTAATGCAAGTGCTGCTTTTATTTGCTTATTGTTTTCTTTCTTAAAGTAACTTCTTCATGGCAGCTTGGCTGGCATTAGCCACTTCCTTACACTTGCACCCCAACACCCACCTTGAGGTGGAATGCCCCGATGGCAATGACTAAAAACCCTCACACAAACACTTGTGAGGACAGATTCTTTCTTTTCCCCCTCTTCTTCTCCTTTCTGCCTTCCCTCCCACCAAGCCAAACACTCTACATTCCTCCTGCCACCATGCCAAGTGTCTCCCATTTGATGGCACTTCCAGTCCTGACCTTGGGAGGGTTGGTGTGTGTGCACGGGCTGTGATTTTTTGTGAATTCCAAGTGAAACCCATGTTGCAATTCACGTGTGGGCAGTTTTGCTCTATGAGCACTTTGAGGCCACAGCTGGGGATGGGACCACGCTGCTTTCCTGTGGCTGTAAGCACGTGGCTTGTGGTAACCTGCCTCTCACACAAGGTACAAGCGAGGTTCAAACATGTCCTGTGGTGTGTGTACTTACAATTTGGGGGACGCAGGGTGTTCGGGATGAATTGCTGTACATATAGAATATAGCGAAGCAGAAAAGCAATGTGAGGGAATTAGGCCACAGCACAAAAACACCTAATATTGATTTTAGCTACAAACCGTAGTTTGATTATGGCCCATAAGGTAGAAGCAAGACTCCCCGAGCTTGTCATTTCTCATACATGCAGCGATATTAGGAGGTATCATCGCTGAGGAAGGAAGAGCCCAGCACCAAGAAAAGTAGGAGAAAGAGAAAGAGAAAAGTAGAAAATTTAGATTCCCTATAATAAAGATGAAAGAAAGAAAAATCTTCATATTTTATCTTAGAATAAAGAAAGTTTATTTTTCCAGTCAGATTGTCTAGGCTTCACCCAAATATAAGGCTGCAAAGACAGCAGTTGTTATTATTGTGACATAAAGAGACATCTAAGAGGTGATTCAATAACCCAGACAACGAGAGCATCCATTCTAAAAGACAGCTGGAACAGCGACACAGAATGTCATAGAAAAAACAGTAACAATCAAACAACAACGAAAAATAAAGTCCACCAGAGACCACAACATTAAAAATAAGTACAAAACTCATTACAAAAATATACAGCCTCATAGAGAAGCACGTTCCAATCAAGTCAGAAAAATATTGGAACTTAACATTATTAGAGGAACCATTTGCGACTGCAGCGAACAGAACAAAGAGAGAAAGGAGTCCCAAATGTTACAAGGATATTCTTTACAGTAGTGCAACCCCTGTATATTAAATCCTTGCTTGGAGAACGAACATTTAGTGGTTAGCATTAGCCAAAAGAAAATTGGTGATGGATTTCCATCCTCAGTGCAACAGACATATGCTTTGAGAAGTGAAGCACTTAATTTACAGGGTATTTATGCAGTCTAGCATATGATACAGTACTGTACATCCAAAGGAGTATAGGAAAAGACAAAAGTAGAAAGAACATTACAGAATTTCAGTGCCATCATTGAACCTTCTGGTGTGCTATTTATATTACAGAAGTGTAAACCCACAACTTCCCTTCCATATCGTTAAACACTTCAATTGTTTGTTGGTTATACTCTGAATTGGTCATTTTAAGTTAAATAATGAGCAGACTGAGCAGAAACTCTCAAACATAGTACAGTAAATGAAAATAAAATCTAGTTCATAAATTGTGCAGAAGGGTTTTGTTTCTGGTGTTAGGGCATGGAGAGAATGATAAACACAGAACTCACTGACACAGAAATAACCCAAATACGGGGAGGAAAGTATAAAGGACATCCCTTCAATCATCAGTTTCTATAGAAACCTCAAAGACCTTTGGTTGGGAGTAGCCCTCCATCGAGGGCACAATATTTGACAATTATCTCAAATAAATAAGACATAATTATAATATTAAATAGTGTGCTAAGTTAAGCCACCCAGTAATCCAACCTCCAGGGGAAGAAAAGGAAATCTAATGCAATTCTTAGCAAGAAACCAGGACTGACTGTTTCCCCCAAGACAGACACGAGAGCACCTTTTCATAACCTCCTCACCTTTTCAGACCTTACAAATGAACTAGTTGAAACCAGCAGACTGTTTAAGGGGGGAGAAAAGGGCTCAGGAGGCCAAATCAATATATTTTTGCAGTAAAGCTTTTTTTTTCCCTTTTTTTTTTTCTCAAATAACTTTATAAATATTTACATAAATATTAAGGAAAGGCAAAAATCTCATAAGCCATCTCGGCATTCATGTCTATGGATACAGACAGGAACTAAGAGAAAAACCTAACCAAAAAAAAAATAAATCATTGCTTCAGAATAGCAACTCGGGATCCCAGTTTTTGCATTGATTAGAAGAGGAGACCTACGTGAAACAACAATTCAGCCGCTGAGAAACAGTTTGGCACAGTTCAATAACATTCCTTTTTTGGCTGGACAAGACAATAAGGTTTGTTTTGTTTTGTTTTGCTTTCCTCTCTGATCACCAAAAAATACTGCTATGATGATCTTGCCTTACACTGCGCCCCAAGTCCATGGAAGCAAGCAAAGGATGAAATGTGTAGAAAATTCAGCACAAGCGAGGCAATTATATGTTGCAAAGGTTGGTAAGACACTGGTGAGAAAGGAAAATAAAAAAGAATTCCCGCTTCAGATCTTGAGACAAATATTCATGGAGTGATGCCAGGGAAGAAAGGAATGTTTTCATAGTTTGACCCACCATATTCAGGGACAGAGCCATCTCCACGTTTCAGAAACAGGCGGACCTTGCGGCCACCATTTTTAATCAGTTCGATGGCCCGAGCGTGCTTCATGTTCTTGGTAGTTTCTCCATTGATCTCTAAGATTTCATCACCAATCTGCCAATGTAATGAAGAGATTATGATTAGAAACAAGTCCTCACGAGGGTCCCTACCAGCACAACACAAGAGTGGCCATAGCAAAGCTGGAACAACTATGCATCAGGTGAAGCTAAACATGCCCAACTCCTTCCTGTGAGTGCCCACTGTGAAGGGGTCTGGGAGACATGAAGATGACGGAGAAAGCTTGAGGTATCAAAATATCTCACTGCTGTTCTGAAAATCACTTTGCAATTACTGTATTGCTCAATAGTATGTGCAGTGTTAGAACTGGTGCTATTTTATTTTATTTTGATTATTTGTAAAGTTTTTAGTCAAAGCGGTTGCTTGTTTCACAGTCTGCTCCAACTGGGATGTTCACAGAGCTTTTTCAGGTCTGTTTCTAACTTGGATATAGTTTGATATAGATATATAACTTGGATATAGATACCTACTATGAATCAGCAAAGCTGATTCTGTAAATAAAATAATTTATCAGGAGAAGAAAACAGGGTGTGGAAGAGCTCGTCAAAGCATTGACTTCCACAGGGCAGCACTGATTTTGCATCACATTTTCATCAGCAAAAATTTTGGACCCATAGATCTACCCCTAGCACAAGAACTTTGAAAATGCCCTTCACATGCCATATCTGGAGACAATGACGTATATGGGAAAGTTATAATGCATTCTCTAAGAAAGGTCCAAGGACTACATAAAACCTGTCAAATTATTTTTTCAGTAGGAATTTTATAACATATGCCCTTGTTATATAATGTTTGTCATTCAGCTGATACGTGACGTTAACAATTAATGTTAATCAGAACCTACATTGTAATTTTGTAACCCACTGGCCATAGACATGTTCTGTCCCCTCTCTGCCCATTAGCAGGCAAAGACTGTGGCTGTTCCATTTTCACTGCTACATGTGCCCTTAGGCATTAAACAACAGATCATGTAGTAGAGTTTGGAAAGCAGCATTAGAAGAAGGGAGTGAAGTCTTCCACTGAACACACACTGCTATAGACTGTGCACCAAGAGTGACAGATGCCATCAGCAGAAGTAAACAGAAACCACTTTCAGTTCATATTTAATTTCCCTTTCAGCTAGAACAGCAGAAGGGAGAGGCAGGAAGTCAGCTCATTCCAAAGCAATGTTTTAAAGGCACTCTGTGCATACCCTCATTTTCCCACATCTCTCGGCGGGCCCGTCCTCAGCGAGCCGCAGCACGTACAGGTCCATGTTGTACTCCCGGCCACCTCGCAGGCTGAAGCCAAAGCCTTTGGCTCCTCTTTCTAGCTCAACAGTGTAAAAGTCTTGGTCCTGCTGGAGAGAAGACAGCAAACACCCGATTGAACAGAAAGTCAAATACTGCTCTGCTCTCATGTTGGAATTATTCAAGCAAAAATTAAACATGGAAAATCAGTTGAATTTTCACATGCAGACCAGGATTTGCTGCTTCCTCAGACACCACTCTGCAATTTGGACTTCTGGTGGCTGTGAAGGGCTGCTGGAATGAGTGGGCTTGGCCATGTCCTGCTGTGCATTTCTGGGCACCCCTGTTGCACAGCACATCCTGGGGCCAGGGCAGGAGGGGACATCTTAGGAAGGTGGTTCAAGGTTCTACCAACCTTTAAAGGCAAGGACAACCTCCCTTCCAATGCCAGCTTTAGTGCAGCATCTGATGGCACCTGGGGTGAGCCTGTGCCATGGTGCTGGCTTTTTGTGTTGTTACCACATCATTTATTCCTTTGCAAGAAGCTCAGAAGCCTTTGCATTGTTTTTCTCAAATGCTATTATGGGGATGTTTTGAAGTTCCTAATGGAAGATGTTACTTCTGGGATGGCCAGTGGCAAGGAAAGTTAACAGGGAGATAGATAATCTCTCTAATAAGATACTGTCTGTGGAAGCTGGAACACTCCAGCTATTGCCCCTTATTAAGTTTTCCTCTTTTTTATTCTCTGAATTTATCATTTGCACACAACAATACTTTCTGGAGAGGCCCCTCACAACAGACAATTCAATAAACAAACAAAAATTATTACTGCCCTAAAAATGTCAGCTCTTTTTTTCTTTAATTTTACTCCCTCAAAGTCTCTATGAGAATGTGTTGGAAATGTTTCTCAGCTGAAACAACAGCCACACATATTAAGAAACTAATCAGAAAAATCCTCTTTCTTTTCAGCAGACTGAGGGAGAGCAGCTTCTCAGTAGGAATTTTCAAGGGATCTATTTAAACACAGCCCTCAAGCAGATTGGAAACAACAGTCTGTGGTAAGCAAAACAATTAGAGAGGTACTCCTTACCTGTGCTGCTTGGGGTGGTTTGAAATCAAACTGGGATTCCTGCTTTGGTTTGGTGTTGTTCCTGCTGCAATGAATGAGAGGGAGAGAGGAAAAACACAGCTCATGGGACGTGAAAGTGATGAAGAAGTAACTGAAGAGAGAGCATGTCGAGATGCTCTCCTCAAGGAAAACAATCTGACCTGGTCTCCTGTGGTATTTGCTGAGGAGTATGTGTGGTTGTGATTGTAGCAATTTTTTCTGCATTGGTCAATAAAGTAGCATTGGAGGATTCTGAAAAATAGATTTTGTTTTTATTCTGAGGGAAGACCATGGGCCATTCACTGAAATAAAAAAAGAGTTTTGTAAAAGCATTTCACGGAAAAGCAACATTACATTGTTTTTATAGAACTGGAGATGGGATCAAATTCCTTAATTCCCCATATTAATATTATAAGTATGTATATGAAACTGTACACTCAACTGGAAAATGAAAGAAAAAAAATTAAATTAGGACATCTGGATTGGAACACCCCAGACCATTAAACACATTCATGAAGACCCACTTATAGATGAAGGATTGAACAAAGTTTTGTCTATTGTCTAAATACATGAATTCCAACCAATTAAGTCTCTAAATATTGTAGGTTGGGTGGATTAATTTTATAGTATCTATAACTATTCCAGGGATTATAAATTTATCAGTCCTTCTTCCATCAGAAACTGCAATCTCCAGTAGAATTGAGATGTGGCTCTTATCCAATACCTCACAAGATGATACTGAATGTGGCTGAAACACAAATTTACTGAAACCCTTCTCTGAAATACAACCCACTGCTGCCTCAGCACTGGAAGCAGGAATGTGGTGCCACCAGTACCAAATGCACCAATAACTCTGGGTAACACTTACAAAAGGGTGCACTGAAAGAATACAGGGAGCAGGAGTAACTTCTAAGCTTAATTTCTGCCATGGTAAAGGGCTCTCAGCCCAGCATCAGCCTGTGCAAATTGCAGATTTCTTTAGGCATGGAAGGAGGGGCTCCAAGGACAGGTCCTGTCTCCTGCCTCTCACAACTGAAAAGTGACTATGTAGGAGTCCCTCACAGTCTGGCAGGGCAGAATATTCCCCTTGTCATTCTGCAGCTGCATCACAGACTTCAGCAGGACCAGAGTTAACTACAAACTCACTCAAAATTCTGCCTAAAATTGAGGTCATGTCAATCCCATTACTCGATAATTAGCAACACAGACCCAGAACTCTTCTGTATTGAACTCAACAGATTTTCCAGGACTATATATTGTACCAATCCTGAACTGATATTAGTACTGAGCAGTTTCAAATGCTGAATTGCTCCAGAAGCCAGCAGTTCCTGAAAACACTCCTTCTCTCCTGTGGGAGTTTGACTTCAGGAAAAGTCTCAGTGGTACTCCATGTACCTTGATGGTGCTTAACCACACAAAATGCTCAACAGTTATGTTGTTTGCACTTGGAGAATAATGGGCAGAGCAGCAGAAACAGCCACTCATCAGACATGGCATTCCCAGCTAAAGGCACTGCTGTGGTGGGCAGCTGCACCTTTGCAGAACAGCTCTGTACACAGGAGACCCCCTCTTTGTGTCTATACCCACTGCACTCAGGAGAGATCCACAGAGTGCAAGTACCTACAAAATACTGACCATGATCCACCTTTCAAGATTAAAATCTAAACTGAACACACAGACACTAAGACAACAGTGACAAAAACTGGATGGAAACATCTCCAGTTGGGTCTGGTTTGTTGGACCCAAACATGCTGCATCTCCAACATAAAATTACAAGGCCTTCTACCCTGCCCCTGTTTGCCTCTCAAGCTACAGGCATCCACTAATTCATTTTACTGGCTATGGAGAAAGCGACCATTATAAAACAGAGTCCAGCTGTAGTACAAAATTGCAGCAATGGGAGGGTTTTTGCCTGAATTAAGATGTGGTGTATCCTGGGAGTTTAACTTCATTTACTTCATGGATTGATATTAATTCTGGAGAAATCTAGACAAGGGGAGGTTTTTTCCTTTCTGCAGCTATTTGCATGTCAAGGGAAATTCAGGAAAAAGGACAAAGAAGAAGAAGAACCACTTAAACAGATGGGTACAACAAGAGCACAGCTCCTTTGCCTGCAGTGCTGTGCCCAAGTTAACATGCCCAAACCCTCAGCATATGGAGCTGAAACATCTTCCAGACCAGAGCTGGCATGTGTCCAGCAGCTCAGAGAGCAAGAGAGGCTCCTGGGTCTGCCTGCACCTCTCAGTGTAGGCATGACCAAACCCTACCCTTGTGATGATGTGCCACTGACAGCTGGCTTGTCCCTACGTGTAGTTACATCGTTGGGGTTTAAGAAATAATTCTGTTTATTTTGTAAAGATGCCTTGATGTCAAAATCTGTCTCCTACATAAGAAAGCCCCAAAACATGGTTAAGTGTTCTGTATTCATCCAGAACAAAGGCCTCTGAAATCTCCCACAAATATTTGGAGATCAGATGAAGATGGGCTTCAAAGAGAATGCAAGATTCCTACCCTTTAGTAGGTCACACTAATAATACCAAGCAGAGCAACAACACATCTTTGGTACAGATGTATCTTCACACCACTGTACTGCAGCTATCTTTAGCCCACCCTCTCCCATGAGTCAGGAGTTGTGCATAATTTTGCCAGTGTTTTAGACACTGCTTCAGGACACATGCCAGCCACCATGCAAAACTGGAACAGAATAGAGCAAAAATTATCTTTAGTACAATTATAATTGTGTGTTCTAAACCCTACATATTTCATTGATTGCTTGCCCTGCTCTGCCCTAAAACTCTCTGTCACCAGTTACATGCCTAATCTAAGCTTGTCCTGTTCCAGCATCCTGTATCCTTGAATCTGCTGGAAGTGTGGTAAAGCATCATCACTTCATTGCAAATACAATCCTGCAGTCATCTGTGGCAATTAACTTGTGCAAGACTTATTACAAAGCAAAAACTCTTGGTGTTTTTAATAATGTTAGAAGAGATTAGCAGTGTGAGTTTATTGTGAGTCTTGTGATGCACCTCAGTTTCATGTTTATCTGACAACTGGCCTCTGATTTATGGTCCCCCCTCCTTGAAGCACACAGGCCATTTATATTTGCCAAAAAAGCACTCAAAAAGAAACAAAAGATAACAACAAATCAAGAAAAGCATACAAGGACATCAAAAAGAAAACAACACTGAGACAGATTTCTTGTATCTCATGGGGTTTTAGAGCAAACCCCTCAAAGATTTTGAGAGTGTTGGGTTTTACTGTCTTTTGGAAAATAAATGCAGGTAATACTATGCAAAGTTGGCACTCTGACTTGGAATTTCAAAGTGACAGTAAAAAAAAGACTTAAAGTCTGAATTGCTATGAAAGCAGAGTTGATTCCTTCCCCAAAGAACAGCTTTCCATGTCCTCCAGGAATACGTGATGTCAATCACAGGTACATGTTTCCCTAATTTGGGACACATCATTGCATGAGCAAGACTGGCTCAGCATTTATGTCAGGAGGTTATATTCTTAAAAAAATTCTTAAATCATTTAGAAATTGCTTAGTTCTCAGATGGTTTTGCTATTTTAGAAAATAAGCACTTTATTTACTTAAAGATTCACCTTCCTTTTATCAGAGACTAAAATACAGGTAATGAACAACTCTTCTCTCAGTTTATCTTCCAAAACAGGCATGCACAGGCCAGCTCAGATGTTAGCTGGATTCACAGCCATTTTATTATTCATGAGCACCCTATTTGCTCCAAGCAGCAGAGGATTATATAGCATTTGACCTGGTACCCACTAGACAGTAGGAAAATAAAGCTTTTGTGCAAAACAGATCACCCTAAACAGAAATAATTTATAACCAGATAATTTCTCATCCTGGTCTATGGGGAGCAATGTGGAAAGGTTTCTGCCCAACAAGCTCTCACTTTGAACCCATCCATGGCAGAGAAGCACAATAAACAAAGGAAAAACTCAGAATTTAGAACCACAGCAATTTTAGTTCTGCTGCAGATACTTTACCAGGTTTCTGATCAGTTCCTATCTGGGGATCAAGCCAGGGATTAATTTAATGGAACTGATACATAACACAGATCCTTATTTTTATTAAATACTTCAGTGACCTTAAATCAGCACCAAGTGTCAATTTATTATTAGGGAATCTGCACATTCCCTCTCATCTGAAACAGTGAGATCCTGTCTAGGGTAACTCTGAAAATGCAACTTCAGAACCATCCCCATTTAAGCAGTCATTTCAAAATGTACTGAGCTCGCTCCCAAAGCAACTTACCCAGAATAAAAGCAAATCTGCTTTTGAAACAGCTTAAAACATGTCAAAGTGTTTATCTCTTTCTGTGATCTCCTTACTCTATAGCCTGCTTGTGTCTATACAAAGCTTTAGGAATCACACATACTAACAAGTGATTCCCAAATATTCTAAAGCTGCATTATCAAACTAAGAATCAAACCAAAGTGTATCGAGAGATCCATCAAATTTATGGAAGATCATTTTAAGCAGATGCATGGAACACAAAATTCTTTTTTTTGTACTGTTGAATTAGCACCTCCCTGTTAAAAACCAACCATCTCTACAAAAAATCCAAAAAATAAAACTACGGGAGACTCACAACCTCCCTCACTGCCAAGTCCTAAAGTGGGAGTGGAAACTGAGCCCTCCACGGCTCTGCAGCTCCACGTGACAGAAAAATCCCGGGGAACAGAACCCAGCAGAGGGTGAGGCAAGAGAGCAGGAAACAGATACGTTACCATCTCCTGGAATGATGCGCAGGGTGACGGTGTTTCCCGCTTCCTTAATGAGGTTGACGATGTCTGAGTGCGACTTGTTGGTGATGGAGCACCCATTGACGGCCAAGATCCGGTCGCCGACTTTCAGCTTCCCGCAGCGGTCGGCGGGGCTCCCTTCAATTATCCGACCTATTTTGTGAGGCATGGCCACACATGCATTTCCCGCTTTTGTATCGGTTTGGGGGTTGTTTTTTTGGTTTTGGTTTGGTTTTGGTTTTGGTTTTGTTGTTTTTTTTTTTTTATTGTTTACGTATGTGGGAATATGGTGAAGGGGAAAAGGAAAAAAAGGGTTGAAAAGGGAAAGAGAAGGTTAAGGGTTAATTAATTAATGCATCAAGCAAAAGTTATTATAGGATAGCTTTGCTGCCAGTGTTCAAAACATTGGCAATCAACTAGTTGAGTGCACAACACTTTACTTCTTCCACAAAAAGGTGTTTTGTTAATCCCTCAAAACTCCCCCCCAAGAGGATTTCTGTTAATAAATGGTGCAATTTTTATTGACTACAACTGCACTTAGCAGCTCCATCATAACCCAAATCTGATTTTTTTTTTTGAAGAAAAAAATTGAAACTGTTTGTAGAAAACTCAACTTTCCTCCTCCAAGATTACATCAGTGTCAGCCTCTCCAGTCCTTCTCTAAGCCAACTGCTGTTCAAGCTTCTGCCAATGTTTTGTTCTTTCTCAATTTAGAAAGATAAAATCATTCTAGGCCTAGGAGGGAGTGTGGCTCCCTATCTACCACACAGACCCACTCTACCAGCACTGATGGGGAAGCAACATGAAACATTATTCTTCCATTGTGAATAAAGGTACTACCAGGGAAGGCACAGGACCACTACAGATGGGCCAAGACTGACAAAGGTAACCTGTTTGGTGCTGGCACCCACCTCAGCCTCTACTAACCCTTCCTCTTTTATGATCTTAGATGGCACCAGGTAGGAACAAAGAAGGAATAAGGTTCTCCTCATTAAAATACCTCTAAAACCACACACAAAACCATTGAGATGTCTGACACACAGAGCGAGAGCACTTTGGGATGAATGTGTTCTGGAGACAAAATTCTCCTCCTGTTCCATGCAGTTATTTTGTTTCAAAAACTCTGGGTTGTCCATAACATGCAGAATTGGGACACAGGGGATACACAACATCACTCAGATAAATCCAGTGAGCTTTTCTACAGCTCCTTTTTGTGGGCAAGAGGCCTTGGGGCACACAGCACTGGTCATCTCACACTTTGCATCCACAATACATTCACCCTCAAGATGCACTTTCCCATCTCTGCTGTAGTCTTCATTTGATTAGTAGTTTTAGAGATACACACACATGACAACACTAGAAAGACCATAAAGAAGAAAAGGCTGAGACAAGGATATGTGAGGTTGGAAAGATGCAATGAAAACTGGCAGAAAGTGTTAATATTAGTTATATTAGTTACAAACATTAGGGAGATCTCTTTTTTTATTTTGTCTTTAATTTTACCATGATGTTAGGAAGTTTCTCTTTCTGGTAATACAAAGCCCCATCCAGTTTGCAGTTTATCCTGTTTTGAGGATGTGAGTTTCTACTCTATCCAATCCACTAAACACAGATGACAGAGCCCACACCAAAGTGACCAAGGTGGGTTTTAGAACCAGTTTGGCCCATCTCTAAATACTACATATCAAAGAAAAAAACTACAAAGCAGGTCCAGAGCAAGCACCAGACAGCAGAGGGAACACATCTCATGCGGAGTGTTAGGAAAAAACTGAATATACTTGAAAAAATTAAAGGAAAAACAGTCACAGATCAACAGATCTCCTTGGGAGCCCTGCACAGAAAACTTCCAGTTAGCAAGAATTTTGGGCTAAAGCAAACACAACTTTTTACAACCTCAGGTCAAGGTTTCTCTGCAGAGAAGAGTTACAGCTTAACCTTCATACAGTAAAAGTTATTTACAGACGTTTGCAAATCCATTCAGAAGATAAAAGCACGCCCTCTGTTCTAGACTGTGTTTAGTTTAATCTGTTTCACATTACACCATTGTGTCCTGGCACCAAAACTATCTTGGAAGAGCAGTTTCCAGCAGCAAGGAAAGTGTGAGAGAACCTAGAATCTGAGAACTGACAGAACTCAATGCACTAGTTTTGTAATACATCATTCCCCCTTGAAATCTCAGCCAGATTGCCCAGAACAGAGCTAGAAACAGCCTGTTCTACATCCATACCAGCAAAGGTGGTGTTGCTCCCTTGATGTATTACTAAGGGTGTCACTGATGGGCAATGGCAAGAAATGTCAGAAAATAAAGCCTGGGAGAATGAGGGAAAGGCCACTTCTTGCACCTGTGTGTCCCAGGAGCACTCAAGCTGCACAGGGAGCCTGCAATGCATTTTCTCTGCAAACCACAGCACTGCTGTGGGAGGTGCTGTGAAGATGGACAGTACCTTCCTTTCCCTCCACCCCTATCACAGACTAAGGGAACACCTTCCTTGACAAAGTACAAGTGGATGCTGCCTATGGCTTCCTTTTGGAGGATATGGAAAGGATAGAAAATAGCATCTCTGACTGGTTTCCTCCTTGCAATGACACTTCTGCTTGAGAACAGGCTGTTCTGGGCATATTTGCAAAACCAGCTTATGAACATCTCCTCTGCAGCAACCCCTGAAAACGGGTATCTGCCTGGCAGAAAGACTGTCTTGAGACAGAAACCATGACCACCTTTATTGGGTCAGGATTTTACGTGTGACATAGCTGAAACTTAATTTCTTCCTACTCTGAAGAAATGCATTTGGGGAGAGGTCAAATGGTAAAAGAAACATCCTGTTCTTTTAACAGTATTCCCCGTTTTATGTCTCACCAGCAGTATTAATTAAAACTTTCCAGCTACCAGCATGCTCACAACATAATGATGTTCAGAGTAACCCTGATTGCCAAAGAGAAGTTAATCAGTTTAAGCATTACTGGTTTTAAATCAACTGGCTTGATTCCACCATCACGAGACATATTTCATTCCACCTGCTCCATTTCTGCGCTGGCAAACAGCAGCACTGGGAGAATCCCCAGCTGCTCCTCTGAGAGCAAACCCCAGAGAGGCTCTCCAGAAAGTGAGCATCAGGAACTGCCATAGGTCGCCTTTGAGCTCCTCAAGTTGGGATGTCAGTTCACTTTTCTCAACTCAGTGATGAACAACACCCAGGAGGCAAACACCCACCGAGTCTTTGTTTCTACTTCTGCTATAACTACATAAATCGGGCCACGCTCATGACTTTTAATCACACAGATCCCCACCCACCTCCTGGGGCCGCCAACTTCGCCTCTCACCGGAGGCGCATCCAAAAACGCGCGGGACTCACCGAACGTCGTCCCTGCCTCGGGCCTGCTGACGGACGAGACGATGACGAAGCCGAAGCCCTCGTTCTCGCCGCGGCGGATCTCCACGTCGTAGGGCTGCACCACGGCGCTGACCACGCCGCTGCCGCCGCCGCCGCCGCTGCCGATGCCGCTGGTGCTGCCGCTGCCCGAGCTGACCGTGTTGAGCGAGTTCTGGCTGCCCTGCGGCGTCCGCTTCTCCTCCGTCAGCGAGGCCGGCTGGTTGCTGCTGTGGTGGGAGGAAGCCGGGGATGGGACTTCATTCTCTGCCTTGGGAACTGGGGAGGGGAGAAGAAAGAGTGTTCGAGCAGGCTGCACCAGTGCAGGAGCGATGGTGGGCAGGATGGTCAGGACAGACGGAGATGAGAGATCTCTGAAGCCAGGTCTTGGAACTTGGGGTTTATTGCAAAAGGCCTGGGTGCATGGGCCCTGCTGGGAGCTGCCAGCCACAGCTCAGAGCAGGCCCAAGAGAAGTAAAGAGAGTGGTAAAGAGAAAGAGAGAGAGAGGATGAGAGGATAAGAGGTAAAGAGTAAAAGAGGATAAGAGAATGAGGTTCCTGTTACAATACAATAAATTTTCTTCTGTGTTGAATATTCTAATTCTCACTAAGCAATTTAATACAAGATACAAATCTTATAGCATTTACATACAGCCTGTAAGAATCATTACATTACCATACTGTGTAACATTTTAAACTCTTAAAAACTAAAAAACTACTTTTTGGAATCTTTCTGCTAAGCTAGTAGGGTCTGCTCTGACCTTTGGACCTGTCTGCAAGCAGAGGGTATTGTTTCATCAAAAGGGGATTATTTTCAGCTGGCCACACCATCGTTTTCTAGTCGTTCGGTAACTAAGGTATCTCAAAGCTTGCATTCATTTCAATCTTGCTTATAGTTTCTATATTCTCAAAATCTTTTGCCAGGCAATCATAGTTATAAGGCTTTCCTGTTTCATCTTCCCCAACACACCATTTAGTGCTGAGAGGAACAGCGAATTTGTCTTTCCAAACAAGCTGTGGGTCTGCTGGTAGACAGAATTAGCACTGGGGGATAAAAGAAACAATGGGAAGGGTTCCACTGATTGATGAATGGAAAAAGATATTTTCTTTTACAAATAAACTTTAGGTTTGCTGATAAATGAAATTAGACATTGAAAAGGTGAAAGAAACAATGCTGAAGAAAAACCCCTAAATTCCATAAGAATTAAAAATTAAAAGGGAGGGTTATACATTAGAGGGAAGTCTTTGGTATCAGGTGTTCTGGGAAGTCTGTACCTCTCAAGTACCTCAACCAATGGGGGAAGAGAAAAGGGAAATGAGGCTGGGAAATTGGGATAAAAAGGGAGGCTGCGTCCTCCAAGAATTTGAGAGGTCCCAGGGGAATGACCCATGGTCTCTCCCTTTATTCAAATAAAGTAAAAGGATTCCTCTGTCTCTTTTTTGGACATAAACTTCTGATCTTTGTGGATTAATTTTCCTAACAGTGCTTGGAGATAGGTGTCTACTGAGAAAAGGGTAAAAGAAAATCACCTGCTTTAGTCTGTCTATCCGTGGCCATGCTTTCAATAGCTCTGCTCATTGGTGGAACTGCCCACACTGCTCATCCTCTCCTGCGTGGGCTCATTCAGCCAAAGCCATCCGCTGCCAAACTGCAGCCTGGTTAAACCAGTGCAGTGCTGTGTGCCTGGATGCTCTGTGGCATTTTAAACCTGGATTACATTAGTTCAAAGGTGCCTTCTCTAGCTATTGCATCCCCACCTCAGTTATATATGTACAACCACATGTATGTTGTACATATGTATGCACAAGCCACAAGGAGAGGCAGTAATATCTCACACCACCACCTTCTGTGTGTAGTTTTAAACTGAAGCTATCAATTAGTGCACTGATTGCATTTGATTAATGGGATCTTTAGTAATAACAATCTCTCAACATGAGCAAAACAACTTGTGAAGCAAGCATTTCTGGATAGAAGAACCAGCAACTATCATCTGTACAGTCTGGTACAGACATTAAACATTGTTAATGTTAATATTAAACAAGTGTTTAACAGCAACTGAAGTTGGAAGGGATATTAGTTTAAAATCTAATCAGCTACCACAAGGCTTGAAGAAATCTCAAAAAAATTGCTTAGTCCAGACTCTGCTCAAGCGAGGGCCAACTACACCTAATATCAGTCCTGACAGATGTTTGTCTAATCAGCTGTTAAATATCTCCCCAGGCAATCTATTGGTTGCAATATCTGACTTAAATCTTCCCTGCTGCTACATAAGGCTATTATTTCTAGTGCTATCTAACAGGCATATGGAGAACATATTATTCCCTTCCTCTTTGCAGCAGCCTCTTATAGTCTCGGGAAGTTTAATACCTCCTCCCCCTCCTCTGCTTCAAGCTAAAGAATCCAAATTTGTTCAATATTTCCTTTCAGACCATGTTTTCTAGAGCTCTCCTTATTTTCCCTGGTCTTCTGGACTCCCTCCAGTTGGGCTCTCTCCAATTCAAATATATTTTTCTTGAAGTGCTGGACCATATTGCACTAAGCCATCATCTGCTGGGAAATCAGGAGAGTTTCCCCCTGCCTACATCCCTGCACAGTCTTTTTCTTCACCTGAGCCAACCTCAGCATAAAGCTTGTGGCCCACAATAGCTTCCACATCTTGTTACTCAGCCTGTTCTCCACAGCCCATTTGTGCATCTGAGAGCAGCATATTGCACTTGTCCTCGCTGAATGGCTGCCTCTGCTAATCAGGTCACTTCTCCAATTTGGTGAATCAAAATCAAGTTGAAGATCTTAAAAGCATCAACATGAAAATGGATGGCAAACAAAATCTAAACCTGTAATTTCATGATGCAAAAAAAAAAAAAAAAACCCAACAACAACAAAAAACTTTAAAACATCCTTGGATTGAAGTCCTGTCTGCACTTATATACTCAAAAGTATGTACTAAATAGATAGCATTCTTCATATTAAGATTACAGGAGCATAAAATTTCCTCTACATGAATCTCAGGACAGAGAGTACTCATTTAAGTGAACCATCTTTTTCTACTGGCATACAGATGACAGGAGGAACAAGGGACCAAAATTCAGAAACAGCCTTCTCCACAAAGTTCTGCTGAAATTTAAAAGCCTGCAAATATAAGGTGAAAGAAGGGATTCTGAATAATTTATCCTAGAGTAAGTGTCCACATTTGCAATGATTCAGAAATAGCTCGAACTGCAGTAACATGCCTCTGAATGAAATATCAAGAGAGATCTTATGCATCTAAATCTTTCATGGTAATTTCTAGCCTGGAGGCTGTAAAACTGCATAGAAAATCTACACACAAAAACAATACCAAAATTCAGCTGCCCTTCCTCCCAATGCTCTTCTAACGCTTCTCTCACACCAGACCTTGGTCAGGAATTAAAGACAGGCTGTCAGAGGAGAGACATAACCTGGTGTTTAATCCACACTGGGAAGAAAGGAAGAAATGAGACGTGAACATTCATTTATTATTGTGCAGAAGGAGCTCAGGCCTGGATAAGAACACAGAGCTATTTTACAGGTACTCTTCTGGTCCTAACTTCCACTGAGGACCTAATTTCCAACCTGAACGTTATTTTGATTCTCTTTAAGATCAAAGTACATCACTGCCTGTTTATCTGATGATGCCTAAGCTTGAAAAGCTACATAATATCATTTTCTTTGAGTGAGTAAAAGCAAATCCCACGCCTGAGTTCCTAAAGGGACTCAAAGGGACAGGCAGCACTCAAAAGTTACTATCCAATATTAAACATATGGCCAGATGTTATTTAGAAAGCTCATGCTCATGTTTTCATTTTCCTTGCTATTATGATATTTCTCAATCACTTATCTTGGTGTCAAAATGGTACCAGGCAGTGTCACTTCTCTTTGCATCTTTGTCTTTCTGCCAGCTTCTTTCCTGTTCATTTAGATCCTACACTTGTACAGTGTGTACACAATGCCCAGCATAACTCAGCATACAGAAAACTCTAGACCTGTGCAACCCGGTCTAGTGGAAAGTGTCTCTGCCCATGGCAGAAGGGTTGGAAATGGATATCTAAGGTCCTTTTCAGCCCAAAACTTTCTATGATCCTGTGACAACAAACATGCACACCCTGGCTCACCAGAACCAACAATGTTTACAGTTTCCCATCCTGAGGTCACTTGACTACATGTTGAAGCTTGCCCTGAGCCTGGGACAGCAGCCACCACACACCAGAGCCCTCACTCACACTCTGCCCTTGCCTCCCCTTCTCTGGACTCTTCATCATCTTTTCCCTCACTCCCAGTTTAAGGGCAACTATCACCCTGCACATTTATTTTGGGAAGTATACAGAAAACACAAGCAGGTGGCCACAGTGTCTGCTGCATGAGTCAAAGTAAAAATTGTACGTTGCAACCAAACAGTTCCCATTTCATCTGAAACCTTATGAACACTGGGAAAGCCAACTAAGACAGTCTTGACTGGAAAAAGAATACTTGAAACTTTTTTGATCAGGAACAAAAAAGACTAAAAACAGGCAAAAGAGGAAAACAAAAGCCCATCCCTTGAGTTTTACCAGAACTAGAAGAAGCTTTTTTTCCCTTAGACCGTTTGCTGAACAGATGGAATCCCGGTAAGAAAACGCACCCCTGCAGGGTGATCCTGCAGCCTACCTGTGTAAACCACTTTGCGCCTGACGGTCAGGTTGACGTGACCTTGTTTGGCTGCCTGCTGCATGAGCTGGACCACGAGCTGGTGAGATTTGCCCACCACGGGCGTCCCATCCACGCAGATCAGCTCATCGCCCGATCGCAGGCGGCCGTCGGCGTCAGCAGCACCCAGCGGTACAATGTGACCGATGTAAATCTGAGGAATTGGCACAGGAGGAGAGAGAGCCATGAGAACCAGCTGCAAGCAAGGGGCACTCCCAGTTAGACCTCATTTAGGAGGAACATGAAATTGTTGACAAATGCCTGCTGGTCAGAGAAGTTGCTCCTGTGAAAGCGGTTCTGTGTGAATACAGCACACTGGGAAATTGTAATAAATGGACATCTTGTTTCTGTAGGCAGTCAATTCACTCTAAGGACAGACAGCCTTGGGAAACTTCTTCAACCAGACAGTGACCAGACAGGAAGATGGTTAATAGCACTGAGGGTCTTGTCAGGGAAGCTGAGATTGAGTTACCCTTTCAGTTGCCTGCAGGGTTTACAAGCTCTGCACCACACGCTTGTCCTCCA
This sequence comes from Serinus canaria, assembly GCF_022539315.1. Taxonomy (NCBI): domain Eukaryota; kingdom Metazoa; phylum Chordata; class Aves; order Passeriformes; family Fringillidae; genus Serinus; species Serinus canaria. The sequence goes on along the minus strand of NC_066326.1, from coordinate 6,199,968 downwards.
ACTCGGGCTTGGATTATCTCCAGTGAGCTCTGTGGAGTTACTCTAACATGAGATGAATTTGTGGTCTCTCTTCCCATCAATGAGCAAAATAATTTTGGCAGGGAAAAACATGGAAAGTCATGCTGCTACTGTCTAGCTAGGACCTGTGCAGCACAGGAAAGGATGCCACCTCCCACATGCACTGGATTTATGGTAAATAAATGAACTGAATTCAAGCAGAGAACTGAGCATTCTAAGATCTGAGAACCTGCCATTCTAAGATCAAAATACTTGCAAACACGACCAGGACATCCTGTCCTCAGTGTCCAAGGACCTCTGTGGTTTTATTTGGTTTATCATTAAAGTAGAAGGAGAAGCCAAACCCATATTGGTTATGGAGTTCTGGGGTTATTTTGGAGGGAGGGTGGGGAGATGCAGGATATATATATAGAGTCCAGTAACTATTTAGCAGTGATTCTACAGCATAGTTCTGCACAGCTGTACATTCTACTGCTGTGTTTCTGAAAAATGCCACAAACTAAAACATGATACTCACAGGTTCTCCAGGCTCATTTCCACCTAGAATCCTAAATCCAAACCCAGTTTCCTTTCTCCATAGAAAGATATCCTGCTCTTGATAATCTGGAACTGAAGGGAAAGAAGAAAAACTATCATTTTTAATCAAAATACCACACCTTTTACCTTTTTACCCAAATCAGGACTACTCAGACACACATAAAAGGATGTGCCATGCAATTTTAACCTTTAAATGAGATGGGCTTGGAGATCACCTCCTTTTTACATAAAAAAAGAGACATAACTAGCAACATTTATAGTTTTAAATACTAAAGGATTATTACTTATATTACTATTAAAAGTTATGCAGTGGTTTCTACTTTCTAGGTATCTAATTGTGACTTGCCCTTTATTTATCACTATAATATTTCCTTCTGTCAATATTAGCATCATTACCCATTGCAAGAGTCTCTTCCAAACCATCAATAAATAAATGTGTCCAGCAGAGAATTACTCTGCCAGAAACAATACAGCTGCCTCCTCTTACATGGGAGACAGAAGAGCCACTTGTTATGACTTCTACTATTTAATTAACTTTCCCAAGCATAGTTTGCTATCTGTCAACCAACCCTGCTTCAAATAACTGTGGGACAGATCCCCACTTGGTGTAAATCAGAAGGGCTCCACTCAGAGCAAGGCAGCTCTCCTGACTCTCTCTTGCTCGTGTGCAGGCTCTGCCAAAGCACTGAAGAGATAAAACCAGCTGGAAACATAAAAAAGTCCAACCTCACCTACTGATTAGTATGGAACACCAGCAAGGTTTTTACAATGAATATTACATACAGTGAAGTACTAACCTTGAAGCGCTGTTGAACAGCAATGTTTTATATTAACTTACTCATGCTTGCTTTCATCCCCTTTTTAAAAATGCATAACTAATTGCTAACATTATATCACATCAGAAGGCAACTTCAGGTTCATTTAATATTTATTGGATAGTATCTGTAACATTGACTAATTTTGTAATGATCCCCTCCCAAAATTTATAATTAATGATAATAAAAAGCTGTTGCTTTACCAGTCATCTGCCTATAACTTCAGCAAAGAAACCAAAGTATATAATTCAGGAATCCAATTTAAAAAGGTGCCTCCTCAGACACAGGATGCAGCACATTTAATGACACATCATCTAGCTTTCTGTGTCTACGAACAGGTTGTTTTCCATTGGCATCAGTGAATGTCAGATTGGGCCCTAATTGGATTTTACACTGTCTGTGCTTATTCTGCAAAAATTTGGGTCTGCTCAGGTGCTTGTCAGACTTTTGGTTACCTCTGAAGGTCTCTCTTCCATGAGTTAAAATATAACAAGTATGGAAGAACTGGGAATACTAAAAACAAAACTAATAGGTGAATGGTAAGGTACAGATGTCTGCTTCAACATTTTCATTTAAGCTGGCTTTACAGATAATATTTTCACATTTTAATTACCTGCAATTATAAGCCAAGCTTAACACCCGTGCCCTCACTGAATTAGAGGCTGATTTTTGTCCAGACACAATTAGAGAGCACTCGGGTGATGAGCACGCCGGGTGCCTGTGTGCCTCATCTCCTCTGGCTGAGGGCAGCTCGCCACGCACAGACGTGCAGCACAACAGCATCCAGACAATGAATTAATTGCTGTTTGTCACTGCCTTCAGCAAGGGGAGCGTGACAAGCAGACACAGTCAGGAGCGTCTCTCAGCCCTTCTCAGGCTGTTTTGGCAAAGGCTGGCCCCAAACAATTAATAGTGTGTGTTGGATCTGTCAGAGGTAAAGTGGCTGCTGCAGAGAGCTCTGGTGTGGGCTCGTGTCCTCGGCATCTCTCAGCACCTTCCCATTTGTCACCCCTCCAGTCCCACTGAGTGATGCCTTATGGCCCTGGTTTGGGTCCCAGCTACACAATTAACACTGCTGGGGAGAACAGCAGGCCAGGCTGGATCAGCCACGTCAGACCAAAGCAACAAAAAAAGACAAGTCTGGCCCCAAAGAAGCCGGCTCTTTCACACTGTGCTCCTCCCACTGGAAGGATTTCAGCGAGGTGGAACACAGATACAACAGACATACAGACAACACACTTTTTCACAGAATGAGTACAAAGCTCCTTTTACCACTTATTGCAGCAGCTCTGCAGGGCAGTGATTCACTGGCACAGCTCAGAACACCCATCCACCCCTGAGCTTCAGAGGTGAAACCCTCTGAGGCTCCATACCGGAGAATTATTTTAGATTGTACCATTATTAAGCTGCACTTCTGAGGAGCACTTTCCTTACTCAATGGGAACATGGTGCTGCTGAAACTTTGTTGAAAATGAATGAAAAATGGCCTCTAGGAGTCATTCATTGCAACCCTGCACCTTGGCTGATCTCAAGCATGTCTGATTCTGACAAAACATGTACGCAGCCCAAATGGGTAAAATTTTAACAGCAGCAAAATTTAATCTGCTTGTTCCAAATTAAACCAGACCATTTGGAGAGCAGTGCTAAAGTGGTAAGAAGAGTTCTGTGAATGTCAGGACAGGTGGGTGATGGAGCCCCCTTGATGAGCCACGTGGGCAAACACATGAAGGAAACAGGAACATGATATACCCACCCTCGAGCACCTACACCATCCAGCCAGGACAGCAAAGCCAGGCTTTGCCCCTGGGAGGTTAAACCTGGCCTATGGCCCTGCCACACTCCCTTGGTGATGAAGAGCCCCCCACCACAGAGTAGCAATGACATCAGAACGAGACATCACAAGACACAGATACATTCTCAGCACAGTCTTACATTCTCCAAAACTCGTGGAATTGATTTCTCTCTCTCTCTCACCCTTGCTCAGTCCAGTTGCAGGTGAAGGTGACATAGCTGCAATATTAATTTTACAGTTTTGGAAAGCTTAATGTATCTGCTTTCTTGTTAGTTCATTTAATTAATTGTGACTTTATGGGTCGTGTTAGGCTTGCATGCACAATTTGTTAAGGCTATAGCTACTATGAATTATGACATACTAAGTTTCACATCTCTGTGCATGTGTAGATATAAAATACACACACATATGAATTTACACATTTATGCACATGCATGCAGGTACACTTGAAAAACCTTTTTTCTCCTTAGAGGAAAAATTTCTGTGACAACACCTGAAACATACTTTTCTTCAAGAAACCTTTCAACTTCATGACATGAGTTAGTTTTCCAAACAGAAATATCTTTGCCAAATGTTACAAGAAATTCTAAATATGTGGTGATGAACAATGAATACAGTTCTTAATTACAGATAATTGTAATCAAACTTCACTATGCAAACTTTAACATGCTATATAAAATAAAAATTTGCCTAGTGTGACATCAATTTCAACGTAAGATGGATTCAAGAATGATCAGTGTGAGTTTGCTTTAGTCACTGGCTCATTTGAGGCAGCAGCACTTTCAGTGCCTCATAGCTTGGCAAAACAAAAAATGTTTAAGGCCCAGATTCAGCAAACGATATGAGGACAAGTCTGAAACCAGGAGTGGACAGTCTCACTGAAGCTGATGGAGAGTTTCAGAGCTGAAAAGCCCTGCAATTTACCCACAGCTCTCATAAGGCTCCATATTTGCAAGAAATCCATTTCCTAATCATCCCACTGCAGGAGAATTCAATTTTTTTTTGGTCTTTTCCTTTCCCAGCCCTTTGTGGTGGCATGGAAAGCTTTTGAAAGATGGTTTCAGCAGGAGCTCTTGACAAGATGAACAAGCTCATGTGAGTACCATGGTCCCTTTTAGCAACACGTTCTCTAGGGGCACGGATACATCTGGGTGCCCAGGAGTATCACTGCAACTGTTTGTCTCCAATTATTATAATAAAAGGACATAACCCTACCAAAGGGCTTTTACTAAGCATCATCTTTCAACTCAGTCTGATCAGAAGGTGGCTGCAATTTCAGGAGAGTATTCTTCTTTTCTATTTTAAGGGAAAATTATCTAATGTTTGTGTCACTGTGCAAATATTTTCAGTTCTGTGTAAGTGCTGATGAGCCAACATGCTAGGGTCAAGACTTGTTTGTATTGTTTTAATTAGATCTGGGGAGAGAAAAATCCTCCTAAACAAACTGTGTGCCTGAAAATAAAAATTCAAATATTAATGATAACTTCGAATATTTTAAAAGCTTTAAAAATTCTCTATCGTGTTCTGCTTTACTTTTAATTAAATGCTTAAGCCCTTCAAAGGGATTCATTAACACATCTGCAATTCAGATTAATTCATTTTGTCACTGCTGTTTTGACAGATGGCCATATGTAGGATACGGTATTTTGCAAAGCAATCAGGCCACATGAGACAAATTTGACAACAGATTGTGTTAATCTTTAAGGAAGTTTAATAATACATTGAAAAGTAAAAAGCATATTATAAAAATATATTTCAATAAAACAGTGTGAGGTTTCTGAACTGTGGTTCTCTGCTAAGCCATTCAATTGCTGTTTCTGTCTCTGAGTGCTCTTGAAGTGTGTCATTCCTGAATCTTGGAACTGCTTCAGCTTTCAAACCTTAAGGGTTTGTCCTTCCCTCTGATTCATGTACACAACTCCCACGAGCAGCAATGAGTTACCCATAACGAGAGCTCAGGCAGCTAAAGCTCAGCACCAGCAAAGAGTGCATTTGTTTCCACCACCAAATGCTCTGTTCCCACATTCCCACAAAGCTGGCTATTCTCAAACATCTTAATCCAGCAAAGACTGGTCACTCTGGGCCAGACTGCAGCACAGCCTCTGAGCTCAGCCTTAGCCTTAAAGCAAGCCTTTGGGTCTACAGCTTGGAAATAAGCTTCCCTGGACCTGAGCCCAAACACTCAGCACCTTGCAGGGCTGATCCCCTCACCCCAGGGAGCTCCACATGAAGGAACTTTAACCCACATTTGTGGAATAAAGTTGCAGCTCTAATCTGCTTCCCCTCAGCCAGAGTCCAGAAACAGGGATGGAGCCTTTCCTTAGCTTTGCATTATTAATTCTAGCTTAATTTTTGTTCTTTTTTTTTTCTTCTCTTAAACAAGCGATGTCTGTGGGTCTCCCCTTTCTGATATTAAGATGCTTTGGTTAAATCATAAAAACACATGCTTTTACACAATTATGGGTTAGCTGGTGCTTTTCAGCCTAATTGTTCTCTACCAATCACTTCAGTGAGACAGGTCACATAAGGCAAATACAGTCTTTTTGAATGGAATACTGATCCAAAGACAACTCAAGTAGAGGAGGAATGAATTTTACAAATTCTGAAATATTAAAAAGTTGCCTTTACTTTCTGTGTCTACATACTTATTATTATTGTAAGTAACAGTGGGATGCATTCCCAGAGAAAAAGGCAGTAGGTATTCACTACAGATTCAGTACTTCTTAGAAATATCTTGGAGAAGAGGAATTCATATACTGAATAAAACCTCTTTACAATATTATTTTTAGATAAAAAAAAAATCTGGCTGGGCTGGAGCTAATGAATTCATCTTCTTGTGTCAACTGCACTTGAAAAATTGCACTATGCTCTTTTTATGCTCAACAATTTAAAAAATGGGACAAAATAAAACACTTAAGATGATCTAACACTCTAAAATTCTGTCCTTTTTAAATTCATCATATACTTCAACACAAAGGCTTGTTCCTGTTTCTCAGTCCACTTGTTGAGGATTCAAAACCCTGAAGAACATTCTATAGAAGAACATCCTTAAAAACCCTTTTTCAGGCTTTTTAAGGCCAGCAATTGCCAGAGGACAAGCCCTGGCCTGAGTGGAAGAAGAGCTGTGCTGGGGCTCCTCAAGTGGTGGAGCTTTCTAGAACCCCCAAATTCCCTGGTGACTGGATGTGTCACCCACCCTCAGCCCTGGCACTAGGGTGACATCCTCCTGCTGTGCATAAGATTTTCACTTAGTTCTGCTCACACCTCCACCAGAAGGCTGCAGAGAGAGTCACAGCCAGCACCCAAAGCTGTCACTGGAGATGACAGTCCCAAAGCCTGAGGGAATGAGTGAAGTAAAGGAGAAAGAGAAGACATGACTGTTTCCCCAGCAGCCAAAGGTGGCACTGAGTTAAACCCAACTGCAGCTGGGTAAAAACATGAAGAAGAGCACAGGTGGAGCTGACAGACAGCAGAACTGGAGTCCTCAGGGAATGGTTCCTCCCATCTCACACTCTGATGCTCAGTGTCAGCAGAGCTCCCTACAGATAACCTGAGAGCCACGCTTGGGAAAGACTGGGAATGAGTCTCAAAGGGATGATTCAGGACCCTAAGAAAGGCAAAGAAACACAGGGCTTCACCCCAAGCCCCCAGGGCAGCAGAGCCAGGTTTCAGCTGTGAACCACAGACTCTACTTATGAGACTGGTGATAAATAAGGGCTTGGTGAGGCAAGGAGGAGCTGACCACTGACCTCAAAGTAAAACTACCAGTCATGCTTTGGGATCAGACCACAAAAGTTGAAAGAGCACATCCAACTCAATTTTCCACTTATCTTTCCTGCTTTTCTTCACATTTCATTACCCACAGCAAAGCCATGTCACTAGCTAAGAGTGCAGGTTAATCCCCAGGGAATGTGTTTCACTCCAGCTTAGGCCTGGAAATTCACAGGCTCTTGGACACCTCTAATGGTTTAAAAGGAGATATGACCATATCACATTTCCACCATTCTCCAAAAAACCCTACGAAACCAAGAAATCTCAGAAAAACACCTTCCTGGAAGGGAACAGTAATGGGGTGAAAATGTGATAGAAAAGCACCAATGTTCAAACAGGTTTTATCCGGTAGAAGAGGCAAGAGACAAGGATTGAAGCAGGAGAAGAGGATCAGCCCCACCACAGAGATGCTGGACTGTGGAAAGGTGAGCCAGGGAAGCTGAAGGGGTGTAGCAGATCCCAGTCTAGCAACAGGCCCAAGCAGTGAGGATTGTGGCACAGGGAGAGAAGGGGTGTGGGAAACCAGCAGGTCAAGAGACTGTGAAAAGGCCTCTGGAAGTGCTCTAGTCCCAGCCAAGAACAAAACCTCTACAGGATAACAGCAGCCATCCAGGAAAGAGGGAGGATTTAGCACATGGTGCTGGAGGTGACACAGAAGGGTGACTGCCTGGGCACTTCAGGCTTTCTCCAGCTCAGTCTTGGCTCTTATCAGAAAAGACAGGCAGGAGTTAAGGCTGCTAAGCTGATACTAATGACTAATTAGGATGAGTTAAACAGTTAATTAGAAATTAGCTAAGTAGCTGCAGGGGGTCAGAGGCAATGGCAGCACAGTGTCAGCAGGAACCACGCGGGCTGGGCAGTGGGAAGGCCAGTGCCATGGGACACTTGTCCACCCAGGCAGGAGGAGGAGAGCTCTGCCCACAGCTCTGCAGGGCTCAGCAGCTGCTGTTCCTCAGCTCTCAGCCCTCTTTCCTATTTCAATGAGCTGCACATACAAGTTCTGTCACTGCACTCTGCAGATCAGCGTGACCTGGCCTGAGAGCCCCCGGGTCAGCACACCCAATCCCCAGGAAAGGATGGGAAAGGAGGCAGAGCACAAAAGCAGAGACACCTACAAACTGCATTGCTGAGACATTCAATCCAAAGAGATGCATCTTCAGCCAAGAAACTGTGACTCATGATTTAATTTTCCCAGGATATAAGACTTCAAAGTGATTCATTTCATCAGTAAAAAAAAGTCCTACCATTTTTCATTCTGAGGTAAAGGTTAATTTCTTACTGGTTTTACCAATTTCCAGTTAAACAATAAAATCAAACTGCGGGTGATACTCTCAGAGCACTAAGACTTTGAAACTCCCTTTTCTCCAACTAAAGTAACCACTGCCTTTCCAAATGAACCTAACACTCTAACTCTTTAAGAAGCTTTTACAGATTTGATCATCTTCAGCAGTGCAATTAAAGCAAAACCAATGTGTTTATTTTGTTTCCTGAGAAGAAACTGATTGAAACCACATTTATAATCTTGGAACAGAGTCAAAACCCTGCTGAATTATTAGCCAAGTGCACAGATTATTAATTGCCATAAAAGCCACTTACAATATGCATTTAATATTGGTATTGTTAAAGTGTCCACTCTGGTCAAAGTGAAATGGCTCAGCTGGATTTTCTCCTCCCCAGAGTGAGGCTGAAAAGCATCTGATATGAATTTCAGCAAAGTAAATACTTCCCCTCCTTACTGAAATTCCTATGCATATCAGATAATGAGTTTTAACCTCAAAAAAGAGGTTAGGATCTGGATAACAAACTTGAAAATTCTCCTCCAGCCTAATTTAAAAGCACAATAAAAACACAGAGGAAAAGACAGTCTTTAATTTTAGAGGGATCTTTCACATTAAGCTTTGGTCTAAGCGCCCTTTCCTAGAGACGATCTAAACCCAATCCTCATGAGACAGCAAACTGCAGCTCTACCAAGTGGATCCCACTGACAGACACCAAATCAACCAGCAGAACTGCTACACTGCCAGCAGAAACCAAAAAAAGATTCATTTCTTCCCAAAGAAAATACCCAGGCAGCAGCTGCCGGAGCCGTAGCCTTAGCAACTCCACCTGCTTCATACTCACGTCGGCTTTCATACATGCTCCTGGACTGGGCCCAGATTTTGAATGGATCTGGCTTCTTCTGGCCAGCGGTGTCCGGCTGGTCGGCGGCCGGCGCCTCGGGGGCGGCGAAGTCGGGCAGCACCTGGGTGCTGTGCGCGGGGGACGCCGTGTGCCCGCTGCGGTGGCTCGAGACGCTCTGCTGGGAACTGTTTTGGCTGTCTTTCCTTTCAAGTGGTTGCTGTAAGGATGAGAGCGAGTGGAAGAGGGAGAGAACAGACGGTTATTGGTCGCTGAGTGGGTGTTTTCCCATCAATTTTTCTCCCTTCTTTGATCAGGCTTTTCTGCATGCACATAAGTAAATATATAAGTCACAGTTTTGCTGCTACCCAGTTAATGCTGGGTACAGCTGAATTCCCCAGTGACAGATTCTGACAGGCAGACTGACAGAAAGAGATACACAAAACAAAGTAATTCATCATTAAAGAAAAAAAGCATTTTTCCATCTCACACATGAGACACATCTAAATCTCATTTTAGGTTACTAGTTTCAGCGCACTTATTTTTTCCTGAATTAAGGCAGAAAATCTCAACAACCTTCTATTCAGATAACATCTGAGTCTATCATGAGCCTGAAAGAAAATGGAAGAACTACCAGATTTCACAGTGAGTACTCAGACTGTCCCTCTGAAACAGATTCAAGCACTGCCCTTACTATGCAAGATCACTTTTCCTCTCCACGTAACAAGTCTGTGGACATCTGAGTACCCCTTTAATGCATCCCAGAGCATCCAAGGAACTTCTGCAGACCTGTACAAATGTGAAAATGTCTATTTGAAGTTTGCTGTGTTTTAATTAAATATATTTAAAATGCATCCATCTAAACTCAGGGCTTACTCCAAAGTAGTGTGTCAAGAGTTCTGACTGCTTACTATTTAGCTAAGCAAGATATATAGTTCTTACCTCAAATTCACAACTGTGTGTAAAATGAAGCACAAGTCACACTTGCATTGCCAGGATTTGTACTAGTCAATATGCAGCAAAATCCTCAACAAGAGCTCCCCAGACTGTGCAGCAAATGCTTTTTAATGCTCTTTTGAGATGAACCTTGGATTGCCACCAAGGCTGAGTGCAATCTCCCACCTGCTCTGGACCAGGGAACTGTGCTCCCAGGGCTGCTGAAAAACAGCATCCCACAGGTTGTTTATCCAACATCCACTGTTTCCCAGCTAAAAGGGGTCAGCTACAAGAACCAATAAACCTCAGGCAGGAATTTAAGCCTCCTGCTGGCAGAGGGTATCTGAAAACACTGCAACAGCAATCTGTGTGCTTTCAGGTACTTCTCTCTAGGAGCCCAGGCTGGGGTAGGGAGAGAAGCCAGCAGCAGACACAGACTGGATCAGCATGGGGAGCTCACTGGCCACGGGTCTGGGCACCCCTTGGCTCACTCTGAACACGAGACACAGGCAGCCAACGCTCCATCACAGAACAGCTGAATTAACTACAGAGGAGAAAGTAACCATACAAAGTGCCCTCTTTTAAAGTCTTAAAAAAACCCAAAACCCCAGGTAAAATTATTGTGAGGTTATACATTCTTCAGGTTTACACTGAGAAAAAAAAATCCCAGCTTCAACAGCCCAAATAATTCTGACCTTTCAGCCCTGCATTCGAGTTGTTGATCCACCACCAGCATCTTTTTAAAGGGTATCTCGACTGACTAGAATGTGAAATTGCCTTTGTCCTTTAAAGCAATTTTGAACAAAGCTTACCTGCTGTGATTACTCATCTGCAGACTTTCAAATACAAATATCTAAACCAATTTCCAACATTTTTAGCTTTTTAAGTGGTAAATGAAGTTAATTCACATGCAGTCCTTCAATTTTTAATGAAGACATTTTAAAACAGCTATGCTGGGGATAATTAACTTAAAAAAAAAAAAAACATCTCAGTCCAGCCATCTGGATTGGTTTGTTTGGCCAAACTACTAAAATGACTACAAGAATGCTGTGAAACTTCAGGCCAATCTCACTGGAAATAGCTGGTTACAGAATGTGGAGGACAGGGACTAAAGTGTGAAGCTTTATTCAGGCCTTAGGGAAGTAATGAGAACGCTCTGAAAGCTCTGAAAAGCAAAAAAAGTTTGAATTTCAGAAAGCGCTCTCACTTTGTGATAGAAAAGGATTACATTTTGAACAAATTGTGAATTCTGTTTTGTATTTGGATTGCAAATGGAAGTGTCAGCACATCTCAAGCAAAACTGCTTCTAATTAAACTAGAAAAGCAATTGCAAAAATAGGTATTTTTCAAGAAACAGGTGATACCCTCTTTAGTGGGACTGGTGGTTTTCCAAAAAATAACTCCTCCAAAAAGCCAGAAACATCTCTGTTTAGGAGGGGAGACCAGAGCAAGGGCAACATAACCATGGTAATAAGGAATGTATGTAATTAAATTAATCCAAGACAACATTTATTGACTTTCATATCACCAGAGGAGGCCAAAAAGGTTTGGGGCCAAACTTCTTTGCACATGCTGCAGCAGCTTTAGCACACCACATGAGGAATTGCAGGGGTCTGACCATCCTGGTTCCTGCCATGGGCACTGCTCAGATGAAGTTTGTGTCTTGGTAAACAAAAAGCAGAGCTTTCCTAAGAGGGATAAGCTGACCAAATGCCAATGAAAAGATGGCTTGTCCATCTCCTGCCTTGTGCCCAGCTTCAGGTGCAATCCTCCTGGGTCTGAATCTTACAGTCCAGCTTGCACAGTTCACACACAGGTCCTTTCTGCTCAGGAAAGCAGCAGATGAGCTCAGGGTCTGGCTGGTGACAGAGCAGGAGGTTCTGAGCTCACCCTGAGGTGCTGATCATGGTTTTCATATCAGCAGAACTGTACTGACTTCTGCCAGGAGCTACGAAGAGCACAGGGCACTGAACTACCTGAGCACCCCTGATTCTTGACTGATCTTCTCCAGAGCTGCTGAGAAGCATCAGTGGCTCTCCAAAGGACCTTTACCAGAAGTGGCTAGAAATCAAGGCTATGGTGACTACCTTGAGTCCATTCAGGCTGACTGCACACTTAAATACAGTAATGGGATAAAATACTGATTCTGTTTTACAGCCATTACAAAATAAATACATGGGAAGCTGGAGCTTCTCATGCCCTACCCAAGCCCCTGGGCTCTGAATGAAGAGGGTTGAACATACTCTTGTACAGACTCACTGTGGAACCAATTTCTCTTTCAAAATCAGGACATTGGCAGAGTCCCTGGTGCTGCTTATCCACCCAAAAAATGTGGTAAATCTCTTGTCTGGGACTAGCTGTGCATAGGAATTGCATTTTTGGTCACCAGTCAGCTATGCTGACAATGCACTTATTTAAATCCAAAGGAAAACCATCAGATTTTTGGAAGAGCTTAGCATTTTATCCCCCCTGCAGTGATCCCATCTTCTGATGATCTAGCTGCAGATTTTGTGCTGTAGAGCTTTTTGGAGAAGCTGGTCCTGGCAGTGACAGCAAACTGAGCTGGAAGTGGGAATCTTTGCCCCCTTGTGGAGTATTTTGATGCAAGCAACAAGGAAAACAAAAAAAGAAAGAGAAAAAGTTTGTGCTCATCCATGTTATACCAGGATAATTGCAGGGGAAAATGCTATACTAGAGAATTTTCATGCTTAAAATGTATATCTGTAGATGTTCAATACAAACTATTATCAATTTTCATGCAAAAAATAATCAATAGGAAATTAAAGAAAAAAGGAGCAGCACAGAGAGCTGCTGGGAGCTTGTCCTTGGTGAGGGGAAAAGGAATAAAGAACTTGGACATGTCCAGTCCCATGTATGACTGGAAAGGGGTTTTTTATTAATTTAGCTCTTTCACCAAGGTTGAAGAACTCTCGTTAAAGTCTGAGAAAAGCAAAGTCTGCCAGAAGATACATACAGACTGACAAATACAGCCCAGCAAAACTGAGCTGAAGGCAAGGAAACTTCCCAGGCTGTGTCACAGCCCCAGCACCAACAAACCCCTCCACAGCTTTAACACCTCACCACAGCCAGGAGGTACAAACAGCTTGAAGTTAGCCTTTGGGGAATGCAGGACTGGGGGCTGAGAACAGAAAATAGGATTTGTTTGGGGAATACCAGCCACTGGCAGTAAGTGGGGAAGGTGTCTGGGCTCTGGGAAAGGATATCAGGGAATGAGAGATGGTTCATCTCCTGAGCAAAGCAGAAGATGGACACCTGAGTCGTGACTTCCCTGATGCAGCAGAAGAAACAAAAATCAAGCACAAGTGAAGATCAAAGCCAGCTGCTCCCAGCTCGATGTGTGCTGTCCTCTAACTGCAGCTTGTTTGTTGTACAAGGAGTGCTGGAAAAGGGAAATGCTGAGCAAAGGGCATGGGGGCAATGGGCAGCATGTGCCCCCAAGCCCCACAGTTGTGCTGTGCTGTGCTGGGGACAGCCCCTGGCACACGGCTCTGATGGCAGCTCCCGTGTTCACCCATCACTGCCAGTGCAGCAGCAAACTGGGACTCCCTGGGACTGAGGGCATCCCTGGGAAACACATTGGCACAGTTCAGAGATGGGATCCTAGACAGGGACCGTGCCAGTGGGGCAGGACTGGCTCCTGCCTGTCTTGAGTGGGAATCCTCATGGCCAGGGAGGTCAGGCAGGACTCCCCGCTCCCTGCAGTGGAGCAGCAGCCCTTCAACAAGCCAAGGACGGACGGTGTTAGACACTGCCTCTGACTGCTGCCTTGGCCACATGAGCTCTGGGGCTGGAGTAAATCCACCCTGGAGATGCCCTGAGGTTCACGGTGCTGCAGCGGGTACAACATCACTGCTAATTGCACTGGTGACCACCCCCTGTGCAGCCAGGGGAACAGGAGGCTCTGCTTTTTGGGAATCCTGCGCTTTAGAGGCAACAGCACCACCTGGGACCGTAGGAAAAATCACTGATGGAACCCTGAAAAGGCTTGGGAGAGGCACGCAAAGGAATGCCAGCTTTCCCCAAGCTGATAGGCTCCTCAGAGCAAACAGAAGAGAGAAATCTGCTGTTGCACAGCTACACCTGTTTGTAAGCAGCTCTTTGTTCACCAAGGCTGGATTATCCTGCCATGGATTTACATGCTGCTCAGATTCTCACTGTGCATAGCTGTCAGCCAGAGAGGTGCCTGACACAGCAGGATCCTGCTGTGTGTGTGGCAAAGTGGGAGCATCCACGCCTGGGGAAGACCACGGCTGATGGATTAGGGCTGGTTTAATGACAGAAGTCAGAGCCCAGATCGCGTGCAGCCAATCCTGCTCCGACCGGGGGAGAAAGTGGAGGCAGGGAACAGAAACGTGCCAGACACGTCTGAGCCAGAAGCGAGTGTGTAAAATACAGTGAGGGCTGGAGCAGCCCCCGCGTGTGACAGCGGCGAGGGCAGGGGCTGACAGCGCCGTGATTCGCGAGGAGCACACCCAGCGCTTCTGCCTCCCAACATTAATGTGAGCTGACAATGGTAGAGGCCTGGGCTCACATGACTTTAATCAGCGCTGCCCTAAGCCATCAGAATCACATTAATTATTTCAGGGCTTTCTTTTTTGGATGAGCAGAGAGCTTGTATTAAAAGCAAGAGCCTTCTGCTCAGCCGCCTCCTAAACCTCTCGCCCTGGTTTGCGGCGAGGTGGGCTGTGCCCAGCTGCAGGTTTTGGCACCACCAGGGACTGCTGGTGAAGTTTCACACCATCTTACAGCATGGCAAATACCTCACTTGGTTTGCTTCCCCAAAGCTCCTGGCAGACAATTTTGTCTCTCCCCCACTCTCAATGGAAAAGTGCAAACTTTCATTCCCTTTAAAAATAAAACATTGCTTTTTGTTGCATACAAATAGCACATTAATTTCTTCCATAATATCATTCATGAAGCTTTAACGATACTTGAGATCACAGTTCCTTGTTGCTAGCTGAGATGCTAAGATGTTTCCAGGTAACGGCTTTACAGGGAAATACATTCAGGGGGACAAGAAAATATTGTTCTGTTGTTGCTTTTCTAAAAGATCTTCCTTCTAAGAGGAATCTTACACCTGCAGGACAATCCTGCCCAGTATGGAAATGTCTCCAGAGCAGCTGGAGCACTCGGACAGCTGGCTGTATTCCCTGGGAACTGTAACCATGCTCCGTTCATGCTTTGTCTCTCACGACAAGGTGCATGCTTTCCCCTTCTGTTAATAATTCAGCCAAAGGTTCTCAAGAAAACTCGTTGAGTTAATGGAAAAGGTTGGTGCCTATGAGCACCCGACAGGAATTGGTATCTAGCAAGAAGGTGGAGCCTCACATCTTTCCAAAAGGAAACAATAGCTTTTTTTTTTTTGGTAAGTTAAACGATGGAGAAGCTCATCTGTCAGGGAAGCGGATTTGTAAACCTGAGGCTTTATTTGCAAACAAGTCCCCCTTCCGTACGGCATCCCCCTCTCATCTCCCCATGCAGCAGGAGCCATGCAAGGTAATCATGGTTGCAACAGAAAGACAACTTAAAACAACCGAGACCCAGAAAGCAAACAAGCCAAACTCATGCCTTTTTTCCCTTCAAAGCAGACAAACAGACAGAAATAGTAGCTGAAAAGTGCTTACCGACTTTGGGCTCTTCTTTGGGACTGGCAGTCCTGAAAAATGGCAACAAGGGAAAAATAAACATTAGCATAAAGCGTTACCTTCCCTTAAAGAAAAAAATCCCTAGGTGTATCATCCAAAGGTAGCCATCTGCAGAGTTATGTCAGCTCTCGCTCTGGCACTGGAGTTAGCAGTCTGTTCATATCGAATCAAAGCCCGGCGAGAGGCAGAGCCAGCGAGAGCCGGGGAAGCGGCAGCGGGGGGAGAGCTCTCTCTGCATTAGCTATGCTGCCTTGTGCTGCAGAGAGAAACCCACAGCCCTCAGCGCTGCCCAAACCCAGCGCCTGCCTGGGCAGAATCTCAAATGCTCCCCTGGATTACAGGAGGTTTAGCTCACAATTAAGCCGGAGCTCTTTCCTCTTGACGCGATCGGCTCGGTGGTTTTGATCGGACCAATCGCGGCGGCGCAGGGGAAACAGGTTGATTTTTTAAAAAAGTATTTCTCTAGGAATTGATTTTTTTTTTTGGAATGGAAAATGTGTGCTGGGTTTGAGCTGAGAGGTGTGGGCTGGGCAAAGGAAAACAAAAGCATGAGGAAGAAGAAGCTTTTCTCCCTACAATTATGAATGTTACTGAAAAAACACAGGTTTTCCTTCCTGTCCATCCTAAGTAGAAATCTCTGAGATTTTATCTGTTAGGTACAATTTCAGAGAGCTGTGGCTTGAGAATAGCACCACCAGTGCCCTGACCCCTGGGGGGGATGCTAGGGAGCTTGGAGAAGCAGGGCTTACACAGATTGCAGGTGATGTAAAGGAACAAACCGGGAGGGCACCAGGGAAGGTTTTTTCAAGGATAATTTTGCATTTTGAAGCAGCCTCTTACTCAGTCTGTGATGAGCAAGAGAACTCAAGTGATATTTCAATCAGCTACTTGTGCACAGAGCCTAGTTGCCAGCAGCAAAGGAGACACTTGCCTGGGGATTTACCTACAATGCAGGAAAAGCTCTTTCTTGGGGTCAAGACCTCCCTTTCCCCCTGCTGTTGGAAGAGAGAGGAAACCCCCCATATTTTTTGTTTCTCTGTGTGACACTCCAGAAACAAACGTAAACCAAAACACAGATTACACTCTACATTAAGTGCTCAGTAATTCAGATGTTTGAAATCTGCTTTTGTCTTTAGGATGTGATTTATGTGGCATTTATGCCGCATTACGTTTTCTACTTTATGCATTTTGTTTGTTCTAAACCCCATGCCCTCATATAACTTTTACAGAGAGAATAAAACAAGCAGTGTGAGTGAATTACAAATCTGTCTAGGAAGCTGCTTATTTTAAGGTAATTTGGGAGATGTTAGTACTGAATAGGGAAGATCCACAATTAAAAATGATAATCAGAGCTCACTTTGCTGCTACTCTCAGACTGGGATGCATACTGTAAGGAGTATTTTAAATGAAATATTTTCAAGCTTTTGAGGAATATCTGTGCTCTGCATGTCACTCTGATGCATTCCCAGCCAATAGCTGATACTCCTCCAGGCACTGATTGATTGAGGGACAATGAAACATCAAACTGTTTGAACCAAACAATCGAGACTGCAGCTTCATTTCTGCCGATGGGGACTGTGTTTGTATAATACCCTTAAAGAGGAAAACACTTCATAACGTTCATGGCAAATCACATTTTTAACAGGCATCATTTGTCACAGAGATAAACACACAGATAGAGATTCTCCTCTCTCTCTCCCTCATTCCACATGCATGCACACACGTTTACTCTCCCCTTCCAAGAGATGATCTTTCCTATTAAATCAATACATGGAACACACCCCCATGCACACACACACCCTTAACAGACCAGCACAAGACAGAAAAGATTTAACAACATTTCAAATGTTCCCTCCAAAAAATAAGGTGGAAATGCAGGTGAGTTGCTGGGTCAAATTTGATCAGAATTCAGTCTATTGCATCACCAGCGTTAAATGTTAAAATTTAGTAAGTATGAACTATTGAATAAACCTTTCCTTCAAAGTTTGTCATTAATGTTGGCTGTTCCAACCCCAAAGAGATGGAAAACAGTTGAAAAATAAAGGAAAACACATCAAGGCTATTGTTTGGTTGGTCCTTCAGAGGCCAGTGAATTTACAGCATCACTGCTCTGTGCCAGACTTTGCTGCAGAACAAGCAATAATTTACTTCTTACCAAAATAAGTGACTGCAGAACACGTTACCAAATGTTGGTAGTTTTTCATGGGACAAGCTTATAGTCAGGGGAATAACCTGCCTGTACATTTTCCTGTGAAAATATTATTTATTCATCTAATTAGGGTCTCATTTTAGAACTCCAGTTCCTGGCACAGCAGGCCAAATGAGCAAATGATGGGTGTAATGGGGAGTTTTCAGGCTCAGATGATGGAATGGATCCAGTATTTAACAGAGATGAACACCAAATGCTTGAATAACCCCCAAATCATGGGAGCTCCACTAGCAAGGAAATGCTGAGCTTTTCCAAAAAGCTTCTGGTGAAAACATTTCCCAAGCCCGTGAATTTGGGATAGTGACAACTGTGAATTACAACATGGCCTTGGGATTCCATCAACATGGAATTCCAGCACTGCTCATGCCATGCCTTGCTTGGAAGCTCCTCCTGGCTGCCCCATTCTCTCCTGAAGCCTCACTGCAACTTTTTCAGAGGTAAATGGGCCAAGCATAGACTGAACACCCCATCTGCATCTTTTTGACATTAACCAGCTTTTTGGTGGTTCTGTAAATGGCTTCACATCCCTGGCTAGGAGAAGCCAGAATAGTAATAGTTTATATTGACACTGAAATATAATTTCCCTGTGATTTGATACCTATAGGCATCTCTCACGAGTACCTGAAATGCATCTTCTGATTTTGGGGGGTTTTGGAGATACAGATTGGAGAAGATGGAAGAGTCAAGCAATCACACAGGGCTGCTGGCACCACAGAGTTAACAATGTTTTAAAACAAACCAGCACATCTGGTAAACAATGTCAATATGACCTAAAACCCCTTGAATGGGCTCATTGTAGCTACTTACTAAATGTGCCTAGAATTAAATTAATTAGAAAACACAAATTACTTCCCTCTAAATAACAATGTAATAAAGCAACTGCTTAATGAAAAATATCAGTGATCAGTGAGCAATCCACAAGAAAAAAAAAAGGGATTGTAATCAAACTAAATTCACAGACCCATGAGCAAAGCAAGAAAGACTTCATACAAGGTTAGTCAAAAATGAGTCAGATGCAGGGATCTAAATTAAACTAATTATCACAGAGATTATTACATTTATCTTAACAAAACCCTCTCTCTTTTCTCCCCAGTACTCCCTAAAGCTCTGTGTACAGCTGGCTGCATCCATCTGCTCAACTACATTTTGTAACATGGGGGAAAAAACACAAATCATTAAGCAAGTTTTGTAGCATTACTTTAGCACTCTTAATGCCACTACCCATGAGGAGCTGTATTTCTGCTGCATGACACTG
This sequence comes from Serinus canaria, assembly GCF_022539315.1. NCBI lineage: Eukaryota > Metazoa > Chordata > Aves > Passeriformes > Fringillidae > Serinus > Serinus canaria. The sequence continues at coordinate 6,180,851 of NC_066326.1, read as the reverse complement.
TGTTATGCTGTGAGTGATGTGACCCATGAATTAAATCCATAATTCAGCTTTTTTCATATTATTTGTGTTAACCCTTCAGTCTTGAGTGGTAAAACTTTTGGGAAGCTGTAAGGTTGATAACCCTACTTATGATGAGTTCATGGAAGAACACATGGGACAAAACTTGACCTCAGATTTTGCTGTTTCTAACATGCAATTTTTAAAGGGACATTTTTTTTCTCAACTCCTTTGTCTTTATGCAAGCTAACATGGGAAGACCACAAAATATGTCAAACTCTGCTTTGCTGAGGATACAATGCAATGACCACAAACCCACACCACAGCCTGTGCCTGCTTCTGGTGAGAGCTCAGGAGGTCACAAACACCCTGAAATTACCTAAATGGACACCAGACACAACATGCCCTGTACCACAGCCTCGTGTTTTAGAGATTGTGGGACAAAATTATCTAAAGTTGAATGTTAAGGAAGACTTATCTCTAGGCGCTACAGGAGTCATGCAGTCAGCCCATCCCAACAGTTCAGACACGTGGAGGCCAGCTGCTGTGAATACTTCACTATTCACCTCACACACACACACAGATTATATATTTCAATGGAATTTCAACTGAAATTGGAACAATTCAGTAGTTTGCACAACCCACCCACAGGACAAAGGCTCCTGGAATTGCTAAGAGCCAGTCTGGAGGCCTCACTATCATCTTATGTATGGCTTACAATGTCTGCATCCCGCTCAACATTTTTCATTTTTGGGGTGGTTTTGCACATGAAAGAGAGGAACAGCTGTTTCAGATCTTCACTTCTCAGAGTTTCTTAACTCATCCAACACCTTGGATGGCCACTGTGGACCATCTATATCCAAGAGCAAAACAAGCCATAGGGGAGACTAAGATGAAAGGTCACCCATAAGGTTTTGCCCTTATATCACCTGCAGCCAGAATGCACCAGTGCTGAAAATTAATTGGAGATGAAGGAAAACACAAGAAAATAAAGATTTCGGACTGTGTCCCAAGGTTAACATTTACAGAGAAAATGTTCCTGCCTGGAAAAAAAATAAAACCTTCAAGCTTTCTAAATAGCACTTACACTGTGCTGAATAAAAACCAAAGGCTGTATCAAAGAAAACAGACACTTTGAAAGATGAGGTTTAGGTAAAGTACTGGAGTCAGGGGTGCACAGCCATATACCTGGCATTGAACATTGATCTGTGAGCAAAACAAGGAACTTTAAATAATTAATTCTAATGGCCATTAGTGCTGCTGGGGGGGGCAGGGGACAGGAGATTGGTGGTGACAAAGCAATGCCCTTGATTCCCTATGATCCATCGCCACAGGATTTCTAATAAAGGACAAATACTATTTAAAAGAGTAGATGGAAGTTCATCTTTTCCAGACCAGAACAATCAGCAGCAAGACTGTGCAAGCATAAGGAGAAGAAAAAATCAAGAAGAAATCCCCTACCTGTCCCTGCCAAACTTTTCTGCTCGTCATCGTGATTTGCATAACAAGAGTGACACTGCACTAGCAAAAAAAATTAGCTATGCAATATAAGCTTTAAGTAAGAGAATAATTTACACTGCAGTAATACAGCCCTGCCATAAATCTAGTTTGGTAACTACCAAATGCAGTGAAAAATGGTACATTTCTGAAGCTAATGTTCAATGCTAATGCCAAGAAAACAATGCTTTGAAGAGATCATCCTGGGCATTATTAACCCACTGTCACTGATGAAAAGCATAATGAGGCATAGAATATTATTGCCATTAAGAAGAATTTCAGTTCTAGATGCTCTAAAGATGCTAAATTTTATTAGCCTCAAATACTCATTTTTGGTTGGGATGTTGAACAATTCCCTGCCATTAAAGTCTCAGTCATATTTTCAGCATCTCAAATGAGAATTGATTTTAGAAGCAATAAAAAAAGATACAGGCTAATAAAATGTTATTTAATTACTATGAAAATATAAATTTAACTATGCAGTAATATATATATATAAGATAATACCAAGACAGTAAGATAATAAAGAGATTGAGAATTAGTGTGACAATTACCCATCTAGCCTATGGTTGAAAGCATGTCAGCAGTTTCTGTATTTTTATTTTGAAGCTCATTAAATAAAGTGCTTATCATAAAGCTCAAGCTGTCAGAGTCATATGCTTAGAGGAAAACCTTTGTTGATATTTAAACAAATATGTACATAGAGATTAAATTTCTGAAATCTCACAAATTCAACTAGAATTGGAAAGTAATTACAGACCCCCACATTCTTCTTACACAGATAAGGGGCTGTGGACACACAGTATTATGAAACTATTTTTCATATACATAAGCATACCTGTGTGCTATCCATGAGGGTAACTTTCCTTTCCCAGAGGGTAACTTTCCTTTCCCAGAAGCCCACAAAATCCATCACTTACAAGCTTTATTTCTGGAAACTTTTGCACAATTTTTGGGGCATGCTGCAGTTTTGAAGGTGCCCAATCCTGTAACTCCTGTCCCAGGGCATGACCATGGAGGTGCCAAAGGGCACCAGCACCTCCAGGACAGAGGACACTGGGGAGGACAAACCATATTTTGCTACAGTCACATCTGTATTTATCCTGCTCAGTGAGGGTGTTTGTCTTCAGACTTACCACAGCACTGCCACAATGTGTAAATCCATGGGCTCAAACTGGATGGGTTATGGCAGATTCTTGTGTCTCATATCTGAAGAGCAGCCTGTACAGAGGCTCCTGGCATTAGCTGGATGCTGCTATTAATATATAACATCCCCAAATAATAAGCTAGCATTTACAGAATGCTCAGGCAGATTCAGACCTGGGCAGTGCACAGACACATGGCATGCTAAAAACCTCTACTAGAGGACAGTATGCTTTCACAAAACATAACTTCATTAGGCTGAAAACAGTTTTCTATTAAAATAGATCAGTGACTTGATATACTTTCAAGGATGTAACCTGCACATCTCAGAAACTAATCCTGAAGGATGGAAAGAAAACTTCTGAGGACTGATATTTACCTGCACATCCCTACCAACTTCACCTTCATGTGCCCCCAGCCCCAGGGTCCTGACCTGTCCCAGCCTCCTCAGCCAGCTGTGTCACCTCCCTGAAGCTCAGCCTCCTCTACCAAGTCTCTCTGGCCTACAAGCCCTGCCAAATTCTTAAGCCCAATTTATGATGCACTGCAGGTCTTCTGGCACAAAAGGCACAGCTTAACTGGCTCTTAAAGCTGGTATAACCTAATTACTATCGCTATCACAAGAATAAATCTATCTGACCGAGGCAGAAAAACCCCATTAAAATAAATAAACACAAAATCCCAATGCAGAATGGGAAAAACATTCAAATTCAGAAAGGAGAGACTTAGAGACATGCAAACAGATATTTAAAAGCAATTCATTTCAGAACAAAACCATTGACTACTCCATTACAAAGTCATCCTTCTTCCTCACTTTTGCCCACCTGCTATTGCTTTTAATGACTCTCCAAATGTATTTAATTACAGTGATAAACAGAGACCTTTCTTGGATTTCTGACACCTCATTACTTCTGTTATGGCTGGTTGTTATAATGCCAAATCAAGGCAGCAGCTACTGCACCTACCTGCAGCGTGGCTGATAAAAACTCATTATTTACTTGCACACCAAAATGTCACCCAGGCAGTATGTGAGGGTAGGAGGAAAAGAAAGTGGAACAAAACCCTCCTGGCTGCACACCTCCAAGTCTGCTCCACTTCCTGCCGTGCAAATCCTGATGGAGATGTGGGAGGCACATCTCCAGCTAAATCTGCCTTATCTAATGCACAGTATTAGGTTCTGCTGTGCCACCTTGTGTTACATCACATCACATTTGATATAAAACAACACCGTGTGGGTTTGACTTGCTCCACTTACACCACTTCAGCATTTTATACCAAAACCCAATCAACATAAGGTGAAAAAAAAAAAAAAAAGCATTTATTTTCAAAACCTCAAGCTAAGGAGGAAAAAAAATATCCTTTAGAAAGAGTTTCAGAGCTCTCATCTTTCATTTGATAAGCAAGCTGTTTTATTCTCATCTCAGAGCTTACTGCTTTCTGCAAGATAGGATGGTTCTGGCAATAAAACATCCTGATGAGGAGATTTCAGCCATGTTATTTTCTTCCAGCATTCAGCAAATGCTTTGGTTTTCTTCCTGATGCTAAAGCAGATCCAGATCCCCTGCCACAGAAAGGCAGCCATGCATGTAACGTGCACACCACCACTATTGTGCTGTCAGCACGCAGGACTACACAAAACTGACATTATTTCCCTATTCCAAACATGCTAATTGTTCATCTCCTTAGTAATTAAAGCACAGGTTTTCCTCCTGGCCTTAAAGCATTTCATTATTTCATGAAATAGCAGAAAACCTTAGAAGATTATATCAGCCCTTGAAATAAATGCAAAATGAGTAACAAAATGCCAAATAATGAATCAGCAACTGTTCTATCCTATTTTACACTTCCAAGCAACTCTGGAGCTCAGATGACACATATATCTGGGGGACACAAGCTATAGCATAGATAGGCCATGCTGCCACAAAAATGCAGCCTAGCTCGTGTAAAGCTGATGCTGACCCAAAAAGCAGATTTCACAGGCATCTCTTCATTTGCTTACTCATTTCTAGGAGAGAATCAGTGCAAATGGAGTTAATGAAGGGTAGCTGAGGGAAAAACACTTGGGCCTTGAATGCCTAACAGATTAGTGTCAGCAATTCACATGTACCACACCAGCAATAGCTGGAAATTCTGCAGGCAATTAAAATGTTCATACCCCAGCAATGCTGAGTCTTCTTCATGATCAGAACTGTAATATTATAAAGCTGCTTGTTTTGGAATTAAGTGTTCACAGGACAGTGTGCTTTGTTTGGAGTTCCTTGGCCTCCCATGGTTTAGGAAAGGCAGCAGAATGTGAATACTAAAGTTTGAAATAAATTAAAAAAAGAAATATTAAATAACCCAACTTTAATGTGGTATTTTTATATCTGGAATTTTTGGAGCTTAAGGTAGGATTTTGCACAAGTGGGCTTTTTGATATTGGGGTTTGTCAATTAGTATTTCAACTGGATGCCTTGTACTGAAAAACTCCAGCAGGATCTGGCAATGTTAATTCATTAGTTCCTGCAAATGCATTATTTATATGAACATTTGGAACATTAAACTATCTGGTGTCTGAGCAAGCTACCAACAATTACCCTTAGTGGCTGTAGCATCTCTAGGAGTGAAAAACCCTGGGTGAAACCCTGCTGCCTCCTGGAGTCTAATGGGAGCTTTGCCATGGACTCCAGCATCACCAAAAACCTCCCCCCTTTGTGTTTTTGGTCAGCAAAGTTATCCCAAACCTCACAAATTCAGATCATCAAAAACAAACTACTAATGTCACAAAGATTAACACCTGTAAAGCACTTTGAAGGAGAAGAAACACCACGTAATCCCAACATTTTACATTATTTATCAGACGACCTGATTTTAAATGTTAAGTTCGGCTTATTTTTATCACAAAGAGAAAACAAGTTTCTGCTTGCTTGCTTTACAAAACCAATTACAGAGATCAGTGTATGGTGCTGCATAACAATACCCAGCATTGTCCCAAAAAGGCATATCTAACACTCCTGAGCTGCTGCAGGAAAATTAACTCACACACTGGATTGAAACACATGCACATCAGCAATTCTGATGAGGGGTAGGAACTTCAAACTTCTCATTAAAAATACCTAAACTTATGACATTTCCTTTACTTCATCTTTTCCTGACTTTAACTGATTTTCCTATGTGCTCCTTGATACACCAGTGCCTAATCAGAATAAGGCTGTGAGAGAATAGCAAATGCTACATCAAGCTTGCTTTAAACCTTTTTAAAAATCTCAAAAGCTTCTTAGAATATAATTCCAGTCAACAGAGAGAAGAGAATAAGAAAGAGTGACTGGGTGGTTTGGAAAAAAAAAGATTCAGCTACTCCCAACTAAAGGTTCCCCAGTCCTGCACCTAAATTTTAACAGTTTCTTTTTACTAGGATTGTCTGTTTCCAGAAAATGGCAAAAAGGCACAATGCAAAACTTTTTAAAACATCTCATTTCTAACCCAATTTGTAAACCAGCTTCACTGATCTGATTGCCTTCTTGCCAGGCAAAGCTTTTTAAGAGAAACAGTAACAAAAATAAACAAGAGGAAAAAACTGAAGGCAGATTTTTAAATGCCATATGATATTCCAAGTTTAACCAGGAAATCCATAACTCTGGAATTATGAAGTAATGACCCTGGAATACAAAGTGATGAACTTGAAAAATGAATCCTGGCCTTACACCTGAACATGTATTACTTCAAGCATACTGCAATTCTGATTTCCTAAATCAATCCTAAATAAACCCCAGTGAGGAGTGCCTATGAGTCTGGATGATATTATTTGTACTACAATATCAGGTATTTTTCAGCATACAGCTCAAAACAACATCTACAGAGTGAAAAATTGAAAAATTCAACAAATAGGTTTGGTGGAAGACACCTGAATAGGAGGTACTGGGAGCTGGTGGTGATGGACAGAAGGTAAGACAAGGAAAAAAGAGGTGATTTGAAAAGGGATTTTTAAATAGTTTAGAAGTCAACTGAGCACACCAGAGGGCAGAAAGGAATTAGATGTGCCCCTGTCCTGGGGATCCAGGGAAGGAGCTGCCACAAGAAAACCAACCATGACGGTGGCAATGAGCAGTGCCTGGCAGCAGCAGCTCTGTGCTCAGCCAGATGGGCTCCAGGGAGCCCCTAGATAAAAACTCAGCACAAAGACCTCAGTATAAAGCTCTGCTCCCTCTCTACTGGGGCTGAAAACACTGCTGGAAATGGTGAACTTTTCTTCCCATCCCACAAGCTTTGGCACTGGCAAATGTGCTCTGTGGTAACCATCAGATGACTCCCAGGTTGTGATTTTTGTCCCAAAATGCAGTTTGGACTCCCTCTCTCTCTAATTCAGCAGCTGCTGAGTTTGAAACTTTCTGGCAGCTCGATGCTGAGGTGGCATGACTTTCAACTCACTCTTCACTGCAAGCCCAAAGGGTAAACAGAAATGAGTGGCTTGTTTAAAAAAGTTCAAGTCTGCACTGAATAGCTGATTGCAGCTCTAATTATGCTGTGGTTTTACATAATTAGGGATAGCAAATGAAAAGGAGCTCTAATTCCACCACTTCTTTTTTTTTTTTTTTTTTTTTTCCACCACTCAGTGATCCAGCTCCAGCTAAAGAAAGGAAGAGAAAACTTCATTTCCAGGTGGGAATTCCAGCAAGGGAAGGTCCATGTAGCTAAGAAAACTCGATAAATTTGTAATTTTCTTCCATTGTTGTGAATTTTTGTTGTAGTTACAAGTGTCACAAGGAACTTTTTAAACCCACTGACTCAAGGATCAAGTGAGCAGGACTGTTGGAACAGACCTCTCCCCACTGCCACCAATCTCACTGCTTCCCACAAGCACCTTTCATTCCATTGAACCACAAATAGGGAATTTACCATGGACTTTTACATGGAGGTAAGACTCAGGTAGCCACTGATGGGCATTTAGACAAGTAGATGTTGCAATGATTCTTCTTCCCATAAAACACATTTAGTTTTGACACTCTTGTGTAAGTCTATAAAACTATTTAGCATATATATATATTTAATTTTTTTTTTTTACAGAAGATGTATTTCCACTCCCCAGTTTAATGTGAGTTTGGCACTGGGGAAAGCAATTAGAAATGGCACTGATTTGCACTTGACATGTGAGTGACATCTCACCTGCGTGCCTTTACTTTGATCTGGACCAAAGTGGGAACACATCTCCCAGGGGATTATGTAGCTCAGGCTAAGGTTTATGCTATTTTTGACCTTCCAGTGAATAAAGATGCAACTAAGCACTAAGTGTGAGAGCTCTGAAGGTAAATTGTCTGTTCAAACCTGCACGAACACTCAGTGTAATTCTTGGAACTGAACACAAACTAAACACATATATTTTGGTTAACCTGCAGACTGACGTAAAAAAAGAGGTAAAAAAGGAAAAAAAAATCCTCTTTAATCAGAGGCAATTCACAAAATTTAAAATACATTAAAATTTTCTCTGAAACAAATATTAGATCTTAGTAATTCCAAAAAATACAGCACAGTAGTTTTGCAGAATAACTTGTTCTGACACAGCCCCCACCTGTCCCAACACCAGCACAACTTCCAGAATAGAAGTCCCTTGGGAAGCAGGGAAATTATTGTGACAAAATGTTTCTTGTACTATGAATAGAGTCTGTGCAGAATGGAGAGGTATCTGAGAATTGCTTATTTCAGTTGATTACAGTGCATAGGCAAAGCTTCAATGACTAATGGATTTCAAGTGGCAAATAATATTACTTTGTTTCTTCGGTTTAAATTTTTTTTTTTGTAGAAAGTACTTTATGTACTGGGTAGGTACAAGGTTAAAAGAACCTTTTCAGCTACAAACATTCAAAATAAAGTTGTACCTTTTGCAGTTGCCTTAACAATAATTCTTTAAAATAACCAAGGTATGTAATCACAATTTCCAGTGCAGGGACAAAAACATATGCTTAATTCTGCAGCACTGGTTTACTTTCGGGTGCAGAGCTCTCAAGTGGTGCTGCTGGGTTATCAAGCATCTCCTCTGCTGTTGCAGGCACCATGTCCTGTCCCCTTCAAACGTGCTCAGCTTCACCTTCAGGCAGTAAAGCCTTCTCGCCTCCTCCAGTTTGACTTACAGGCTCTAATGGCTTGGCACCCCCTTCTCATTTCCAGTTTAAATTACTCACAGCCAAACAACACACAGTTGTTCAGCCAGCTCCTTCATTTAAGTGCCTTCTATCTCTCCTGCCTAATAGAGACAATTATTTTGTCCCCTCTGTCCCTTCATTTTGCTAAGCAAAAAAAGCTTTTCCAGTCAGCTCAATCAACCCTCTGCACCCTGGGGGGGGGGCTGAACTCTTTCTGAACCCCTCATATCAGGGGTTTAGAGTTTTATCCAGTTTTATCCACATAGAGGTGAAACAGGAAAACAACAGCAGTATGATTGATCCTACAGAGGAGAGGAAGGAGAAGAAAATACAAAAAAATTAAACCAGAACACAGACAAAGTAAATTTTCTATGAGGCCTCTGGAGAGCAGATACTCAGGGATCTGACTTGGTATTGAAGTATTTGTCCCAGTCCTGCAAACGATTTTAGATGACACCTGAGCACACAGAGGGGGCATTTCAGCTTCATCCCTCCTGAAATCATCAGGATTCATCATGCTTGTGTTCCTCACTCAGAGGCAGCAACAGGATTCACCCTTTCCCATAAGGCAGTGCATCAGCTGAACACACTTCACAGTAAATATTTCACAGGCTGTTCTCAGCAACCCTGCGTTTGCATTTTAACAATTAGACCTCCTTGTTGGGAGTGCACCAGCAGCTTGGAGCAGGCAGAGCTTTTCCTGTATATTGCACATCTCTTTCTGGTATTTTTCTGCTTGATTAGTAATCACTTCTGAACATCCTTTTGGCAGCTCTTGGATACAAGCCTTGGCGTCGCAGGGATGCTTCCTGCACAGCGGGACTGAATGCAAGCATTGGGCTGAAGGGAAGATGCTGACAGCATCTGAGCACTTTCCTCACTGGACACCAGAGGGAGGAGGAGGAAAGGACAAGTGACAGAGGAGCTGAAGAACAGCTTCAAAAGCCCTGAAGGAGCTTATCAGACACCGGAGCCAAATGCATTTCTGCAATCGCACCGAAATAAAGAGCGGCGCCTTGTCTGGGGATGGTGCTGCTGAGGAGAGACTTGGCAGGGGCAACACGAGGTGAATTACAGGGGAAAGGACCCGAGGGCAGCAGCACTGAGAGCCAGGTGGATTTCAGCCAGTTCCACCTTTTGTTTTTGTAAAAACTTTAGGTTGTCAAGGACCTTTCAGATCATCTAGTTCCAGCCACCCTGCTGGGCACAGGACATCTTCCACTGTCCCAGGGGGCTCCAAACCCCATCCAGCCTGGCCTTGGACACTTCCAGGGATGGGACAGCCACAGCTGCTCTGGGCACTCTGTGCCAGGGCTTCACCACCCTCACAGGGAACAACTTCTTCCCAATATCCAATCTAAACCTACCTACTTTCAGTTTAAAGCCATTTCCCCTGCCCTGTCTCTACATGCTCCTGTGAAAAGTCATTTTCCAGCAACCTTGCAGGACCATTTACGTCCTGGGAGGTGCTGTAAGGCTCACTGAAGCTTTCTCTTTCCATGGTGAGCAACCCCAGCTCTCAGCCTGTACCCACAGCAGAGCTACTCACACCCCCATGCCTCTGATCATCTTGGTGGCTGGCTCTGGACTCACTCCCTCAGGTGCAGGTGGTTCCAGTGCTGGCCCCCAGCTGGATGCTCTGCTCCAGGTGGGCTCTCACAAGGGTGGAGCAGAGGGGCAGGGTGCCCCTCTCACCTGCAGCCCAGGTGATGGATTGCTGGGCTCTGAGTGCACATGGCTGGGGCATGTCCAGCCTCTCATCCCCCAACATCACCTTAGAAGACTTAAACACACCTGACAGATTTTGGGTCTGAGGTTTCTACTGTGCATACTCTGCTTGGCTTCTCTGCCATAGCTTGAGCACCTTTTGGTGCAGCTTGTCTCTGGATGTGAGGAGAACCTTGTTTCAATAAATAACTGTGGACCAAGGCCACCAGGATCTCCAAGTTTTGTACCACGAGAGCATGAAATTCAAAACTGCAAGTGCTCTGTGCTGAGACAGAAATGCGAGGACCTTGAAGGAGGGAAGGAGGCAGTTCAAGGAGACTGACATGGTACTTTATCTAGGAAGGTGATAACAAATGTGGTTAGTATCTTGATTAAATTAAGAAAAAAAAAAGATTCAACATGATTATCAGGGAACTATTTACTATTTTATTAAAAGTAGGCTTTTATTTCCTCATCAAAACTTTTCATTATGCCTTCAAGGCTTTAGGAGGATTATTAAATGTCAGGCACAATTCAAATAATTAATATATGGTGTTTCCAGATATATATGCACTCTCCAGGAGGATTAATAATAGCTGCTATTTTTCTTCCAACCATATTTTCTCCATAATACATATATTAATCATGAGAATGAAGTGCATTTTTTAAATCTCTCTAGTACTGAAAGTCTTTAAGGAACTCACACTTTGAAAATTGAAGAATTCTTTATATATTCTGTTCTCTACTTTCTAATTTACTATCAAAATACAAAAACACAGTAAGCACTTGGAAAGAAAGGAGTATAGGAAAGGCAGTGCTTTCTCCAGAGCTGCTATTAATTGCAGAATCAATGTATTTAACGCCTTGAAATAAGTCTCAGAAAACAACAAACCAGACTTGTGAATTCAGGAAACAACTTGTCCCTTGTTAAAATGGACTGGCTTTTGGTGTTAGCTGCAATCAAAACACTTCAGAAAAGTCAGCAGGAAAGTACTTTTATAGCACACATTCCCCTCAGGGCTGGCTGGGGCTGTGCCCAGCACCTACCTGTCCCTTCAACTCTGCCTTTGTCCCTCTGAGAGCCCCAGTGCCAAGGAGGGAGGGAGAGCTGGCACCTCTGCTCTTGATTTTGCACTCAACATCTGACCTGGACCTTCCTGTGAGCTTGACCCTATGCCAGCAATCGCAACCCACAGGTTAAAGGGGTGCTGCCTCAGGTTACTTTACACTTACTATGTGCAGGGGAAGAGTTCCTGTGCATGGACTGACCACTGACAGGTTACTTGCCAGCCATGCTCCATGTGGGCTGCCTGTGGGATGGGTTTTGGGCCTCAGCAGTGCTACCAAAAAATGAGCTCAGCTCCCAGTGGCACAGCAAACAAATGTGCAGAAGTCACACTGCAATTGCTTACAACTTGGAGAAATTTAAATTCTCTTCTGTGCTCGCAAATGTGTCCCAGGTATAATCCTTGCCCAGTGAAGAGTCATTAAGTATCTGATTTTGAACACTGCAAATTACAAAACATATTACCAGCCTTTTCCATATCTCAGAATAGCTCAAGAAATGTCTGTGTTCTATTTAAAACACTCAGATTTTCCGAGCATGAGACCAGGGTTTGTTATGTAAGCAAAGGTGTAACCACACCACCCTCCTGCCCCTTACCAGCTCTGTGTGCATGTGGGAACCTGAGCATCCCCCACAGTGCAGCAGCACACAATAAATAATTTTAACCATCTATGTGACCTGACAACTGCCAACTTGGGGCAGTTCCTACATCTCAGGGAAAAAACCCATTTCTACAGAGAGGCTTAGGAGAGGAGATCTTTCACGACATGCATTTTTTCCTTTTTCTAATTTCAAGAAGAGGTGTTTTAAAGCAGTTTTGAAGACTTACCTCCTCGCTGCACCAGCAACGTGACTTCGCTTCCCTTAGGACATTCAATCAGCATATCCACCACCTGGTTGTGAGTGAGGCTCTGCACATTCTTCTTGTTGACTTCGACTATGAGGTCTCCCTCCTTCAGGCCGCGGCAGCGCGGGCTGTCCACAATCTGTTTCACTCTTTGGCCTCCCCCACCGGGGCTGTCTGCTATAGTAAACCCAAAGCCCATGGGCCCTTTCACTATGTGCACAGTTATGAGTTCAGGCTGCGTTGCTATGGAGGATGCCAAGGACACCGTGTCGTTGGGGTAGCCGTGGGGTCCATTGGAGGAGACCTCGGCCGGGCTGCTGGGCCTGGCCTCCTTTGTGCCATTCACTTTCCCTGTTTTGCTGCTGTGGCTGGCCGGGGAGTCATAGTTCTCCTGCCCGTTCACAATGATGGGCTCTTTGTCCAAAATCGCCACGGACGTGACCAGGCTGGTGTTGGGGTCGTCGGGGTCGAAGGGCAGGGGGTAGCCCCGGCACAGCTCGAGGTCCACGCTGGCTCCGATGGGGATGGACTGGAAGATTTTCACCACCTGGGCGTGAGTGTGCCCCAGCACACAGGTGTCGTTCACGCTGACTATGACGTCCCCTGCAGCGGACACAGACAGACACACAGACCGAGGAAATGCGTTTTGTGCATTGCAGGAAGGTGAGGGCTAGAGCCTGAGAGCAGATCTGCAGCGTCCACAGGTACCACTCACGGGCAACAGCAGCATTTCAGCACAAGGAAAAGGAGTGGGATTGTAAATTCATGGTGAGCCCTTTGGCAGGGATGAACGATGCATCTGACTCCATGTTCTCAGAAGGCTAATTTATTATTTTATTATGCTATATTATATTAAAGAATTTTATACTATACTAAAGAATACAGAAAATATACTTACTGAATGCTAAAAGGGTAATAAAAACTTATCACTCTTTCCAGAGTCCCGAAACAGCTTGGCCCTGATTGGCCAATGAGTCAAAACAACTCAAACCAGAATCCAATGAAACAATCACCCGTGGGTAAACAATCTCCAAACACATTCCACATGAGCACAAGACAGGAGAAGCAAATGAGATAACAATTGTTTTTCTTTTCTCTGAAGCCTCTCGCTGCCTTTCAGCTTCCCAGGAGGAAAACCCTGGGCCAAGGAATCATGTTCAGAGAATGTGAATGCCAGAGAGCAGTGACACCTGGGTGAGCAAAAACTCTGTGGATTCATGGCATAAAGCCTTTATGTACATAAAGGTTTTTGGAAGTGAAAATGGAATTGGCTCATGCAAAAAATTCATGAATTTAAATGCTGGTATATGGCCCGTTTCACAGCTCTTTTGAAGTCCAGCTCTCACTGTTATACATTGACATATGATAGAAACAAAATTGAGAGCACATGGGAGCTGTAACAGAAGGCTCTCAAATACCAACTGCTCAGACACAGTGAGTGCCACATGTCATGTCTCATACTTCAGCCTGAAATCCAGATATTGATAAAGTTATGTGTCATTTTATTAACACTGGGGCTGCAAATTAGGGATGCTAAGTGCTGTGATGCCCCAGCTGAAAGTGAGGAGTTTTGGCCTCAGATGAAGCCTAAGAGGATTTCATAGAATCAAGGTGGAAAAATACCTCCAAGATCACAGAGTCAAACCATTAACCCAGCAACACTGTGCTCACCACTAAACCATATTTCATATTTTGCAACTAAATTGTGGTGGATGTGATCTCCGGCAAAATGAATGTGCCCTTGGTGCCTCCACACAGGGAAATTGCAGATTAGCCCACTGCTCTGCCCATTCTTTGGGAGTAGCTTTGGAAAGAGGCAAGCAGCATGGCAGAGACACAAACACATGGTGGTGCAGCCCTACAAAAATCCATCATCCACAGCAGGAAGCAGGAATCCATAGCCTGATGTGGACCCCACAACTGCTGGCTCCTCTCCTCAGATCAGTGTGGGGAGAGCAGGAGCTGGCAGTGTCCCAGCTGGTATTTTGACACTAAGATGGAATTCCAACACATGAAATGTCCTTTTCCAAGATTCTGGATATATTCCTCAATGTATTTCACTTCCTTTCTTACTAATAGGAAAGCTGAATGCCTTTCCACAAGAAGGGGATGAAGACTGAAGTGCTTTAGGGACAGCACTTCGAACCAGCTGCAAAAACACAAACCAAAGTGGTAGTAGTGATTTTGATATAAAGCATCAGTACCTGTTTCCATTTTGCCATCCAACGCTGCAGGACCATCAAGCACCAAACTTTTGATTTGGAGGAATTCATCTGGCTCATCTCCTCCAACGACAGTGAAGCCAAACCCCCTGCTGCTTTTCCTTAGCTTGGTGTGGATGAACTTCCCTTTCAACTCAGAAGGGTTTCGTGTAAAAAAAGGTTTTCCTGTGTAGGAAGTTTGGGAAAAAAAATCCATAAGCAGGCAGGCAGGAGTGTTTGATCTCTTTTTCCTCTGCCCCTCCCCACTGTAACGAGTCCATGGTCAAACACAGCGGTGTGCAGGGACTGCACTTCACTCCTGCAGCCTCTCATCTCATCACACTCAGCCTGTCTCCCTGGATCCAGGCATGCAGTAAAAGATGGGAACAAAACCCCAGTACCTGGCACTTTGTTAGCTGTGGTTGTGCACACCAAAGCCCCAAGGCTACAAAGGGGAAAACTTTAAAGAATGGAATATATTAAAGCTAGGAATGCTGGGCTGGATGTGTGTCTCATCTCTGTCCTGAGGTGGTTGTATCCATCTTGGGAAGGATGGGGCAGGGTTAGGGGGCCTCCTACAGGAGTCTGCAGAAAGAAGCATCATTATGTTTTTCACCACTTGACTTTCTCCCAACCCACTGAACAAAAAGCAAGTTCTGAACTCTGATAAAGACACTGATGTCCTTTAGCATAAGCCCCAGCCCCACCACTGCTACTGCCCTGTGACCTCCACTGGAGAAGAAGGGGAGGACTCTGATGCTGCTCTTCAGACACTGTTTGAAGCCTTTTCCCTTTCTGCTCCTTGCCTGTTGTGGATGAAACACTTCTGGTGTGAAGTATGAATCAAAGAGCAGCCCAGGACCAGAGCAGTTGTGCTGGAGGGCTGGGAATGCTCTCTGGGAGCACAGTTCAGAGGGAAAGAGGTGCTCCACAGACCAAAGCACATCCTTGCAAAGCATGTTGCACAGGCTCAGGAAAGGGATCACGGTTGCTGCACTTCACAGTGCCAACACTAAACACCTTTGCACTTTTAATTGTTTTTAATGCTTAGCCTGTGCCACTAAGCCCTCTGGTGACAACTCTGGGATCAGCAGTGGGTATCACAGCCAGCAGAGCTGGCTCACTTTCAAACACCTCAGCACCATTGCTGTGGGCCTCTGCTCAGAAAGGAGACCTCGGGGGCGAGCGAGGGGATTTGAGACTCGTAAGCCTTTGACTGGAAGGAAAAAATGTATATTTGAAGATTATTCATGAGGAGGCAGCGTGAGGACTTGTAGTTTTCTTCCTTTGAAGGGTGGCAGAGGAACATGGTAATCCTGCACATCGTGGGCAGATGGTCTGCTCAGACCCCAGCCTGCAAAAAAGCCCTGACTATCAGAGCCCAGTGTCTCAGGTAACACACACAGCTGAGAGGCAGGGTGCAGCAGGGCTCATTTCTGGTTCAAAGGACAAGCAGAACAAGCAGAGCTTGCTGGTGTCTGCCCACAGACACAGCTGAGCTTGCCCTGCAGCAGCAGGACAGCAGCACCACAGGCTACATCCCACCTACAGAACTCACATTTGATATTAGTGTATCTACAAAACCCAGGCTGTGAGAGTGTTGCCAGGGGCACAGGGAGGGCTCCTTGTGCCCACGTCCCTGCCAGCAGTGTCATCAGGGGGAGAGATGGAAACCTCCAGACATGGAAACTGCTGCAAATGGGGAGTGAGAGAAGAGGGAGCAGCACTGAGAAAGGAAGAGGAAGGAATGAAAGAGGGGAGAAGTCATCAGCAGATACCAGGACATGCCACTCAGAGCAGTGCTGAGACTGGTTAATGCTCTGCTCTAACACCACTGCACAATTTTGGTGGCTGAGTTGTTGGGTGGTGTTGAGCTCCCAACATCATCCCTGTGTGACAGCTCCTTTGCATTGCCATGTGTGGATGCTTGGGCAGCCTTTGCTTCAGCCTGACTGTGAGAAAGGCAAAGGGGGCATCCACAGATGCCTCCAAGAGGAAGATCAGCCTTTTTGGGGCACTCTGATGACATCCCCAAACTCGGGTGCCTGGTAGTCAGGGTGCCATCCTCAGACCTCCCATGTTTTCTCCTTGCTACCAGGTTGGATTACTCTAATGTGCTCTAATACCCCTTTAGACTGTGCTGGGGGCTTTGGGTCCTGTCAAATTCCACATTTGTTTTGGAAGGGCTGATCTGCTTCCTCCTGCTGCAGAGAGCACTTCCTTGCTTTTCCTGGCAGGGAAGGCTGCCAGGGACAGCAGCACTCCAGTCAGGTTTGCCTTCAGAGACCATGGGAGTACTTCCCAGCTCCCAGCTCTGTCAGGAAGAGGCATTCCAACCACATTCCCTCTCTCACCTTCCCCAGGCTCTGGCTCCTGCATAACAGGGCAATGCCACTCACCTGCTATGCAATTCAGATGTAGTCAAAAATAAGCTTACTTACAACCACTTGTAACCAGAGAGTACTTTACTGCCACAGGTACAAGTGGAACTCCCTGCCCTTGCCAGTGACCTGACCTGGCAATGTTTCAGCTCATGCTGCAAATTCAGGAATGATTCATGTCTTGTCTGGTGAGTTATTTAAGGCAAACAACTGGTCTGTGACCACTGACACAATAAATTAGGTTGCAATAGCCCAAAACACCTGTACAAAAATACAACTTCTGAGTAAGTCCACTGTGTTTGAAAACTTGGAATGCTACACAGAGAACAGCCACAATCCTCTTTTTGATGTATGCATCAAATCTCATCCACCTCTTGCACTCAGCAACAAATGTAGTCTTGAAACAAACTAGTCTCAAAATCTGGGAATTCAGATAAGCAGGCACAGGGCCTGGTGAGTCACCAGTCGTGGAAATACTGCCCTTGTGTTGGCTGAGGGAATTCTCAGGAAAAAAAAAAAACCCTTGTTGCTCTTTTACAACTGGTTTAACAAGGCTGTTACCTTGTACTGGTGCTTCCCGAGCTGCCTCTTGGTTGTTTGAAACATGGTTTGGAGCAGCAGGTGGAGGGAGAGATGGACACTCCTCTGTCCATTCTAGAGAGGGCAGAGAGGGAAATGTTACTGGTTTCACAACAGCACCAGGAGCTGCTGCATGTGCACACGCTGGGAGTGTGGGGGTCAGGCAGAGGAGAGGTGAGAAGTATGGCAAGAGAGGAAACAGAGTCACAGACAGAGGGAACAAAATGAATGGGATGTCCAAAAACCAGTTCTGAAGGATCTCTATATCCAGGTCAACTGATCCATCTGCTGGGACATCCTATCTCACACTAGACTTGGGATGTGATTTGCATCTAAGTGGCCTTGACTTGAAATGAATCCTACTCCCTGTGCCACTCATGGCATCTAAGCAGAAGAACAAACCCAAACACCACAGGGCCCTCACTGCAGCTGGGCTGCATTTGAAGAAAAAAAAATTAAAAAGTATGAAAGAAAAAAAGGGGCTGGGAGGGAGGAAAACAATTTTTAAAAAGTGTTTAAAAAAAAAGAAATTACTTCAGATTTTAGAGCCTGACAACATACAAAGGTCTTGGTTTAAGAAATCTCTCATGCAGGGTTTATTTAGTGCATGTAAGAACCCACTCCTCATCCCCTCTGACATCCTGAGTCCCCATGCAGACTGGAACAACACCAGCTACAGTGACTAACTTGATGGAGCAGACTGAAGAGGAAAACATGCTTTAGCTGTCTCTGGGAAGTCCAGAAACCTTCCAGAAACAAAGGACATACAAAGAAAAATCTCTCCTGATTAACAAGATAGAAACCTTCTACGCTTAAATGATAGTTTAGATTTCCTCCTTTACTGCATCTTCTGTGCAGGACAGACACAGCCTTTCCCATGCACATCACTTTGCCTTTCCACCCTAAGGCCATGGAGGGAAGGACAAACACTGGCAGGGTGCTGCCAGAGCCAGGGAGGACATTCCCCCATGAACACCCCACCCACCATGCCCTCAAGGGTGCCAACCTTCTGGAGGCTGTTGCTGTTGTTCAAGCTGCTTCTTCCTCTTGGCTTCAAGGACTGGGTTTTCATACTGTGTCTTCCGGTTGATGTGGCTGGAGATGGAAGAGAGAAATGAATTAGGGAAACCCTTTGTGCAGCAAGCAGGAATGAGGGCCAGGCTTTGGAACTCCTCTTTCTGAGGAAAAGAGTGAAATACCAGCCAGGCTCATCCAAAAAGAGTATTTAGAAAAACAAGCAGATTCCAATATCGATATATTCCAATATCGAGGTCTCAAGCAGGGATAGCTAATTCCTTCAAATACATTAAAGTAGTGATCTATCTGTGAAAAATGAGATTAAAGCAGGAAAGGCACACTGTCTGATTGCATTTTAAAAGACAGGTCTGCATCATCCCTGCTTTAATCAGATTCCCAGAGGTGCAGTCATTTCCTGGCTCACCCAAGTTCAAAACAAAACAAAGCAAAACAAACCCCAACATCTGTCAGCAATCTGATCAATGCACACAGGGTGTCTTAAAAACATCTGCAGGGATGCAGGCTATGAGCTGGGCTCCAAATGGATCCAAATCTATCCAGAATCAGCCACCAGCTAACACTCCCAGTGGAAACCAGCATTTAGTGAAACTTCAGCTGCTTTCCTCAGGCAGCTTTTGAGCACTATGGAATGTTGAGAGCCAATTTTTTGTACCAGTTCCAGTCCCATCATGGCAGACAAGGCATGCACTCAACAGAGGATTCACCACCTAATTAAACCAAGTGAAAACAGCAGCCACAGATGCTGGGGTGGCAGGGGCAGGGTGGGACTCCCTCAGTGGCTCATCAGCTGCTCAAGAACCATTTTCAGTAGAGATTTTGCTACAGCAGAGGAACAGGTAGACCTCAAAAAATATATTACTTTAAAGCCTGTCTTTGTAAACAAAGCAAAGTTTACCATTAAAAGTAATTGCTATTATATTGTCTCCTATCCAGTATGGCTTTATAAAAAAACCCACATGAAAACCAACCACATTTTCAAGTAATTGTGACAGAAGTACTCCAGGGATTAATATTCAGAAATTTTTCTGTTAAAGATCAATATTAAAGCACTAGAAAAATATTTAACTTACTAAATAAAAAATAGTGAGTTCTACCTCACTGAAAGTGAGCTCTAACTCACTCAGTGAAAAAGATTTCCCATTTCAAGATATCTTTGGAGGGCCAAGAAAAATTGATGACTACTTTAAAAATGATATAAACCTTTTCATGATACAATTGTCTCTCAATAAAAACTATTATGTAATAACAAAGTGCCTGATTTGAAGGGACAGAGACAAATGCTGAAATTACAGCCATCAAGCTAGCTTAGAGACAGCAAGTAAAATAAAATTATTGTCTTATTGAAGTTACTTTGTGATTTAATTCCATCAGTAAGGAGGGCCACAAAACTAACAGGCATGTGTATATAAAGTGACAGGACAATATCCTGTAAAGATCTCTTGGCATGGCATTTAATAGCTGAAAAATATTCTTGATGTCTTTGGTAAATAAATGTCAAGCCTTAATTACACAGTTTGCTAACCTTGTTTCCCTAGGCACAGATGGTAGGGTCAGAAACGAGCCAAAGCAGACAGAAACTGTATCCCATGTCTATTCTGAGGGCTATCATAAGCCATCCTACTAGACAGGAGTATACACATAATTAAAAATTCATTTTATGGGGTCAGTGATGAAGCAGAGCTCCGATCTCTGGTTTCCCAAAGGAGCAATCTGACATGTCGATAGAGGAGAAGCTGCTCTAATTCCACAGAGAGTCCCATTAAACCTGTAATTCTAGTCACAGTCACACAGCCTGATGGATGAGCCTCTGCCACGGCTGTTTGGTCACACCCTCTTCTCCAATCCTCCTCTTCTGACCCAGCTGGCTGGTGGATTGCTTTGCACACTCATTCTGTGACCACAGGGCTGCACAAAGCCCACCAAACTCAGCTAAATGCACACTCATTCATGTTCTCTGGATAGAAGCATTTGGTGAGGTGCTGGGGCTCCTGCACATCCCAACCCTGGATTGCTCCTGCCTTCCTTGAGCTCAGCCCCCTGCCAGGGCACTCCTGTCTCCCCGGAGCCCACTCTGGGGTGGGTGGGGATGGCCAGAAAGGGCTGCCCTCTCCCAGACCCTGTGACATCCCCCAGCCTGTCATGGGCCAGGGTCTTCTCCTCCTCCTTGGTCTGAGGTGTTACCAGCAAAGCCCAGAGTGGGGGGCAGGGACCCCTCCTCCCCCCAACAGCCCCACCAGAGCAGGCACTTACTCTACATAGTAGACACCATATACAGGATCTTCAATTTTCTCCCAACCAGCAGGCAACTCTGGAAATAGAAAAAGCATTACTGAAGCCTCCAAGGCAGGGTTTTTTTCTGACAGGCTCCTGCCCAAGGTGCAAAACTCACCAGCAGATCAGACCTTGCTTTGGGTATTTTTCAGGATGATCACAGCCCCCTTTGGAGCACAGCACGACCCCAACACCCCTGCCTGTGCCCCCTGTGATGGATCAGCACATCAGTGGGAAAATGCCCACTCTGGTCAATGTTTGATTTGCTTTTTGCACTAAATGAGCAAATGCTCAATAAATTTCCTGTCTGGGACTGCCTCAAGTGCCCCCTTGCTTTCTCTACCATGGCCAGTGGCCCTGGAGGGAGCACTGCAGGGGAAATCAATGCAGGAAAGGCCAGGGCATTTTAACACCAACCCATGAAGGTGGGTGAGACTATGAAGAGGGTGAGACTGGCAAAAACTCTAGCCCACTGACAAAACCACTTCCATCTTCTGTACCAGGGCCAAGCCATTTATGCTCAGCAGTGCAGAAAAGAGGATTTTTTTACTCTTTTGTTTGGGATTTTCAGTGCTCAGCCATGAGCCCAACACAAAACCAGGACAAGGTAGATTTAACATGTATGCCAACATATGGAACCCACCCAGGAGGAGCTGGCACAAGGGTGCATTTCATTGCACGGCACTTCATGTAAGAACACACACTGCCACAGTCACATGGAACAGAGATTTCCTTCCTTTCATTACCATAATTGACAAAAAACTGCTCTGAAGATGAAATTAACATTTTTAAATGGATCCGCTTTTGTTGCTGTTGATTTTCTAGACTGCAGATAGCACTTTAACTGTAATTAGTGAATGCAATGCAATCACTTCAGCATCCAACTGAGGGTTATTAAAGCTGTATGTGTTACTTAAGGGCCTGATCCTTGTGCCACTCATTTAGACCTCCACCACACTATAGACTGTGCACATGTGGACCCACAAACTCTGCACATTCATTTAAATATAGGGAAGAAACCAACACTGTTGGATAACACAAGTTCAAACAGCCCATGCAAAGCAATTTGTCAAAATTTGTCAACACTGACAGCAATCTATGTCTGCTCATTATCAAATGCAGAGGTTTATTTCCATTAATGGCATCAATTGCTGAGCCAATACAATCAACAATGCCCCAGTAATTAGAATAATGTTGCCATAAGGATAGAAATATCTCAAGACTGTAGAGGAACAGAATCTATACAATCACACATGGACTAATTACCCAAAGTTTATGTTTGTGTTCAAAATTGGCTGGAGATCAGATGAAATCAACTTTCATGGGTTTTGCTCCACGTGTCCCTTATTTGCAGATAAAAGGTAGGTTTTCCATTCTTATCATTATTTTATCCTCATTGTGTTTAACATCTTTGGATTCCTTGAGACATAAGCCATTAAATGCAAGCCAATGCTAACTTCTGGGCATGAAAAAACTCCATGTTTTTAATCAGCAGATTGAACACTTCAGAATTAGATATTCCTTTACACCCTGCAAGTTTATCTGAGAAAAGGTCAGAGAGCTAGAGGCCAATATTGAAAGTCTTTTCACAAAGGGAACTCTCAGGTTTGCAGAGGAGTCCCAGAAGGTGAGAGCACCATGGGACTGCCTCCAAGGGCTTCAGTGGGATTCAATTACAGCCTAGCAGGCAGTTGGGAAAATCACAAGCTGTTGTACCTATTTAGTTTGTTGCACTGTGGTGAAGGTAGAATGGTAAAGAGATCAAGCTGGGGTGAAAGAAAAATAAAAAGTCAATGAGGGAAAGGAGAAGTGATGCACAAATGCCTTCAAATGAGCTCCAGCAGTTCTCATGCTAAATATCTTTTGTTTTGGACTGCTAAGTGCTTTTTTATTTTTAAAGTTTAAGCAAAAATAAAAAATGTTTTCTTTCTTCTCTTCCCAAAAGTTTTTGATAGGTAATTTCTTTTTTTTTTCCTTCCCATTTAAAGTATTTTCACAGAAGATCAGAATATCAGTACTTTACTAACCCCAAAAATGGCACAGTGCCAAAATCTTTCCAGTTTACTATCTCTGCAGCTTTTTTAAAGGAACGAATCTCCATGTTTTCAGATAGAACAATATACAAAGCTGCAGCTTTTAACACATTTGTGGATGATTATGTAAATGCACTTTTCAACTCCTATAAGCTTCCAGAAGTTCTCTAAAATAAAAGACAATATTCTCCATAGCCATCCTGCAGTCTAGTTTCTCAGCTGCTTTAAATTATTCATCTCCTTTCTTTATCTCTCCTGCCAAACTGAAGATGACCCAGAGCATTAGATTTTATCACAAAGATGAGATTTCAGAATACATTTTGCATCATTAGGAGCCTGAGTGAGCCATATGGTTTTTCTTTTGGTACATCCATGCAGCACCAATGCAGTCTCAGAGCATGTATCAGCAGGTGGGTAAATTCAATGGTAAATTCAATCCAATATCACAATTTTAAGCCTTGGATAAGCACATGGATTCTTGTTGAGATGCTCTGTTATCCTACCCTACATACAGAGGGGCTGGATGGATTCCTAAAAAATTACTTCTCTAGCCACCAGGTATTTCAGCTGCAGCCATGCATTGAAGGGGCTGGAGAGGAACTCAGCACACTCAGCTCTTACTGCTCCCTGTGGAGCCAGGAGGGTGGGTGGATCCAAGCCATGCCAAATTCTGCTTTATAGGTTAAATTTTTGTGTCTGAAGAACAAACCTCTGCTAAAATGTGACCTATTACTCCACAGCTTTTTGGAAAACAAGAAGTTGTGAAAATGCCTCAAGTCTTAATCTTCTTATAATTAGAACAGAAACTGTTGATAAGTTAAGACACTAAATAGCTGTTGCCAACCAGTTTTTACTAACCTGAGTTACTATAACTGTACTAAGTTTTCATGCCCCCTCCTTAATGTTGCTGTAGCCAACTGAGTAATTTGAAAATTCCTTTACACTGCAACATTTGCACATCTCAACAGCATATTGATGGGCTGGGAGCTCAATAAAACTTATCTGCATTGAAACAAAGGGAAAATCTTACAATGTTGGAGCAGAACACTTGTGTATGTAAGTGCCTGCAGATCTGGGGTCAGGCTTATCAATTAATGAGTTTTCCTGTATCTATTTTTTTCAGCTCTGCTCTTCCACTAGTTCCTGATAGCAGACTGAAAGAAGGGTAATTTCTGTTTAATATTGCCTCTAAATATGCTTTTTTAAAACCTCCCTCTCATTTTAAGTCACTGGTTGTGAAGAACTTAGTGAGAACTCTTTGCAGATTGTTGATGTGCATCCACCTACTTCTGATGCTACTTGGTCTGCTGATGATCATTTGTGCAAGCTGCACATAACACTCATGGGCCACTAAAGATACTGCATTCTTCTTTAAATTGCCATTTCTTTCAAATTCTTGCTCTATGAGAAGTTAGGCATTTTATTCCAGGCATAATATTCAGAAGAACCATTTGTGGAGCAGTGTTCCAAGTCCACTGCTGGCTGCTGGTGCCGTGTCCATCACACAGAAGCAGGGAGCAGAATCCTTGCAAGTCATTACAGACAGCAGAGCTTAATTCTCTGGTAATACAATTCCTCCAGTATGCAGAACTATGAAGTGTAACTACAGTCCTTTTAAAAAGCAATAATAGTCCTGGTGGAAATAAAATTCTATGCAGCCTCTTATCCTTTCAGCTCTGTGAGTGCACTAGAGCATAGCTGAACAGAAATAACAACTACCTCTGCCATCAGGATAAACACAATGAGCACTGCTGAGATTAGATATCAAGACAGCATCCTTCACAAAGAGATGCAGCAAATAAAAGTGTACCACATCACTGAAAATCATCTGTTTATAAAATCACTGACTGAGGGAAAATTTTAAGCTGTTTCATTCACAAGCTCAGCTGAAGCATCCAATGTAATACTTAAACTTTCTGAATCACACTTAGCTTCTATTGTCTGGGAAATGTCTTAGGCCCCAGTGAAAAAGCATCATGAGCTACTTCATTTCATCTTTGGCATCTATGAGCTATTTCCTGGAGCCAGAGATGCCAAAGGAAAAGACCCCAACTTCTGCAGAGTCCAGGAGGAAGCGGCTTCGAAACAACTTTGCAAGACTGGGGCTCTCTAGCATTCTTCAAACTCTGAATCAGTAAGAAAAACACTGCAGATCTGAAGCTAGGGAAAGATAAATGCTTTGTGTGCTGGGGAAGTTTTGCTGATAAATTGCTCCTAGTGAAATAAAAAAAAACCCTGAAAGATGCAAAATGATACAAAGCAGAAAGTAAGTAATTAAAGGCTCAAAACAGTGCAGTTGAAGTCAAATATCAAAATGAGAGATGGATGATTTACCTAGTTCACTGTCCAGTTCCTCCGTGTGCACCCCTTCTTCTCCAAGGGAAGAGCAGGAAATGAGACAGAAAAAATTAAAAGAAAATTTCAGATACCAGCCCCAAGCAAGAAATTCCCTACAGCAAACAGCAGAACCAGCACTAATTTTCTACACACCGAGCCCAAGCTTCCCATTCAGCACACTCCAGTGATCAGAATATTGATGGATCTGATGCAGATAATGAAAGAACTGGTTCTTGCATTCTCAAAACATCTGCCTCAATGGACAACTTCCATGTCATGGTTTGATATGGCAAAGTCATGAAATTGTGATGTTCTCACTGTAGTGAGGCTTTTCCCTCAGATCCTAAGGTCCAACTATTGCAATCTGTTCTACAGACACATGGATCTAGCAGAAGGCCAGACCTGGACACTAATGAAGGAATCTGAGAGGAAAACCTTGCACCTAAACAAGGACTAATGTAGCAAGGTTTTCAAGAAAACATCTAAATTTATGTGCACACAAGGTTCAACAGACTTCCCTGTCCCACTCAGATGATTTAGATAGGCATGAAGCCTTGTTTAACTGGAGGCACAGACCCAGATGCACTGGTGAGGCACAGACAGGATTGCACCAGTTTTAGCAGGGCACCTGGGACAAAGATCACATAATTTTTCAAAGACACAAAGCCATCAATATTCGCTGTTGCTCCATTTATCATTATCTGCTCCATATTCATAAGTTAACAGTGACACAGATGATTAAAGTATTGCTTGGCCTATAAATAATAATAATGCAGTCTGAAAATGAAAGATGGTGACAAAACCAGAACAAAGAAGGTAAAAACAATCTTGGACCCAGTACAGCAAAGTTTAAGCCACATAAATGAATGACAGAAGCAACCAGAGGTTGTAGGGTTGAAACATCTAGACACCCAAAAAGCTATTTCCATGACCTCTCTGCAAAATATTCTACCAAAGCAGTTTTTTGGGACCATTAGTGTGAAATAGAAATTGCAATTTCCTTTGATAGCCTAAACAATGGTAAGCAAGTAAAAACTTTGTTAGGGACACATATCCTGTTGAAACAAAAGCACAAGGCAACTAACTGCAGCCAAACAAATTTGAAACAATATCTAACATTTTTAAAAATCCATAAAGAAGGTGGGATGAGCCTGGCAACTCACATGCACACACACACACACCCCAAACAAAACAGAGGAGTCATCCCACTGACTCTTTCAGAAGGACACACAGCAGTGACCCTTGCCAAAAACCATCCAGCTTCTATGACAAAGCAAAACTAACCTTCTCTCCTGTCTGTTTTTTGAAACAGAATTATTCTCATGTGCTAAGCAAGATTAGAGCAGCCAAGCAAAGTATTGCAGACCACTACTGTGACTATGAAGCAACTGGTTTAACTAGTGAATGTTAAAAATATCCATTAATGAGCAACTTGATGAATGAAGTGAAGAGGTGTGTGGGAAGATGAAATTAGCTGATTTTAAGGAATTGATAAACAAAGATGCCACTGCTCTCCAAAATAATGAACTCAATGAAATACAATAATACCAGCTGTATGTTTCTATTCCAAATTAGGCAAATTATTCCAACGTTTGCTTTATAATTGCTAAGAGGACAAGAGAAAGACTTTCCCTTCTGTGAGGAGACTTCAGACTGTGTAACAGAGGAGCTCAGTCACCCTCTGCAGCCTTGTGGTGCTGGCTGCTCCTCGCCTGGCACATCCCTGTGGTTTGAGGGTATCCTGCACTGAGCTCTAGCAAGTTGGTGACCTGCTTCCTCACAGCAGCCTGCAGAGGTAAATTCTCACACTCTGCAAAATCTCACAAGTGAAAGGTAGGAGAGGGTGAAACACTACTACATGGGTAAAAACAGCTAACAGCAGTTCTGGAGGCCAGAGTTGAACCTTACAGTGAAAAGGGATGGAGTTGATTCTTTCCTGAAATAAAATTGTGATTTTTATTAAGATGACTGACACCAGTAGGCGGTTCATTGTATCATGAAAACTGATTTTACAGGGACAGCACCAACACTGATAAAGGAAACCCTTCAATTTTTAAGAAGTGTCTACCATGACAGAACTGTGTTAGCCAAGATTGTGTATTTCAATTCCACCATCTTTCCCGGTCAGTAGACCAAAATTCCCTCACAGGTTTTCCCAAATATTTAAGTTATTTTCATAATTCACTTTTCCTTCCAACATCTCATAAAAGAGGCCAGGAAGGGACCTCCTTTAACAGTCCTGCATTTGGCTGCTCTGAATCGGACAGTGGCTTGCATTTCCAACATCTCAAGGAATACCAAATCTCAGTGCAAATTTTCCGTTTCAGAAATCTACACTTTCAAATGGAACTTGTTTCAGCAATCACAACACTGCACAGACTGTCAGCATTTAACAGCACAAGTGAAGCAATTGAGTTATTTCTGCTCAAACAAAGGAACAGCAACATAACTCTCTCAATCCATGTGAAGCGGAACACAGCGGAGCACGCAAAGACTCAGTCACTCCCTCCCACACAGAGATCCAAGAAGCAAACATGTCAGACAGCTTTGAGTCTTGTTCAGCATCAGTAGCTTTTCAAATGCCTTTGCAAAAACTTACTTGTAGCACCTCCTTGATTTTTATTAAATGATCTGGCACCTCAGTGGCTGTTTTACATTCACAGTGATTTTACAACATTATGGATATCATCTGTTGTACTTACTGAAAAATATTTTTAAAAGTTTTAGAAGTCTTTCTGAATACTGGTTATTAGAAAGAGAGAAGGAAAAGGAAAAAGGCACCTAGGAAGGACCAAACACAGAATTATGTCACTACTTGTAGTCTCTTACCATCATCTTCACATTCTTCTAGAGGCTTCTGCTGTTTGTTCAGGCACCGTGGATCTAGCCAAGATGTTGTTTTTGTGTTATGGCTGGAAACCAAAAATGGAAATACAACCTTTGTTAATAAAGCAGAGTTGAAATATCCATGACATAAAAGTATATATCCTCTTGATTATTCAACAGACCTGGAGGCATACTTTTGATTCAAAGAAACAGCTCTACAATTGGATGTTGTGCAAACTAGTCGACCAAATCACAAGAACTTTAGCATTGGAAACACAAAGGTAACAAGTGAAAATCTACAAATCAGCACTCCTGACTGGAAAGAGGCATATGAATGCTGTAATACTATAATATAAATTTCCAAATTTTTGTCTTTGGTGGCTTGTTTTTAATTCCCAGAGCTGTCTCTGAGCTAAAGGCAGAAGTTTCCCTTCCTCACTAAATTACACAGTGAGCTTTGTTCCTACAAAAGACCTTTGACATGTCTAGAGTTGACCCAAGCATTAGTCAAAAATGGTTTTGACTGAAAACTTTATAATTACACAAATAAAAATGTTCTGTCTAAGCCTTTGATGGAAGATGAACAGCTTTACTTTCAACTCTTCCTTTCCACAAGTCCCCTGACAGCCTCATGATGCCAGTCCCAGCAGTGAAGGTTGCATAGTAAACAGGCTTAAAATACATTTTTCTAGAAGTTATTTTTTCCCATAATTTCATTTGCATAGGCAGACAATCTGATAATATAATGCCTCTTCTACAACCTGGACACAACCTGCTAAGATATCCCTCCAGTCCACTGAGGTATCACTTATCTAGCTTAGCCTCTAACACTGCTTAACAGTTTTAAGTTGCAATACTGTAGTAATGCTATTTTCTTCTCCATCAAGGTCTCAAAGAGATTTACAAACTGAATTTTAGTCTCACAGCTGTCCCATGAGGGCTCTGTAATGAGGGCCATGATCCCTGAGGAACTAACAACCAACCAGAAAACTTGCATTGTACTGGAAGAAAAGGGGCCAGCCCTGCTCCCAGGATCTGAGAGAGTAAATAAAAGGTCCTTGTTTTACACCTCCTACTACCCAGCCCTCCCAAGGCAGGATGAGCAAATGTATTTAATCCTTATGTGACCCTCAGAGCAATTGATCAGCACCTAGAAAACCGAATGTCAGAAATCCAGCAAGTCAGGAAAATTAACAAAAATAAAGCAGAAGGGCTCTGCCACCTTATTTATAAGCAAGTCTGCAGTCTAGCTGAGAAGGAGGGTGGTGGGAGGAGAGCAATAGAATATTTGCATATTTCTTGCAATTTTGTACTTGCTAAGCAAAGGCTCACAACAGTGTAGTTTGCTGAGGCACAGAAAATTTAGCTAAACACCTTTCAGATCACACTCTCAGGAGGAAAGGATTGTGTTAGACCTGTAACATGCACAGATAACAGGGGACTGGGACAATGAAAATCCCATTAAAGCACCAGAGAAATGTATCTCAAGAACCAAATTGCTCCAGCTGGATCAGGACTGGTTATCTGACACAGCCCTGGCCCCACTGGACCTGCACTGGTTCTGTGCAATGCTGCTCCATTCAGCACCCTGACTTGATACCCAAAGCACCACAGATGCTGGAACAGACATCTGAGCCAGCTTGGGTCCACACTGCTCATTAGTTCACTTTCTTAATCAGATACAAACCAAACTAAATGTTTTCTAGGCTCAGGGTGTCCTTAGAATTAATAGAACTGCAGTCATTCCATGCTGCATCCACAGCACCAGGTTCATGCACAAAATCAGCCCCATGGGAGCATCTCCTCAAACTGCACTGCAGGGAGGGAGCAGGTGCTGCTGCATCTCACAGAGCTTCAGATCACACAGGTCTCTGTTACAGGCTGTGTTTTCCCAACACACACATGAGTCTCCTGACAAATTATTTAGAGGTGCTGCAGTCCTGCATTGCTCAGAGACCACAGACACAGCAGCCACGGGGGTGGGTTTGGGGAAATTGGTGGCGGCAGCAGAACCCCCGATGGAAGCACCTGTAAGGAAGGACAGCAGGGGCCCCTGTGGGGTCAAAAGGGGAGCAACTGACTGCTTGGGCAGCATTTAGTGCTCATCATCTGTCCTCCTCCAAGGAGGAAAATGGCAGGCTGAACAGGCTATTAGGCTGTTCTCTATATAAAGGGCAGAGAGTACATCAAATAACGAGGCACCCTGAGGACACAGTGAGGGGAGAAAGCTGTGCTCAGGGTAATGCACTCATCCTGGTTTCATCTGATGAGAATTTGCATTCTGCCTTCTGACCTTGTCTTACACTCAGGGACTGTTGGAGCCTCTTCAGGTAATTGAGAGTGCCCTGGAAAATGGCCTTTTTTGGAGCAGCCCTCTCCCAGCTGAAGAAGGGCTGCGGTGGTGCCCTCAGTCACCCAGGTCCTCAGATCTGCCAATCTTCTCTCATGTGTTCCCTTGCCACTGCAGCCAAGGGAAAACCTGCTCTTGAAACTTCCCCTGGCCTTGCCCAAAAGTCTCCTCTCCTGATGATGAAGCAGGACTGCTGCCCTCACAGCCCTGCTCCAGTGTAACTCTCCACAGGAGACAGGGCTAATTAACAGAGGAAGTTCTTCTGCAGTAACTGGGCATTGGCTTCTGGTATGGTTTCCACAACTGCATTAAACAGACCATCAAATCCAAAATCAATTCCTCAACCCCTCTTCTACTTGGCAGCTAAGGGTTTGAGTTTCAAAGGCTAATTGAGTGTTAATGTCTAGCTAAACTCTGTGCAAGACATCTCTTACACTAACAGCTCCTATTTTATAAGTTACTCCTACCTCAATAAATTTAGACAAGTATAATTTGGGACTATTATTTATGGCATGAAAAAAATCAATATCATCATAAAACTGCTGACAGCAATCAGCTCTTAGGCAAAGACTGCAGAGCTTGAGGTGTTCCAAACTTGCTGTGCCTACCCTGCACTGAACTGGACCTTTTGGAAGCCACTGGAGAACATCAACACATTTGGCCCCTTTGCTGTGACAAGGAGACAACACACAAAGTCCATCCCTGTCTCTGCTGCACTGGAGGAATCCCCTCAGCTGCTTTATGCACAGAATGAAGTCTCAGCCCTTCCAATTAGGAGCTTTCATCCCACCCGTGAAAACAACCGGCCTGTATTTTATAAGTGTCTGTTGCTTTTGTAACTACCCTCATAAAACAAGCAATTCCCTCTGCCTTGGAAGGCAGGAGTAATTTGGATGTTAATCCAATCAGGAAATGCAAACCCCCTTCAGAAGCAGTAAAGAACTAACAGCCCTGCAACCTAACTGTACACACTAAATATTTAATACACACACAAAACGCATCCACGGAGGTTCACTTTGCGCCCAAAGAGAGGCAGAGAGGCGGAATCAGAACAACAAAAATGTGCTTTACTCTATAAAATAGACTTCTCCGTTCTCCGTGTAGGCCATCTCCCAGTTTTCTGGCAGAGGACCTAGGTTATCCTCGGCAGCAGGAGGTAGGTACTGGGGGAGGCTCTGAGATGGGTCCGTGGTGGGGACGTGGGTGTGCCTCTCAACGGCGGACGCTGGCGCTGCCTCTCTCCCGGTGCGCGCGCTGTGCTCGTCCTGGTCACCAGACTCTGCTGCGAACAAACACACACAGGTACGAGTGACAACCAGTCCTTTCCTTCCCCACGTCCCTCCTCCAGGTCTATCCTGACAGTTTTCCTCTCCGTGCCTCTTAATTCACGAGACACGGCAGCAGATGGAGCGAGGGCAGAGCCCCAGCAGCCTCTGAGGCAGCAGGGGCGAGCTCTCCTTGCCCACACACACTCTGCCAGCCAAACCAGCCAGGAGCTGTGATCAGCTCCAGCAGGCCCTGCTGAGGTACCAAATTCCTCCAAGCTGTCTGAGGCCAGGGCTAGCTGGTGTAGAGGAGTTCAGTGTGCTTTCAAGCAGACTTACAGGTTCACTCCTGCAGCGCCAACTGTGGGACAGGATTAGGAGGATAGAATTTCTTGTTTGAAGAATGATCAAAAGAGATTTTACAAGTGCAAAATGTTGCCATAAGCTCAAAGTCAACAAGCTAATGGTGAGTGTCTTCAGTGCAGTGTGTTATTTTAAATTAAAAATTAAAATGAACGTCAGCCCTGTACCATGTGTCCACATGTTGCTGCTCACTAGTGCCTGTTCTTGCTGTCTGAGGAGGTTTAATTCAAGGCTCATCACAGTACCCTTCCAGTCAGAGTCAGTCAGGAGTATTTTATGCTGTATCTGGCCCTTCTCCCTCTAAGGAAATATTTCTGATGCTTGTATTCATGCAGTTTTGAGCTGTATCCATGAAACAATGCTGCTCATCCCCTCCCATCACTAATGACACTAAATGCTCCCCAATAAACAGGTCTGTGCCCTCACTCCTTCACAGAGAGGTTTTGGCAACAGCAGACAAATTCTAAAATGAACCCTTTGTCTACCAAAGGGACTTTCTCTGGCTCTTGAAGGTGTTGAAAATTTATGGCAGTACTTCCACATCCCCTGAGAACATCAGTACAAGCACAGCTTGACAATGCACAGAGCAAAAAACAGAGATCAGTGTCACCCTCTGCCGAGTCCCCAAGGAGTGGGGCTGAAAGAGCTTCCAGACAGGACCTTCCCTGCTCTCCACACCAGAGACCATGGACATCCTCAGTTCACAGCCCACAGCCCTGGAAACAGCTCCTTCATTATTCTAGTCTGTGGGCTGCCATTACCAAAAGAGAAGAGCACTGGGAGGAACAGGAAGAAAAACAGCTAGACTATACCAGTACCCTCAGTGCTTGCTTTTCAGCCCTCCTGGAGTTTGATATTTTTAGGTAGAAGATGACAACATAAAGAAGCGTGAAAGAATCATCGCCAGCTCAAAACTGAGAGTACAAACATGCCAAAATCTGGAATACACAAGTTACCCAGAGGTCTCCCTAGAGAAGCAGGAGCATTTTAACATGGCTAGCACACTTTAATGTGAAATAAGCATAAGGAATCGCTTTGGTATATGAGAAATAACTCTCTTCCTGGTTCTGTGCTCATTTAATGAAGGCAAGGGGCCAGGGTGTGATAACGTTGTGACAAACGAGCTGCATCTTCCAGTATTTCATTTTGCAAAGGAAAACAAGGAAGAGAAATGATGCTCAAGCTACTTCAGGGACACTAAACTGAGATGGGCAGAAAGGAAATTAAATAACAGATCTCCCACCAGCTTCCTCCCAAAATCAGATCTCGTGACAAAGGCTGAGGATGCTGTCATGTCACAACATGTGAGAAACCACCCTTGGTTTGTCAATGAGCTGGAAAGCAGAGACAGAAATTCCAACCTGGGAGAAATTGGGCTGTCTAGAAGCAATTTGATTTGTAAATGTAGCAGGGACCAGCCAAAGAGAGTACAACACTCAAAAGCCATTTGACAGTTTGGCCTGCAGAGGACCAAAACTAAATCTCAGCCTAAATCCTTTTAAAGCTCAAAAGAGATGTTAGAGCCAGGACATTGGCAGGTAGAACTGGCAGGACAGATCTTCTGACTCATCAGGGGTTGGGAAGGGAAATTTTCATGGTGATAGAAAGTGGTCAGAGGACAAAGGAGTGGGTACCAGTTATGGTGAGCTCCCAAGGCAAGCAGCTGGGAAAGGCTTGAAGGTGTGGATAATCCTGGCTCAGTATCTGCCTCAAAAGGAGCCCTAAAGATGAATTCAGTGCTTGAAACCGAGCTGAGGTAAGCTCTAACACTAACAAATACTCTAAGCACTAACAAATACTAGGCCAGAGGACATGGGGAAGAGCTCTTGCCCCTCAGAGCTTCACAAACTTCCAGTTGATTTCTGTGGAAACTCAATGGATCTCCAAACGTGTTTTACTCTGAATTTGCCTGCACACCACTTGACTTGAGATTGCAAAGGTTTCCAGTGATCCATGGCCATGGTGGGAACAAGACCATCAAGATCTTGTCTTTCCATGACCATCAAGACCATGGTGGGAACAAGACCTGTGCTCAGGAGGACACAAGACCTTCATGAAATACAGAACTTGCACCCATGCTCCAGATCTCATTCCTGCAGCAAGCAGCTCTCCATGTGCTGGGAGGTACCTGGAGAAGAGGACCTGGGACAGTAACTGTATGGGATGGGCA
Source organism: Serinus canaria (assembly GCF_022539315.1). NCBI lineage: Eukaryota > Metazoa > Chordata > Aves > Passeriformes > Fringillidae > Serinus > Serinus canaria. The sequence goes on along the minus strand of NC_066326.1, from coordinate 6,146,664 downwards.
GATCTAGAGGGCAGGAAGGATAAAGGACAGCAACCTATTTAGGAAGGAGCAATAATTAATTTCAAATGTAACCCTGGTTGAGTCATTTCATACTGTTTGTAACTGTCAACCATAGCTCCACTGTTCCCTGACCTTTCTGCAATTAATGGATTTGAACTTTACCACCTTTTTGTCTCAACCAGTTCAATCCCACAAGGCTTTTTTGGAAAGACCCAGCTGTGCATGTGGTTGATCACACCTGGGTATCTGCCACTCAGGTGTCAGCCAGTTCTGTTTGACACTGACAGCTCTGCAGAAAACACATTAAAAACAACACTCCCTCTTCCAAATCCCCTCCAGAAGCCTTCCCCAGGTATTCTAACTGAAGGACAGCAGTATTTTTGCTTTACCTGTGAAGCTACTGCTCATTTCAGGTACATCATCCTCTTCCTCATTCTCTGTGTGCACTATGCCAGCATTTTGCATATCATTGTAAGACTTGGTTCGCTTTGGAGTCGACTGCTTGGAGCCAGACTGCAGGTTTTGCAAAGCATTGGTGGAAGTCACTTTCCCACTGAGGGGCTGGCTTGGAGGCTTCGGCGTTCCATAATAGTTACCTAGGCAATAGAGACACATTTGCATCTTCAAAAGAGAACAGTTCATAGCAGTAAGTTTTCTATTTCATTTTCTTAACAGTTCCATTAAATTTCAGTCCCTCCCCACAGATAAGTATATAAAGAAGCTAACACGTGCCATTCCCATTTTTGGGGGTGCATACTTCATCTCTACAGCAGACACAGAAATATTTCTTGCCTTTTTAGTTATTCTTGTCGAATCTAAAAGGAGAAGCAATGGTTGTATTGTTTAGGTGCACTGAGCGTACATGGGCTAAAACAAAAGGCAGTCATGGTGAATAGCAAAACTTCATCTCGTTACATCTGAATTTCAATTAGTAGCCTTTTTGCATGTGTGCACCCACACAATGCTGTGGCAGATCTGGAGTGAGCCCTGCAGAAAATAAAAAATTCATGACTGCTATCACCAAGAGAAGTGATGAAAGGCTCCATGGCCTGCTTTAGTACACAGGTTCTTTTAGGGAGGATGTTGCATTTGGAAAGCAAACACTATTTTCTCTCTAAAAGAAAACTTAGTCAAAGGAGAGAAAAGGAAAGACACCACATGGCACTGCTTTGTTCAAAGAGGAAATTCAGCAGTTGGGTCAACTTGGGTAGAAGTGAAGACCCAGACCTTAAAGCCAAGCTTGAAGGGACACAGATGCACCCTGGGTTATGCCAACACATGCTCAGAATCCATCACCAGTTGTGATGGAAACAGTGCAGAGTGCCTGGGCTGCCTCCTGCCATTTTAAGTGACCATGGAAGAGACACAGAATAAGTGCACACTCATTCATGCCAGCACAGCACAGAGGTATTTCACTGGCCTTGTTTCACATATAGTCCAGTTGTGGCAACAGTGCAAAATTCTTCTCTAAAACATACATTTATTTACATTCTTCATTGATCTCCACATGCTATATATAACCTGAAAGCATTATTTTTCAGTTTTTCAGCCCATATTTTTTCAGTCACTGTAAGAGAAGATCAGGTTTGAGATCATCTAAGGAACCTGAAGGAGCACAGGTCCATGGGAAGTGATGAGGTGCATCTGCAGGGAACCTGGATGGAGTTGCTACATCACTTTCCACCATATTTGAGGAGTTGTGGCAGCCAGGTGAAATTCCCACTGACTGTAAAAGTAAAACCAAAATCCCTTTCTTAACAATGGAAGACCTAGGAAGAGGCCAGCCAGCTTCACCTCTGAGCCTGGCAGGATCCTGGAGCAGCTCCTCCTGGAAAGAGGATCACCAGGACCCATCAGGAGCTGGAATTACCCTGACTTGCACTGGCAGAATCCATCCACTAGCAATCATTCCCCTGTGAGGTGAAAAGTGCAATTCTGGCCCCTCATTTGGAAAGGATGTTGAGATGCTTGAGTGCATCCAGAGGAGGGCAACAAGGCTGGTGAGGGGATGGGAACACAAACCCTTTGAGGAACATTTGAAGGAGCTGGGGTTGTTTGGCCTGGAGAAGAGGAGGCTTAGAGGTGACCTCATTGCTCTCCACACCTTCCTTAAAGGAGGCTGCAGACAGGTGGGGTCGGGTCTCTCCTACCAGGCAGCACTGACAGAATCAGAGGACACAGTCTCCAGCTATGGCAGGGCAGGGACAGGTTGGATATTTGAGAAAATTTTTCACCAAAAGAATAATAAAGTACTGGAATTCTCTTCCCAGGGAGGTGGTAGAATCACCATCTCTGGATGTGTTTAAAAAAAGACTGGCCATGGCACTTGGTGCGAGAGTCTAGTTGAGGTTCTAGGGCACAGGTTGGACTCAATGATCTCAGAGGTCTCTTCCAACCTCATCATTCTGTGATTCTGTGAAGGAATTTTCCACAGAGCAGGGAGCCAAGCAGCCAGAGCAGCTCCCAGCTCCGTGCTGCTCCAGCTGGAGTAGCAGGGCAGCAACACGTGCAGGTTTGTCTGAGCAAGGTGTGCTCCAGCCTGTACACAAGGACGTGGATCCGGCTCCGCGGGAGCAGCAGCGCTTTCATCTTCTGTTCATCATCTCAGAATCTTAAATGTACAGTGATGCATAATTTATGGGGAGAAGGAAATTACTGCTTCTGGAAAGAGCCTCTAATGGGTACGGAGGCTCTGCAAGCAGGTTGCAGTTTCTGCTAGAGAAATAATTCTCATGCTCTACATACTGCAGAACTGTTTTATACAAAAAAAGAGGCGGAATGGGGGAGAGGGAGTGCAAAGGGAAAATATAAACGTAGGTGGGCAAAAAGAAAAAAAAAATATAATTAACCTTGCTCCCATCTATCCTCTTTTTCATGAAGAACAACACTACTCTGGGATTTTGTGGTTTTTGGGGGGTTTTTTAGGTTGTTGCTTTGTTTGGTTTTCCAGAGGAAAATAAAAGTTTTCTAAGGATATTAACTGCTAAGCAGAGAGAGCCATGTGTGTGCCATACACATGAAAATGACTTTTATTTATAGCACTGCGCATCACTATTTAATGCAAAAGTTATTTCGGGTCTGTTTTAACTGGTTAAATTCTTTGGGATGGATGCAACAAGGAGGATATATAGATGTTGATAGTGTGGGTTTTATTTCCCCTGGACAAGAGCAAAGCACAGATGGCATCATCCCTCCTCCAATTAGGGAGAAATGTATGATTATATCTTTGAATTTTGTTCCTCTTCAGTTCCTCTAGCAACAGCAAAGCTGGAGTTCCTACCAGTCCACGGAGAGCTGTTCCTCAACAGAAAAACAGGCTTCTCTGAAGCATTTCAGGTTTTCTTACACCAAAACCATGAGTCATTTTTCAAACCAGCCATGGAACTAACATTAGTGAATAATTACCCTCTACTAAGTCAGTGTGCTGTCTTAGAGGATCCCTGTGAATATAAATGAGCATATAAAAAGAGCAAATACAAATTTGAAACTGAGTGAGGCTCTCCATGTGTGGGGTTTTTGGGAAATGCAGCCACTGGGGCTGAACTTTTCTTTTTCACCACAGGAGGCAGATTAAGCCTGAGTCAATATTAGAAAAAATCAGAGCTCTTCCTTCAGATTCCCACAAGGACAAACAGGTTGGGGAAATAACCCAGCTCATGATGGAAATCTTTAAAAGAATGCTCCCACCTAGCTTCCAGGTGATATGGAAAATGAGAGAAAATGGAAATCTATCTTTCCCTCATATTTGTTGGATGCAGTCAGCCCTATTTCTCTTCTCTAAGCAGTTATTTTTGAAGACATGGCATGTGGGCCTGGGCGTGGGAGCAGACACACTATTAGGGGGGACTGGTAAAAATAATCATCAAACCTCATGTTTCATCCTCAACATTGGAAATAGAAAATATTTACACTGTGACTCAGAAATCCAAACATGCTCCATTAACAACTGACAGTGAACAGCCCAGCAAGAGTTTTACAACACTCAAACTTGACATTATTCGTTCAAATTAAATCTATCAATGTTTATGAAGAAACATACATTTAAAAATAGGTTTTAACAGTGTTTTGTGAGCCACTTGTAAACCCAAAGAAGGGGCTAACTTCATAGCCAGTGTAATTTGCACTGAATATCCAATCAGCTCTAATTATTAACAGCATGTTACATGTGCATACACAAGCATCTGTCATCCCAGAGGATCCCAAAACGTTTTCTGAAGTCAGCACAGCAGTGAGGGCAGGACTCCCCGGGGTGCTGAGCTCAGGTGAAGCTCTGCAAAACTTCTGAGGATTCTGACCCCAACAGGATCTCTCTGTCCCCCAGACAATGGAGCTTTCCAGGACAAGACTGCAGGAAATTCTACTTTTCTGAGGAAATGCCAGCTCTGAAGCAGCCAGGGTGGCAGTAATGTCACATTCCCATGTCCAATTCCAATGGGAAGTGGGCCTCTGCTCCTTACCCTCCTCTTAATCACACTTGGATCCTGCCTCCAGCACCTGAATTAATAGCTAATAACAACCCACTCACTGCACAGATGCACACACCATTAACTGAATCCCTCGTCAGCACTTTTCACTAATCATTATTTTATTCAGTCCCTTGGTGCTTAAAACTTAACCACAGCTGTAGTTTGATGGCAGCATCTGCAGCCAAATCCATGACTTAATCCAGGCACTCTGAAGCACCACTCGGGAGAGTGCACAAAAATAACAATAATAGTGAAGAAACCCAAACAGAAGAGCTATTTGGAATGAGTTAGTTTCTTTTCATCTCCTTATCTTTAAGTGTAGGCAGCTTACACATTTTAGCATCACACACAGTAATGAGACTTTGGTATCAGCTCATCACAACAATAAGACAAGTTCTCATCATCATAACACTTCTTGCTCTGCCAATTCAAGCAGTGATCACAATCAATGAAAGCAATCTGCAGCAGCTTCCACCCTGTCCTGAATTAAAGCAAATTTTCTAGAACTTAAAAAGAAAGTTCTCTTGACTGACAATATTGCTTTTGGAGAATTTGTCTTATATTTCAAATAACAAAGCATTCATATTAAGTATTCCCCTGATGGGCAGTAAGTTCACCTTAAATTATTTGTGCAACCTGGAATTTAAAATACAATTCACAAAAACACACCAACTAATTAACTAAAATATCTGTGAATCTATTCCATAAAACCCTTGAATTCCCACCACTGAATTAGATTCCATTTGGAAGGACTCCATCCAGCCAAGATGCTGTTCCTGGAATGGGTTGAATGTACAAGAAATGGTTGAAATGCAGAAGAAGAGAGGCAAAATCAATCAGGTTCAAAAGTGGAATGGACTCTAAAGCAGAGAGGGAAGAGAAGACCATGGAGGCTGCTGGGGTGGGGACAGGGAGCTGACATGGAGAGGTGAAGAAGGCAGAGCAGCCAACTGCAAGGTCAAACATGGGTTTGAGCATTAATTCTAATGGTGCAATTACAGCAACTGAACAATGTGCTCCCAAAGCACATATCTGGGTTACTTTAAGCTGTAGGTGTTTGCTCTGCAGCAGCTCTTCTCCTTTCTGGTGGAAAGATGTCTATGCCTGGGACTTGGAGTGCATCTGTGTCTCAGCAAAGGACCAAGAAGAATTTACTGCTTTTTTCTGAATTTCCTGATGCCTACATGTGAAGTCTAATTTTGCAGTTATAAAAATCCCAAGGAACTCAAAAGCCCCAGTGCAGCACAGAAGGCCCTGTGTCCATGAGAAGTGCACCTCATCCTCAAAGCCACCACTCTGTGCTAACAAGGACTCCATTAATAGCTCATGTTTCAAAAAGCACTTCATAGCTTTCTGTCTTGGTGAAAATGGGTATTTTGGGAAAGACACTTGGAGATAAGCAGCAAAATTAAGCAAGGCCTTGACACAAAGACTTGAAATGCAATTATTAATGTAATTGTTTTATTTTCTGAGACTCAGCTCCTCTTCTCTGTGCTGTACAAGAACCAAAACAATTGACCCTTAATTTTAGCAGAAGAGCTTCTGCTCATGTAATCCAGCAGGAGTGCTTGTGTCTGATTAGCACAGGATGAATTGGTTCCTGGGAGCAGAGCTCCTGCCATGGTGTTTTGTCTGTTCTCCTCCCAGATCACATTCTGCTACAGATTTCCACATCTAGATGACAGATCTGGCTGCTGTCTGCAGGATTCACCTAGCTGCAACTGCACATTGATTAGCAATTGCCTTGAGGAAATTCAGAGTATCCAGGCAACCAGGAGGAGGCTGCAGATGCAGCAGCTGGATCGGAAGGAAAACAGGCAATGAAGGAGAGCTCAGAGAAATTAACCCACAATATTTACATTTGCTTGAAACAGGAGATTCTCTGTCAATTTTTGTAGCTGTTAATGACAACGTTAAGTGAAGATCATTTTGGGTTTCTTGTTAAATAAGTCAAACTGTTACAAACTGCACATTTCAAACAGGTCTGAAATTTACCATATATACTCCAATTAGTGTCCTAAAGGCAGTGGCAGCACAGGAGAAAGTCACTCACAGAACAAATCACTCTTAATTATTCTGATTTTTGCTGTGTTATCACTAGGTGCTGCCACTTGCTATTGTTAGCACTCATGTACAAGTGTATCCAAGCACATTTAAGGCATGGAAAAATCCTAAACCAAAGCAATGATACTAAAAGTAATAAACAAACATGCTAGCATGGACCAGGAGGGGGCTGGGGAGGCTCAGGGTGTTCCATGAGACCAGCTGTGCTATATCAGCTGCTATATCCACATTCAAATAGATTTTAAAAAATCATAGGGAACATAAATAAACATGTACTTGTGTATGGTGTATGCAGAAAGCAGGAGAAGCAGCTGGAAACATCCTACCTAGCACAGGGCTGGAGGAATAAAGAAAACACCCTGTCAAGGCATTGCAACATGAAACTCTTCCTGCAAATAGTTAAATATTTATATGTCTAGTCCCACCAAGAGGATGTGTCCCATTAGCACCTCCCCTCCCTGGAAGGCAGTGGCAGGGAGCCCTGCAGGCAGGGAAATGCTGCAGTCTGGGGAGGCCAGGCTGCCTCTGCAAGAAGCAGCCACTGCTGGGGAGCCCCAGGAACATCCTGTACCAAAAACACAATGCCAAAATGTGCCTGGACTGCTAGGAACAGCCTCCAGACATCAAACTATGGTTACACAGTAAATGATGCCTGAAATAACCTGAACTCTAACTTAAAAAAGCAACTACTTCACCATATCTCTTTTCTGCCAGAGGTTTTTGGAAACCTTTTCCCTGAGGTTTGTGTTTTAAAACACATGACTGGTAATGAACCATTTCTGACAGAGCTCACATTGAGAAACTTGTTATTGAAAGTGCAGAGAGAGGGAGCAGCCAGTCAGGAATGCTGCAGGAAATTCAAAGCCACTCTAAACCCCTATCAGATGTTAGAATATTTGCTTTTAGAGAACAAGAGTTACTCAGGTACCACTTCAGCTGTTTGCAGAATGAAGCATTGTTATCAGATGACACTTCAGTACAGCAGCACTCATGCTTAGTTAGCACTGATAATTGTGCATACACACAACAAGGTGTTGCCTTTTTCTCTCTACCAGTGGTTTAAAAAATAACAAGACAAAAAGCAAGCAAAGTATTAAGAGCCAAAACCAGAAGAGGAATCATTCTGCAGGGCACAGATATTAGTGTGTGGATATACAGTGTGACACATTCTAAGGGTGCTGAAGAAGACCTTATGATTTATTGAGACAATCTCTAGTCTGGAGACAAAAATCAGTGGGTCTGATTAAACAGAATGTGTTGTTCACCTGCACAGGCATCCCCAGCATGTGCCACCCTTCCTCTCCCATCTTCCCCTCACATTCTGCCTGCCACAGGCTCAGCTCTCATCTCCAGGTGGGACTGAGCTGGTGACACCCACAGGCTGTGAAGGCACCAGCAAAAAAAACCTACACTTTGCTAAAGCAGCTGGGGTGGAGTGGCTGCTGCAGAGAAGCCCAAGGAGAGCCAGCACATCAGATAAATTAGGCTAAGGCATCTTGATTTGAAGCATGTTGCTGAATACACCTCTCTACTTGGGCTGAAATTCAAACTGCACTATTAATGTAATTTATTACAATCATTAAGTACCACAATCGGAGACCCTGTCTACAGGAGATAGTTTTATACACTTTGAAAGTGCTAGCAAGTCACCCCATTACATCTCAGTCATGAGACTAATGCAGATTACTTATTACTTCTCTTGGCAATCACATAACACTTGTCCTGAGAATGAAAGATGATGCCTTGACAATAATACTCTATAATGTAATAACCCTTCACATGTTATAAAGTGCAGCACTTTTTCTTTTGAGGATCACTAAGTGCTGGGCAGGCATTCATTCACAGAGCCTCACCAAACCCTGGTGACACAGCCATCCCCATCCAAAAAGCAGCCAGCCTGCCCATGTCCCTGTGTGCCTCTGCACAGCTCCCATCTGCAGGGCTGAAAGCCTGAATGCAGCACAGCCCTCCAGAACACCGTGGCTGCCCCTCTCCCCTCCTATTTCAAGCTGCAGATAGCTGCAGGCACAGGGGATCTGCTGAAATATTAATGAGGAGAGAAATAAGTGTTGTTTTAATATTCTTCAGGCCAGTAACCTGAAGTATAGAGCAGATACCTGATCTGCCCAGGGCCACTCAGCAGCTGTGGAAAAAATGGGAATAAAATCTGGAAGCAGTGGCTGTGCTCAAAACAGCCCTCCCTTGGGGTGCCTGTGAGAGCCTGCAATTCAAATGCAGAAGTAATTGCTAAATAATTAGTAACCTACACAATTACTTCCATGCATCCATCAGTATTTTCTGCCCTGAAGGAGCAGTCAATAACTGCCTGAGACTACAATTACAGTGATTTCCTACCCACCAGAAGGCCTAGACGATGTGCAGCCTAAAAAGAATTTTCCTCCCTAATGAGTATTGTCAATGGGAATTTCTAAGTGGCTTGGAAGGGTTGTGTGCAGCACACACGTGGGGCAAAATCACCAATACTGGGGCAGCACCACAGCTCTGGGCAGGTCTTCCAGCTCCAGCTGCTGGATTCATGGGATCAACATGGAGCTTTCATCAGGGAAGTAAAGATAATGTTTCTGGGCTTTATGGTTAAAAATCAGGATGATAAAACCCAAACTGAAAACCCCAGGAATTAAGGCTTTCAATGCCCCCTCCCACCTGATTACATTTTTTGAAGCCTTTTGGGTGCAGAACACAGCAGGGAGATGAGAGGCGACCAGAACAGCAGTGCCATGCCTGCTCTGCCTTCACTGGGATGTGAATCAAAAGCTGCCCAGAGGAACCTATTTGGAGTGCACCAGAAGAAATAATAATGGCATTTCAAAGCCCTGCAGGTCAGCAACACCTCTTTTCTCCTGTTCAGCTTGCACTTTTTGCAATTAGAGCACTTTCAAAACCCAGGCTGTTCTTTGAAAACCTGATAGACTCTCCTACTTTTTTATGGTTTCCAACTGTTCTCTTCTGCTTGTTCTTTATTCTTTCCAAATCAATACTATCTGTATCAGCATCAAAGTCCTGTGTGCTACCCCTCTTCTGATGCCTCCCTGTTTTCTAATCTTTCTCCCCAGAATTCTCTTCAGTAACTGTTATTAAATGTTTCTGTTACCTCTTCTTCTGTAAGATTTTTCTCAGGGACAGTGTCCAGCTGACTTTATGTCCATCTTCTCCACCACCATGTGCTGATGCTTACAAGGCCAGAAGGGTCCTTGGGACCACAGTGACCCCAAACCACCAGCCTGCTTGAGCCACATGAGCTTGTGGCTGGCACACAAAAACTTCCCCCATTGCTCATCCCTACTGTCCATTTCACAGCATTCCTCTTCCTTCATCTCTAAATCACTTGAGAGCATTAAATCACAAGCAACCCCATCTCTTCAATTGTTCTGATTTCTACTCAGCACAGCAGGTAGAAGATTACTTCTTTGTGTTGGGTTTTATTTCTGTTGTTTAGAATAAGCCACCACTGATCAAAAATAACAGTCAAATTTATCATGGTGGAACACTTATTAAAAAATTATGGCAGGAAAATGCAGAAAAAACAAGTGATAATTAAAATATCTAAGACTGTAAAGCTGGACAATAACAGAGATTTGGCCATTAAAAGTCTAACTTGCTTTGTGGTTTGGGTTTTTGGCTGTTTTTTTTTTACAGACAAAATTGCTTGTGATTGCAGCATCAAGTCTGAATCATCCCATCTTCCAAGATCTAATCAAGATCAACCCTGTCTTGATCAATACAGCTGTAAAATAAGATTTCCCAAAAAAAGTACAACAAAGCCATTAAAGAAATCTCAGAAGGCAGCAAAATAATTTCTTTAAGCCATAAGTGAAAAATGAACTCTATTTATTTCACATTACAATCAAATAGTAATGTGTCTTGATGCATATGTGCACACATGCATCATCATTATTTGCTTTATTCTTATTGATTTTTCCTTCCATGGGCCAGCACTCCAGAACCACAATGCACCAGCATCACTGATGTCAATGGGGAAAGAAGCTTCTCAGCACTCCTGACAAATTATTCCTTTAAAGTTCAGGCACTTCTATCACCCACAGAAATGAAATACACATTAGACTTATGAGAAATCAGCCTCATCTCCAGCAACTGAACAGAGCAAGCCGTGAAACCTAAACAGTTTAGCTGCTGCTGCATATAATCACATAAGCAGTGAAATGACTGCTCCAACTGTCCCAGGTGCATTCAGCATTTCCTGAGAACTAATTCCCAGCATGTCCCAGGAGCCAGCTTACAGACACTTACCCATTTTGTCTTTCCAAGTGGAAAGGTCACTAGAACAAACAGATCAGGCAGCAATGGCGAGGCCTTTCAGCTGATCTATTTCAAGCACCACGACAAAGAAAACTAATTTGGTGTTATAATTAGAAACACAGAGAGGAAAAAGCTCATTTTGGAGAAGAGCTGCTGCTGGAACGTTAGCATTGGTGCTGATGGAGCTAATCAGCTCAGAGAAGTGGAAGAGTGAAACCAAATTATACATTTAGCATCTTCATGCAGACCAGGTCTGCAGCTGGGAGAGAGCATAAGGTTTAAAGGTGCCCTTAAAAAGGAGTTTTTAAAGAAGTAGATAAACAGTATTTCAGGACTCTTTTTTCAGACCCAGAACACCAAAACCACATGTCACAATTTCTTCTGCTCATGTTTGATGACTGCTTTTCAAAGACTTTTGGCTAGTTGTGTGCAGTTTGTATTTTTAAATGTATTCCATATTTTTTATTATAAAGAATAATTAGAATAACGCTGCAAGGAGAGGGCTTTTTCAATCTCTCAGATTTACAGAAAGAACCATTAAACTTCTTTCAAGTGGAAATATGAAATGACTGAGCTGAAATACACTGGAAGGACTTTCAAACCTGTAAAGTATTTCTTTTTATTGTCTTATCAGAGGTACATTTGAATGTTCTCCTGAGGAAAAAAAAAAAAAACAACCCACTCCAAAAGGAGTTTTCAATTTAAAGGAGCTGCAGATTTAGTTACACAAATCCTATTGTACACCTAAAAATGGCCAATTTGCTTTGCATTTCTCTGGAGCTTTTTTTGCTCTCACCCTGGTGACACTTCAGTGCCCCTTGGCTGTCTCAGTACTGTTGTTTGCAAAGTTGGGCTGTAAAAAGGATCAACACAATGACCCAAGTTAGAAACAATTATCCAAGAATAAGGAAAAAAAACCCCAAAAACAGTGCATCATGTAGCTGCATAGTGACACACAACTGGGTGATGAAGGAAGTGTATTTAGGGAAGATGGAGGGAAAGAAAAAGATCAGGAGGAAAGAAAAACTGAACAAAGAGATGAGCCCCAGTGGGCACAAAGGATAAATGCATACTGCCCCAGTATTCTGTTACAGGATTATACACTGGGTTTTCCTAGCCTACTGTTGATCTTTTCAGGCAGAAGATAAAAGCACAGCAAAACTGGAATTCCTTCTCTCAGGTCCCAGAGAAAAGGGAAGCAGAGCACTGGGATGGAAACAAGGTCCTAACTTGAGCAAGGGTGATACAAATGTGGTGTCTACCACAGGTATTTGAAGTGCTCTCTCACTGCCCCTTGCTCCATACCTTCATAAGTTCCAACTTCCAGAAGGGTCCCACTTCTCTCCAACTCTAGGAATTCCTCCACAGTCAGAAAGTTATAGTCCACACCAGGCACTTCTCCTTCTCTTGGAGGGCGGGTTGTGCCTGAAAGGAAAATGAGAACATTATCAGAGTTGTTTTCTTATCAAGAGTTAAAAGGGACAGTAACAAATTTTCACAAAGACACCAGAGTATCTGTAAAACACAGTTCTGTGAGCTACAAGGGCCACAAGAAGTTTGAAGTTAGGAGCCCATGTGAAAACACGACGTAGATTTCAGGCTGAACTGGTGGCACCGATTAGAACAAAAACAACTGAGGGATGTTTCTTGTCTTCTCAGAAATACTCTGGCAAAGAAATCTCTCATCTCTGTGTCCAGAAACACAGCTGGAAAAGTTTGGCACTGGGAATATGCCAGCAATTACTTTCCTGCTGTTAGCATTGTCTCTCATACTTCACTAAAACTGCAATCTGTATTACCAGATAAGGCAAGTATTTTCCAGGTTCCATTACTGCTGTATCACTAGCTCATCAAATGTTCTCTCACATCATAAACATAATTTCTCCCTTGTTTCTTCTTACTGGTTTATCTCTATTCATGCTATTATTTTTTATTCAGCATTAAAAAGTAGCATGAGATGGTTTAGATGCACCATCCACACATGCTCACTGAAGAGACCACCTGACAACTCTCCTCACACAAGTTCACCTTCAAGCTGGTTCCAGTTCAGGAATACTTTTGTGCAATAAGTCACACTCAATCTCTCTCTCCAGCACTCGACAATTTCTGTAGTGCCCATGGAGAACTGGCTCTGATCACTGCCACTCTGCCAGCTCTGAAACTCTTGTCCCTTCTGGCCAATTTGCAGCACTCTGAAGCACAGTGTAAGATGAGTAATTTCATGACTTTTTCCCTAAGATGACTTGGGATGCTGCATTTTAGGTCACTGAGCACAGTTTCATTGATAAGGATCCATTTCTGTTCAAAAGCCTTTATTTTCCATGATTCCAGAGGCTGGGAGGTGACTGGATTCTGTACATCTGAGATGAAATATAAATGACAGATTTACAGATGGTACAGGAAACTGAATTTTGGAAGAAAGACCAGAGTTACAGAGTTGGAGGTGTCTGGATGCTGTGGCTGAAACCAGTCTGCTGGCTTGGGAATAACTTCAGAGATGTGGAAGCCATACCTAACATTTAACAAAGCATAATTTCTCACTTCTGAGGGACTCTTCTGGCCCCTGGGCAGTGTCTTCTCAGTGCAACAATTTCTTAAACCCTTTTTAAAAGGACAGAAGAAAGAATAAAGAAGCTGAGCTTCTGAAAACTAGTTGGGAAGATTCCAGTTCTCAGAAGTTGAAAGAGCATAAATTTACCATGCCTGCATCTGGCAAATGTTTTCCTCAAGTGCCAGCAAAGCGGAAAGTCTGCTTATCTCCTATTCATCTGAGAGACTGCTCAAGAGGTCAGTCCTGACAGAGTGACACCCTTGAAAAACTATCACTAGATTAATTTCCTTGATTGACATCCACTTTCTCTAACATCCCCCATTTCTTGTTTCAAAATAGAAACTCTCTTTTTTATTATTTACCATCAGCCTTCAGAGGATCTATAAATTCCTGTGCTTTTTTCCATCATTCCTCCTCTTGGAGCTGTATGAATGGGTGAAGGAAGGAGAAAAAGTAAGGAAGGGGATGGAAATAGTGAGGGTACCTGAACCCTGCTAGCAGAATTACTCTTTCCTATCTGAAAAGGACACAGTCATGTATTTTTTTTTTTTTGTATTTCTGAATCCTTATGGTAAGGCTACAACAGTTTTTCCTGGGTGGATTGTAACAGAAGGCAATTTTCTTTCACAGATCTAGTCCAGAGGAATGCTGGAGCCCCTCTCTGCCCCATGCTGGTGCTTCCATCCCAAGGCAGGCAGAGAGGCCCTCTCAGGTCCCTCCCTGGCACACCAGGAGCACACACCCAGCAGCCAGGATGATCACAGCCCAGGTGCCACATGTCCTCCCTGAGCACTGAATTGTCACTGAGGCTGTGAGGACCCTCCCCAGGGCATCGTGTCTGGTGGCCCCTGCCACGTTCCCCTAAACCTGGCCAGGAGTGGGAAGCAAGAAGGATGAAAAGCTACACCAATAACTGTGACCAGTGGTATGCTGTAGCTGTCCCATGCCCAGAGCACAATGGAAGTGAGAATTAAACACTCTAGCACTGCTCATCAATCAGTGAAACGTCACCCCCAGCCATGTGAGCCGAATGACAAAGATCAGGACTGTGTTTTCCCAATAACTACTAACACATTGATGAGACACAAAGATCAGGGAACTTCAGGATTGCTTTCACCTTATCTTTTAAAACCTCTTCTTCTCTTTATCTCTATCTTCCCACAGAGCATATTTATTAATCATTTTTTCCTTCCCTCTGAATTTTTATAGCGGTGAAATTGCAGTCAGCAGTTTACTAGTGCTGGCTGCCTATTTGACATGACAATTATATCCCTGCCATAATTCCTCTGAGCCATTTTAATGGATCTATTTGTTTCATCTCAGTGTTCTTAATTTCCTGAATATGTTCAAGTCAAAAAAACGCAGCTGTGCCTGCTATCAGCGCCACTGCCTGCAACACACGCAGAAAGCATTAGGAAAGTCACCGCAGAAAAGGAAAACATTGCATCACAGAGATTACATTTGTCACCTCAGCTGGTCCTCAGCAGCAAACCCAGGGAAAATCAAAACTGCACTGGCTGGGATATCTTATCTGGGCGAAGGCAAAAAACCCAGCAAGTTTCCATGTTGCTGTCTGGAGCAGAGATTGCTTGCAGATGCTCCGGCTGTTATCCTGCTCCACATCTGAGCAAGTGTTACCGACTGCAATTCAGCGAGGCAGGGGGAAGGGAAAACCCGCCTCCGTTCTTCTTGCAGCAGAATGACAGGCTGCCGGCTGGACACACGCCTGGCAGATGGCATTTCAAAGAGTTTTCATGAACCATCTGGGATGTGTACAATGATTACAAACCACACTTACAACAAAGCCAGAAGGGCTGCTTCGCAAGGAGGGTGGGGGGAGAGGGCGGGCAGCAAGGAAGGGGGGAAGAGAAGAAAGCCAAGAGGCACAAACTCCATGACTTTTCCCAGGCACAGGACACTGGGAATAATCAGCACCTTCCAGCCAGAGCCCTTTCACAGCCTGGAACAACTGCTCCAAGGCTGGGCAGCTTGTGTGTGCACAGGCCAGCAGCATCCCAGCCTGCTAGCCACCACTGGAGCTCTCTGCTGATAAACTCCCATTGTAATTGTCTCCCATCACTAGCATGGCTTAATTAAGTACAAAAGCAAAGTGTGTCTACCCTCCTTCCCCCTTTAAATTGCATTTCAACATCCTTACCACAGGATGGTCTTCAGTGAAGGGGATGACTACTTTTTATCAGAGCTAATAGCAGGTCAGACCACTGCTAATGGCAGAATAAATTGAGCACAATGAGAGCTGTATTTAGCCCAAACAAAAGATAAGATACTCCAATCCAGAAGATGAGCCAATCATATTTAAATATGTTTAGTTGCCTGTCTTGTTTGCAATGAAATATTAAGTGGCATGAAATCTTATTGCCTTTAGGTACCAATTTTGCTAATTAATTTGAGCTATGTCCATCGTGTTACTACCTCAGAATTGCTAATGCTGCAACAAGAAGGAACTGGAGGGGAAACTGAGTGGCTACCAACTCCTTCTGCACATTTAATGGCTCATAAGCTTTCAGTCTGATTTGGCTAGCATATCCCACAGCATACAAAACTAGTTAGATGCATTACATTCACAGGGCAATTCCTCAAATTTCCTGTAACCACAGAAGACTTAAGAAAACAAAATATAAAGCACTGCAGTTAGCATTGCAGTTTTTACTTTCTCTTCTGGGCTGGGGAAGTAAAACTACGTCTAACATGAGTGGCTCAGATGAAATGTTTGGTTTGGTTATCACCCCCAAGCTATCTGCATCCCAGTTTATTCATGCATCCCTAATCCTTGGGCCACAGGAGAGGGAGCTCATCATGGGCTGGAGACCCCACCTGAGAAACTGCTTCTAGACACAGGTGAGTTTGCCCAAGGAGAGCTCCATGCTGTACCTGAACTAATTAGAGCTTGTGCTCACAGGCCTAGAATAACTGGGCTGTGGCTCAGATGTACTGATGACTATCAGCTACTCTGCTGAATAATTTAAGTGCCCATTTAAAAGACAAATAGCTTCTGCTGTTGTGCTGCCTATCAACCATGCTGACACTCACCCAACACGAGCCTCAATTATACCATGGCCAGACTTAATATACAACTCAGGGGCTGTTTAGTTCTTTATCAATCTACCAGGCCTAAAAGTTAAGCTGTTAATATTCACTGATGCCCTGCTGCTAAATTAATCAGAGCCTTGCTTATTGTAATCTAAAAATAAGTCTTAATGGGGCTGCAGTCACTTCAATTGCTTCCATGTAAAAAGAAAAAATGTTCTTGGGCAGTAATACTGTTACTGTGCAACAAAAGCAGCCCCTAGCAAGTCATTTGGAAATCACCATTCCAAGTTCAGAATACCTACAAGTCCCATTTGCAAAGCAGTAATTTCTGCAAACTCCTTCTCCAGTTCCACTGGCTGGCAGTGACAATCTGGTGAGCCACCAAAATACATCTGATCAAACCACAAGCCATTGGCTCCTCATCTCCACTGACCAGCTTCTCTTAAAATGACAGATAATGTGGGAGCTGTACACTCAAAGCAATGATAACAGCTGCTACAACCATATTTTATACAGGCTCAAGCCACTGGTGGTCAGCAGCAGTGGGTGGAACTGCAGTAAATAAGGTTTTGATGTGAAGTGTGCAGGGATGCTGCTGGCTCAGGAGGCTGCAAGGCCAAGTGCTGCTGTGGGAGGTTTGGGAAGGCTGGGGTGGGAGGAAGGCAGGGTGCTGCTCTTCACATTGTTCTAAAAAACTGTTATTTTGATTCATTCAGCAAGAAGAGACTGCTCTCATCACCTACACAGAAAAAGCCTTCAGCTGCCAAAGAAGAAGCACACGAGGAAAAACAGCCCCTTTTCCCTCCCACTGTGTTTGGAGGGCACCTTCTTCCCTCTCATCACAGGGTAATTTGGAGAGCCTGCTTTGGCTCCCTGCATCTGTCACCTATGGTGCCAGATAACAGGAAGGCAGAACAAACTTCACAGCTCTGCTAATAGCAAATGGAGGAGGGAAAAGACAGAGACAGCCTGGTCTGACTCCACAAGAGGGAACCTGATCAGCAGCCAAGCTCAAGGCAGAACTTATCAGCAGCACAGGACTAAAAACAGCCTTATCCACATTCACAAAAATAAAGTGTAACCTGTCTGCAAGAAGACACTGTACACAGAACTGCCTTATCTTACTGACTTCTAGGGTCACTCAAACCAAGAATACCTTATTTTTTCCCCAACAGAAGTAAAAGGAATTGTATTTGGATGTTGTTGGGCAATCCATTATACACTGTAACCACATGTGCCTGTGGTAAGGGGTCATTCATAGCTGTAACTACATAAAATATGGGCATTTCAGACAAGCCAAATCTATTACAAACCAAACATGCTCAGCTTATAAACACAATTTTCTCCTGAAACTTGAAACTCAGCCAGCCCATTCTGAGATTTTAAATTCAGTCCATCCCTTCTCCAGCCAGCAACTTGACACCTATAAACCCCAAAAACGTGACAAGCATTCAAGGTGTCTTGGTGGAAGAGTAGAAATTCAAGCCAAGGAGGAATGTGTCTGCCATTAGAAATGAACTCCCAGCCCTATTAATGATGCACACACAGGAACAGATGCTGATTGACTCTTCCTGGCCACACACACAACTGCAGGAATAAAAGCAAATTGCTGTCACTGTGGTCAGCAGGAACAACTGATTAAACCCAGAAAAGAGCTGACCAAGACAAGTGCTTTTCTACAGACATGTTTCAGAGAGAAATGCATTTCATGGCTGCAGTCTACAGCAACTTTTCCTCCATGGGGGAGACAGAAGGGATTTATAGAAAAGCTCCTTCTCCCACCTGCCTTTCCAGCAAGTGGCCAAAGAAGGATGGCAGAGCAGCAGCTCTTGCTCAGCAGGCTGTACCAGCCATGCCCACAGGTGCTGGCAGGCTGACCCTCAGCACACACAGAGGCTGCTCTCCCTCTCCCTGAGGTGCTGTGTCCAGTTCATCTCCCTGCCCTTCCCCTCAAAGAGGCGCGGACTGCCCCGAGCCTCCCTGGAGAAGTGATTCAGCCAAGCCACACAGCACAGCTCAGATTGTGGAAACCCTCCAGGCAGCAGGCTATTTTTGTCCTTTATAAATGTATTTTTGGTATTTCAGTGGCCTTCCCTGCCACCAAACAAGAGCACAGATAATCTTCAACACATTTATCCTCGGAGCGCTTCGAGGTAGAGAAAGTGGGTTTGTTCTGGTTAATAGCACAAGACCAGCCAAACCCAGGCTCTCAAAGGACTCCAGGAACCTAATTCTGGAGAAATCAATGGGATTTAGGAAACCCTACAGATCAGGATCAGGGCCTAACAGATTAAAAGGCACAAAAATAACTTGCTACAGTGTTGGGGCTTTGCAGGCTCATCCGTGTGTGCTGTGAAACACCAGGCCAGGGCCAGGCACAGCCAATTCAGCACCAGGGGTTCACTCCCCACTCTAACAGCAATTTGAAAAAAAACTAAAACTGATAATTACCTGATGATGAGAAGCAAGGGTAAAAAACCTGTCACACTCCCCAAGAAAGCCACTGTAAAAATACCTGTTTAAGAATCTATGCCAAATATTACAACAGAGCATCACCCCCTGACCCAAGTACCACCAGTGGTTCTGCTGCCACGTGGCACCTGCTAATGCAGTCACAGCCTCTTCATGTGTCCTTCAGAGCATTCATTTGCTTTCTCCTAAGCAAAGAAAAGAGTATTCTGGCACCAAATAAAGCATAAATAATAAATATTCTCGGGTTCACAATAGCAGCAGCTCTAGATCCCCTTCTTTGAGTGATTGCTGTTACCTCACCAGACACCTGCAGCCAAATCCCTCTTATTTCCCACGAGGTGGGACACCCACCAAGAAGATTAAACTTCATGAACTAATGAGTTTGCCATTAATCCTGTGTTCCTAGAGTCCAACAGCATGACATCCACTAATTTAAATTGTGAACTGCTGATGAAAAAGCAAACTATGTACCTCCTTGGCAAGAACACCTTAGCTGTAACTATGCACAGTTCTATTCATTCTAATACATGGATTAGTGTAATAAAGTGTAATTTTATAAATCAATAAAGCTGTAGTAATGAGATTGCACTGTAATGTTCTGCTTCTAAATACTGGCACAGAAATGAATGAAAATTGCCATTTGTCTAAGTGTGGATGCAACTTACAGAAAGTGAAATTAGCTGACAGGAAATTAACAAGGTGATGATATACTTGCAGTTATATTCTGTTTCTCTCATATACACATTTTTAGAAGCTTAGATAATTCTGCAGCCATGGCACGCACCTTTATTTCAAAAGGTCCACCTTTCATCTTTGCAAAAATTATCATAGTTACTTTCAGCAGAAATGTCTGTCTTGGGAAAGGCTGGCTGAGGGTGGTAAATTAAATACATTCACTGGCTAATTACAGAGCATCCTGAGTAGCTGGTTATTTTTAATCCTGAAGATCATTCACTCTGGGTTATTTCCACCCAAGCCCAGCCTGACCCCTGAGGTGCTTCCACATCAGCCACCTGCAGCCTCACCACTGAGGCAGAGCAGTGGAAAAGCACAAAGTGGACTCAGAGGATGATTCCATCCCAATGTGCACATCTGTATTAAATACCACAGGACAAAGGTGTGTGTGGGGAAGTGTTTAAAGTACCCTTAACTCACAGCAGACCTGGATGGAGGGCTGCTCCCACACATTCAGCACTTAAAAACAAATATTTCATTGTCTCATTTATACTTTCACATTTTAAGAAGTGGTTTATCAGGAGTTATAACCTATCATGCTTTTTATCTGCCTGATTCCTCCAAACTGCCAAAGAGAAGGTGCAGCCCAGTCTGAGCTTCATAACTCATTTTTAAACCAACTGTGAACTGGGCCAGTATCAGCATCCAGCTGCTGAGAAAGAAAATAGCCATTGACTCCCTGTGATGTTTGGCTGAGGGGCTGGATTAAAACAGTGTAGTATTAAAAACTGCATTTCATTAGCTAGCAGATCTTCACATGGCTTGGTACAAGTTTTGAATAGGTTATATAGGAGTAGAACCATAGAATAGGTAAGATTATAAATCCTACCTATTAATAGAAATACTTATGCCTAAATAAGAGAAACAAAGATTTTAAATATTTATTTATATTAAAAGTATTAAATTTTATATATAATATTTAAAGAATATTAAATACAAAAATAATATTAGGGAATAAGTAAATGGCTCTCAAACCTTTTGCCTGATGTTCCAGACCAAAGGCTGGCAGAAAAGGACTTTGGAAAAGATGAGGGACAAGACATTTGAAATGGACTGGGAACACTGTAAACTCTGACAAGGTGAATTGCCAAGTCACAGAGCAAAGACAGACACAAAACCAGGGAAGTCCAATCAGCCAAGCTCAGTTTTCCAGAGAAAACTTAAGGGTTTTATAAACATTACACCTTTCCAATCCTTTTTGCCTGCCATGAAGCAGTGGAGGAATTTTCCCATTTGGGGGAAGACTTGCAGTGGAGTTTTGAAGCAGAAATGCAGTGAACAAGAACACAACAACCAGTTTTACCAAAAAAGTAATGAAAACTTGTTTGGGCAGTATATGTGATTATTTCAACCAAAAGAAGAATACCCTGACAGTCACACTCCCAAGGCCAGAGACTTAAATTTCTGGGACTGGAAGGCTCCTGCAGTGTCCATTCACCTGGCTGGCATCCCCCACCTTCATGTCCTTTGTTACCCCAAAGGTTGGCAGCTCATGGCCTCCCACCCAGAGCTCAACCTGCATTTCCATCTCCATCTCAATCTTTTGAGCCCAGCAGCCTGGACCAGGTGAATTTCTCAACAGCACCACTACACAAGCTGACACCACTATTGGAATAAAAATTGCAACTCTTTTCTTTAAAAACTGGATACCAAAACCTTTTAAATTCCACAAAACAAAACATCCTGTTTTCTATTCTACTTCAAGGCTTCAGACATGCCCCTAGGATCAAATACCATCATTAAGCTCATAATAAATGGCATTTCCAACACAGACTGAACACCTGCAGTACTTCAATTCAGCTTTTCTTCAAAAACAATGCTTTCTTTTCACATCTGCATACCTATGTGCACATATATCCGTGAAGAGATATTCTGCACTTGAAAGCCAGAGTACTAAATTTCAGATTATTTGATATCCAACAGCTCAGCTGCCTCAATAGAGATTTTTTACCTCCTTTTGCTGTTTGTATGGCTGAGATACAAACCAATGTGGTCATCCCTGTTTGGGTGTGATATAAAACTCCTTCTTTTGACTTTAATTGCCCTTGCAGCAGACCTCTAATTTGTAGTTAAAAGTAAATAAAACACCTCACTTAACAGCAGGAAGATCAGTTCATTAGTCTAATCTCTGTAAAATTCCACCACAGAAAGAAGGAGTCATAGAAAACATACTGATTTTTTGCCTCCAATTTGTTTCAGCCACCACTTCCAGTCTACTGAAAAGAAAGAGTCAGAGAGGTTTTCTTCCCCATAAAAAACAAACAAACAACAAAAAACCCCAACAAAACAAACAAACACACACCACTACCACCACCCCCATTCAACCACACTTCCACAGGACATCAATATAGTTATTAAAAGCAGTCTTTTCCCCTGAAAAACATACACTGAAAACACTGTCTCCATGGAACACCTTCTCCCCTAGCCCAGAGCCATGAAATGCTATAAAACTAATGGACTTTAAACTGTGAGAGCCTCATCACACTCTAGGAAAGCCAGAGTCTCCTGTGGCTCCTCAAGTTTTGGCTCTGCCCACTCACCAACCCTTGGTTCAGATGGTTCTTTTTCCCTCATACATCTTCCCTGGCCTTTGCTTAAGCAATTTTCCAGCTTCATATTCAGTACTGACCAAAAATTGCAAATGCCTGTGCTATAGCAAGGAGGATGCAGAGATGTGCACTCCTGTAACCATATGGATGCACTTACTGTAAAACTCAGGGGAAGGACTGGAACAGACAGCAAATCTACCCAGCAATATGCACATTTAGGCACTATCCCCTACAGATCCTGTCCCTTAATTTTACCTGTTCTTAACTGCTACCAATTCCTGCATTTTTTTCCCAGTAGCTGTGTATGCAAGGCATGCTTTAGTCCTTCATGATTGCTATCACTTCAGCTGGTTGAAAACATTCTCCTGGTTCACCTTCTGCAATGCTGATTAGATAACAGCTCAGGATGCTGAAAAAATGCCAAACATTGACAAGCTGATTGGTGTCTGAGTTTCAGGTTCATCCCTATTGATAACTGGAATGTTAAAATGTAAAAGAAATCAAATACATACATTTAAAATCTTTTCTTGCCTCACTGAAATAAAAAACTATTACAATGTTTTGTTATTTACAGTTCCTCTGCTCAAAATTCCAAATCCACCAGCTGTAACACAGAAAGAACTTGTTGTTTTCTAAGTGCAATAGAATACTAAAGAAAATTCAAGTTACAATACATTCTACTCACTTTCAATTAAAACATTTCCTGGTACAGTAAAAGCCTGCTGGTTAGGTAGTGCATAACTCTGCATCTGTGCAGTCCAAAATTAACTGTCATGTTATTGATAATGTATACAAGCTTCTCCATTGATTTTATTGCTTTTCCAGTTGTACACAAACAATAAAAACCTCTCCTACAAATGCTGTCATCACCTAGGAGTTTCATAGGATACACTCTCACAGGGTGCTTTGCTCTGCCTTTCTGAAGCCAAGCAACACCCCTATAAAATACTCCAGTGCTTGGCTCAAATGATCTTTGCTTCATTTCCTCTGATTACCTCTAGCTCTACCTTCTCTCTGGGAAATGTCCCTGCACAGTCGTTTACAGCTCTGCATCCACACAAAACAATCCCTCCATCACATTACACACTCCATCACTTTATTAGATTCTTGCAAATAATTTTCTGCAAGTGCCCCAATTTTAAATGCCATTTTTAATTCATTTGCTGGTTTATCAATGCCCTGCTGGTGCTGACTGGGCACCAGACACCACCAGATGCCCCAGGGAGCTGCAACACCAGCAGCTCCAACTTTCACTGTTGTGAGTAATTCCAGAGCATCTCCAGGTCCCCACCACCACTGGTTTGAGTCCAACATAAATAAACAGCACACAATAATTATCCTCATGCAACTGTCTGGCAGCCCAAACAAATGAGCTGTTCTTTGTCTTGCCTCCAATTCCCTGCAAAGAAAAACAGCACCAGGTTTTAGCTCAGTTGTGTTGGCATCACAGGGAGGATAAGGAAGAAATCCTCAACACCCCAATTACCTCCTCAGCTTAGACATGGTTGGTGGAGGGTGTTGTGATCTGAGGTGTTGAGAAGACAGCTTCCCCAGAAATCTGATTTCTCATGCTGCTAGATCACTGCATGCCTGGAAAGTGAATGCCTGGAAGCACACAATCAGATCCAGGCTTTAGAAAAACCCTGAGATTATATTCTCTCAGAAGTGTCTGGATGTTATTTGACTTAGAGGACAGTCGAGTGATTACCAGAGATAGACTGCTCTTTTCTTCAGCACAAGAGTATCATATGACAGATAAGACCTTATTAAAAAAAAATAAAGTTTAAATCTAAACTCCAGTGCTTATTTTCAAAGGGTGAAGCATTTATCCTTTGACAGCTGTGTTGAGTCCTTCAGAGGAGTGATGCAGGTGAAACCACTCTGCCAGACAGATGCTGGTGCAGAACTGATAATGGGACTTGCTGCAAATCACCTGCTCAGTTCAAAGCACACAAGTATCCCAACTGCATCAAGACCAATTTCCATGATTGGTGTTAAACACAGGCTCAAGCTTTTGCAGGGTAACAGCCTTGGGGCAATAAATGTTTTGCATGGAAAAAAAAAGAAAAATTAAAAAAAAATTGTGATTTGGTTCTGAGTGAGGACACTGCTGATTTAAGGTGGTCCCTGCTGCCCATGGCACTGGTGGAGCTGACAGGGCTGGAGAGAGCCCAGTGATTCCATCTCCCAGCACCATTTTTTAAAGAAATATTCTCTCATCCTGTCAAGAATGAGTTGCAGAAAGGCAAAAGAAAATAAGAGAGAAATCCTTGCTACCTCTGCCACTGCAGGATGAGGGTGAGCAAAGTCAATGAATGAGACATAATTTCATTGGAGGCATTTTAAATATTTAAAATAGAAATAAAACAAACACCCCACTCTTCCACCACACATTGAAAAACCCGAACAGGTAGCATTTGTCAGCACATTTGCCTTCAAAACACCTCCAGCAAGGTGGGAAGATGAAACTGTGCCCGTTTTTCAGATGGGTTCTGGAGGCACAGAACAGCCAAGCTGGCAGCCCAAGCCCAGAGGCGATTAGGAAGGAAGCAGCAGAAGGTCACTGGTGTCCCACAGCTCTGTGGCTGGCAGACAATGTTTGGGAGTTAAGAGCATTACTGCTCTGTGATGCTGATCTGTGCAGATAAACGTGACAGGCCTTGGTGATGGCTTCATCACAGGGAACTGCTGACTCAATATCCAGCATAATGGCAAGAGCTGTTTATGTGCATACATTGAAAAACAACAGATGACTTCTGGAGCAAAACACATGGGCAAAATTCTTTCTCCAGGCAATACAAAAGAGCCAAAGTAGCTAAAGCACTTTCCCACAGTGACTGTGCAGTAAAGTAAATTAGGGCTGTGAACAGCAACCATCCATTATCCCATGTATTTTAGCAATTCTGAGATTAATAACTGGAAAGGGCCAATAAAACAGTGTTAGAAGAAAACACACATCCTTTTGATGAACTGCCACTCACTCCTTTCAGATCACTCCATACTTCAACAGAAAATCTGAAGTTTGAAACATTCACTATAGCTTTTTTTCTACCACTACTGCCATTTAAATTCTCCTTTACACTTTCTAGATGAATGAATCACATTAATTATTTCTTTTTTCCCCTCTGACTGTTCAGCCAAATTAGGCTACTTCCAGAGTTGAAGGGGAAAACGCAATCATTAACGCTTCCAAACACCCATTTGGCAGAAAAACATGCAGAAGGGAAGACATTCCTGTGAGCTGTGAGAAATCATTGTCTATCACACAAATACCATCTTCTCCTTTATTGTTGTAGCTGTCTTTCACCAATACAAATTTTACTTGAGATAGGATAAGACTGTAAACAAGTGTATTTGAAAATCACAACTCTGAGACAACCTTCAAAACAAATAAAAAGTTATTAACACTTGTGTTGGGAGCCAATTCTACTAGGTTAGAATTGTAATACCTGCAGCTTGGAGGGATTCATTCATCTCTCTTTTAACTCTTATCATTTCTTCCCAGCCCTCCATCAGAGACCACAAAACTGTTACTCTGAGAGCTGAAGTTGATTTCCTGGATCATTTTACTCAATGGGAAATCTCATTTATTATTGAAAATAACAGAAACTTGACCTTCCCTGGAGACTTTTACAGAAGTTCAGACTGGAGGTGAATTTGTCCAACCTGCATAATGCAAGTCAATTCCTCCCAGGGTAAAGCAGCATTCAAAGGGAATTGAGGCTGGTAGAATTGACCCCTTTGTGCATAATTAATGCAACCATTGATCTGCCACAGCCTGGATTAGGAATTTTTCTGAAAGATAAATGCACAGAGATGAACTTATACACTTTTAAAAAGTCAAACTTTGAGAAACATGCTTTGATCAATGAGAGGCTCTTGCTACCACAGACCTAAGCAAGTATTTCCCATCCATGGCACAGAGATCAGGGGCATCCAGAAGGAATCTTCACAGCAGACAGTGGCAGCTGTGACTCTTGCTGGCCATAATGGACAAGTGAGTGATTTCCTGGTTTATTCCCCACCTGGTGTGTGCAAACCATTAGCATCAGTGGGAGTGTGGAGGGTGTGGCCATGAGAAAACACAAAGAAAGCTCAGGTGCTGAAAGTACCCACAGGCTACCTTTGGTACTGTCTCATGACCTTTAGCTTCCCCTCCTCATCTCATTGGAAACCATGACTACAAGTTACCACAACTTGTGAATTTACAATTAATAATTAATTAATCTAGAGCAGTATGACTGCTGGTCAGGTAGCAATGGTCACAATATTTAAAGAGCTGGATTTAAAAAGCTGCTTATCCTCATTCAGTGCTTGCTTTTCTTCCTCCCAGGCCTAACAGTAGTGCAGAGGAGAGTAGTTTATTTTGTATACTCTGTGTTACACAGGCCAGTAACTTTGTGGACTGCTGATGGCATCTGTTTACTTAGTGACATCCTATTTTCCATTACACCATTCCCATGGAAAGGATTCAGATTCCCAGGGTAATATTTAAATGCCTAGTTAAAAACTATAGCACTTACAGGTAGATTTTGAGAGAGTTCAACATCAAAAATTCAAGTTTGCAGGAGGACTGACTCTGCACTAGCTGCTATAAATGGTCAGTGGCTTTGGAACCATGAAGAGCAGAAAAATAACACTCCCTATCATGTCTTCCATGGATGATGATGCTTAGGCAAAGCTGCTCCTGCCTTCAGATAGAGGAAGGGATTAAACGACCTCCTTCAAGGTCTCCTCTAAAGTTTGAAAATCACAGGTGCTGGCAACATTGTAATCATGTAGCAGAACTTTTAAGAGTACAATCTCTTGTAAATTATGTCAGAGTTGTAAGGTGTGCTGGTAGAAGAGGATTTTTCTTTCCAAAGAAGGCAACTCATTCATCTGTTTAGAGCAGGCCTCTTTCAAATGAGTTTTTACAAAGTGCACATCTACACTGCAGTCACTCGAGGACAGAGCTCAGCAGCCAAGTATTTATGGATTTGTTAGGGCAGGTGCTGCATCTTACCAAGGGCAAGAGATCATGTGTCTGGATTATGAGCAACACTCAGCTTCAAATCCAGCCAAGGACCTTCACACACCTGTGATCAACACTTTGCAGCACAGAGAGCCACACAGTCAGTCACAGAACACCCTGAGTTGGGAGGGATCATCGAGCCCAGCTCCTGGCCCTGCACAGGACACCCCAATAATCCCACTGTGTGCCTGAGAGCATTGTCCAGACCTAAACTCTTCCCCCAAGATCCTGGAAGCCCAGCAGGGCTGGGAGAGGAATGATGATGGAGGAGGGATGGAGAAGGGATGGAGGAAGGTGCAGGGGGGGACTGACTGCTGGGGCAGCACTGTTCCACCCAGCCAGGCTCCGCTGAGCTGCACACTCCAGGATTGTATTTAATAATTTGAATATATAAATTTTTATCTCTATAGATATCATTATACAATCGTTCTATACAGAACTGTTATATATTGTCACATTTAACTCTATAATCAATATGTTCATTATAGATAATTACAGATGATCTATAAGGACAAACCCTTCATGGCAGCAGCTCTGGTGACCGACGGGGACTCCACTCCCCGGTCAGACCAGCTTTCCTTCCCGTTCCACCCCAGCATTCCCAGGGGGGGCTCGTTCCGCAGAGCCCTTTATTCACAGGAACAGTCGGTTCCCTCCCTGTAATTCGGGTTTTACCCTGCAGCTCCCGGCTGCCGCCGCCTTCCCCGCTCCGTGTCCGACCCCCGAGCCCCGCCGGTCCCGCTCACCTCCAGCCTGGGGCAGCCGCAGCCCGGTCAGCCTCACACCTCCACAGGCAGGCTTACATAACCTCGCCTTGCAGATTAAAGGTTTAAAAGTTTGCGAGGTGCTGCGTTCCCTCCCACCCAGATAAGCGCGGTGCCGGCTCCCACCTCCCGCTCGCCGCCACGCTGCCCTCCCCGAGCCTCCGGCTGCTGGCCAAAGGGATGCTCCAGAGCATGGAACACCCTGCCGAGCATAGAAACTGGGGGAGTTGGTCAAGAGGAGCTGATCGCTGTTTAGGGGGCTGAGCCTTGGTCAGCAGGTTGTATTGGGCATAGTTTGTCCGTCTTGGGTGGAGGATTTTATTCCTTGTTCTTTTGCTCTCATTTTCATTAAGATTAGTGTTATTAATATAAATTATTTCAATTATTAATTTTTTCTTATCTTAAGCCATGAGTTTTACTTTTTCCTCTTTTCCTCCCAGTCCTACTAGAGGTAGAGGAGAGTGAACAAGCAGCTGCATGGCACAGCCCTCGGGGCAGCACAGCCTGGCAGCCCTCAGCAGGCTGCACTTGGACTTAAACAATACCAGCTGATTTTAAATTATATTCTGTATAACCCTGCAGACAGCTGCAGATGATGCTCGTGGTCCAGGCAAATGAAAGCTGGCAGCACCCAACTGAAAGAATGTATTTAGAAAGAGATGGACAAACCAAAAGGCCCATGTTCTGCAACTCTCAGCTTTGTACAGGAATGCAGTTCCTTGGCTTAGCACATCATGAGACCATGGTGATGTGATTTCCTTCCTTCCTTCCTTCCTTCCTTCCTTCCTTCCTTCCTTCCTTCCTTCCTTCCTTCCTTCCTTCCTTCCTCCCTTCCTTCCTCCCTTCCTCCCTTCCTCCCTTCCTCCCTCCCATTCATGCAATTTCCCCCTCTCTCACAGAGTTTCAGTCCCTCTCTTGGACAAAAATAGGTGAGATTAGAAGGAAAAAATGCCCGGGTTTTGTATAATTTCATTTATGTCAGATTTGCCCCCAACACATATCAAAATTTTTGGAGCTGTTAAACCTCTGCTAAGTTAGATTTCTCTCTTCTTCAGCTGCTTTTACCCCACAGCAAAGACAGAGGACAACCTCTGTCTCTCCTGGAGAGTGAAATTGCATCATTACAGGTGTTTCTGGTACCCTTGGCCCACAGGAAGCACATCCACAAGAGTCAAGTGACTCTATCTTTCAAATGAGTAGCTGGGACCTTGGGACAAGGTCCCAACTTTCTCACCAAAGACAAATGAGAAGGTCAGATGGAGACCCCTCCCATACTGAACCATAAGGTCACTTCTATCTCCTTTTTCCACTAAGAAGTGAGGGCTACAGAAGACACCAGTTGCTGCACCCTGATGATGTACCTCAAGATAAACTTCTTGTCACCACCAAAGGAAATGGAAGGCCAAATTTGTCACACAGACTGCACTGATTCATCTGCAGGTGAGAAGCAGGACACATTTGTCAGGTCATCCAGACATGAAGGTGTTCCTAGTGGTTGAAGCCTGGAAGGTTATTTTTTTTTCTGCTTGGAGAACCTGAAGGAAGGGCAAAGCTGGTTACCTCCCTCTCTGAGAGCTAGCTTGGTTCACATTCTAAGATTAAAGAGCAGAGTATGTAAAGGTTTTCATGATGGGTTCACACCTCAGTTAGGAAAGAACAAGAGAGCAGAAGAGTTGTGCTCATCACAAAAATAGAAAAAAAAGTTTTCATCACTCACCAAGAGTTTCCTAGGGCAAGTTTCTAACTCCTCTTCAGTGCAGTCCCTCCCTTTCTCTGTGCACACCCTGATTTTGTCAGTGCTGCTTTGTGCTGTAGAAGTGAGCCTGGTTTGTAGGGGTCAATCATTTCCTACACCCCATGCTCAGGAGTGGAAAGAGTTTGTCATCAGACAGCCAAGTGCTAAAGACCTGTCAACACTTTCTAGGCAACAAGTTTATACAAAGTCTTGTATGAAAATCTTCCTGCCCTTGCCCCTCTCCTTGTGCATCTCTCAAAGGACATGCAAATAGTTAATACTCAATTACCTTGATAAAATTACACACATCCACTGCTCTGCATGTTTCACCCCTTGGCTCAGTAAAAACAAGCAAGACATCATTGCTGGAGTCTAGGTGCCTGCAAACATACAAATAAGGACCAGTAGAGCAGAACAGGAATGCATTACCCTTTCAAAGCTCTGCTGACACATGGGTCTGGGCTTCATTATCACCTCTGGAGTTTACAGCAGTGTATGCTATAATTAGAAGTGTGTCAGAACTCAGAGAGAGCACTGCAATCATCACTGGTCTCTGCTGGCATGAATATGATAAGCAGCAGAGCATGAGGCAGAACTTCTATCCGAGTTCTTAAACAGGGATGAACTCTCACCCTCTTCTCCTCTTTGAAAAAGATCATATGGAATGTTTTAAAGAAATCAGGCTGGTTCACTCTGCAGAAGCCCTTGGTTAATGCTAACCTCCTGCCTTTAGTTCATGATGTTGCAAACAGGGCAGGGGTAACAGGAGGGAGAACAGACTGCAGTGAGAAAAAGGGTTCAAAAAGGGTTCCAAAACCACGAAAAACTTAAAGAAAAACAACTGCAAAAAGCTGACCTCTCACATGTCAAGTACCATTTTCATAAAGGATTAAATATATATTAAAGGTTTTTACACAACTGTACCAATAGATGGTTAAATATGTATACTCAAAGGTTTCCTGGAGTAGAGCAGCTCTGCAGGAGTCATTCCTCACCCTTGCATATTCACAACATTTTGGCAGACTTGCTAAAACCGGAGCCCACATATTTTATTTTTTTTCTTTTGTTGCAGCAACCTGCAAATCATTCTGTGCTTGTGCATTATTGATATTTTCATGGCTGCTTGCTAGCTTCAGGTGCTTAATAGTTTTGCAGAAGTGCATTAAACCCCAGTTTGTAACAAGCTTTTACACAACTGACATCCCAAAGAGGAAATTTTTTATGGGTTTCTTTAACTGCTTAAAGGCTGATTGCACACACTTATCTCTCACCACTGGAAGGACTATAAAGCTAAAGTGAGATTTTATATCCCCATTTCAGGACACTAAAAGTATGGTGCTGTAATAGAAATGCTGACATTATTCAGTAATGGTGGTGCAACCTCTCTACCATAATTATGTACAGTTGGAGATAATAAGCACTGCTGATTCAGGAGAAATCTCTGATTGGGCTGGAAGATGGAGAAGTGCTGGATAATCTGTTTCCTGAGTGGCAACAGCAGGCCTAAAGAGGAGCAGAGGAGGTAAGCTGGTAAGACAACAGAGGAAAAACAGAGGAGCAGAGTTGGTAAGGAAACAACAACAGAGTCCAATCATGACTCCTCAGAGATGCTCTCACTCTTTTTGTTGTTCATACGATTGCAAGAGACCTAAAGGACTCACTCAGGACTTGTCCTAAAGGGACATTGTGACATTAATCTGGAGAAGTGAGTAACACCAATGACTGGGAAAGATTTGATTACATGATTGAGACCCAGTCAAGAGGGCACAGAGCCCTGATTTTCAAAAGAACTCTGTTCATTTCTGGCCTTTGAAAAACCAAACCTCTTTGAAATAACTCAAGTTCACCACCAAAAAATGAAGAAAAAAAAAGAAAAATACCTCAACATGCATGTGCATATTAAAACTGAATAACCTGCAAAAAATTGTCTTGAAATCTCTGAAAAT
Organism: Serinus canaria; assembly: GCF_022539315.1. Classification (NCBI taxonomy): domain Eukaryota; kingdom Metazoa; phylum Chordata; class Aves; order Passeriformes; family Fringillidae; genus Serinus; species Serinus canaria. The sequence goes on along the minus strand of NC_066326.1, from coordinate 6,115,039 downwards.
TTTTTTTAACCTGCAAAAAATTGTCTTGCAATCTCTGACATATGGAAAAAAGCCCAATTAGAACTGCTTCAATGAGTAATTTTTTTAAAAAATTGGTATAAGTTTGTTCCCTTCTTCCACCTTTATTAACCTTGCTTTGGGAGATGCCAGGGAGGGGAGGATCAAACAAGACAAGAATTTTGGTGAAAACTGTTAATTCAGTTCAGTGTTTTCCTGCACTGTTTCTCCTACCATATTTCATTTTTTATATATTTACACTAAATTTCCTATTAGATGATCATCCTCTCAACAAATACTTGTTTGATTGATAAAAAAATTCCAAATGGCATCAATATGACTGGCTCAAATTACTATTAATAAATACATAATGAACATTGATAAGATTAACAAACCATTCCAAAAACTTGTTACTATTTTCACTCCACAGCTGGAACTCCAAATTAGCAGTAATGCCAGCAGGCTATTAATATTCTCAGATTAACAAAATGCAAGCAGATCATACAAGGATGAGCTCGAATTTTGCAAAATAAAATACCTGGGCAAATATTTAGCACAAAAGAGAAAGGTGTAAGTTAATATTTGTTTATCATGGGGTATTATGGAGACAGATAGAGTGGGAGTTGCAACCTTTTCTGGGAGGGAGGGAAGGTATGAAGGCAGTGGAGCACAATGCTCTTACCCATGCATGGGACAGAGCTGCTGAGTGGCCCAGTGGCGCCTTGATGCTGATGATTTTTAGGAGCATGGCTCCACATCCAGCTCCATCCTGGCAGCAGCATAAGGTTGAAGGGCTCTCCTGGCAGGAGAGCCAGGCTCTGATGGGTTCAGGGGTAAAAGCTCCTGGGAGCTGATGGAAGCAGGATGGGACAGCACCTGCCCGAGCATCACCCTGACCCGCGCTGCCAGGGTGGAGACAGGGTGCTTCCCTTTGCTGATCCCAGTGAGAACCTGCAGTGCCCCAGACACAGCAGCAGCCTCTCCCCTCCCTGAGGGCAGAGAGCCTGGTCCTGGCTGTAAACCAGCCCCTGTCTCCTTCCCATCCTCCTCAAACCCACCCCACTCCTCCAGCACAACCTGCAGAAGGTCTGCCCAGCTACCTGGCATCAGCCACTGCTCTGCAGGAGGGGTCAGGGAGGAAGACACACTTTCTGCTTGGCTTCCCATTTGTCTGATGCCCTAAGGCACTCACAATTTAATATGTATTTCTTTTTAAAGTAAGTGGAATTGAAATAAATCCATACTGTTCGCCAGTTTCCAGCTTACATAATCAAAGTCAACTGTGCATTCACAAATTCCTCCCTTCTCTGCAAGCTAATCTGACAGTAGCAGGGGGGGAAATAATCTCCTGTGGCACTGTCTCAATTTCCCCGGGAAAATAAAATGTCTTCAGTTTATAATGACTTAGTAATGAATTAAACATTTTGAAATCCGTAAAGGAACCTCAATAATAAGATCTTTAAAAACTGCAGACACAGTCAAAGCAAATACAAAAAAAAAAAGGAAGCAGAAATATGTTTGAAATTTAGTGGAGACAAATCACAAAGACACGGATGTGATGAAGCAAGGCAATAGGTGCAGCCAGGAGAGGGGGGAGAATCCATTCACCAGCCTGAGTTCACCCATTCAGCATCCACTTCCATCAGATACTGAACAAAATAAACTTACTGGAACTGTAGTTTTCCTCACTTATCCAAAGGACCTAACTGGCATTTTAATATACAGAAATATCAGAGTTTTCAACCCTTTTATCTGAAAGTTGATACAGACACCCTGGTTAAATGCAAGTCGATGACTCCACTACCCTGGGAAGTGCTGAGATCCAGACATTTGCATGGCTTAAAATGGCTGCAGCAGTTCAAGGCTTCTGTAACTTACTGTGCACAACACCAGGGAGCACAGGAGAAGGGTCTCTTTCCTGGCTATACACTATTTTAAATTTAACAAAGCCAATGTAATTAGTCCCATGAGCACCCCTCCAGTAACAGCTTCAGCTCACAGCACTAGTGAGCTGTATGCTATGCAGTAATTATGCTACCAAGCTGTCAGAGCCTCCTTATCTGCATGCAAATTAGTTCATATGCTATACATCTGCTGTAATGACAGTATTAAACCAAGAATTTTATAATGAAGCCGTCCTCTTTATAGCAACATAGCACAATTACTTTATTAACATATTGCACATCTATGTCTGTAACTGCTCCCAGTCAAACAGATGAATTTTCCATTCCTCCATACAGCAAGATCTTCGCTTCTCTCCCTGTATCTGTAAATAAACACAAAGAGCAGGAACGGGGATTTCTAAACTACCTCCTTACAGCACCACTCCTCCATTGTTCCTGGCCAAGTACCGCACCAAATGCCATTAAAGCGTGACAAGGTGAACGAGTATTCCCACAATGCTCCCAAAGGTTAGGAGATGAAACAGTGATAATCAAATCAGCAGCTGTTTGCTCCCAGCCGTGACATCAATCAGCAGCTCCTGTCACCGGGGCTGCCAGCAGCGAACGGCGGCGGGAGGGGCCCGGAGCCCCCAGCCCCGCGCACCGAGCGATGCCGAGCGGAGAAGGGAAGGCAAGGAAAACCTTCGCAAGTGGGCAGTGCAGACCTGCTGTCTGGGAGGGTTTCTGCCTGGAAAAGGCGTGCTGGGGGCAGCCCCACCGCGGAGAGGCGCGGGGGATGCGCGGGGGATGCGGAGGAGGGAGCGCCAAGCGCGGCTGCCGCCCGCCCCCGCCCGTCGCATCCTCATCCTGCCCCTCCGAACACCCAGCGCTCCTCAGCATCCCCTCTCGGCCCCACACCTCCTGCCAACGCTGCTGCTGGCAAAGTTTGGTAACTAACCTAAAAAAACCAAACTGATACAGGACTTCATTCAATTTCCCTGTGGGCAGTTGATGAGTTCTTCTCTTTGTTATTTTGTGAGCAACTGCTCAATTCTTCCACAATTAAAAATAAAAAACCACCAACCAACCAACCCAAAAACCCACGCAGAAAGGTATGTGTTCAGCGTTAAACCTTCAGTATACCATCACACTTATTTCTCAGTTTAGGTCTGTTTTTAACCTTCCAGCTCTATTACCCATGGATCTGCACCCCAACCTTCCTGCAAGCCAGCTAGCTGCCTCTCCAGTGTGATAAGGAAAGGTCATTTATAATAATGAGGAATATAAATTCTGGAACCTTATTTTACTTACTTAACCTGATGCAGGTTATTTATCCTTTTGACCAACTGATTACTTCTTTAAAATCATCTTGGGAATAGAGCAGTTGTTCTTCCCGGGCATCCTCCATGGGCAGGAACAAAGACAAGTGGAGGGAAAAAACCCAACAAAAAACCTTTTCCCCTTTTCATGTTACATTTCCCCATGCACCAAAAGGTGTGGATAGGTCTCTGGGAAGTTTCAGCGTTACTTTGTTCTCCATGCAAATCACCCCTTTCATCAATTATCTTAAAGCCATTTATAAACACAACTGCCATTTCAAAGCCACAAGGAGATAGGTGAGAATTACCACGGACAGCACAAAGATGTTCAAATACTAAACAAATCCAAATACTCTCTTAAAAATCTATATTTACAGCCTTAGTAAAGCCCTGAGTACTGACACCACAGTGTATAAAAGAAGAAACAAAAGAGCTAGGGAAAGGCACAGAGCAATGCCTCTTTCTCCCCTACAAATAGCTTGTTTTATTTTTGTCATCATAACCTGTAGTTTGCTGGCTTTCTGTGAGATCAAATATTTGATCAGTTTATGAAAGGGATGATATTATGTGTTTGCCTGAGGGAACAGGGTCACTGGATTTCATGACCCCAGAGTTTATTCCAGTGTTTGGTTCCCATGAGAAAAGTACTAAATTACTGTTTTCCTCTGGGAGGAAGGAACACAAAATCAGAATAGATCATGGTCCTCCTGCAGCTACTAACAAGATCTTCTGTAGCCTTTGACACCACCTCATGAACTAATGCAGCACAAGGCACCTTATTAGCACTCAGTGGGCACCCAACAAAGGACTGTGCTTTCAGAGCAGCCACTGGGCCAGATCTGCTGGAAACCTCTTCTACTGCTGTGCTGCCACTGAAATCTCCCCTCTGCTGCTGCTGACAAAGATGAAGTCCCCTAATGTCCACCCATCATTAGCTGCAGTGGAGGTTGGGTCATGTCCTGGGGTGGCATTGCTCTCACCCAGCTTTCCTCAGGCAGGGCAGACAGCTCAGGCTGAGCCAGGGCTTCAGACTGCCAGTGCTCTGAGCCACCAGACCCACCCAGTCAAACCAGGGCCCTGCTCAGGCCAGCAGCCACCTCAGGAAGAGTCCCAGGAGCACCCATCTTCCTGCCCTGACCTCAAAGGCCTTCTAGAGCATCAGCTCAGATGCAGATGTTTGCAGCTGGGTGAGATGAGCGCTGCCTCAGAGCATAACCCACTCAGCATCATCACACCCCAGTGTCACCAGCCTGGCTGGCTCAGTGGCCCTGAATTTTGGGGTCAATCCCTCCTTATCACTGTAAATCTCTCTGTATTTCACCTGACAGACTCAGCTTCTTCATCCTGTGCCTCAGACAGTGCATCCACCCTCCTCTCCCTCTTCCATCTCTGCTCCTGTCTCTGGACACTCTTTCAAACTTGGAGAGTTGGTTTTTTCAGATTCTCTGGTACATTCTTCATCACCTCCCTCTCCCCAGACACACATTCATGATCTGCCACAGGACAGTTCTCTCTCCACCTTAGACAGAAGCACCTTCTGCCATCTCTTCCAATCTCCAGCTTTCTTCCAACAACTCAATCAACCACGAGTCTCTGCCTCTGCCTTGGCAGCTGAGTTTCCATTGCTTCCTTACACTTCTGTTGCATTATTAAAGAAGAAATTCTGCCATCAGCACACTCATCTGCTAGGAAATAAAACCACATGAAAATCACCTGCAAGGTGTGCTATTTTAGGTGGGACTGCTAATGTAGGTCAAGTTTTATTTTAAAAATTCCTACTGATACAATCTGGAAGGAAAATCCTGTCCTCTGGGTTGCATCTGTGTTTATTAAGATGCCTCTTCTGAATTCTGAATTTTGAATCTTCCCACCATTGTTTTTAATGAAAAAAAATCACATAAGCATATGTAATTCTCACTGTGTAGGAAGCCAACTCGATGCTCACAGCTCATGCATTTTGAGTGATGTTCAAGAAAATGAAAATCATGGTTTGACATTGAAAAAAAGTAAATTTTGACAGTGAAGAAACACCCAAAGCACTTGAGAATCAGCTCAGGATCACGTCTTGATCCTGTTACAATTCTGTCTGCCCAATTCACTGAGAGAAGTATCATGCAGGCTTCAGCTAAAAGCAAATCTCCCCAAAGCCCATTCTACTCTGGGCAGCCAGTCCTTGAAGAATTCAACAGTTTTCCATGAAGCTCTGGCATTTTCTCTCCCTCGTGGTAGCAACCCTGGTGCATCTGGGAACACCAGGCCACAGAAATCCTGCAGAAACACCTTGAAATAATGAAATACTGAAGTGACCTTGTTTTGTAACATATTGTAATAGATTTCATGTGTACATGACCCACATTGAAACTTAGTGTATGGGCTTTTTTCTTTCTTCTTTTTTTTTTTTTTTTTTGTTAAACATTTGAGATTGCTATTGCTCCTGAGCAGAGTTTAATCATTAGAATATTTTAATTTTGTAATTAAAAAATATGGAAGCCAATCCCAACCTGGGAGTAAAATGACTGCACTTCATAAAGAAGAGCTCTGACAGGGGATAAAGCAATTTATTCACTCCTTCTTCCTTCACCTAGAAATTAAATACTTCACAAAAGATCATCAGCAAGACACTCAATTTGTAGACACTAATAACCTTGGCAGTGTCCTTGCAGAGCAGAACAGCTGTTGAGTTGATGGGCACCACGTCCCAGTAGGGAAAAGCTACAGCCTTCTCCACTGTAAATGCTGTGGTTTTCTGCTTTTCAGGCCCTCCTGCTTTGTGCCTTGCTTGCCCTGAACAGAAATATTGCCACTAACATTGCTAGCTGTTAACCTGAAAAATTGTTCTGTTCTGGCATTTGTTTTGAGTGCATTTAAATCCCAGCAGGCAACTCTTGTTGCTTTCAAAAATTAAAGTAAACCACAAAATCTGAGTTTTTCTGAGAATTTCAGAATCCAGCTACCAGCACTGAGCAGAGCCCAGCTGTGCTGCAGCACCTCACTGCAAAGTCCCCCTCAGACCAACTGTGCAATTAAATATGGAAAAATAAAGGAGGAAAACTCATTTCTCCTTGCCTATGCATTGGGCTAAGTGCATTCACACTCTCACTCTCTGCAGCTCACCTTCCAATTGTAACATCTTCCTGACAAAGGCTTTGCATGGATCTCCCATCCCTAAGAAGAGAAAGAAGAAAAGAACAGCCACATCTTCCTTGGGCACACTGGGGAAGCCACCAGCCTGCAACCTTTGTGTGGTGCCTCTGAAATCCTTGTTCCTGCTGTGCCTTCCCAGAGTGGTGTTTACAACAGTGGGCTGGGACAGTAAAACAGTGTCAGCCTCAAAAGATCAAAACCCATGGCTGTGAAAAACTGGTCTGGGCCTGTGATTTCCCAATTCCCTTCATCTGCTGTGGTGTGTGCTCGATGCTTTGTACTGTTAGCAAAATAAGCAATGTTGAGAAGAGGAATTTTGAAGGGTTTGTCACATCCTATCAATACCCATCCCCAAAGGGCAATCCTAGCTCGTTTTTTCTTTTAATCTTGCCAGAGAAGAAAGGCAGCTTGCACCTAGCAACATCTCACAGAAAGCCATATGGCTCAGGATGCCAGGGACTGTTCTTGTCCCCACAGCTAAACGAGGCTTTACCAGCTACATGACACACAAAGTTTGTCTACAATCCTGCTTCCAAAGAAGAACACATTTTAGTAATTACACTGCCAATTAGATTTTTGGTATCCTACATGGTGCAAGGTCAGGCAGAAGACACTAGGAAATTCAGAGACTTAAATCCAGTTTTATAATTTCACTTCTAAGGCCTTCAGGAAGTTGGATTATTTTAGTAGAAACCTGAGAGGGAAAAGCAACAGTTCTGCTATTGTTTATAACCTTGTGTGAAGTGATTAATACAGCAGTTTATTGTCTCAGTTGCACAAAAGAACTATGTGCCAACTCTTCCAGCTGAGCAAAAGGCACCATGTTGCTTTGAAATTAAAAACAACATGGAAGAGTGCCAAGGGTGAAAGGTGGAGAAAACCCAAACTTCCCTCAAGCAGAAGGAATGAAAAGTAGAGCTATGGCACAAAATCTCTTTCTACCTTTGCTTCTGCTGCTTCTGGGTTTACAAGAGAGTTGTGGAGAGCTCATTGAGAGCCCCACTGACAATCATTAGAATAATAAAATCTTAAGGGGTTGGAATAGACCTTAAAGATCACCTGGTCCCAACCGTGCCTGCCATGGGCAGAGACACTTCCCACTAGACCAGGATGATCAAGGCCTTCTCCATCTAACTTTGAACACTGCCAGGGGTGGGGAATCCACAGTCTCCCTGCTCCCAGTACCTCACCATCCTCACAGTAAAAATCAGCCCAGGTGTGGATCACAGAAAGTGAGAAATTCAAAGACAATCCACTGAGAAAATCAAAGTGGAATCTCTTTTCAAAAGAGAGAGATCTTTAAACACTATAGGCAATATGAGAGCTTACTAAGTCAACACGTGCCCTTGTCTCTTACATACTGCTATTGTATGTTGTAGAATATCCACTGACATCTCATTCCATCCACCTGTTTGCTCCATCCATCCCACTCCTGTGCTCACAGTAACACAGGTGAGCAGAGGTGGTGAGCACCCATCCATGCCACACTGAGGTTTCCCTGCCTTCTTTGTCCATATTGCTCTAAAATCCAAGGCCCCTCCTGGCAGCCAGTGGCTTGTCAAGGAGCCAGGACCACCAGCTACTGTCCAACAGGTTGTCTCACATCAGTTGGCATCATATCTTGCTGGCAATCTTGCATATTGATTTCATGCTGAGCGTCTGCACACCCAGCACAGCTCTGACCTGTGACTAATGTGCCCTTCTCAGGCTACCCCACACTACACTAAGAATAAAAACCAGTGAGAGCTCTAAATCTGCTGGCCAAGCTGCACAAGCTGTCTCTTCTTTAGCTTTAAGTTTAAGCCACGCTAGAACCAACATCAGTGGGACTCCTTAGCTGTTACAAACTCACATAACCTTTATCCATCACAGCCCATCTGGAGATACAGAGGCCATTCCCAGCAGCAGTCTGCTGAAGCCCTCTGCAGCTTTTCCTTCTTCTGCACTGGTGCACAGAAAAATTAGAAAGACTGTGGTTTAATAAAAATACATGCACTGTAACAGAACATGTTTTTACATCAATACAGGAACTCAGCAGGAAATAATAAAACACTAAAAAAAAAAAAGAGAGAGGTTTTAAGTGTTACAGCTTTCAAGTCTGATTGCACAGCTCTCTCTCAAGTTGAGAGTGGGCCTCTCAGAGAGTAGGTAAAAATTTCCATGCTTCAGTACCATAAAGATCTTGTTTCTTGAGCTCTCTAGGAAAGCTTTTTAAACACCCAGCATCCTGGCATCTAGAGCTGGAGCTGTGCTCAGTGCAGCATAAATCCACACCCATCCTGTCCTCAGCTCTGACACACTGCATTTTGTAAGAAAAAAGGAGGATTTCCCAGCTGCCTGGATGAAATTAGAAATACATCATGTGGAAGATCAGTTTCTGGGTAGAAAGCAGAAAAGATGAACTTTCTTTTGCTGGTCATGATTTTTTTTTTTTCTTTTTAAGCAGAAGATGTCACAAGCTCAAAGTTTAACGGAGATGATGAATTCAAGTATATATCATAAGTGTATCTCAGTTATCAAGACCACATACTTTCTATAAAAATCACATAATTTACTGTTCAAAACCATATTTAAAACAGAGAGGCCAGTCTTTGAAATCTAGGAGTGATTTACATAATGCACCTTTAGAGTCCCTTTTTAATGTGTTAATTCCTGCTAATACAAGATGTTACAGGCACAGGTTTAAGCTTGGTACATTCTGCTGTGCTCCCCCTAGAAGACTGCAGCAGAACTCTCATAAAATAGCAGAATTCTCATAAAATAGCTATTTAGGAGCTACATGGTGCCTCTTTCTGATCAGCAGTCAATGTGGAGAGATAACCTATGGATCATGCAAAATTCACTGCTCATTTGCCGCTGTGAAGGCTGGGAGGAGAACAAAAGGAGCTGGTGACAATCCTGCAGCACAGGCAGGGCTTTGGAAGGCACCTCAAAGGATGCCCAAAGGTGCTCACCTCCCCCTGCACCCAGCTGCTCCTGGAATTCAGTGGTGCTCGGGCATCACAGCAGAAACCTTGGCACCTTGTCCTCTGCTCTTACTTCTTCCACATATGTTGTCTTCAAAAGGCATTTTAAGACCAAAGGATGAGCCAAAAACCTGGGGGAGGCTTTTGATCATTCCCAGCATGGAAGGTCTTATGTGGCATTCCCAGTTTCTGCAATAGCAGGAAATACAGCAGTGCTGTTGCCATTGAATGTCTTTATATCTAAAGAAACATATGCTCAGAATTCAAATGAGAGAATTTACACTTTACATAGACTGGGTTTTCTTTAATGTTTCACTTCCTCCTGTCCTCTCTCCTTCAGGTTTAAAGGAACCCCTCCTTTAAAGCAATCTTCTATTGGACACAATTCTATTCTGAACTTTATTATGCATCATAACTCAGTATATTAAAGTGGCTAAAATTCTGGAAAAGTTATAAAAGAAGCTGGTGCTGAAGTTGGTCAAGACTATAACCCACACTCACTAGGCAGTAATTTATGGACTACAAAAGCTACTCAATCCTCCATGTTTCTCAATTATTCCCAACACACAGTCCACACAACAAGATTAACATAAAATCCAAACATCAGAAAGCTCTAACTGTTTACAATAAATCACCCACTTCCCCTTCATTAGGTTCTGCACAGTTCATAGCATTTCCTTTCTGGAAAAATCATGACTAGCTGCTGTCTGCCTTCAGAAACAAAACTATCAGTAACATTTCCAGGGGGATCATCTGAAATGGATTTCTAATAACATGCAGGTTAAAAGGTTTTCTTGTTCTCTCCTTTCTGCATCCAGCCTTCAAACTTTATGGTCCCAATGACACTATTAAAGGCACATGTGCTTAATAACAAAACTGGTGAAGAAGTGTGTCTTAAAACATATAAATGCATGTTTAAATATAGAGCAGACATGAACTTGGGCACTGCTGTAACACAGAGGAACAGGTTCTGTTCATTCCCCCAGCAGCCACCCTAGAATAGGAATAACTGACACAGCAGATAAAGGCTCTTATGCTGGCCTGGCTGTATGGAGCACTTCATCAAGTTGCTTAAAGGCACTTTGCTAAAGGAGAGATGTATTGTTACCCCCGTTTTACAGAAAAGGAAAAGCTCCCCAAGGTTACAGAAGAAGGTCAGAAACACATATCTGCAAGCACCACCTGCATACCTGAACTGCTGTGCTTTGCCCATTAAGCCACACTCCAAGAACTTCACAGATTGAGTATTGTGTTAACGTTAAATGCAAACATTTAACATAAATGTAAACACCTAATGTTGTGTAAACATTTAACTTGGTTTCTCAACAAACCTAAGAGAACTTAGAGTAAGAACCTCTTAAGCTGAATTGAATTAGGCCAACCTCTAATGTGCACAGCACTGATGGCCCTGATTTCTTTCTCTAGAAATGCAGGGACTCACAGCATTACTTCTGCATAAATTTGGAGGAAAAACAGATGGCCCTGATGCATCTCACTTAAACAGGAAGACCAAGAAATATTTCAAGTCCTGCAATCCAAATTTAGGTAATGCTTGCTAAATCTCAAAGTAGAAGACACAGGAGAGAGATTCCTGAGTTAATACATTGACATCAGCTCAGAGCCTTCTCATGGAGGAATAGCACAAAGCACCATGACACAAATTAGGGTGATGCATACAGCAAGCCAGAACCCACAAATTAAATGTCCTGTATTTCCCTGTGAGGGAGGGAAGATATCCCAGAAGATATCATGCTATCTGGGCCACATCTCTTCCCCACATACCTCCATCACAACAAAACCTGGTTTTCGGGTAACATTGCTCTCCATCACATGAATTTTGGCCAAATGAGCTGCAGGTGGGAGCCCCTTCTGACCTCCAACAGCAAAGAAAAACCTCAAAGCATGTCTGATTAGAAGAGTCCAAATTAAATGTTCTTTTCAGTGACTGTTTTCTTTGGTTACCTTCATTGCCTCCCCTGCTTCTCTAGCAGGGCATCAGCCTGGCAGAGCAATCTCAGTGCAAACATTGGAAGGCTTCAGAGTTTTGCAGCTGCCTCTTTGGCTTTCCCACCTGTGCCTCAGTTTGGTGTCTTGTTTTAAATGGGAAAGCCCAAAGACTTCATTTTTATAAAGTGCTTGAACAGCCTATTTGATCTAAACCTCACTTTTCAGAGGTGTCACATACCTTGGCTCCCACTGAACTCAAACCCATCACAGCTCTGAGTGTGGGGCTGGCACGGCCAGGGAGCCAGGCTGTCCCATGGAGGTGGCTGGTGGCAGCCAGGGCACACTGCTTGTCCCATGAAGGCTACCTGCACTCCTGGGAGGCACAAAAAAACCTAGCAATATAGTTCTTTTTAGATGAGGCAACTCAGACTGATTGTGTGGCTGGAAGTGACAGAAGGAGTGAAAATGCTGGAACGTTCATTGCAGACTTGTCCAAGGGTAAGTGCAGCCCTTATTTACAACTCCCTGTTTCACAGCTCAGCCACTGAGGCTAGCCTCGAAACTTCACACAATTATCACTTGGAGGTCTGTATTTTCTAGGGGGGGTTTTATTCCAAAATACAGCAAGAGAAACAAATGAAATGAATAAGCAACAGCTTTCACGGAGGAAGCAACTGAGAACCACTTGTGCCAGACGTCCCTGCCCAGGCTGCCCTGCCTGGTTTGGTGGTGACAGCGTGGAAACATAAAATGTGACTGCATTCCCCACAAACTCACGTCTCCCACTGCGAAAGCTCACACTGACAGCACCAGGGCACTCAGAGGAAGTGGCTGCAATGTTAGCATTCACCAGGAATCATTCCACAAATAATGGAGCTACTGTTCCCATTTCCAGCAGGAGAAGCACATGGCACGGGGGCACCTACGCTGAAAGGGGCTGCACCAACAAAGGCAGATCCAGCACATGCTGATTATTAAGGGTGCTGTACTGGGAAGGAGTGGGGAAATAGGGCACTCTGGACTCTCCAGAGATCAGATTCTATTTTCATGGCTAATTTTATGACTACAGTGAGGTATTTAAGCTACCACACCCAGCGGTAACTAAGGTTTACATGGTTTACCGAGGTCAGAGAGGATTTGTCTCAGGAATTTTTACATCCTGCAAACAATCCCACTATTCTGAAAACACCTGCATAACTGCCGTGGCAGCCAACCAAACAACAATGTTTTTTCTCCTACACTAAACAATTTCTGACATACTCCATTTTATCCAAGAGCCAGAACACTTTTTCAAAAGCAAAATCACTACATCTTGACAAAAGATGAGAATGAGAACAAACACCTTGGGCAATCATCCTCAGCAGACAGGGACTGGGAGAAGTGGAACAACCCCTTCCCATCACACACAAGGAATTTCAAGTTGAAACCCATTCTTTGGAGAAGGCTGAGCACGAGCAGACTGTCAGAGCCTGCTAGCAGTAGAAAAACAGTCTGCAATCTCCATTACGAAGTTGCTGTTATGATACCCTAATACACTTTTTAAGCAGCTCATTACCAATTTATTAAACATTAGGGCTTCTTTGAGACTGCTGCAGAGTATTGTTTAAACTGCTATTTAAAAGTGTTCAGACTCACAGCATGGATAATTCATTCTTATGCCAATACAGATACACTTATGGGGGGTGTGGAGCTGTATTACAGCTCTTTTTGAAAAAGGGGTTTTGCATGCAGAGTAAGTGTGCTTTCTCACATCTGGACCATGAACTAGATAAAACAACTTCCAAATAACAAACCACAACTTACTGGAGCACTAAGTGGTACTTTTAAATAAACACAAATATTATTTTTACATTTGGATAACTTATACAACAATAAATAAAGCCATTAATAGAGACAAGAAGGCATGTCTATGTCTCCATGTTCCAGGAGATGCCAGGCCATCACCTTTTGAAAGGGTCGTGTGGCTTTAGAGAGAGGTAATAACTTCATTAAAGCCTTTAGTCTGTCTGGAGATTTTCTCATTTGTTTGGGCTGAGATGACTTTTTTTTTTTCTTTTCTGAAAGGATTAACAAACAGAGAGGAGCAGTGCTTCCTTGTTCAAGTTCTTATTTTTAATAAGAAAAATAAATATTAATTAGGATACAAACCAAGAGCAGTCCTGCTGAAGTGGAATTTTTTTTTTTTCAGAGACTGGGTAACCATGGAGCAGAAGGTTGCAATTAATTGATTTATACACCGGGAACCTTCAATAAAGAGTGGTCAGTTTGAACTTTGGGCTCAGTAATGAGCTCTCTAGTTCCCTTTCTGACAGAATGAACCACAGCAGTGCTGCATGACTCCAGTTAGCTTCATTTTATAATTACAAGTCTGTTCTTTACTATTTTTCCCCAGCTTAAATACCATTTTTTCAAAGCGATGCTAAGGGAAAAAAGAAATGGAACCAATTTTAATGAACTCATGCAAATATAAGCCTGGTGAAATGAAATCACAGACCTAAGCAGAATACTGCATTGAACACATTTGTATGTTTTATGCTAAGCTCATCTAAATTTGAGTAATTGGACCTAATTTGGCAATCTGCACAATCCGTTTGCAAACTTCCACCACTGAATTTTAAGTATGAGCCTGGAAAATCATTAACATTTTTATTTATCATGGTGGCCCAAATCCAGCACAGTACTAAAATCTATGAATGTTTTGAATGAGGTCTTAGCACATGCAGAGCATCCAAGAGTTATCAGGAACTCTAATTTCAGAGAGAAGTCACTGATGTTCAGATCACATTTTAATCGCAAATCAATCTCAAATCTCTGAAACTTGAGACTGGAGCCTTCTTCCAAAAAATCCACTATCTTTATTCCTCCTCCATGCCACACTACCTGAAAAACATTCTCCAGACCAGAACAGTTGTTGCTCTATTGCTTTTCATCTCCACCCTTTCCTCTCCAAGAAATCCTCTTACCTGTTGGTAGCACCAACCCAGTTTACTGAAGGCCAACTCTCCCATCATCTCCTCCACAGGTGTTTTGGCTGCAGTGAGGGTTATTTTTAATTTGTGTCTCATCTTTGCTCAACAAAAATAGGTCTTGAACTAATAAAAATGTTCTTCCTCCTTAAGACACTTAGTAGAAAAGAAAATTGTTTCCCATTCAACTGTATTCATTACCTATGCTTTTTTTCTGAAGGCATCTCCACAAAGAGAAGCCAAACCACCCTTTTCCAGGTGAAAACTGCCAGTCTGGATTTGGGACAAAGTCTGTATCCATTGCAATGGGAAGATTCCAGCAATCCCAGGAAATTACTCCAACCAGGGCTGTAAGCAGCCTGCAGTGGCACCATCAGCCCTCTCCACACAAGCACAGCAGCACCACTGGACAGTGGCTGTGTGTCAGTAAAGCCACTTTAAATCACAGGTACAGCCAAGATCTATTAAGGCAGAACTGTGGTAGATCACATGCAAGTTTAGTTTCTCTCCATGTGTCCTCAGGAAATGTGTTAATTGCTCACAGCTCTAACACAGATTTTCAATACATCTGCAAGATGCAGCAACACACACTGAGGGGAAGATCTGATTCCTTTCAGAGCAGAACTGAGGGATATTCAGTACATTTCAGCATTATGGCTTTGCCCCTTCTCAAGCCTCCTTGTACTAAACACCATTTTTCTCCCACTGGCTGCACTGGATCCTGGATAGCCACCCACCACTGGCAGGGCAGGATGCAGCTCACTCCCACACTTGGCCAGAAAGCTCAGCTGCCCTCAGGACTCCACAGGGGCAATTCTGTGCCA
Source organism: Serinus canaria (assembly GCF_022539315.1). NCBI lineage: Eukaryota > Metazoa > Chordata > Aves > Passeriformes > Fringillidae > Serinus > Serinus canaria. The sequence continues at coordinate 6,099,993 of NC_066326.1, read as the reverse complement.
CGACAGGCTGCTGGAGGATGAGGGTTAACTCCTTGTCATGATGAGCAAAAGCTGCAGCCCAGCATTCTCAAATCACACGTCCTCCCTCCTCCATCTCGATCTCAAATCAATTCCTTATACACTGGATCACAAATTGCTGCCACAAATTAGATTCCATATTTTTATATTTTTAAGGCCATCTTAAGAACTGTGACTTGAAGCAATGTGACTCGGGCAAGAATTCAGAGGAGCCATTCCTGGGGATTTCCCCAAATCAGAACAGCTTTGCACAGGATTAATTTTGCTCCCAGGAATTTCACAGTGTAGTCAGTTACAAAGACCTGCCTTTCTTTTACCATTGTCATGATATTGCTGTAGTCAAATTCTCTCCAGTTAATCTGAGCAGTAAAAATCAGACCTTTTATTTTGCAACAGGATAAAAATTTAAAACTTATTCACCTCTGACACATTTAATGCAAATTGATGCTTAGGTGGAGAGAAGGCCCTGGTGGAGAAGAGCTCATGCCAGCCCCATCTGTAAAAAGACAGGTCATGCACAACAGCATCCCACAGACCTAGGTCTCTTTAAAAGGCATAAACTCACCAACCAAACCATGCTTTATGTTGAGGATATGCTGTTCTTTTGACCAGGAACTAGCAGGCCCTCTCTAGATGGGTGAAGAGGAAATTACCAGCTGCTCAGACAACACCAAATCCAAGAGTCTATTTTATTTTAGAAGCCTTTCCCTGTGACTGCATGACAAGCCAAGTTCCTACACCTTGACAGCCCATTCACCTCAGCCTGCTTGTAGAGAAAGAGCTGTGCTGGTATTAAATTGGGTTGGAGTGGAAGATGTCACCAGAACTGAAGTTTCAAAATGCACCTGAGCAACAGTGCTCTTTTCACCACTGAAAAAGAGAACTGAGAAGAAATAATGGGGCTTAAAGGACATAGGAATCACTAAAAGATAATTGGGCAAAATCAATTTTTAAGTCATAACAAACATGACTTAAAAAGGACAAAAGTCATTACAAAATTTGGTTCCCTGTCACATCTGAGGGAACTGAATTTCACCAGTTGGCATAAGTTTCAACCAAGTATGTTGCACTCCTTCCAGCTTAGGCTTGTGCTTATCAAGCTCTGAAGTCTGATCCTTAAACCTGATCCAAAATGCTGAGACACTCTTCCCTGCCAAGGGCTCAGTCAGGTGCCTTTATTAATCACAGCTAACAAATATTTTAATTCTGGGACCTTTGGGAGGAAGGGGCACAGCAGGGCTCTGTGACACGAGGAGATGTCAACTGAGATCTGCAGTGCCTGGTAAATATTTTATGCTGAGATCCACTGGGTATGCAGTGCAATTCTGGTGCCTTGTTTTGCTCTATGTTTGCTGCATCCCCAATGTTATTTGCCACAGCTTACTGGAACAACAACAAAAAGAGGTTTCATTCCCACAGGACAGCATTGGCTGACCTCCCTCCCTGATTCATGTAATTCACAGGGAGCAACCACTAAACGGGAACTGAAAGTGCTTTGCAACTTTTAAAGGGGAATGAATGGCACCACAGATTTACATATAGATAGCATTTCAGAGAACAATGATGTTGATTTCTTCTGCTTAGCATTTATCTACCAGGTTATCCTGGTAGCCAGAGGATGAGCCTGCAACAGGGCAGTGCTGAATTCACATCTCGGTGCCATCACCAACAGGTCACTGCACTGGCATTAAAATAACATTAAAACACAGTGTGGCCAATGAAAAGAGACAATGAAAGCAAAATGCATGACTTTCAGAAATTTCAGAACAATTCTACATCTGAGGACCTTACTAAGACTTTGCAGAGGTCTCTGATCTGAATTTTTAATGAAAAGAGGACTACTGTAAGATAAAATGTCACATTCTGAGGACAGGCACAGTGGGGTTTGACCCACACTCAGGAAATCAGTGCATCCCAGAGGCCCCAAAGCAGTGCAGATACCACCAACACTGGCAGACAGCAGCCCTACTGCCTTCAGGGCATGCAATAGTAAAGACAGCTGTTCTGAATCAACATCATCTTAACACATCTCAGAAAGCTTTCTGGTTTCATTGCAGTATATGGATGGGGTGATTTTTTATTTTATTTCTCTGCTGTTCAAAGATCTTTAATAAAATATAACTAAAACCCTCCCATTCTCTTAGGAATAGGAGTGATGCTTGCAATGAACTCTGTCATAAGAAGGTATGTGTCAGGGAAAGACTGGGATATTTCTAGATCTCCAGTCTCTTTATGCAGCTTAATGCTAATGAAAGGAAACCATTTTTTGCACACAGTGAAAGGGAACAGATGGTGTCACAGTTCTGCTGTGGAATTTAAGCAGAGTGACAACCTATACAGCAGATCAACATCATGGGTGAAACTCTTTTAGGTAGTCGCATGGAGGGTTTGTTTGTTTTTTTTATCTACTTATTACTATCCAAAATCTTGAACAGTTTTTTTTTTTTTTAATTGAAACCTAAGAAAACGGTATGATAACCTCACCATCCTACAAAATGCCAGAAGACACACAAAGAGCAGTATTTCAAATACACTGTGAAGGGACAGCTGAAACACAGCACCTCATATTGCAAACTGGTTTCCAATCATGTACCCATCCAGACACCAGTCACTGGTGAGGAAACCAATGAGGGCTTAAAAATGACACCATCAAGCTGAAAATCACTGCTCTGTCTGAAAGTGCTCCTAGCTTTAATTATGCCTGCAGGCAGATGACAGCAGAATAGAGGTTTTTTTTCCTCATTTTTAATAATTTTATATTTTACACTTTTAGTTTGCAATATTCTACGTGCAGTTCGTCTCATAGTTTCATTTCTATGTTCACCTGCTTTCATCTGGGAGAAAAACAAAGGCAAACAAAAAGCAGATAAAAATCATAGGTGGAAATTTACCCAGAAACTGGAAAATTAAAACTGCCTTTCTATGCAATGATATGTTGCTGCTGTTGCTTTTAGTTTGATAGTTGAATTTTTTTGACCCTACTGATAACTGAGTCAGACTTATGTTTTCATTTGGTTAACCTAGCAGAGGCATCTGAATCCCCACAAAGCATCCCCCTCTGGTGAGACAACCCTTAGGCCACTTGAATTTTGACAATTTTTACTGTTTTCCTTCCCTCAGATTCCTTTCAGCTTGTTTCCAACTGCCTGCATGAGTATTTCAGAGTGCATACCTCTAAAAGCAACAGATGACATGCTCATCCACTCCATAATTCACATTGACAATAGCCAATCTCTGCTCAGCCCATATCCCACAAGAAAAGGGATTAATCAGGCACTGACATCCTGAACAACAAAGCTCAGGCTGCTGGGTTAGGGTTTAGATCCCTCCAGGAATGGCCTGGACCCACTGCACTCTCTCTGAAACCCTGGAAGACAATGATATCCCCATATTCCCCCAGGGATGAATGATGGGTATCCAAAATTACCCCACTGCAAGCCTAATTCTGGTTTGTACCATGAGATGGAGAAAATCAGGTTTTAGATACAGCCCATATTGGCACATTGCAATTTACAACACGCTCATTTCTGGCTGTGAGGGCCAACAGCAATCAGGCTGTGAAGCCCAATTTCTGATTTCAGGTGTGAGTGTGCACAAACGTGGGAAAGCAGAGCAGCACAAGCACCCCTGAGCTAAGTGCTCTGGTCTCCAGAGGGTCAGGGTGCTCAAGGTACTGTGCTCCCCCACATCTTTAACACAGCAGAGCCTGAAACTAAGGCCAATACAAGAGATGCTCCACCCTCCAGTGCAGGTGACAAACAGCTTAAAATCACCCCCATTTAACCAGGATCTCCACCTGGATGTATTTGTGGGGATAAAACAGCACTTCCTCAAGCAAAAGGGAATGCCAGGGCTCTCTCAGAGACCTCCCACAACACAGGAGCCACCACAGCAAACCAGCTGTGACCCCAAAAGTGGCAATACTTACAAGCAGGACGGCACATAGATACATTTGGGGCGAAAGCATTTGAAGTGGGGAAATACCCACAGTGAGTGAATTCTATACTTATTCATAAAAGTTCATAAGGTGCAACCTGATGCTTAACACATCTTGCAGGGAGGGACAACACCTTCTAACACTTCCTCGGAGGAGAAATGGAGCACTCGGGTTTTAAGGCTTTTACAGGGCATTTCTCAAACGTGGCAGGTAAAATCACTGCTGTGCTCCAAAGCAGCCAGGCTCTGGCTGCAGAAACGCAGGAGCTGTTACACAGCGAGTGTGAAGTGCAGAAGCAGAAAGAGAAGAGACTGTCGGTAAATAGGGTTAATCCCTGCAGGTAATACCCTTCCCGTTAAATTGTGCAGCATTTTCCAGTCTGCAGATTCTCAATCCCATTTAACATCTCTCTCACGCTGCAAGCAGACACACCGGAGCTCCCCCTACACCCCCCCCAGCTCCGCGCCCCTTCCCCAAATTCTGCCAAGCTGTTTTTGCAGGCAGCAGCCAGTTAAACTAAAGGCTGCTGGTACTACCCCGGGAAGCTGGAGGGGGGCGGGTGAGCCGCACAAAAGATCTCCACACAAAAGGCCATCCTTTTCATCCTTTTCCATCTTCTTTTTCTCCAGCTGAGCCATAGCTTTATTTAATCAACACTTAAAAATAGATGCAAACGTGGGAGGGGGGGTAGGGATTGCGGGGAGGGGGGGGAATGATATGGAACAACACCTATTTTAATACAAAGAATCAAATTTGGTGGGTGAAGGGATGTCGGGAGCCTTCAGCTCTCATCTTCCCCCTGCTTCCAAACGAGCCCTCTAACCCGCGTCCCCAGCGCTCACAGAATCCATGCAGCATGCTACAGATATTTTCCTTTTTTTTTTTTTCCCTCCCCCCAGGAGGAGACGTAAAGGGCTTGACTCGGAAAGGACAGCGAACATCTTTGCATTCCCAGCGAGACCCGCACAGCACATAATCATATGAAAAACATGGCTGGCTGGTGCATCGACAGATGCAAACGAGAAATACCAGACTTAGCCTTATTCGCAGCAAAATTAAACGGGGAGGAGAGGGGGAGAGAAAGGCAAATAATTGTGGCTGTGTAACATGGCTGCACGATTTTCAAAGCCTGCCCGACTGCCAGCTTGCAGGGAGCAGTGAAAATGTGTGTCTGCTCCAAAGGGAGCTGTTCCTGCCACCGCTGCAGCACAGCCCGCTCATCCCGCTCTCCATCCCGGGGCTGCCAGCCAGCCCCAAAGCCAGGCAGCAGCTAAAATAGTTTACCTGATCAATGCAACTTCGCGGGAGCCGGAGGTAGGGATCCTAGCAGAAATGCAGCAAGGAAGAGGGAAAAAAAGCTGCTTGGATCCTTCTGGCAGTCCACAGCCTCATCTACATGCATCTGAGCGAGCCCTTTCCAGCAGCTGCTTCTTTTATCAAGCCCACAGGCACAGCAAATTAGTCCGGTTAGACAGTTCAGTCAATGTGGGCTATTCACAGCGTGGCTGCTGCAGGAGCCCAGCTTCTCCTGTCCCCTGTCCCCGGGTAGGCACCCGCCCACCTCCACATGGCCCTGGATAAACACGGCTCTCGCAGCACCCACTGCACGCACCACATGATCCTGACAATCATCTCACCGGACCTCTCCTCGCCCCAGCCTGGGGAAAAAGGCTAAGCCCGAGAAAGGCTTTACTTTAAAGGGAAAAGCTTTCTTTTTCCTTCCCTCTCCCCCTTCTTTCCCCCCGCATCCCTTCCTTTTTTTGTCCCCTTCCCAAGCAAGGAGAGGGGGAAAAGAAACCTGAACGAAAAGATTTGAAGATGGGTGATATCTTCCTAACCGACTCAGCTGGGAAAATGAAGTGTCACTCTGAAATGAAGTGCCATTCAGACTTCTAATAAGCACAAAGCATCAGACAGAGATCCTGGATAAAGCCTGATACATTCTTGGAGAGTGAGGCTGACCACAAATAGTGCATCCTTGATCTGTACAAAGCCACTGATTTCCATTTTGTTGTTTTAAAGAAGAAAATGTGATAAGCCCTTTGTTTCTCCTCCTTTCCCCACCATAAACCATTTTAAAATATTCATATAGGAATAGCCACACACACACACACACGCTGAAATAAAGCACCCACTGTGCCATCCTTGGGAGAGAGGAGGCAAAGGTGGCAGACACAGCATGCTGGAGGCATCTTCCCCTTAAATACACTCATGGGTGGGACCCATAGGGTCAAACACGAAGAAGAAACATTTATGAATGTCATTCAATTTTTCTGTAATTGCACAAAGTAAAGAAGAATTAAGCCCTTTTCTCTCCCCCTGCCCTCCAATACATCTTTAGGACTAACAGTGTCCTTCTTTGTCCCCTCCAACACAGGAAGCAATATGCATATGGAGCTATAAATAAACTCACCCCCCCCACATATATATATATCTCCTATAAAATGCAGCTTCTCTTGGTTATCTAAACTCTCTTTGCAAAGTAACACAGTTAATTGGAAGAGTTCTCCAAACAGTCTGGCTGATCCCTGATGGCTGCCTACTTTGTGTCAGCATTTGGAAAGCAGAGACTTCTGTCCACACAGCCCTACACAGTAGGATAGGGTAGATTTCCTCCTCAGTCAGCCTTGCAAAGCACAGGATTTTGTTGATACTTGGAGCCATACAGACTCATTGTGCGATATTCAAAATTTCTAAGTGTTACTGTAAAAAGAGGTATTGTAGATGTAAAATGAGGAACATGAAACTGAGAGACTGGGATCTGAAAGCATGGCAAGGCTGACAATATGGTTGAATTTGCACATCCTAGAACCACAAAATCACAGAATGATTTTGGCTGGGAGAGGTCTTAAACACCATCTAGTTGTGCAACGAGCGGGGACATTTTCCACTAGACCAGGTTGCTCAAAACCTTGTTCAGCCTGGCCTTGAACACTTTGAGGGATGGGTCAGCCACGGCTTCTCTGGGACACCTGTGCCAGTGACTCATCACCCTCATCACAAAAAAATGCTGTCAAACCTCCAGATGAAATCTCCCCTCTCAAGGTTTCAAAGGCTCCAGTAAAAATCTGCAGAGCTGCACGCAGTGCTCCAGCTGGGATCTGGTCATAGGGAAGATCCCAGGTGCTGACCACACCTTTGGCAGCCCAGGATAGAGGCGGCTTTCCAACCGGTTCAAAGTGAGCCAAACAAGTTCAAACCAGTTGTAATGGATACAAACCATTCTAAACCAGTCCGAACTGGCTCAAACTGGTCCTGACCAGTCTGTACTAGTTTGAACTAGTTTAGACTGATTTGAAATGGTTCCGACCAGTTTCAACTGGTTTTTACCTGGTTTTGACCAGTTCTGACAGGTTTGGCCAGGTCTGGACCAGTTTGAACCGTTTTGGACCGGTTTGAAGCAGATTAAACTGGTTCAGATTTGGAAAGTTCATGGCTGCCACCCCCATTAGCCAGAGGTCAGCACTGCTCAGGTGTTTGATGCTGGAATAGAAGCAGGTTTGTCCAACCTGTGAATAGAAACCCACTGTGGCATCACAGCACCAGTTCCTGCAGCCGTCACACACAAACCACAAAACTCCATAAATCCTCCTTCCTTTTCTGAAACGGGAGAGGAACTTTATGGCTCTGAAAGAGAAGTTTGAACTTACTCCCGAAATTCCTCAGAGGCTTAAGAAAAGAGAAACGACAATAAAAGGCTGAGGAAGGAAGAAGAATAACAAAGAAACAAACCTCATGCTTCCTGTGCTATTCCCACCTTTCTAATGTTGTGAGGCTGGCAATACCCAAAAGCAAATGATACTTTAACCAGGGCCACCATCCAAATTTGACTGTAGGAAGCAAGAAACATCTCAACAAAGGAAAACCCTTGGACTGGTTTGTAAATTAATTTCAAAGTCAGGGGAAGAACTGAATCCAAAAATCCATGAGCTGGGTGAGCAGGGAGCGAGCAGTGTCTTTGACAATGGGGAAAGGTAACGCTGTTCTTCTGCCTGCCTGCAATTTCCAGCCTCAGCAATGCATTGTTAGCTTTAATTTGCCCCTGTCTGAACAGGAAGGTTTGGTACTGCCCCTCTGCTCATCTCTGCTCACTCATTACCTCTCTTGCCTGAAAGGTGAGAGGAAGCAGGAGGCGGGATTGAAGTCACTTCAGGACTGCATTGATAAAAAGGGGAGCAGGCTCCCAGTACTGAAGTGATTTCAGCTTTTATTATAAATAAAAAAGAAAGGCCTAAAGCAAGGGGGCCCACAGGCCAAGCAGGAGTGTTCCCATTGAGGATGCTGCAACGCCTGTCATGATGTCCCTGATGTCCCAGATGGAGGGGCATGACTTCAGTGGGTCAGAAACCCCTTTTTATCCTGTTTTTTGTCCCTTTGGATTGGTTTCTTTTTGGATCCTTCATTTGCACGAAGGTTTAAGGTGCTTGATTGGCCATTACAGTTCTGTCCAGGCTGGCTCGTTTCGCTTGGGGGGCGGTGCACTTTACTGAGGTGTGTTATGGTATGTTGAGTACCATATTTCTTATAACTACCCTTTTAACCCCTTTTACAATATAATAACCAAACTAACAGTACATGCTTAATGGTCTATCAACTATTTTACAACTATCTAACCTATTTTTAACAGCATTGCAGAGCATTTAATAAGCTCAGCACGTCACTGTCCCTGATCCCACAGGGAAGTACGATCCACCAGGCAGGGAAGGGCAGTCCATGCTGCCACCACAGCTAAAGCTGCTACTCACATGTGTGCAAGGGCAGCACACGGTCTGGGAAAGGTGGGGAACATCCACCCAAGGGTGGTGGGGGATAGCTTCAGTCTCAAGGAATAGAAAGGAAGGACTTCCCACATATGAGCAGAATCAATGTGTGAGACAGGTGAAGGATGCTGCAGCCCTGCTGGTGATCAACTGGCACCTCTCCAGAGTGTGAACATCCTCACCTTTCCACACCTTTTCAGCAAGATCCACTGCTCAGCATCTCAGAGCAACTCCAGGTGCCCATAGCACTGGGCAAAGCCATGAAAATTCCAGCAGCAGCAGGAGACTGAATATGCACAATGTAAGGATATGCGGGCCAGATGTGATACTGGCCTGGCAAAGTACAGTTGGCTGAAGACCTGTTTTTTCAGGCTTAATTAGAATTTAGCCCTGATAAAAAGCCAAACAGTTTCCCATTTTAGTCAATAGAGGTTTGTCAGTTGTTCATAATGGCAGCAGGATGTGGAACATTAGGGGAAACAAAGTCCAGTTCATCACCTTGAATAGGTGAAGTCCACTCTTTGCTGTCATTTGATCTCTGAAAGACATCTTAGTGTATTGCTAGGATTTAACATAGTATTTCTTAAAAAATAATTTTTAGCAGGATAAAGTGATTTATAAGACATTTTTCTTCCTGCATGTTTGATCACTTGTTAAGGGAATGCAATTTAGCTCTTAAAAGAATCCCCAGATCTTTCTCTCCAGGAATCTCAGCCCCCTGATGCTCAGCATCCCTGAAGCACCCCCGCAGAGCAGGCTGGCTGCAGTGTCACCGTGGAACAGGTGACATATGTGCCTCTCCATTCATTGTCTCCTGCTGAAATGCTGATGATCACCGGGTAGTCCTGGAGCTGGCCAAGCCTCCGTGGAAAGAAACAAAGGGGGGAGAAAAGCATAGAGGCAATCTTAAAGCAGCCTAAAAACTTAACTTCAGAGAAACAGTTGGAGCCTATATCCACACGATTCTGTGTTGCAGAAGGAAGAGAAAAACAACCTCACTCTTTGAAGTTGGCTGGAAGCACAACTGGTTGGTTTCCAACTTCTCTCAGACTCTAATTTGACACTTACTTCGCTATATTTATTTATTTCAGGCAGACAGGAGAGGAAGGAATAACTAAAAGCCGGATCAGTGTAATGCAAAGGTTAAAAGATCTCAGGTCATTGCTTCACCTGTAAGCTGGTCCTTGACATCTGCTCCTGCTAAGCAAGGAACACGTGGATGTGTGTCCTTGGAGAGCAAATCTGGCTTTTTTCAGAGTACAGCAAAAGTACATTAAGAGGGCACAGTTCAGAACAGCAACTTCACTGTTGTCTGCAAACTATAATCTACTATGTGCGTTATTATGCACTGGTTTTTCTTCATGGTCATTGATTTTAGGAACAGCTATTTAATCTGCACTGTATAAAGCCAGGCCTAAAATTTCAATTAGTTCCTCTGGTACTGAGCACAGGCAGATAAAATTGCAGAGCTATTATCAGCTTAAAAAACCCCAACCAACAAACAAAACAAAACCCAACCCGAACTGTTCTGATACTCCTTCTTGCTCTTACATAGAATGTCTGGAAGCACATATTGTAGTTTATCTGGACAACATTTTCTAACAGAAAAATGGAAGTATACTGAATATATATATTGAAAATGTCTAGTTTTGAAAAATATCAACATGAAACTGACTTGGACTCTCGTACACTTGTACATTCCACTATGAATTTTTGTTTTGCAAGAGTAGAAACATGAAAATTCTTACAGTGTTACAATTATAGACTTCTCATTTTTAAACTTCTCTGTGGATTTGTATAATAAAAATGTTTAAAAGGCATTCCCCATGCCATAAAAGTACCACAGTTAAGAGTTGATATATAGGAAATGACACTTCAAATATTCACAGAACAGAAAGAAAACAACCCTCCTAATGAATTTAACTTTCTATTAAAGGAAACAGTGCTTTTTGTATTGAATCACGGAAGTGTTTCACCCAAGTGAGTGGTCAATGACTTATATGTTACCAACATACCAACCACAAGCAAATGATGAGATGCTGTATTTATCTATACCTGACAATCCCTTTCTTGCCCTTACCAGACAGAGCCCCCTGAAGAGGCTGAGGACTCCCCCAGAGAACCCACAGACACATTTAGCTTTGATGCTTACAGATGTAAGTAGAACCACTGATGTTAAAAGGACCTTTTACAGATTTGTCATGGTGTTTATCGCTGTATCCCAGCCTCACTCAGACCAAGAGATGCTCTGAAAAGTGTCATTTCAGGTTGTTTCCCTGCCTTGGAGTGTCTCCTTTTCTCACATTAGGAATGAGCAAAAAAATGGACTGATCATTTTCCCTGTGCTTAATAGATTCTGGCACAACCTGGCCTCCACTATAAACAAATAGCCTCAGCACATGAAACCCCTGAAGACTGATTAAAAGTAAGCCTGATTTCATCTGCACTGGTTTGTGCAGCCATTAATATTGTTAACACACAACCTTTTGTTCTGCATAGCTGGAGGGCAGCTCACATTGCACTCACTGAGGCACCTCTGAAGGTATGTTCACTGCCAGTGACATGTATGATTATGTTAATGGTGCTTAACATTTCTTTAACATGAGGAAAGCTGACACCAGCAATGCAGAAATTGATACTTGTGTGTAAAGTGATGCCATTGAGGTTCAGGGAGGGAGGAGGCCTCGCTGCCAGGGCAGCCACACAGGTTTGTACAATGAGGGGGAAAAGCCTCTGGGCTGAGATGGACCAAAAGGTGATGGAACACAAGCACAGCCGGGCTGTGACTTTGAAAAAGCTGAGTGCTAAGCACAGCAATGCTGATTTCGGACAGAAGAAGGTGGAAACACTGGAAATGTTCAGGAGAGCATGAGAGGAAATCTCTCACAGAGCCAAGAGACCATTCCCTGGAGCCTTGAGACCCCCAGGGAAACTTCTACAAATGTCTGCAGTGGAGGGAGGTTTGTACTTTCCTGTGCCTTACATCACTTCCTAGCACTGATTTGGTGTTCTAGGACTGGAAAATTATGTCTGGGTCCATGGCCTGGCAGGATATGGATGCATGTGCTCCAGTCCCAGGAACAGCCCAGTACCTGGCTGCTCCCCACTGAGGGAGCTGTGCAGATTTACCACAGCTGCAATTCTGGCCCTTGATATTTCTTTTCTGGCCTAAGTAAAGGATGATTTGAAACAAAAATTGGGTGATGCAAACTCTAGGGGAAACAAGGGAGACAAAATGATCAGGAATATTTTTTTTCTGCAATACTGAAACAGTAAAATTTAAATCTGACATTTTTAGAAAGACAGGAGCTGACAAATACAGGAGGAATACAAAGCTGTCCTCAATCCTCCCCCATCTTCATGTCTTCTTTAAAAATAAATAAACAAAAGAATAAAACAAACATTTAGAAAGTGACAGCCACAACTCACTTTGTCCCACACTAGAAGCTCTTCCATCCATGGACCCATGGGAATGCCACCTTCCTCCTGATACACTGCTAACGTGAGCCAGACTCAGACATGCAGCTGACTGACTTCAAAGGACCCACTTAGAGCAATTTATTCCATTTTCAACTATTTCATTTTAACTGCAAAGCTGCACTAGAGGAAACTAGACTTAAGCCTAAACCAGCACAATTCAGATCACAGCCTCCAGTCTGCCCAGGTGAGCTGCCCAGTCAGACCAGCTCCACAATCCCACTGATTTTAGACTGGCATGATGCTTCTTGTTAGTTGAGGACACCTGGCAGCAAACTACTCATCTACACAGGCCTCAATGAACAACATCAAGTATCATCATCATCATCATCAATAGTAGTAGTAGTAGTAATAATAATAATAATAATAATAATAATAATAATAATAATAATAATAATAATAATAATCTTGCAATCCTTGTGATCCATTGCAGCATATTCTGCCCTTTCAGACCTAGATGATCACAAGCAGTGGGAGTTTGGCTCGCTCTTCTTGCCAGGTGAGAGCCAGCCCTCTTCCCACAGACACTGCAGCCTCCAAGTTGCACTGCTGAAAGCCCCATGAATTTCCTCAGCCAGGGAGAATCTCTCCTCCTCAGCAGCATTTTGAGACCCTTTGCACATGAGTGAGGACACTCCCTTGAGCACAGACCCCTTAGGGAACCCTTTCACTGCTCCCCTCCTCAAATTCCTTGTTCCCAGCTGATGGTTACAGTCTCTCACCTTGCTCATGACGTCCACTCAAAATCCAGAGTTTCCAGGGCAGGGTCCAATGCCACCAGGCTTTCTGCACGCCTCTGCCAAGAACTGAACTTGGCAAACCTGAGATGTGTGCACCAAAGGGCACATTGCTGCCACAAGACACGTCCTGTCAGCAGCTCTGAGGTTCTGCTGCTCCGGTGTGCCATCTGCTCCACCCAAACCTGCCCACCTCAGCTGTGCCATCTGCCCCACCCAAACCTGCCAGCCCCTCTGCTATGTCCCCTCTCCCTGCCACAGATTTGGGGACTCCTGTGCCCCCAGCCCAACTGGCCATTGCCCATCTGGGGACTCCCATGCCCCCCAGCCATTGCCCACTGCAGCTCAGCACACCTGGACTGCTCAGAAGGCATGGGGGTACCACCCAGCCCATGCTACTGCAGACAGACAGATCACCTGCCTGAAACTGGTTCTTTTAGCTCTGTCTTAAATTAATATTCTGTGATGGAAGCTTTTCTTATTAATTGGAATGCAAGAGAGATCAGACTGAGGATTAGAAACCACATATCTAATTTTTATTAGTTAGAAAAATGCAGTATATGTTTATTCTTTCTTTTATTGTTTCAACCTAAAGGTAATTTCCCCCAGTTCTCCTACCAAACATCAAGGACTAAATAGAGCTCATTCTTTTTGTTTGCACTTTGGTGAAATAACCTGTAATAGTCAGCCCTTAAATAGAGCACAGGGTCGGGAATTCAATATACAAGAAGCAAACAACAGCATTCCTACTTGTTTAAAAAAGACAAGCACAGAGGGACACAGAGGAAGGGAGGTTATTTTCTGAAAATCAAGCAGCCAAACAAGGCTGAGGTTTGGACCTGTGGCTCCCACAGCTGGGACTGTGGCTATGCTGGGGAGCCCTGGCCATGCTCTCCAGCCCAGGAGAATGCAGGAGTGGGATGGGGATGGAGGCATGCACACATGGCCTGTTGCTTATAATGCATCTGAATCAGTCTCACATCTCCTCCTGCACCTAGAAATCCTCTGCCTGAATACAAATGCATCCCAGCCTCCCTGCAGAAGTCTGCCAGGATTAATGCCACACGCCAGCCTCCCATTAGACTGCACGCAACGACAGAAATTGATTGATTTTGAATTTTACCTAAGAGTTGACCAAATAGCTGTGCACTTTGCAAGAAAATCATCTCCCTGATGAGCCACCAGACACTCCACACTCCCCCTCTCCAAAAAAACCCAAGAAACAACAGTGCTTTGTATCAGCAGCTACAGCCAGGACAGTTGTGAGAAGCAAGAACAAGGGAAGGCTGGTGGCTGCTATGCATGTCCAGCCAGATTAGATCACCAGCAAGTGTCCCAGGAAAGGCAGGGGACAATACTGTCACCCACTGGGGAGATGGAACTCGTGATGGGTTCAAACAAATGTGAAGTTTCAAGAGATGCAAAAGAGGACAATTCCTGGCACCAAAGGAAGAATTTGCATTGCCTGGATTGCAGAAGGCCAGTCTGACTGTGCCTCTGTCCCTCCTCTGGTGAAGTGCAGCCCCTTGCACTTCCCAGGCAAGGAAAGGAGTCCGGAGCAGTGAGAGCCTGCAGCAGGATTTGTTTTAAAGCCAAGCTGCAGACCAGGGCCACTCTCAGGAAGATGCTGTAGTAACAAAGAATAATGAGACTGATTCCTGCTCCAAGGCACCTAGAGCTAAGCAGCAGCAATCCTTCAGCCATGACCCATCCTGATACCCTGGTGTCAGTCACTGGGCTTGGCAAAACATGTTTGATGTGTGCCATCACTCACCCAGCCCTTGGGAATTACAAGGCAAGGCTCCTCTCACTGAGAATGGACCAGCAAAGTGCCAAGGGCTCCTCAGCAGGGGGAAGAGAGCTGACACTTCTGCAGAGGGGGCAAAATAAACCTCCTGCCACTTCTCCAGTGTGATTAAATTAGGGCAGATCTATGCCCATTGTACAGGAGTTTGTCAGATTTATAAACACTTACATACCATTTGCATTTAAAAACTGAAACTCTTAACAGTGCTGGAGATCCAGCAGTGAACCCAGAGCAGTTCACACAATGTTTTAAAGGCAAATGCTGTGATCTTTCAATGCACAATAACTGGGAAGTAAAATATATATCAAAGCACAAAACTAAAAAGCCTTGCAACTGAACTGAGAAAAAGCAACACAGCAACATAAATTACAGTCCTGAATCCCCCTTGAAACACAGAGAAAAATAGTATTTAGAATTTTAAGTGTTATCAATGCCAATAAAGGTAAATTATTTAGCTCAGCACGATTTTTAAGCTGACTCAACATCCTTTTATAACTATGTGCCTGCTTAAAATTGAAATGTCTTCATGCTTGAGAGGAAAGGCACATGAAGCAGCATGGGCACCTCCTGTCTGTGATGGCTCTGGTGTGACCATGGCCTGCAGAGGGTTTGGGAGACTGGACATCACCTTTCTGTGTCCCTGTTTCCTTTTCAGACAACCAACTTAAGGACTACATTTGGTATTGAGCTCATTTGGATAACCACAATCTACCAGTTCCTTGTACCAACCCAATTTATTACCCCTTTTTTTCCTTCCTCCTGCAAGTACCCAATGGCTCATTTTGAGGCAAAAAGAGAAGTTTCACACCTGTAAAAGCAGCTGCCTCAGAGCACTTGTCTTACCAGAGTGAAGATGAAGCCACACACACCCTGCAGGGAGGATGGCTGGGGAAACAGTTGCCCCATTTCCATCCCAGAGGCCACCCAAGGGACAGGCAACCCGATCTGACCTCCCTGCACAGCTAATCCTGACATTTTCAAAGGCCTCAGGGATGTTGGTACCCAGCTATTAGAACATGAACCCTCATTCCCATGGGCTTTACTGACAGTCTCAGACTTAGTTAACTGCATCTTCCTGAAATATGAAAATGTGTGGGAAGGAACACTGAGAACTTTTAAAAATTGCAGTACTTTGATCCTAATTAACAGAGTTGACTGAAAGCAAAATATGTAGAGCTAATTTTCACAATATTTTTCCACAATCCCTAGACAGAGCCTTTTTCCTGGCACTGTTTAAAATTAATGAAGTAAATATGTTTGCATATTTATCTTTTCATTACGCGGAAACAACAACAAGGAAAACAGATTGAACTGATAGCAGAATTCTTCCACTCCAAAGCAGTCTGGATGTGGTTTGTGTTTCAGTTCATACAATGAAACCCAAGTCAAACAAGCAATGCAAGTTCACTGGCCATGTAAGTAATCAGTTTTATCCAACAGAGCTACCACAAAATAAGTGCTGTAGGAATTGACCCTTTCATTTTGTTTTTTCTCTCTGTGAAGAGATCCTGAAATGGCTTTGAAGGAAAACAATATCCTTGCTGAAGTCTAAAAAACAAATTGTCATGGGTGGCCCCACACGAGTAACAACAAATACACCATGCAACCATGGGGCTAATTGACTCAGGCAGTGGAAAAATGGGAAAGGACACACAGATGTGGATTCATTAGGACTCTTGTATTAATTCCCAAAGAGATATTTCAATTTTTTTGGAACCTGAAGCCCAGAATCTGCTAAGAGAAGTTTGAGAGGTCAGTGGTCCCTACACCACATTGAAAACCACAGTCTGGTCTGGATTTGCACAAGAGGGATTGGCAGGGACAGAAGAACCAACCTGCAGGACTGAGCTGCAGACTCCATGCAGAGAAGGCAGCCAGCTGCCACAAGTCCTGCTCAAAGGTACAGGCAGATCCCACAGCTGGTGGGAGTGGGATGTAGATGATTAATATGTGTGCACATTAAGGAAGAGCAGAAGCTCAGCCTTGCAAGGATGACAAGCACAGGCAGAAGGCAAGAGACCTCCTTTGGGTTTGAAAATTGCCAGTTTGCCCCCAAATCTGAGCAGGCTCAGCAGCCCCTATTTATTCCCATTGCACACAGAGAGTGGAAACTCTGATCAAGTCACAGAATCAGAAGGCTGGAAGAGACCTTCAAGATCATTGAGTCCAACCCATTCCCTGACCCCTCAACTAAACCATGGCACCCAGTGCCACATCCAGTCTGTTTTTAAACACATCCAGGGGTGGTGACTCCACTCCCCAGGCAGAAAGTCCCTCCAGTTCACACATACCCCATAAAACACCCATTGCATGCCTGACTAGGCTTGCTCTGTCCTGGCAGAGAGGGTGGAGACAAAACTGCATCTCGTGTCACAAGCCATGTTCTCTTATCCAGCTTTACTTTAACTCTCATGGATACAATAATTCATTATAAAAACAGATTTTTTTTTTTTCTCCAAGGGTCACAAAGGCTAAATAAACATGATGAATTTCATGCTACTCAATGACTCCTCGTTATGCCTTGATGACTGTATCAATTGCCATTACACATGCTGAGCACCCATGATTAAAGTGATAATTAAAAAGGCAAATCATAGCAGGCAGTTGTTCCTCTGTTACCACAGAGCATGGCCTGGGCTGTTTGCAGCATTGATTACCTGTACATACACAACACCCTGTGGAAACCCAGATTTCAGAAACCATAAAGAGTAAAGAACTATTATTATCCTCTCTCCATCAGTGCATCTTACTGAAGTAATAAGCATGCAGACTTATTAGCTTTTTGTCTACCTGAAGAAAAGGTACACATGACACTTTCAACCCTGATGACTGCCTTTCAACCATGACATTTTCCTGTTTTCAAGCCTGTGATGCAAGAGAGAGATTTTGCTTTTATGAAGCTCTTGCTTCCTCTGCTGTACAGCTTTCATTTTGCTTTTTTTTTTTTTTCATTCTTTGGTACTTTGGAGATGGAACTACTGACAACCCATTTCTTTTTTCCCCTCCTACATGGCACTGTGCAGATGTCAGCTATAGCACCATGCACAGAAGACAAAAAAACTCCCAAACCCTTCCATGCTTCTCAGTTTGTTTCTGGTCTATCAGTTCCCAACATTTTGGGGTTTTTTGACAATGTAGTTTTCTTTTTCAGGATGTGAATGAGCAAGATCATTTAGGTGACACTGTGGTAACTACAAAAATCCTTTGTTAATTTTTTTGCCAGGAAAGTCTAGGAAATAGCAATGGATCTCAAAAGTAAACGTTGTCTGTGTGCATAAAAGGGTTTGCTCTTTGAACTGCACTGAGATGACACAGTCATTACTATATGAAAGCCTGAACATTTTCTTCTATTTTGCAACAATTGTCAAGCAAGTGAAAGCTTTGTTTGATTTCCATTCACACTGAAGACAAGATTTAGTACTCCAGTGGAACAGGCAGTGTCAGAAGGATTTTAAATTGTAATGCTACCACTTTAACATCTTAAAGGCACTTTTCAGAAGATAAACTCATCTGCCTATGATGACTAAATGACACAGTAATAGAGAAGAGGTAAAGATTTTCTTATGGTAATAAAAGGGAATACTTCACCCAGAGAAAGAAAAGCAGAGATCTATGCACTTCCTAGAAACACTTTCAAGAATCTTTCAAAATAATGGAAAAATAAATATATACATGATATTTATCCACATAGACTCAACCAGGACTGATACAGGACTAGATTTCTGACAGCAACTATCACTTCAGAGAGGCAACATTAAAAAAAAAATAGAAACACTCAGCAGAATGTTGGAGAAACACAACTCCAGGAAGGAGTCAGGAGGTGATGGCCCTGGGATTGTTGAGAGCTGTTAGCCAATGCTAGCACTCCATCATTTCCAAAAATCCTTAAGCAATATAGCATAACTATGACATATATGATGCAGAGAAAAAGCTGTCTCAGGTAAAAGCCCTCCAAGATTAAATGAAAAAAACCCTAAAACCCTCAATACAGAAAAGATAGAGAAGATTCACTTTTATTTTATATTAGATGAAGGGCAATTCCTTTGATACTGTCATGTCAGCTCACGTTTAGCAACAGTTCCAACCACCTTAAACCAAAGGAGAATTTGGGGGAAATAAACCCTATCCATGTATCTTGCCAAGCATCTGCAGCTTTGGGGCACTGGAAGATGTGATTTTAAATCCCTGCCTCTCTTACAGAGCCAGTCCCTACTATTGTTCCCTTGCACTGAAAGTAAGGTTGCTGCCTCTGCCTTGGGATATCAAGCAAGTAACAATGACAATTTTTCTGGCTTTTGCATCCTTCACTGGGGACATTTCAGAAGGTCCTGCCAAGGCAAAGCTGGGGCACAGCCTCTTGGTGTTACTCACAGTGAGCTGCACTTAGTCACTGGTTGTCATGCTGGTATCTTTATTTACACATGGAGCTAAAAAAAGATGATAAGATGACAAAATCTGTGTCTTTTTAATTCCTGGCTCTGAGGCAGTATCTTGGTTTGGAAATAAAAAAACCCTGTAGGTGTCTGAGTTTTCTGGGGGAGAGGCAAGAAAAGAATAGTGTTGCCTTTTTTTTTTTCCTGTATTTATGCTGTCAAATCTTACTGGTACACCAACACTGGTGAGTGGCTACATTTTATAAAATAAAGCTGATGTTTTGAATTAATGACAAGATGAATGGAATTGATGACAAGGGAATGGACCAGATGAACTTATCCTGCTGAGACAGCTGAAAAACCTGCAAACATTAGGTTTGGAGGGGTGGAAAGGCTTTGCTGATACAAGACTTCAAGAACAGACACCAAAATTCTCCCTGCATTCACCACAAATTGGGATTTTCAGACCCAGTGGAAGTTAGTATCTGCTCATCCTGAGACTAAAGGTAAAATTCTCTTTCCATTGATTTGGGGAGAAGCAGCCCCAGGATTATAGCTCAAAATTGTAACTCCTGTGTTCATGTTAAATAATAATCCAATGTTCTTTGCTGAAAACTAAATTAACTCCCACTGCAAGAACGTTTAGTTGCAGCAAGTGCAGCTGCAATAAGGTTCTCTCAATCTTGACCTTTCCAGAGGTCACACACACTGCAAAAATGCCAATTCCACATTTTTCTTCAAGAAACACAAGGTCACAATGAAGTTAAGGTGCAGTGAAGAGCACGTCTCAATGTATGTGACCCCTCTCCTGTTCCTGCATGCTCCCAAACCCGATCCTGAAAACATCTTGTTCCACACAAATCCATTGTATCAGTGCAATTAAACTTAATAGTGTCATAAAGCCAGGGAGCATCTGGAGGTATTGATAAGGTTTCCATTTATGGACACATTGGTGGGGAAATTGCTGCTTTCTTTTCATAATGATGCAGCTATTATGGATTAGGGGAGGCTGGGCCTGGGGGCTTTTTTTCTCTACTTACATTTTAATGGTTTTCTATACCTTTAGTCAGACATAGATGTGAGATCACTGGTACTGAATTTCTCCCAGATTTAATCTTGAAATATGGTATCTAAGGAAGGTTTCTCATCGGTTCAACAGCTTGTCTTATCCTGATGCATTGGAATAAAGAGAAAGCTCACTTGGGCCATATGTTTCAGTTGTTCCTCTCACTCCCCCGCTGTCTTTCCACACATACCATGACCGTGGACAACCTCTCCTTAAGTGGGCAAACAAATGGTTTAACTCAGATTTGCACAGTGTTTGCTGACTTGTGTGGGCTCCAGGATCCAACTCGGCTTTATCATTTCAGGCAAACATATTTCTGACTGACACGGTGGTAATTAGAGCAGCTCGATTTTATTGCATTGATGACAGATGAAAGGCCAGGATCTCAACCAGCAGAAATTGGTGTTGCTGCCCTGAAATCCATGGTGCTACACTGATCTATGCCAGCTGCGAGGGTGGCCCCAAGTCTTTTACATTGTTTTGTGCCCCCTTACATAACAAGATTTTAAAAATTAAATGTTTTCAAGCCTGCATGTGTGGTCCCTAATCTACTTGCCCAGTGTAGGACTCAACAAAATTCTTGAATTCAGTTTCCACTTCAAACTGTCTGCTCCACTAAATCCTTCATATCAATAAAGCCACATAAATGAACCTAAAAGGAAACTTTTCATCCCTTTACAATGAATAGAAAAACAAAAAGTAATATCTTAATTTTCTGGCACCTCTATAGGCCAGTGGACCTGGACTGTCTGTCCCTTATCCTCCTTTCTATCTTGCCTCCCAATCACGTGAATTAACTGTAGGCTGAACTGGTGATGGTTATTAGTAAGGCAAAGCACAGAACCAAAGAGCTCAGATCCAAGATCCATTCCCACAAGCCCTATTTTAGCAGCACCCCAGTATGAGCATCACAATCTCAACAACTGAAAACCCCCCACTGGGGATCTTCAAACCAACATCATCTCAGGAGAGAACTGACATTCTTAATCCTGAGGAAGACCCTGAACCAAAGGGAAGCCCCACCTAAAGAGCTGTTCCATCCTGGATCTTGTGGCCCATCACTTGGCTTTTATTTGAAGCTTTTCAACAGCGGCTACCCTCGTTCCAAACCTCATTCTTTATACAGTTGATATGAAGATGCCCTAAGTTCTGTGCCAGAGAGTGCCCCAGCCTGTCCCCACATCCCCCCTGGATGTGCAGGGATAAGTCCAAAGGGGGGCTTTTACATCAGGTGGGCCCATGGCTGTTCTTATAACAGGGACATAAGCAAATCTCATCAGCACTCATCCGACCTCATGCCAGAGGTGAGCTGCATTTGGTTTGATCAGGGAAAGAAAAGAGGATAAAAATCCATTAAAATGAACCAGCTGTAAGAGGCCATTGAGACCATCCCATTTATTTGAAGTAGACTTTATATCACAAAACATTTCAAGAGCTTTCCGATGTTTGGTTTATTTTTAAGGACTTTCAGTTAGTCATAGATGAACCTCAAAATATTCAGTGGCTTGATCTGAATAAATATGCTTATCCAAGCCTGTGACCTGACATTAAAAAAAGCTGCAGTGATTTATGCCAGCTGAGAAGGTTAAACTAGGAGACAGCCTCTCTTGTGATGCAGGAGGAATTTTTCCTGTTACAACTCAAGTTTAGAGCAATCCAAAAGAAAGAATCTTTGCCACATGAAAACACCACTCTTATAATTCAGTCTGACCTCTCTAGACAAGCAAAGAATGCTTCACCCAGTAATACCTCCACCATGGCTGTAACTTCCATTTAACAACACAGTAAGATCATATTTAAAGCATTTGGATGTCTCAAAGACTGGGAGAATCCAACCCCATTCTTTCAGAGGTTTTTCAGGACCTAGTTTGCATGTAGCAATGCTATAAAACAAAGCCAAGATACTTAATTGTTTCAAGAGAGGCAAGAAGAGTCTGTCTTTGCTCCTTTAAATCTCTAGCTCGTGTCCTGCAAATTCCTGAAGTATTTCCAGAGTGAGGAGTGCTCACTAACCACATTTATACCTCATGTACACCTCCAAGAAGCATCCATCTAACCACATGCATACCTCAAAGAAGCATTTCCCATCCAATTAGTAACACAACAAATAAGCAAATTAAAGCCTAAGTGATGAACACACTTTAAAAACTAAGTGATTGCTTAACCCCCAAGCCAGAAGATGCTCAACTCCTTGGGCAACCCAGGAAATTTGGTAGCAAATGGCTTAAACTGAGCTGTAAGGGTGCTGAGTGTCCACTATACAGCAACACCAGAGCTGAAACTGCTCCTCCTGCCAAGGCTTCATCCACAGCCCCAATGAAGCAACAAAGCCCCCCCTGATGCCCACCAATGGGGCCAGGTCACAGGCAGGTGCTCCCTGTCACACCCAGAGAACACAACTGCTCCCTCTCAAACTCCAAAACCAGAATTCACACCATTTACAGCTGGAAAACTCATACCTGGAATGCATCAGGGCCATAAAGCCAATATTTTCCCCTTGGTTCTCCACATAAAAGACATTTGTAAGGCCACTGGAAAAATACTAAGGGCTCAGTTTGCAGCTCTGTTCATTCCAAAACAAGTTTCCACAAGCTCTCCATAGCTATTCCATTTTCAGTATCTCCTGCCCAATAAAAGACAGGTTTGAAACACCAAAAAGACACCTGTCTGCATTAAAAATTACTGCTTGTAGACCTACATACAAATTAACTATATTTTTTTGGCAAAAGTGGGACTTTTGGCCACAGTTCTGTTACTTGCAAATGTTTTAACTGATTGGGGTCATATGTAGTTGAACATTTATATCTGGGCTTACAAATAAATAACACAAATTTTACAGGAACTTCTAAAGATTTCCACAGCAGAAGAATTCTGAAAAGTTTGGCAGCTAGTAAGCCTAACCAATGATTTCTCTGGGTTTTTTTAAAGTTCTGTATTATAAAAACAACAGCTTTATGATCATTTAAATCATTATCATGTGGCTGACCATAGGAATACTGAGCTGTGCATTGCAGTGCATTAGTTTCTTCCAGCTGGGTGATGGACAGAGCTGTTTGCTGTTTGATGTTGTCACATCTGATATTGTAAAGAAAAAAATAAATGGTGAGCATGAACAACTTGGCCTAATGCATTGGAAAGCAGAATTTCCCCCCAAAATGCTCTGCTTCTATTGATCTTGAGAATGAAAGCATTGACTTCCACAGCTTTTTCTTTCCCTGATTTTGATGATCCCCTCATGGTGACAACACCCTGAGTTTATCCTTCTCATTTTGTGGATGCAAGTGGGCTTTTACTGGAATTAAGGTCTGAGTATTGAGAACACCCTGTGGTGTTTCCAGCAAGATATCACCTTGCACTTTGGATGTTGCTACCAAAAAATTATATATTTGTTAGTTTTCATTACTTTTTTTTTTGAGATTTTCAATTTATTGGTCATATTCTTCAAACATTCCAGTATTCTGGTGATCAGGAAATACATCAGCAAGGCTGAGTGCACATGGGCAGACAAATGGGGCATTATTTTCTGTCTTCCTTTTAACTTCAGTATTGCAGTCTTGACTCACTGTGGTATCATTTTTGCTTTCCAGTTTCCAAGTAAGCCATTAGACTATCTAATATGGCCTGTTATTTAGAAAAGCCATTTTAGGTGATGATTAGCTACTGAATCTATTGTAAAAAACATAAAAAGCACATAGGCATGATTTAAGTGAGAAGTCCCATTTTGGTATTAAACCACTCAGCTTCCCTATGACAGCACAAAAATCAGCTACAAAAATTAACCTTTGTCTATAATTATACACTTGTATTTACCAAAAAATAAATATTTTGAAAGACATTTTCTGGGCAAACAATCTTGAGGCAAAACAATGAGGCATTCATATCAGCCTCTGCCTTATTCAAAGTAGGTAAAAATGGTGTTTTGAGGTGAAATTCCAAGGCAAATTGCATAGAGCACAGCTGCTTTAGAATTTGCAGCATTCTTTTTTGAGAGAGCTCTCAATCCTTTCATCTCAGGAAACAGACAAACATTTGAACTTAATGGTCATGAAAATGATGTGGCCAGAAGCATCTACACTGCTGAGAACTTGATGTTCCATTGCCTAAGCAACTCTGAGCCCCAAAGACACAAGTGGCACTCACAGCCATCCCTGGCTTTACTTAATTCTATTTTTGACCAGCCTTTCTTTTGTTTCAATTTGCTCTTCTTTCTTTTTATACATTTCCAGTGGCACACAAAGCTTCCATGCAGCCTCAACACAGGCCTGGTTTTAGTGTGACACTCCACAGTGGAACAGTCCTTTTTAATTTTAGCTTTAACAATGAAAGTCAGATTTCCAAAGCTGCATCTACAACACAATATTTTGCCAAGTGAATATATTTTTCCCCTTCCTTCTAAAGGCAGCACTATAAAAGCTGCATTTTAATAATTACATAGTGCTTTTCATCCAGCAATCCCAAAGAGCTTTAAAAAAGGAGCATATCATTAGCCTCAACTTACAATGGGAGAAAATAAGGCAGAGAGGGATAAATCCATGCCACTATTTGCATTTCTGGGTGAGTATGAGGAACTGTAATTAGGCATTAGGAACAAGTTCTTTGCTGAAAGGGTGGTCAGACACTGGAACAGGCTGCCTGGGGGAGTGATGGAATCACCACACCTGGAAGTGTGGGGAAGGGTCTGAGCACTGACCACTGCACAGGGGACACGACTGCCCAGCCTGGTGCTCTGCAAAATCAAAAATCCCCCCAGAGAATGGATTGATGCCAGCTGGGCAAAAAAACCTACTGTAAGTGTAGTGCTGCCTTTCTTCTCCTGCACTGCCACCTTTTAGAGCAAGATTAGAGATCAGCAATTAAAGCAGCCCAGCAGCCAGGGTGCAGCAGGCACCATCTACAAATAACTTGCCATGGTCATTGCTCCTGGGGGTCAGCTGCACAATGTTGAAAAGTTAGACTGATAGATTTAATATCAGGTGGCATTTAAGCTGCTGACAGCCTTTTAAACCCGCTGTGTTGGAGGATGCTGGCACTTAATTACTGAGATGGTATCAGACCTCACAGCCAGTGTGGTGTGGGATGTATGGGCTTGCAAGCAGAGCCCAGCAGACCTTTTTTAATAAAACTTTAAGCTAGAGAAGCTTTGAATACAGGAACTGTTTTAGTCCTACTGCTGCACAGACTTTGGGCAGTTTGTAGCTGTGTCAAAGAGCAGCACAGACCAAAGGAGCATCCACAGCAGCTCCTGCAGCATTTTTCCAGAAGCCAGGACTATTCCTTGCTGTTGCTTCATGTAGTATTTTGAAATTCCTTCTCTTTTGCTATTTTTAAACCCTCTTTTTCTAGAAATGCAGCCAGCCCCTAGCAAAATATCTCCTCAGAGGGCAAAAGACAATTGTCAGGACTGAGACAAACTGTGGAAGGATATGCAGAATGTCAATCATTGCACCCAGCCATAACAAGTTCCTGTTAACAGAGCTTGGGCTAACTTAGGACAGGTCATTTTCTCAAAACTTTTTTTTTTTTTTTTTTCCAGACAGATGAGCCTGTAGCATGCAGAGATGAGGGTGGCCAGTGTCAAAGACAAGGCTCCCAGAGAATACAAAAAGATCCACCAGCTTAAACCTGTTGGCTCATTGCTCAGCTGTGGACCTGACCATCAGCTCCCACACCTCACTGCACAGAGATGGGGTTTGGCAAACCTGACTGCCACAAATCACAGAACAAAAACTGGCAGGCCCTGAGCACCTCTGCTTCTTATTGCCTGGATGCACCCAAATAAAATCAGACCAAGTCAAACTGGGTGTATGAATCAAAGGAGAAAAAGAAGAAGATTTTAACCCAACCATGCTTTCTATTTCAGTGAGGAGAGACCACAAGTTCTTGAAGTACAGTGAATACTGTCTGTAGGGAGAAGTTCAAGTACCAAGGGGATGGTCAGCAACACAAAACAACTAGACAACAAAAATTAATAGTGTCAGGCTTATTTGAATGTGTATTTGTAAAATATATTTAAAATAAGGAACTCCTCAGGGAAAACTATCAAAAAATGTGTAATTAGATATGAGGCCAGGAAAGACATCAAAGGAACTTAAGATTTCTTCCACTCCACCCAAGAATATCCAAGGAATATAGTTCCAAAGCACAAGACAATTGTTTGTTCAGGTGCTGGTCACTGCCCTGCTAGTTTGGTTGCTGTAACAGCACTACAAACCTCAGGTAGCACCAACAAGGGTAGCTGCTGACCTCCACAGAAATATTTAAAAATATGTTGTAGACAGGTGACCAGAAGAAATCAAGTTACTACTTGTCATGCAACAGCAACAGAGCACCCCAGTACTCAAGCAGAAGTCAAGCTTCTGAACAGCAAAAGTTTTAAGATTTTCAAGGAACCCCTTTCATTCTGCCTTTGCTCAGGGCAAGGAGTACAGACATGGCTCCAGTGGCTCATTAAGCCCTCCCAGCCCAAGCACTTTGCTTTGCAAAGACACCCTTGTTTTCTGCCACTGTTTGTCCTGATAAACCCATTCTGTGTCAGAAGTGCTGGTGTTTGGAACGTTGGAGGAGTTCAAAGAGCAAACTTGTTAAGCTCTATGAATATGGAGAGGAATTGAGTAGATTTGATACACTGGAAAAAAGGAGAAAAGGGATCAGAGAACAGCCACCATAAAACCTCATTATGAAAGCACCCATGAGAGTCATTGGTTTGCACTATTACTATATAAAGATTTTTTGTTATAGTGGGGATATCTGAAATAGTGCTTAGTGCAGTGGGACATCTTTACAAAGTATGTTACAACAGGCAACTGTTTAATAAGGCTGCTAAAGGATGAGGCCAGCAGGTAATTCACCAGGAGTGAGTCACTTTTAAATATTTCACTAAAAGAACACACTGAGATAATAATATCTCCTTTATCAACTTGCCTGCAAGATGCTATAGCCCTAGTATCTCTTTTACAGTGAAGCAGACCTTTTATTAGAGAAAGGTCCTTCAATTTAAAGAGCTCCCCATGGTGCCAGTGGGCCATTTGCAGCTAGAGATGCAAACAGTTCCACGCATGAAAGCAACTTTTGGGCAGCATTCCAATCTCCCCTTGCATTGAAAGTGCAAGCTTTGTGTGTATCAGATACAGCCACACCTGAAAAGCCATTTCACACACTCCATTGTCAGCTTCTCCTTTCAGAGACTCCCATTTCCATTTCCCAAACTTTAAATACTGTGGGTAAAATCTCCCACGGCTGTTCTCTGACCCTCCTTGAGGGCTTCAAGGCTGAGCTTTGGGAGGAAGAGAGAACTTTGAAATTTTGGGGTGCTCCTTTGCTCCTCCCTGCCTTTTAAAAACCACTACAACAGTAAACACGAAAAAAAAGATGAGTCTGCTAAAATATAATCTCCCAAATAGAGCACTTCTGAGCTACCAAAACCTGCAGCTCAGCTTGCTCGGAGTTTTTGTTTCTCTTTGTTTTTGTAGGTATTTCTCAAGAACTCTTCCATCCTGCAGTCAGACCTTCTTATTTCCTTTATAAAACCCATTTCTCACTTCACTTAGGGAGCAGCAGAGAGTAACAAATGAGGCAGAGGGTTATCAGAAGGAGAAAGCAAGACTGAGCAAGAGGAAACCTCCTATGTTACACATTATTTGCCAAGACTTGCCCAGATAATGGCAACTATGATGTGTAAAATGTTCCTATTATGGCAGCATCCATTCCTAACCCTGGAACCTCAAATTCTCCACAGGGACGTGCCTGTTCATCCCTCAGGCAGAGTCTGAGCTGGGGAAATGCCTCATATATGGTGCCCTAGAAGGAATGCCTCAAAACACAAGCCGACCAACACAAAGTTGAATTTTCCAAAAAGGCTTCTGATGGTATAACAAACTCCCCGGTGCAGCTAATGGCAACTTTTCCATTTCCTCTTATATAATTTGGAAATTCAAGTCAATCATGCTCAGCTTGTTAGACTTTGGTAGAACTGCTGTGAATCCAGCAATATTCCTTCAATTGTGTGATGATACATTATTTTAGCTAGGCTGGGGCAGCTCCATGGGCTGGCTTCTCTCCATCTCTTTTCCAGGGATTCTTTTATCCAAACACTGAAACAGAAACTCTGCAGCTCAATGTACTGAATGGACCTTCATCTGAGGAGAAGAAATGGGGTTTGATTCCCCATGCAATGAACTCTCTGATACTGTAACCCAGAGCAGCTCAAAATCAAACTGCTCTGCCTTGGAGAAGCTAAAGGAAGATGAATAGAGGTCACTAGTATTTAGTCACCAAGACCTTTATAAAAGTCAGAATACTTAGACTGCAATGACCCAGAAAGGCCAGTGAACTAATAAAACAATAGAATCCATGAAGTATGAGAAAGAGGGAAATGGAAAAAAATTGAAAAGGGTCCATCCAATCAAACGATAACTAAGGGAGCTGATAAGGGGAATTAAATGCTCTGTGTTGTACCCTAATAACCCAAAGAAAATCTGAAACTTCAAATAATGAGGACAGCAGGGCTCAACCTTCATGTCCCCCAAATCACATGTAACTAAAGATGAGTTCTTTCTAAGGCCTAAGCAGCTGCATAACAGAGTGATGATAAAACTAGTGAAAATACTCATATTCCAGCCTCACTGTGGCTTTCTAAACCCTTTCCATCTTCCCATTGGTTTGTCACCGTGAGAATACTTTCTGAGACATTCATCTCCCTCACAAAACATCACCTCATCAGCAGGTAATGTGTGACATCCTCCCTGACAGTCCCAGGAGTGAAGGGAAGGATTTAATGAGCACAGACTCTGAATCACTTCCTGATTAGGACTCAAACTGAGTTGACTTCATCTTCACCAGGTAAAAAAGAAATATATAATTCAAGTCTTGAGGAAGAAAAGGCAAAGTTTTAACTCATGTATCTAAATGTAGTAAACCCTTGGTTTCCCTTTAGAGTTTAGGATGACAGATTATCACACGTTCAACTATTGCTTTGTCAACACCAGGACACTTGTCCACTAACCTACATTCAATACACATCTTCAACCAGCACTGCAAACTCTGCTGCAGCCCATTCCCAGCTTCTGCTGCTGAAAAGAACTTGGATCCTTCAGTCTAAGCCTCAGGGGATGTCTCAATCTTCAGGCTCTTGATGTGGTCCATGCAAGAAACAGATAGAGAGTTGTTTTTTTTTTTTTTCCCAGTTACATCCCCACCCTTACCAAGGGTTTTCATTGTGGTGCTGAATAGTCAGCATGCCATCACAGCAGTGACACACTGCTCATCACCAGGCAGTGCTGACAGAACTGCATTTCCACCTGTACCTTCTGCATGACTATTATTCAGCTGCTCCCCATTCATTTAAATTACAGTTCAAAAAATCAACACCAGAGAGTTCTCACTGTGAGCAATAAACATACCAAAGACTTCCAGAAAGCCTGTGCTCAAAGAAGATGCAAACACAGGGGGGGAAAAGGAGCAAATCTACTTTTCCCCCCATTATATCACAATCTCAGTTACAGAGTTCTTTCAGAGCTTTTACTTTTTGTGTGCCTGGCTCACATCTCCACATGCATTAACAGGCAGTGTGGTACCCTAATGAAAACAAAACACATTAAAAAATCCCCCACAAACTAAAATTTCCAATCTGCAATGGATTGAGTGTTTCCTCAGGCAAACAAAGAAGGTGGTAACACTGCAAATTCCAGGTGGGACACTACCTCTGTTTAGGCAGGCAAAGCAACAAAGTATTTTCTATACAGTGAGAGATATCCACAGCCATATCCCAATTGCTGACAGAATGACATTATTCATCTAGCAGGGCTTTTTTTTTCCCTATTTCAATATGGAACATTTTCAGAAAATATATATAACAAAGTCATTTAGGCACAGCTCACTTAGGGCTGACTTGACACAAATTTATTGGGTAATTGCCTCATTGGCCTCGAACTGCTGGGTCAACTATTTTTCTTCTTGGGTTTCATTTTCTTAATGAATCCTTTGAAAATCTATTTAGAAAGAAAAAAAATAATTCAATCTCTTCCAAGGAAAAGAGTGGGTGTTCACGATATTTTAAATCAACTAAATATTACACAGTTTTTGAGAAAAACTTAGACTTTAGTTACCATGGACTCTCCTGTTCATGACATTTTGATGTTTGCAGTTAAAAGCAAGTGTAAGCATTTGCATTACACACACACCAGGTACATACATCCCATGCAACCATGCCTATAAAGGCCATATGGATATTAACATATTTATGCAAATATGCTAATCTGAAAATAAGGAGATACAATGTCTGTCCATGGGTAAAATCAGTGGGGGTGGAGAGAATCAGCCCAAGGTTAAACTATCACCCTTCCTTCCATAAGCTTTTCTACTAAACCTGAAACATGCTCAAGTAATAATTTTGAGGTGACACTAACTGTCCCAAAGGAAAAGGCTTTTTTTTTCCATAAGAAAGGGATAGATTTTGCCATGCCATCTTCCACAGGTAGGTCCAGCAATTAAAAATAAAAAAAAAATCACTAGGATAAAAATAGGAAAATCCTGTAACTTTATTTTAGGGGAAAAATATTTACTTTTAGCCATCACTGCCAGCTTCATCTCTAATTAAAGTGAAATTGCAATAGAAATTCTGTCCAATCTATGTGAATTTGGAAACTTGCTTTAAACAAGTCTTTTCTTCCACATTTGTCTACAACTGAGATTCCTGAAGGCATCCTGCACAGTCTGAGCCAGTTCATGCCTCCAGATAGAGCTCAACAGACCAAGAATATTTCTCCTACTTCTCCAGGTTTTGTTTTTCAAGTAGAAGAAACTCAAGTCTCCTGCTAAAGGATGAGAAAAAGGAAGAACAGCATATTTTCGAGCAGTCAGCTGGAATTCTACTGTACATGGTCAAGAGGAGGGGGGACAGACTCTTACTCATGTGTGCAGAACAGCAACAACAGCTCAGGATTAGCTGCAGACAGAAAGACCACACAGGATTAACACAGTGAACCAGTCATCATGCTTACCAGAATACTCAAGAGCAAAACATTCAGAGGATTTCAGGACAGGATTTAGCAGAATTTGACTGAAAATAGCACCCCATTTTGAATAAGCTTTACTGAATACCACAGCACCCAGCACCTTTTGGCTGAAGTGACTTGATGTGCATTGATTGCAGAAGCATTTCTTGTGCAGCCATGTAAAGACTTGGTGCACAGGAAAGGATGGAAAGTTGGCAGAAAGGTGTTTGTACACAGCTCCAAAGTGCAGGGAAGAGCCTTCCCTGTAGCAAAGGAACTTTTAAACAACTGAAACTCAAGGGTTGTTACTGTCAGATGCAGAGCCAGGAACCCAACACCAGTCAATCAGCTTCTCTGCTGAATTAATGCCCTCATTGTTGCTTTTTTTATTTTCTGCAACACTGACTGCTATGACAGCCTTACCTGTGCTAGGGGTTCTCAATAATGACAAAACAGATACTCTAAGTTCCATATTTCACATTGGATTACCTGCGTTAGAAGAGTGTACTAAAAAACTAAAAGGGTTATTGCTGTAATGGCAAAACCTGGCTCTGCAACACTTCAACAGCAGGAACTGAAGTGCTCCTGAACAGCTGCCTGTGCTCCTTCTCACAAACATTACAGCAGCTTCCCTGGAGGAAGTGCAGCATCATTCCTGGATCTACACGGATCCATCATTGCTCCCATCTGACAGGAGTTAAGACAAGGATGAGTGGAAACAAGCTGGCAAAGGAGAAAACACTCCCTGTGCTTCTGCACCTCCCAGAGCTCCCTCGCTCTCCCCAGACCAGAGTTCCTCCTGGATAGGATTTCCCACATTGCAAGAGGAGGCACACAACAACAAGCAACAGGTTCCCAGCCCAGCCCTTTGCTGAGCCAGCCCCTCTGACACAGGAGCCCTTTGCACACACTGCAGCCTCCCAGGCTGAGCCAGCCTTTGCATTTTTTGCTCATTTTTCCTTGGGCACTGCAGAATAGAAAATAAGCATAATTAACAACATAAAGCTCAAGCTGCTGAACCTGGTAGCTCAATTTAAAAACAAGCTCCATACATTCATGCCATGTGGGTGTGCTAGAAGAAGTCTTATGAATTGTCTGTGCAAGAAATGCCTTAAATCTTTTTTGGCTGCCAATTCCAGCTGCTACCCTATAAACCATTCCCACTAGCAGGCACACAGACTGATACCCACAGCAAGGATAACAAATTCATCACAAATGATAATGCTGTTGATGTTGCATGATACAGAACCTAACCCAGCACACCCCAGCAGTGCCTGGACAGTGCTCTGCAAGTGCCACTGCACCCCCAAATAGTCACTCCCACAGCTGGCCAGTCACTAACAGCCTTTATTCATCTGCAGCCTTGGCCAGCCTTTGAGCAGACACATGAGCTTGTCCATATTGCACACTCTTAGTTTATTTTTCAACACCTTTTTTGGCAATTTACACAGCAACAAATGATCAAAGGTGCACAACGATCCTGGTTCATGGTCAGCTTGGCCATTCATCCCCAGAAAAGGGATGCACAGAAAGGCAACTGCAATTTGTGAAGCTGTTGCAGCCCCTGGTCGTGTTTTACCTGAGCTGTGGGCAAAACAGGCTGACCACCCTTCATCACCATTAACCCATTGATACGTAAAAATTAATAAGTAAAATAATTCAGGCCTTGCTTGCAAATTCCTCTGAAACTCCAAGCGAAAAAAACAAACCCTTCCCAGGGTAACAGCAGGCACAGATCACCAGCTAAGTTAGCTCTAAAGGCAAATATTCCATTTTCACTGAGAGATGCAGTGGGCCATAATATGAATAAGGAACAAAGACCCCTTTCATTCTGCTGACAAATACAGTATAGCATGTCACAAATCACAAGGGGAGCAGACAACACAATGACAGCAATTAAATGGGTGTATTTTTATTAAGAAATACATACAATAATGACTGACTGTGTACACTCTCCCCCTCCCCAACCCTTCAAGAATTAGGCTGGCAAACATGGCTGTAAGTGTTTAGGGATGTTAGTTCTGTTAGACAGAAAACTCTCTGAAAGGAAGGGTCCATCCAGCCAGTGCAGCAGGAGGCACACAGAAGCAGACATAGATGTTTTGTTTGCCTTTTTGCATGTTGTACACCTTGTTTATTGCCATTCACACAGCTTCCCCAACTCATTCCCAGTCGATGTATTGCTGGAGAAGCTCAAAAAAATATGCCCCTTTTTAACTCTTTCACTGCTGAATTCCAACCGAGACACCATTCCTGCCTCCCCCTCCCTTGCCCTCCGCCCTGCTGACCCAGACTGCTCTCGGGAGATTCACGTCCCAGCCTCACACCTGCTGAGTTTGGGGGAATATCCGCAGAAAAAAGGACCCTTTGGCCCTGCTATGCCTTTAAGCTGTGACCAGCCTCCCCGAGCCAGGGCCAGCACAGGGCAGGGCTGCCCGCACCTCGCCGGGGCAGTGACCCCGGGCCGGTTCTCGCCCGCCGCTCTCCCCGGAGCCGCCGCCGCGGTTCCAGCCGGGATGAGCGCATCCCTCGCGGGGTTCTCCTTCCTGCCCCCTCCCCTCCCGAGCCGCGGGAGAACAATGCGGGGACAGACATTTAGCAACACCTGCTGTATCGCATTAACATGCACGGGGATGTATGGATGGTTTTTCCCATCCAGCACTAAGCCCGCATTGTTCGGGGCGATCCATCAGTGGATGGCTCCCCCCACCCCCAGCGCCGGCCCCACAAGCCCCCTTCTGACATGTCCCCTTGTCTCTGCCAGCCCGGGCTGACGAGCACGTTTAGGAATGCACTTCATTAAATCGGAGCTGCCCCATTCCAACCTGCAATGCGGAGGCAGTACAAAGCCCGCGCCACGCTTCCTCCCGCATTTCTCTCAAAAGCCCCATTGTTCGGCAGGCATCTGCTCCTGATCTCAGCCTATTCGTGCCCATTGACCCCGCTTCTCGCAGCACACCCGCTCGCCAACGGGCCTCACGTAAAGCCTGCTTGATGAATTAAAAAGCAGCACTAGCCATCTGTCCATCTGTCCTCCCAGGCTGGGCTCGGGCTGCCAGCCCCGCAGCCTCCCTCGCATCCCGACCTGCGGCTCAGCAAACGCGCACCCAGCCCCGCACAATCGCTGCTTTTCATTCCTCACGTTAGCATCTAGGAGAGAGGGGAGGGAAGAAAAAGGGACAGAGAATACAACGGAACATTCTCACTTGCCTGAGTCCTTCGAAATTCAAGCACAAATACAAGATTAATCCTTCCTTTGTGAGGTCTTGTCTTTAAGTCGTGGTATGTAATGATCCTCAGCACTGCAGCAGAGGGGAATAAAAAATGCAGGGATCATAAGCAGGGGGAGGACAGGGCTTACTTACATCAGGGTTTCTGCCACATGACAATAGGTTTGAGAGGGAAGAATAAGCTGGCAGCAGCAGCTGACAGTGCAAAAGGGAGAATGCAGAAGCCTGCCTTTTATATTATTGGTGACATTTCTAACACATGACAACAATTTCCATCTGTATTTAAGCTGCGAGTGTGAGGAAAAGAGCATTACATCACAACTCCTCTATTCCTAGGGGCTGTGGAATATGTAGGCCAGAGGGATTAAAAAGCACCTGTGTACACTGGAGATCTGAAATACCACAAGGCAGATTTCCCCCCCTCACTTCTTTCTCCCTCACCCTTTTTTTTTCCCTCTATCACCTGCACTGAGCTGCTGTTTGAAAATATGCCCAGGGAAGTGCAAAATGGTATTGTCCTAGTTAGCAAGGCTCAGGCATGGGGGAACGATGCAAATAT
Organism: Serinus canaria; assembly: GCF_022539315.1. NCBI lineage: Eukaryota > Metazoa > Chordata > Aves > Passeriformes > Fringillidae > Serinus > Serinus canaria. The sequence goes on along the minus strand of NC_066326.1, from coordinate 6,065,038 downwards.
GTGTTTCTGGCTCTGTCTCTCTCTCTGTAGGAGATACAGCACTCATTTTTGCAAGCAATTGGACAGAATACAGAGCATCTTCCTGTTTTCTGCCCTGCTCATCCCAAGGGCTTCAAGTTTCTCTTCAAGTACCAACTTTCATCTTCCTTTTAAGTCTTCAGGGAATTTCAGTGACAGCAGCAACAATGATTTCCCCACCTCCCCTTTCTTTTACAGCCAACATATGCCCGTATCTTTTTAAAAGTAAACATCCAGAACAGGGCAGAGATATTTTGGAAGAAGCACTTGACTGCTTCAGAGCCAGCAGGTGTCCGTCTTGGACGCTTTCCACACATCTCACAGGACATGATAGCTTAGATGCAGCTTGGAAATCCTGAGGGACTCCAGCCCTGCAAGGAAACCTGCTCCCCTGCAGCTCCAGGGCTGCTTTGCTGGGGCTGCTGCAGCTGCAGGGAGACAGGCAGGGAATGGGAATCCCGAGGATGGCACTGCAGGGTGGGCACAGGGCACTGCAGGGCCACTCCTGCCACTGCTCCCATGGCACCTGTTCTGCTCTTGGAACAAGCAGAATTTTGAGCCACGCCAGCCCAGGCAAAGCTGCTCCTGTCCAGCTGTGGGCACAGGACACAGCTCACAGGTTCACAGCACCTGTGTGGAAGGGCCAGGCAAGGGAAAACATCATCCTCTCCCACCCCCAAACCCAGCAGCAGACACAGACACTGCTCTTGCTGATGTACCCAGTCCTCAAAAGTGCTTGAGCTGGGTAGGGGCAAAACATCACTGGGAGCCAGCAACCCTTGCATTGCTATTACAGGAGACATGGCCACACACTAACAGAACATTAGACTGCTTATAAACAGTCTTAAATTTATCTGACATCAGTATTTTCATGAAAACACCAGCTGGGTCAAGGTGATGGCCCATGATGTGTCTCTTGTTAAAAAAAAAAAAAAGACAAAAATTCTTTGCTCAAGATCACCTTCCTGATCTTTCAACACTGGCCTCTTGGAGCTATAGATGGTTTTTTGGGTATATGTCTGGTCAACTCAAAGCTGCTGTGGGAACTCCAAAGCCTTTGATAATGTTGGGTTTAGAATATTGCACTCAGTAAATTTGGAAGACTGCAATATGAAAATAAATTACCCTGAATTCCTTGTCCACAAAACAAAAAAGTCTGCATGAGCCACACTGAAACTCTCTCAACCAGATGAAACTTCAATGAGGCAGTACCTACATGGAACATTCCAGAAAAAAAAAGCCTCTTTATTAAAAAAAGAAATGGAGCATTTTACTTTAGATTTATTCAGAGATGCAGCTCTCCAGTCATTTATGGAAACTCTTTCATAAGATTTAGAAGAGGGGAAAACGGAAACAATGAAATGACTTATTTTTAATCTGGGGTTTAAAGGCTTTTTTTTCTCTTTAAAAAAAAAAAAAGGTCCCACACACAAAGAAAGAAATTCAATGCAAACCTCTGTTTCTGTATCATGAAAGCCCATTCCAGTACCAGAGTAATCAATTTCTCAGAGCTTGTGTGGTCTGCAGCAAAAGCCAAAGAAGGTATTTAAGTTTATACAGCCTTCAGCATTTTGATGGCTTGCTTTTGAAATACGACATGTTTAAATTTTATATCTTTTTTTACAGTTAGCTGTGTCTTAAGAAAATGGTTGGTCTTGGTAGAAAAAATAGAAGGAAAGGAGAACAAATGAAATTCAACCTGGATTTGAGCTGTTTGCCCATTCTAAAATCAGAGTAGCTCAAAGTTGCACCATGAAAAACTATTACAGTTGTAATTACTCTCATCATTATATTATACCCGGTCTTAATTTAGCATCAAACACTTTGGCTCATATGAACAGAGAAGAATTACTAAATAAAAGTGGTGCTCCAACAGCAAGAGCAGATTACCAGATAAGCATCCACAGAAATTTACAGGAACAGCAAAGCAAATACTTTGTCAGATGTAAGAACTCTCTACCTTTTCTAGAGCTGAATGTCATAAGCAAATCATAAATCACTTCAGGATGGGGAAAGGAGTCTTTGTCCTTGCTGTAACCCCAGCTTCCCACCATGAAAGAAGGCCATCTTGAGACAAGATTTTACAGCTGGGATTTAGCTCACAGGGTGGAAAAAGTGTGAGATAGAGCACTCTTGTAGGTAGGAACAAACCTCTGCAACAGAGTTCTCATTCTTTCATCAGTACATTTTGGATCCAATTCACTTACCATGTGGGAACAGCAAATGGGGAACAAACTGTGAATTCAAATAACTGTAAACTCAGCAAGATGTGGAAATAAAACACAGATGGTGCACTTCAGATTAAGGGTCAGCATTTCAGCCTCGCTTTCCACTTTTACATTGTGATAGGTGATGTATAACAACCACCTTCTCCCTGAGACAGCACTCTGATCAAACCATGACTCACTCAGGAAAACAAGAGGCTCCTTGGAAGCCTCCTGCCAGTCGAGAGGAGCTAAGGTTACCTGGTTTAGCTGTGGGTTTGCTGCTGGAGGATTAGCGTTTGGGAGTGGAAATTGTCTCCACCAGACAGATGTGGCTGACAAAGGTTCCCTCAGCATTTCCATCTCCCTACAGGCTGCAGCAGGGCTGCTCTGCCCAGCAGAGCTGTGCCCAGTGCCCACATGGTCCCTTCTTCACCACCCACTTTGCCAGCAAGAGTTTGCAGAGGTTGCTCTGACACCTGTTTGCAAAAGCCAACGTGAGAAACAACTGCTCACTTTGAAAATTTAAAAAGGTTTATTAAACCTTAACAAAAACACAACAAAGGACTACATGAGGAAAAAGCTGCAGTGCTGGGAACTGCCTTGTGCATACCACATGGCTGGTTCATCTCCAAGAGGAGATGCTCAGTCTTTGATACCCCTGGGGGTGGCATCAGCCAGCCCTGACCCCTCCCAAAGTCTGTCAGTCAGCTCTTCTTTGCAATTTATCAGTGGAAACTGCTTTCTTGTCACTGGATTGGAGATCAGATGTTGCCATCCCTCACCCCCTGAGCACCAAGATTTTCCATTCCCAGCTACCCCAGGTAAGGGACACGTGAAGCTTCTTTGTACCTGTCCTAGACAACAGCACAGGGGGGAAAGGGAACTATGGGGAGAACAGAGCACATCTAAACTCCAATAACATACCTGTACATCACTAAAGCTTTTCTTAATATTCACACAACAGTCATCCCTTAATTGCAAGAGCAAATCACCTCCTTATCCATCTATAACACCAAGAGCACACAACCCACTGCTGCCAACATTCCCCAGCACCAGCCCTTAGAAAGTGCTCAGTCCTAAAACACCTCTGCAGGCCTGCATCCTGCTTGCCTGAACACTGGGTTAATTTTATTCTCTCAGGCCCATTTGGTCCAAGAATCTGAGGAATGGAATTTAGGATGACTTTACTCTGCCTATGAAGTGTTAGTTGCATGCCCAGGGCCTTCTAGAAAAGGTTTGTCTGCCTGTAAGCACAAGTTCAAAGGAGAAATAAAGGAGTAAGTACAGATTAAATGACAGAAGAGCTGTAAATCTATAGGAGCTTGAAATGCCAGATAGAGAGGAGCAGGAGTGATTGTAAGGTGATTATTACCTTCAAAATATGCCGGAGGTTGTTTATCAGATCAGAGTTAATGAGGGAGAAATCTAATAGAACTATAATATTAAATTTACCACTTTAATGGTATCATCAATGTTCTATAATGTGGGCAATTTACTGGATGTCTGTCAGTGTGATTCTCCAGTGTGGTTAGTTACACAGGAGCAGCACGACTGCATCTCACCAGCTTTTCCCTTCCAGAAAACACTAGGAATTTTGCAGAGGATTGCTAAGTGAGATAGCAATCTAGATCTTAAAAATGATGGAAATGTAAAAATGGGAAAGGTATTTATGAACATGATGGGATGTTCACATTCCTGGAAGAACTGGGTCCAGCTCTGCCCCACTGTTGAGTCCAGTCTTTCCTTCTTCTGCACATACAGTGTCCTGCTGGATTTTCCATGACTCTCTTTCATATCTAGCAACACTTGCTGCTCTCCTGAAAATCTTCCATATCTGGATTTAGGAAAATTGCTAATAACCTCATTATTCAAGCACATTTTCAGCTCTCCTGTGTGATCCTCCTCCAAAAAAAAAAAGAAAACAAAAAAAACCTCACACCCTAGAAAAACATGAACAAAGATGGGCTCATAAACCAACACTTACAAGAAAAAAGTCAAAATACCCAGTGTCAAGGATTTGATTACTAATTCAAAAGCCCTGTGAACAGTAGGAGATGGTAATGCTGTGTTTATTAATAGCTATCTCCTCATGTATTCAAGGAAGAGTTCACTAAAAGCAGCAGCAGCTTCTTAATGTTTCCCTAAGCATCTGCTCCAGCCCCTCTGTTCTGAGCTTTGCCTGTGCAAATCCCTAATACAGCAAAGATCACCTGCACATTTTTAGCATATGACAAATGTCCCATAGGTAACTTTAAATTTTGGTACTTGAGTTGTCATGATGGTCTAAGGTAAAAAACAAAGTATCATCAATGTCTCTAATAAGCATCTTTATACCTTTCACCAACATTAACTCCTGTTTACTGTTTTCTCCCCTGGTAAATGGAGTGTTAAACCTAAAGTTCAATGAAAAAGTGCAGGTAGAGAATGAATGATGAAGTATGAAATACAATTCAAGAGTAGATGATACTTCCAAAGGTCTTTGATGAGGCTTTCCTCCTTATTCATCTGAAAAAGACCATGCAAGAAGAACTGCCAGATCACTACTCACCTGATTGCTGTGATACACACCTCATTTTGAAGATACATTAGCCTTTTAAAGAGCCATTTATTAAGCATTTCCATTTAAATAAAAATTTTCACAATCCTCAATGAAACAGATGTGTTCCCTCTTAAATCACTAATTAAGAGCAGCCTGGGATATTAACAAAGCCCTTTAAAAAGAATTCAGAGAACTAGTGTCCCCCTTAAATAAATCTGTTCTGGCAATGACCCAGGAATCTTGACTTCATAACTCAAAGCTCTAATTATTCAAGAGAACATCATAAAAAAAGGATACATCTAGACTGTTAAGACTAATAAGAAAGATTTATTTTTCCTTCAATAGGGGCGGAAATGCAAATATTTGTTCTATTTTTTCTACCCTCTTATTCACTTGGGGTGGGGGGAAGGAAATGAGTGAATTTACAGAGTTATTCCCAGTAAAGGTGCTGGATGTGACTCTCCCCAAAGAAAACCAGCTAGCAGAATCTAAACAGCTTTATAAATTATTCCATGGCTAATCGCCTCTCTGCTGAAATAAAGACAAAAAGGATTTGGAGGACAAATACAGCATGCTTGATGTGAGGAAGCATGTTAAAAAAAGGATAGCTGTTTGAAGATGAAATGTGACAACTCTGCATGCCCATCAAACCATCAGGAGCTGGCATCTGCCACTGCCCCCCTGGGCTCAGGGACACAGGAAACTCCTCCTGTACAATCCCACTGGGTTAGCTGGTATCACACTGGGCCACAAGAATCTCAAACAAATGTGATTTTACAGGTGTTCCTTTTTAAGCACTGACATCTTTGATGGAAAGCACAGGACTTTGGTAATGGTGAAACCACCAGCACAGGCAAGCACAAACATACCTGCACAGTGATGGGTGCTTTCTGCAGGGAGTTAATAATGAAATACCAAATGTGAAGCCCAAATGCAAATGTGAGTGGAAAAGAAGGTTAAAGAACAGCTCTGCATTTAATTTTACCTCCTTTTAAAACAATCCTTTTGCTTGGAGCACTCATTCTCTTGCTTTGTAGCATAATCAATACACTGAAACCCTTGAACAGATGCATGGTGATAGCTGAAAAGAAATCAAACTGCCTAGAAATCTAAAGCTGTGGCACTGCAGCCATCACCAAAGATCTAATCAGGACCCTGGGACATCACATGATAAACTGTGGCAGGACAGAGACAGTTTTGAAGTAAATAATGTGGGGAAATTCATCTCTACCCCTTCAGCCTCCAGACAGCAGTACCTGCTCTCAGGTCTGACTCTCTCTGCTGTCCCAGAGACTCACCCTGGAGGCCTTTTTGTTTTAAAACAAATGCACAGGCATTGTTTGCACTGCACCTAAATATCCACTGGCAGCTGCTTTGCCAGAGCACAAAGCAACTGCAATGAAAAACCTGCAAAATTAAGTACACTGGGGGGCAACAAAGAAAACAAAGAAAAGTGGCCCTGTAATCCCTTCCCACACTCCTCACCCAAATCTCCTTGGGCCAGTGCCATGGGAGAGCATCTAAGGCTGAGCTCCTCTGCTTTGTGCTGCTCTCTGGTGCCTCGTGCAATTCCAACTGGGTGTACAGTGAAACACAAAAAAGCTATTCCTCACAAATGGGGAAGCAGATGGAGCAATATTTGCCATCATAAGAGCTTTTATTTCCAAAATTAAGAAACAAAACAAACAAACCCACCCCCAAACAATGGTTTCACTGGCACAAAATGTGCTATTGATCTGAAAGGACAGACCAGATGGGAGAAAGGTCCTGAAGTCTTCCAGATTAAACAAAAATTATTGTCTATAGAAAGGAACTAAACTACAGAAATATTGGCCCTGTTGCTCAGAATAGGGCATTTTTCTCTCTTTTAAAAGTGAAAGCACATCTGGCTCACTAATTAGTGAATGAATTATTTCCTTGAGAACTGCAGGGGACACTGCAGCAATTTGGCACTCCCTGGAACACAGGTATAAGGATTTTCTAAAGCCAGTGATTGTACTCAGGATACAGTCCCAGCTGAAAACAGGAAAAATCAAATGGCTATACACTAGCTGGCATGGAAATATACCTCATATTGTACAGAGTTAGATTAACTCACAAGCAAACATTCTGAAGGAAAATTATTTTTACAAACTGCTGGTATCCATATGCTGCAACCCAGTGATAATGGCACTATTTTAAAAGTAATTAAAACTTTTTTCCTAACATAAATCTTGTAAAACAATTAATTACTTTTATGTGTTAGAAAAAAGTCTGCTGCTCCTCCCCTTATCAGTGTGGGCCTTCAAATGAATATTTCATGGACCCTGCAACTATTTCTCATTACAAAAACAGAATTACACCTCTAGGAAGGGAACTGCAACAAAAGGTACTTGGATAATAAATACAGCTGCAGGTCTGGAAAGCTTTTGAGAATTCAAAAACATTTCTGTACATAAACTGATGATTTATTGCCTGGGAAGAAAACTAATGTGCACTGTCTGTGATTCTGTTTATCCTTAACAAAAATTAGTAACTAAAAATAACTTCAAAATTGTAACTCAAATAGCCACACATGTAAAAACACATTCATTTGTAACATAAAGGTCTTTATGCTTCACTTCAGCAACTTTTCCCTTTTATGCTCTCTATTCTAATGAAAAGAACTTTCTGTAAGCTGGTTTGCATATCCCTTTTATCAATTCATTCTGAAGTTCAGAAATACTTACAGGGGAACCCAGAGCTATAGGACTTTAAAAACCATCCTGGGAAATCACCTGAGCCTGCCCATTTGACAGGAGTTTCATCACACCCCAGCCCATTTAGTCCCTCCAGTCCTCCATTACCTGCAGATGATGCTGGTTATGCACAGAACTGCCTATAAGCTGCCCTTTGGAAGTTCAATTATCCATGAAAATCTTGAATTCAGAGAACAGGCTTCATTGTGCAGTCTACAATCACTTACTAAAGTTTGTCCTATCAAAACTGTGAAGTTCTGTTGTTCAGTATTATTGGTTTTGCTTCGAAAGGAGACTTCTCCTTTGCACCAGGAGATCACTTGGAATAGAGAAGCTTACTCTCAGACTTCCCACTGAAATGTGAGAGCTCAGGCCAGCCAGGTGCCTGAGTGTTGTTGGCTTTTTCTGAGCCCCCTCACAGGTCACTCAACACTTACAACTATTGATTTTTATCCATTTCTTCCCATTTTGCTCCATGTTCCTCTATAAAAAAACCAAGCACAACAGCTGGAGCTACTGTGCTGTAATTGAGGACAGGAACAGATCAAACCCTGGGAAGGTGAGAGAACAGGCAGCAGGAATGAAAGTGGTACATCTCTAACATTCAGATCTCCAGTCAATTAATCCCAGGACATGTACTTGTTTTGGTGAAGTCAATCAACTGTTGAATGATGACCTCCTGACATTTTAAAAACCAATTTTGTGAAGAAAAGGGGAAAAATAGAAAGAATGCCATGTAGTGTCTAGTCTGACTTTAGGTTAGCCAATGTTGCCTTTTCATCTACCATCAAAAACACTTTGCACCTTCCAGAGCCTTGCTTCTGAAGACTGCAGCCTGGCAAGGAAGGGAATTGCACAGGACTGAAATAGGATTAGCTGGTATTTCAGTCATGTCTGCACAAGGTATACTGCTTTGGCAAGTAAAGGTACAGACACCAGACCCACCACAGCTGCCCCTGCATGTCACACAGGACTGAAACAAGTGGAGAACCAAGTAAATGGAAAAAAAACCCAAAATCAAGCAACATGCTGAGATAAGCTTTTATGGAAGTATCATCTTTCTGATTCCTCTTGATGCACTTTGAAAAGAAAGCATCATTTCAAAATGAGGAAGACAATCCTGTGTGTTCAGCCCTCTGTGAAACAGTGGTTTGGGCAGGCTGCTGCATTAGTACCTTAAAGTAAGTTGCTCTCACATATGTTCCTCAATATTGCGCAGGTATCCCCAGAAGGGCTGATTGGAAACCCCTCTTTGATGGATATACTCTTACATGAACTTCCAGCTAATCACACATTCCACTGGGTGAATTTTCACATACAACAATCCTGTTTGGGAAAGTCCTGCTCCTAGAAACACTCTGAAACCTAAAGCCAGAGTGTCACCACACTGCATCACTGACCCTCAGCTTCCCCCAGATCACACCAGCTCCTGCGAGCACAGATGGACTCAAATGTGGCACAGGGTGCCCCAGCAAGGTGACTCACACAGCTGATAAACCTTCCCTCTTGATCCCAAGTGTTTGGGCTGGAAAATTGAGCTGGAGTAAGTGAAATCCACTCTAGAAGTAAAGTGTGGACCAGGTCTTTGCATCAGTCAAAGCACTTCTGGTAGAGGATGGCCAAGGGGAATTGTGGAATTGTTGCCATCTCACAACGTAGCCCAAGCTCAATGGAGCCATTAACACCCCAAAACAGAGCATTATTTCTGGTCATCTTCACTAGCACATCAAAACAGAGGAAAAATGTGGTACTTCAAAACAAAAGAAGGAAAAGGGATAGCTAGAGACTGGACCAACATAACACTAATCTGAATGATGTATTGATGGATTTTTGTCAAGTTTTGACAATGGAAACTACATGCTAGGAATGAAAACAGCAATTCATCTGAATATCTATGAGAAAAACTTCGCTCTAGTTTTAAAATCCTGATTTTTCTTAAGCAAAAGACAAAAATATTCCAAAGTAAATGCTTGGGTGAAGTTTACAATGAAATGAAGGCCTCAAGGAAGAAAGTCAAGGAAGCAAGACCCCAGTGGTGTTCATGTGAAGTAAAAGCCGAACTACACTAAGTCTTCCAATGGATGGTGTATAAGTGGTTATAAAGCCATGCCACAATTTGTCCATTGTGGCATGGCTTTATAACCACTTATACACCATCCAAATATATCAATAGGTGCCCTGCCTCTCTTCCTTGCTCTGTCTTGGTCCTAGCTCATGCTGCTGCTCAAGTTGTAAACTCAGAGGAGAATGCCTTGGGTCTGTAAATAAACCCGTGGGCTCGGTGTGAGAGGAACAGCAGAGCTCTCGAGACTCACAACAACCAAACTTGGAGGCCACCTGGAATCTTGTCACAGCTGTTGTTTACTACAGAACATTGCAGGAAAAAATCAGCTCAGTGGGGAGCTGGGAGCTGAGGGGATGAGGACTCGGGGGAAGTGTGCTGGAGGGGCAGATGGCACTGAGGAGCAGGGGAAGAATTCAGTTTGCAGAAACGTGTGTGTGGTTTGCCAACTTGTTTCAACAATACTTCACCTTTGGGTCCATTTCAAGGTCTCATTTGTTTATGATGGTTCACACATTTAGGGATCAAACCATCCTGTGTCACCCATACAGGCTCATATGGCCCCTGGGAGCTGGCAGCATCCACTCATTCTCAAGGATTCACCAGAAAATAAATCAAAACTCTTAACCAACTCTCCTAAAGAAAAAAAATCTAAATGATGCTTAAGCAGGGTGTCATTAACAAAATAATGGCGTTGAGCCCAACATCCTGCATCTTTCCTCCTTTCTGCTTGACCTCTGTCTTCTACAAAAGCTGTCAGACTTCACTCAGTTCAGAGCCCAGCACAGGATGGGCACAGGGCTGGGAGGGAAAGAGAAACATTCTGGGCTTTCTCACCACCTGCACCAAACCAATCAGGGCTGAATCACAAGCTATTCTCACCAGAATTTCTGGCCAAGAATGGGTTAACAGCACCTTTTTGCATTTTGAATTTACTAATTATCACTTCATTTAGCCCTTATATTAGCACAATAAAAAGCAGCTGTCAGGCCAAGCATGCTCAGTCCAAGTGACCTTGTGTTCTTGTTTGTGTTTACCACATAAGCATCAGGGAATTCCATTTTCAAAATACAAGGCTTCATAATCCATTAGCACTAGAGATTGGTCCAGGGCTCTGGATTTACTGGTCACGTGTACCAAGGAATAAAAATATGAGCATACAGCCAGATTAATCTCCAGACCTGTAAAGCATCCCAACCACCATGCAGCAATCTCATTCCAAGCCACACACAAATATTAGCATCATCCTTATAAGCTACCATCAATGCCATCCCCACAGTAAATGAAGCAAAAATTAAATGCTACCTGCCCAACAATTTAGAAAGTGTGGAGATACACAATAACTAACACCACTTCTCAGGTTTCCACTTATTTCATAAGTGAAATGATGCTCTTATTAATACACCAACAACCCACATCTCCCCCAGCTATTTTGAAAAGGCAGGAATCACTTTCCCTGCTCTTAATTTTAAATCAAAAGCAAGACCAAGCAGCTTAGCTCACCATCAAGTTCAATAAATCAGATAAAAGAATCAATGGCAAGCATTTCAAAATGTAACCTTGGTAACGTGCAAAATGTTTCCCCAGAACTCACACTCATTTGCTTTATTTGCTGTTTTAGGAAATGAAATATCACACGTAGGCAGAAGGGCATTAGTATCACAACACTGCATCTCCCAAGCCTAACACTGCACGTGCTCTCCTGGAAGGCACTTTTTGCAGTATGCCCTAAAAATCTGCAGCCTGCCAAGTTAGGTGATTGAAGAATAATCATATTTCACATTGACAGAATGGCAAATGGAAGTGCTCAATAGTAAACAGTAATCCATATTTATTCTTTATGTCCTTTTATGTTGTTTAAACATAATTTGTTTTGTGCTTCTCACTGATAAAATGAGCATAAACTCCATGGTGTTATAACAGCATCTGCCATTTGAAGAATCAACATTTGTCAGTGTTACCACTCAATTTTAACTGGTCTTACACAGCCCTCCTGCATGCAACACTTAGACTGAAAATGACTACTACTGTGTGTACCACTATGTGATATTTGTTGGCAAATACTGATTTTTGAATCGCAGCATAATTATTCAATATTTATATAAGTCTACCAGGATAAACAATCTCTGATTCACAACGAGACTGAAAACTTCAAATTATTTTGCTGCTTATCTCAGTATCCTGTAACTGAGATGTTTACTCATTCCAGCCTGATCTAAAGGGCATATCATTATTTCCACAGCTCAGCCAAATTAAGCAAAAAAAGCTCTTCCTTAGAAGAGTGTCCTCTGCCACCTGGGGAATGTCAAACTGAGGTGCAACAAAATAGGATCACTCTCCACTCTTTGTATGTCTTCCCAAAATGCCAAGGACAATCTCATTTTGAGTAATTATTCTGACCTTCTAAGGACTACCATGATCCAGACTTCTTAGTTTTTCTTCTGTTTCTTTTTTTTCCTTGTTTTTTTTTTTTTTCAATTGGTTTTTTATTTTGTTTTTATTTTGGTTCGGTTTTTTTGTTTGGGGTTTTTGATCTGTTTTTTTTTTTGTTGGTATTTTGTTTGGTTGGTTTTGTTTTGTTTTTTGTTTTAGGTTTTGTTGTTGTGCATTAGGTGGTGGTTTTTTTGCTTTGGCTTTTTCGAGTGAAAATGAGCATTTCTTTCTCAGCTTTGCTAACTCTTGTTCCTTATCTCCTACATGAATCAAGGATGACCTTCCAGCAGTGGCAGATGCCTTCAACAATGGCACCTAGCCATATAAAATGCTGTTCAATTCTACAAGTTAAACAACCATCAGAAATAAAGTTCTGCTCGGGAAATAAAAATAGAAGCCTCTTTTATATTCATAGGTTTTAAACCAATAAGCAACATTCACCATTCTGATATTAATATAGACTCTTTCTAAGCCAAGCAATCACTTCATGGCAGTTTTTTTTAGGGCTTTTCTCCAAAGCAGGCATCACAAGGCTTGCACCACACCATCAACTGCTCCAAAAAGGTAATCAAAAAAGCCTCATTCAGAGATGAATCATTTTCCTTTTCAACCCTATCTGCTGTCACACATGGAAGCCTGCCCAAACTGCAAACAGCCTCCCCCACAGGAAGGCTGCCCCAAAAATGAAGATGGAATTCCATCACCGGCTGGGGGCTGTGTACAAATCACCAACAGGATGGGACTGCTGGGAACGTGCCTTGAGCTGTTTGATTTTCCAGCACCAGTCTCATTCCATGGCTATGACAATGGGAAGATGCCATCAGCTCACATCCCAGGCAGCAGACCAAGAACTTAATGTTACAACTCACTTGAAAAGGTTTTTGACCAATCACACAAAGCACATTGACAGTGGTTCCATCCAACCACCATAAGCACAGATACCTTTGGTTAAACAATGTTTGCTTATTTCAAATACAAAACCTGCTTGTAAACCTTAAAACACAATGCACAGAGCTCCATTATTAAGCCTAGAACTTCCCAATATCTCACTAGATAAACTTTTCTGCAGCTTAGGGAGTTATTCTAGACAAGCATTGATACACAGACCATTGTTCTAGTTGTCCTCACTTTTCTACTTCTTACAGAATTTTCCTGCTGACCAATCTCATGGCTGCTGCTTAGCACTAATCACAGTTCTGCTGTCTCTGAGGCCTGCCTATTGCAGCTTTCCCAAAACCCTCTGATTTTAAAGATTCCCACAATCTTCTGCCCCAGGGAGTCCAGCAGGGCAAGGTTTGTCACTTATTGTCACTACAGGACACGAAATAACATGATGAGCACACTCAGGTCTCCCAAGGTAAAAACAGCACTTTTAATTTCTGACTCCAACATTTATAGATTTCCAAAAGTGACAGTGGATTGGAGGGCGACACTGCCACCTCTCCAATGACACCGGACAAACCAACAGTCCATCAAATTTCTCCTTCTCCATGAAAGAATGCAAAACACTAAATTATTTACATTAAGTGTGTGAGAAAGTTCCTTACAAGAAAGTAAACATCAGAAGGCTTAGAAAAACTGAAGAAACCAGGACAACAACTTACAAGGCACAGCGTGGCGATAAAGGTTGTCTCGGATGGTCTGCTGCAGGTCGTGGTCTGGTGACCCCTTCTGAAACCTCTGGTTGAGATAATGCCTCAGATCCTTGTTCAGTCTGCTTCCTGCAAGGAAAAAATCCATTATTTATTTATTTCTGAATGCAACAGCCATTTATTCATTTCTAAATGCACACAATTATCATTTCCAATTGAGGCAAATGGTAGATTTCCATTCAGAGCCCCCTAAATTATGGCATGCTGACTTTATGAGCAGAGGCTCATCTTCCTCTACAAATGGCTAATTACCAAAAATAACTTGCTGTAAACAAGAGGTCTCTCTTGTCTCATAATGCAACATTCTTCCTGTGGTGTTAAACAGATCATCATTCCTGTTTATCACTTATTTGTCTGAGCAAATGGAGACAGACAGATGACAGGAAAAATAAGAAAAATAATAAAGGTATTGCTTTTGCAAGTCTCTGGAGGGTGAGTGGGGTGGAGAACAGAAGGCAAAAACTGCTCCTATTGGAGCTACTAATAAAGCTGAACATAGCAAAAAAATCAAACAAGTGCTATACTTTCCACTGGTATCCATCCCAACACACAGCAGGAGTTACAAAAGCATTGATTTAACAAGTTAAGAGCATCCAAAGTCCTTAAAAAAAAACAAACCACGCTATCCAATGCTTTTCACCTAAATCTGTTTATTTGCCTGTTCAGGTTTGAACACCTTCAGAAGTGTGAAAGAAGATAAATGAGTTGAAAACAAAACAAAAGTAAAAAAAAAACTACAAAAAATTTTAAAAAGGAAAGAAAAATAAATGTAGCTGTTAATGAACATTGCCATTTGCTGAACACCAAACCCTTTTTTGTAGCAGGACATATGAACTACAGAACCTTAATGAAGTCTTTTACCAAAAATATTTCCAAGTTTGGAATAACACTGACATTAATTTGACTGAAGAGCAAAAACAGGGATTGAAACTCTTCTATTGTAAAATGAAAAGGAAAAAAAGCACTGGAAAAGCTTCTGAGGAATGCAAGCAGGGTGATCAGAGCCTGGAGCAGCTGCCACACAAGGACCAAGAGAGGGATGCTGCAGCTTGGGGTGGACATCAGTCTCCACATGCCCTGAGGTCACCTGGGGACTGGGCACTGCTTGCTTCTCCCAACACCAGGACTGGGAGACACCAAGGAAAGCAAAACAGGAGCCTGGTTCAGAATCACCAGGGACAAGAGTCCCCAGGCTGTGCACTCTCCCTGGAGAGCACTGGGGGGCAAGAAGCTGATTCAGGAGATTCAAGGGGAGATGGAAAAGCACTTGTAGGACAGACCCATTGGGGGGCTGCAGAATCAGAATGGTTTGGGTTGGAAGGGATTTTAAAGATCACCTTGTCACCCATCACTGCCGTGGGCAGGGACACCTTCCTTGGGCCAGGCTGCTCAATGCCCCATCCAACCTGGCCTTGAAAAGAAGAGGGAAAAGGAAATCCCTTGGGCTTAACATTAATTGCTGGTGGTTGGGAGACCCAGGAAAGAAGTGGGGAATATGGAGCATCTTGCTCTTTTCCTTCCCTTTGCCAGGCATCTTATTTATGACCCCAGCTGGAGCCAAGCTGCTGGACTACATGGACCTTGGGCTGAACACTGCAGCTGTTTTCAGTCTTTTATCATTTGCATTATGATTTTTTTGATTGTGAATATGTGATGCAGAGATCATCTCAACATATCTGGACACTGAATGCAGCCTCACAGTTGCAGATTCCTGGCTGGAGCCTCTGGGAATCACTGCAGAGCAAATCAAAAATGATAATACTGCAATGGAGTGCAGTTGGACACTGGGTCTGGGAGGCAGAAGCAGCACCAGGCAAATGGTGAAAAAAGAAAGAGTGCAGACTGTTACCTGACTGTGGGCAGGATAAAACCACTGCAGCCCTGCAGCATTTTACCAGAAATGTTGGTTTAAAAACAAAGTAAACATAAAAAAACCCCACAGTCTGAAGTACTATGTCAAATTTTTAAAATAATTTTGTGATTTGTATTTACATCCTCCTGACAGCTTTTTCTGTTAATTAAATCTCTTATTGAGGAAAAGAAGGCTCAGGCAGCAGGCCCAGCTATTAACAAATGGAAATTTTTAAAGACCAAGATGCTCATTGCAGAAATGAAACAACAAAACTGAAATTATGGGAGATATAAATGGCTCAAAACACTTTCCTGAGCAACACCAGCAACACCCCTCACTCCCAGAGTGAATTATCAACCCATTTGCTAACAAATGGTCTCTAGTTACTGCACCATAAAATTTATTTCCCACATAGTAGGCTCTTGGAGGGTTTGGTAGACTTGTGGGCTACAGTTTTTCAATATCAGAGCTGACTTCCCAAACTCCAGACGTTTGATTTCATACCACGTTGTTTGACTCCAGAGAGAGACTGGGCACAAAAAAGAGCCTCTGCTGAAATAATAAAGTAGTTCTTTATCTTTTAACTAAACAGTCCATATATTTCTTTGTACAAGAGAAAGGCAAGGTAGATTTTCATAGCAAAAAAGGATACAATGTTTGGGCATAATGCAAGGGCTTATTCCAGGGAAGAAAGTAATGCACAGAACTTCATGCATCACATAAGTAAACTTTCTTCCAAATTACTGTGTGATCCCTGATTCAGTGATTTATGTAACAATAATGACTTGAGGTGAAAAAGCTCTGCTGAGCTAGGCCTTGTTTGACCACAGAATATATGCAATTTAATGATGATATCCTGCTTTTTAGCTTCCCTCTGCGCCCATTCCATCTAGCATCTCAGTCTGTTATGGCCCTGCTGGAAAGTTTGGTTATTTGGTTTATGCAGGAGCTGGGATTTCCCAGCTGAGTCACTGAAGCACTAGTTAAAAAGGCACTTGCAAAAACAGGGGCTGTAGCAACACTTACATTCACATAAGTGTCCCCTCTGGGGGCTCAGAGTGATGCTTATTTCTATTACATTTTTATTTTAGAAGAGAAGGAAGAAGATGGGGAAAAAAAAAAAAAGGCAAAAAGAAACCCAGCCCCCAAAAGCCTGCTGAGCTACATTCCTGTTCCTAAATTCCAGGAAAGTCTTGACAGAAATGAAGGCTTCTTGCAGCTCTGATGATCTCAGCTCAGCAGTCGCTGAGGCCACAAGCTGTGGGCACAGGCAGGTTCAGGAACTCCCTCCACTGCATGGCAGAAGAAAATGAGCTAACACAGAAACTAACTCTTTGTGGGAAGCTGCCAAAGGGATCCAGCATGGAACATGTTGGATTTTTTACCATTTGAAATGCTTCTCTCTGCTCTGATCTCTTCCAAAAATCTCCCCTGAGCTGAGATGGCACGGGCTTGGCACTGGCTTTATAAACTGGTGTGCAGCACCAGAACCTACTAAATAAACACTGCTGTGCCCTTAGTCCAAAATGTATGCACCCATAATCTGTGAGAACCTGAAAAATATACCAGTGACATTTCAGCAACCTCCTCTGTGCAAATCTTAGCAGCAAAATTCATTCTGCTCCTCGGGGCATCGCTGGCTTGTGCAAACTCCCTCTGAGACCAAGCCTCACCTTTGGTGGCCTCTGTCCATGCTCCAGCCACTACCAGACCAAAAGATGGGCAGGTGCCCAGAACCACCTCATTTCATGCAAAAATCTTCCCCTTTCTAAAATTTAAATCCATGTCATTGTGCTCAAGAAAATACTTCCTTTAGAGAAGAGCTGTGTCAACCAGAAGTATTATATTGGCCTTCAAAAAACTCCCCTGTTCTCATGGAGACTGGATTTTACATTTACTCTTTTGAGATTCTTTCTTTTCTTCTCTGCTAAAAGGGTGTGAAAAGATCCAACAGTGATAATAGAGGAGGGACAGGAGATGCAACCCAGGAACAGCAGTTTCCAAAGCAGAGGATACAGGTCTGAAGACCCAGTGCTCCATTCTGCCTTTGTGCTAGTCAGGATATGTTGAAAATTGTTTATTTGCACACAGAAAAATCACCTGGTTATTTCTGTAATGAAAATTAAGCTGATACATGTAGCTTAGATTATCAGACACACACAAAAAATGAAAAACTCACCAAAATTTATAGTTCACTAGTAAGATGTTCAAAGATTTTTTTGGTGCTGTAGCAACAGTTTTCCTTTTTTTCTCTGCTGAACAAAATCAATGCCTTTTTTAATGTGAAGGTACAGTCAGAGAACCAACTTTTCACTGCTTCACTCCTCACAATACTACTCCAAATCTGAGATACTTCCATCTTATTATCTGAATCCTTTGAATGAAACACAGAGCAAAATGGCTGGTTTAATCTATTCTTCCTAATTATTATAATGTAGAGTATGTCTTATCATAATGTAGAGTATGTCTATCACCCTCCCCAACCATTACATGGTAGCATCATTTCAGCAGCAAAAAAGAAACCCAAGGAAGAAACATCTCTCATAGCAAAAACCAACCAACCAACCAAAAAATTACTGACATATGGTTTTCTAAGAAACAATGAACTGTAGCCCAATGTGTAACTTAGATGGGTTTGGGATTAATGAAAAATATTGACTCTTTCTAAACACATGGCTTCCAAACCCACAGTTCTGTCACACATTTGTCCCCCAACAGTTACCTGATATAAAGTCCCTAGGGAAGCTTTGCTTTGAGCTGTGCTTGGTGCTAAAATTCCCAGCTTCTGCAGGAAGAAAGCTGCATGTGGGATCATCTAACACTGACTGTGCTGTGTGATGTTCTCTTGGAGAGGCCTCCCAGCAGCAGCACATTCCTGGGGCTGGGAGCCTCCTGCCCCACTGCCACGCTGCCTTCCAGTAGGGAAAGCAGGCTGCAGAAATGACCAAGCACAATCTGATTTTTTTCCCCAAGAAAAAGCTGAGTGTGAACATCGTGGAGCTGCCAGCACCTTCCTGCCAGCTGGTGGATAGTCCATGCCAGCTCTGTGCAATATGTGTGTGCTGAAGATGTATTTTAAACTCGTGCTTTGGAAACTATCATTTGAGAGTTTATGTTTCTATTAATTACTGCAGCTGTTTGATCCCATTTCTGCTCGAGATGGTCCCAGATAATCCTGATCAACAGCCACACTCTGACAGAGCCTATAGATGCTCGTGCAAAGATGGGTCAGGGTCAGGCCTGGGACACACTGGTCCCTGACCTATATTACACTCCTCTAAGCAGATTACACCAGTATATATTTTTTTGCTTTACCCTTCTTTAGGAAGGCAACCAATTGCTACACTCACAGTGACTGATAGCATCTGAACTAGAAAAATCTATTTTCCATGCCTGAATTGCAGCAGAAGTCCCCTTCTCCTGTCAGGATCTCTGTTTAAAGGTGTCTTTAGCAGAGGGATTCTCTGTGGTCAGACAAAGACCATTTCAAAACAACAGGGCCATGAAGCAATGAAAGGTTAAAGGCCTCACTAAAGGGATAAAAGTGCAATAGAGTCATCTGGATTAAGACTCTCTCTCACCACCCTGATGCCTACACTGAGAGGGAAGGATTCAATTTTTTAAAGACACAAAGATTGCACATGTTGGATTTGCAGTATAAACCCCTGACTGTAATGTACTGTCTATCATCTGAAGATCTCTATCTGAAGGTATTTAACTAATAAATTATTGTGGTTAGCAGGGTTTTATTTCTGTGCTACAAAACATAGAACTGCAGATAAGGGAAAAAAAAAAAAACTACAAAAACCAGGCCAAACAAAAAAATCCAAACCCTGCTTGTTTAGAGGCACGAGCAGAGAATTTGCAGCTTGTGTTTTCTAGAGCAGCAAGTGGATTTGCAATGTCAGATGACTGGCACTGCAGGCTGGGGGAACTTCACTTGTGCTCCTGCTCTGCC